>NC_138860.1:51754982-52354982 GCF_965194805.1 Balaenoptera borealis | reverse complement strand
AAAGAAAAAATGAGCCTGCATTAATCTCACTTCTACCGCCAGTTACCACCCCTTTCTTTGCTTCCCTTACCAGCAAAAATTCTGGTAACTTCTAAACTCACTGTCTCTAATTCTTCTCTCATTCTCTCTTAAACCTACTTCATTCATACTCTGACCTATACCACCTTGTGAAAATTGCTCTTGTTAAGCTCACTGGTGACCTCCACATTGCTAAATTCAGTGGTCAGTTCTCACTTCTTATCTTACTTAATCTGTTAGTGGCATTTAATGCAGTTGATCACTCATTCCTTCTCCTAGAACCACTTTCTTCACTTGGCTTCCATGACACTGTGCTGTCTTAGTTTTCTTCCTGTCTCTCTGGCAGTTCCTTCTGAGTCATCTTTGCAGATTTCTCTTCTACTCTCCAAATCTCAACAGGGGAGTGCTACAGAGTTCAGTCCGTGGACCTCACTTCTTTAGGAATCTCATCCAATCTTATGACTTCAAATACCCTCTAAAGCTGATGATCTTAATTTTTTATCTCAGTCCTACACATCTCTCTTCTCTAGACTCATATATCCATCTGTCCATTATACACCTCTACTTGGATATGGCTTCGTCACTGTTTTAAGCACATTGGGCATGTTCCTGCCTCAAGACCTTAGCCTTGGCTTTTCCCTCAGATATTTGCATTACTTACTTTCTCACCTCCTTCAACTCTTTGCTTGCATATCACCTGCTCAATAAGCCCTACTCTGACCAACTTATTCAAAATTGCAACCCCTCCCTGTATCTCCATTCAGAACTTCCGATCTAATTACCTGGCTGTATTTTTTTTCCCCTATAGCATTTACCACCTTCTAAAATGCTATATAATTTATTTATTATGTTTATTGTCTCTTTTATATAAGCTTTTAGGGCAGGGATTTTGTCTTTTTTTCAGTGCTATATCCCTCAGTGCTTAGAACAGTTCCTGACACATAAGTAAATTCTAACAAATATTTGTTGAATAAATTTTGAAAAAGCCACATTATAAACTTTGATTCCTGAATATCCATTTTTTAAATTTAAGTTTGAGAGGAGACGAACCTTCTATCTTTTCTTTTTTATGTGATAAGTCTTCCCACAACAAGAGGTGTAATTACATATTTTTTCTAAGACTGGATAATAAAAGAGGGGAAAAATAATCCATAAGATGCTTTTCCATTGTTGAATATGAAATTCCATCTTTATTTATTGAGCATCTGTTAGGTGTAAAATATAGTGGTTGCAAAGATGCAGTTTGTCGGGAACACATTGAGGTAAATTAAAAGTTAAAACTGTTCAGAACTAGATACAGAGGTGGTGGTTGCACAACATCATGAATGTACTAAATGTCACTGAATTATTCACTTTACAGTGGTTAATTTTATGTTACGTGAATTTCACCTCAATACAATTTTTTTAAAAAGATTATTACATTACCACAAGGGAAAGATTAACTAAGATATTGCCTGGGGTGGGTTATCGTTTAAAGTAGAGAATGCCAAAAAAGTATCTACAGATAAATTTATGATTGAGCCATGTCTTTAGGGACAAATAGAAGCTCACTTGGAGGAAAAGAAGGGAAAGATATTCCATGTATATATAAAGATACAAAGTCAAGAAACATCTTATATCTCTTTGGCAAACTGCAAAATGTTCAGAATTCTTGGAATATAATTTGCAAGAGGAAAAATGATAGCTGGCAAGAGCTGAATAATAAAGTACCTTGAAGGCCATGCTAAGGAATTTGGACTTTATTCTAGAAATGATTTGGACCATGGAAAGGTATTTAACAGGGCAATGACATCATCACATTTACTTCTTAGAAAAGTAACTCTGTTGATCACGTGGAAAATTGAGTGAAAGGGATCGGAAGGAAATAGATGAGTTATGTTATTGCAATAGACCAGGTAAGGGATGACAAGTTTATGCAGTTTAATGCCCTGAGACAGGTATGTTCTACCACTATAAGTTGGAGAAACTGGATTAAATCTCTAGGATAAGAAAATGTTAAGGCATTGTTATACCTGCTACTTGAATTTTATTTAATATTCTGTTAATTTCATGATAGGAAAAGTTTAGAAATCCTTTTTTTTTTTTTTTCCTTCTTTGTGGAAGGACCAGAATATGCTGTCACTCTTTTTACCTTCCACCCACATTATCATGAAGAATATAACTCTTATCTTTGGAGTTTTGCGTTGAACAATTTAGAATTCCTTGAAACAAGGACTTTAAGGAATTTCCTGCTAAAATTATCTTATAAAGCTGTTTTAAACCTTAACCAACTAATCACAGGGGTGTTTATTGCTGTATTAATAAGATCAATTAAGAGGGTTCTGTAAGGGTTTAAACTGAATCCTTAGCCAGGCACTGTTGGAATGTGGGAGGATTATATTAGTCTAGTATCACTCATGTATTCACTGTGTGGGATCTTTTAATGCTGTCTCTTAACTCTGCATGTTTCCTGTCAGAAATGGGAAAAAGTTTGCTTGGGCAATGTACATGGGAAGAGTGTTAAGTACACTAGTTTCCAAAATGGGAATGTAACAGAAGAGTAGATCTGGGCAGAATGCTGAAAGAGGTGCCAGGAGTATCACCTTGAGAAATGATTCACTGATTCAGTAAATTGCTTCATGCAAATTGTGCCAAATAGACATTGCTTATGTGTTATGAATTTACTTCCCTGCCCGGATGCCAGGATAGGCCCCAGCTGGCTTGGCACCAGCCCGTTCAAAGAGGACGTAGGAGGCCATTTGAATTCCATTTTGCTTGCAAGAGATAAGACCAAATAAACTAGAGATTAAGGAGTTGAGGGAAATGGTAGAGAAGATAATCATGAACTCCCCAGGGTGCAGCCAGTATAAAAATACAAAAGAAAGCTGAATTTGTGAGCTCCTTTCTTTTGGCAATAACAAGGCATTAAGAATGGTAAATGTGGCTCCTTTTTTCTTCAGTCAGACTCTACTTTCTGTATTTGGAATTTTAAAAGCTTGATGCTAGTGTAAAGGCAGCAAGGTAGTAATAATGCAATTTCAAAATATTTTAAAATATTTTTCATGATTTTGGAAAACAGTATTTACACTCAGATATATTGATGAAAATAGCAGTTAGGCTTTGTGCAAACAGCTAAAATCAAGTATTATTTATCCTGGGGTAAACTACCCATGGCATATTTCGTTCAGAACTACTTTCAAGTTATTCAGCAGATGCATAATGTGCCCCTGTATGTGAATTCACTGTTAGGAGTTACAAAGAATAAGACACAATTCTTTCCCCTCTCCCCAGTACCAAATTTGGTTGTGGGAATAGGAAAAATAATTTTAAAATGGCATTTGATAAATAGCACAAGTAAACTGGATAGGATAAAAGAAAGAAATCCATTTATTCTAAAGCACTGTAGTCTGTGTCATTAAGATGCTATTGACAATGGGCAATTACCAAAGGAAGCTTAAGAAAGGAAGGGGATCAAAGTTATGTGTTATGAATATTAATCTGTAAGATGTATTGGAAGAGGGAAAGGTAGGAAGGAGACAGACCAATTAAGAGACTACTATTCCTCTGATCTAAAAACTTGAATTGTTTCCCAGTGCTTCCTGAATTATTCATGGCCTGGTATTAAAGCCCTCCCATGTGGTTATAATATATTTTGGTGTTCTCCCACTTCTCCCCCTTAAGAGGTTGTAGCTAAATTGGCCTACTCCTGGTTCCAAATACAGTAAAAAAATAGTATGCCTACCAACTTCTTGGCTGATGTTATGTTATTTCCTTTGCCTAAAATGGCCCCCATCTCTACCCATCAAATATTCATTTATTCATTTGTGAGTTGGAGCTGTTTTAAGGTTTGGAGATTGACTGGTAAGTTAAGCTGTTAACTTATGTGGAATTAGTTGCACAAATGAATAATTATGATTCCATGTATAAGTATAGTGCCAGAGAAAGATCTATTATTGGAGGAACCTCAGGGAGGTGTACCTTAACCTCCCTTAGGGAACTGATAGAAAGGAAGGTTCCTGGAAGAAGCAATGCCTGTCCTAAGCCTTAGGATGGTTAGGAGTTTACCTTGCAGGTATAGAATAGAAAAGAAAGTGAGAGAAAATATTTCAGGCTGAGAGGACAAACTAAGCAAAGGCATTGAACTACAACATAAGGAATATGTTAGGGAAATGCAAGCAATTTGGTGTTCCTAGTATGTAAAGTCTAAAGCTGGTTACTTATACAGTGGCCAGATTGTGGAAAACCTGGTATACTATATCAGGGAACTTGCACTTGCTCTGTAAGACATTAGTTTCAAAACACTCTCTTAGCAGAACAACGCCTTTTGTAGAAAAGCTTATGCAGAAGCCCTGTACAACAGATAAACTCCAAATTATGCTCTGGTTGAAGCAGAGAGATATGTCCCTTGTCACATGCACACACAAACATACCATCACTTCTTTGAAAAACACTGCAAAGGAAAGCAACTGAAGGCCTTTAAGTCTCAGAATGACTGGTAAGTCAAGCTGTTAACTTATGTGGAATTAGTTGCACAAATGAATAATTATGATTCCATGTATAAGTATAGTGCCAGAGAAAGATCTGTTATTGGAGGAATCTCACGGAGGTGTACCTTAAATGATTATAATTGCGTTTTAGAAATATTCTGGTAACTATGTGAAGGATAGATTTAAGGGGCAGAATATCACCAATGAAGAGACTGTATTAGTAGTTTGGATAAGAGAGAATAAGAGGCTTTTGACACCAGCTGTGATGGAGTAACTGGTACAAGACTAGCCCTCCCATTGCAAACAAAATAAGACTGGACCAAAAAATATATATATAGCAGCCAGAGATTGGTTCAACATGGTGGAGTAGAAGGACCTGCGCTCACTCCCTCTTGCAAGAGCACCGGAATCACAACTAACTGCTGAACAATCATCGACAGGAAGACACTGGAACTCACCAAAAAAGATACCCCACATCCAAAGACAAAGGAGAAGCCACAGTGAGACGGTAGCAGGGGCACAATCACAATAAAATCAAATCCCGTAACTGCTGGGTGGGTGACTCACAAACTGGAGAACACTTGTACCACAGAAGTCCACCCACTGGAGTGAAGGTTCTGAGCCCCACGTCAGGCTTCCCAACCTGGGGGTCCGGCAACGGGGGGAGGAATTCCTAGAGAATCAGACTTTGAAGGCTAGTGGGATTTGATTGCAGGACTTCGACAGGACTGGGAGAAACAGAGACTCCACTCTTGGAGGGCACACACAAAGTAGTGTGCGCATCGGGAACCAGGAGAAGGAGAAGTGACCGCATAGGAGACTGAACCAGACCTACCTGCTAGTGGTGGAGGGTCTCCTGCAGAGGTGGTGGGTGGCTGTGTCTCACCATGAGGACAAGGAAACTGGCAGCAGTTCTGGGTAGGACTCCTTGGTGTGAACCCTCCCAGAGTCCGCCATTTGCCCCACCAAAAAGCCAGGTAGGCTCCAGTGTTGGGTCGCCTCAGGCCAAACAACCAACAAGGAGGGAACCCAGCTCCACCCATCAGCAGACAAGCAGATTAAAGTTTTACTGAGCTCTGCCCATCACCAGTCCCTCCCATCATGAAACTTGCACAAGCCTCTTATATAGCCTAATCCAACAGAGGGCAGACAGCAGAAGCAAGAAGAACTGCAATCCTGCAGCCTGTGGAACAAAAACCACATTCACAGAAAGATAGACAAGATGAAAAGGCAGAGTGCTATGTACCAGATGAAGGAACAAGATAAAACCCCAGAATAACAACTAAATGAAGTGGAGATAGGCAACCTTCCAGAAAAAGAATTCAGAATAATGATAGTGAAGATGATCCAGGACTTCGGAATAAGAATGGAGGCAAAGATCGAGAAGATGCAAGAAATGTTTAACAAAGACCTAGAAGAATTAAAGAACGAACACCCAGAAAAATTAAAGAACAAACACACAGAGATGAACAATGCAATGACTGAAATGAAAAATACACTAGAAGGAATCAATAGCAGAAAAACTGAGGCAGAAGAACGGATAAGTGACCTGGAAGACAGAATGGTGGAAGTGGAATTCACTGCCGCGGAACAGAATAAAGAAAAAAGAATGGAAGGAAATGAAGACAGCCTAAGAGACCTCTGGGACAACATTAAACACAACAACATTCGCATTATAGGGGTCCCAGAAGGAGAAGAGAGAGAGAGAAAGGACCCGAGAAAATATTTGAAGAGATTATAGTCAAAAACTTCCCTAACTTGGGAAAGGAAATAGCCACACAAGTCCAGGAAGCGCAGAGAGGCCCATACAGGATAAACCCAAGGAGAAACATGCTGAGACACATAGTAATCAAATTGACAAAAATTAAAGACAAAGAAAAATTATTAAAAGCAACAAGGGAAAAATGACAAATAACATACAAGGGAACTCCCATAAGGCTAACAGCTGATTTCTCAGCAGAAACTCTACAAGCCAGAAGGGAGTGGCATGATATACTTAAAGTGATGAAAGGGAAGAACTACAACCAAGATTACTCTACCCGGCAAGGATCTCATTCAGATTCCATGGAGAAATCAAAAGCTTTACAGACAAGCAACAGCTAAGAGAATTCAGCACCACCAAACCAGCTCTACAACAAATGCTAAGGGAACCTCTCTAAGTGGGAAACACAAGAGAAGAAAAAGACCTACAAAAACAAACCCAGAACAATTAAGAAAATGGTAATAGGAACATACATATTGATAATTACCTTAAAACTAAATGGATTAAATTCCCCAACCAAAAGACACAGGCTCGCTGAATGGATACAAAAACAAGACCCATATATATGCTGTCTACAAGAGACCCACTTCAGACCTAGGGACACATACAGACTGAAAGTGAGGGGATGGAAAAAGATATTCCATGCAAATGGAAATCAAAAGAAAGCTGGAGTAGCTATACTCATATCAGATAAAATAGACTTTAAAATAAAGAATGTTAAAAGAGACAAGGAAGGACACTACATAATGATCCAGGGATCAATCCATGAAGAAGATATAACAATTATAAATATATATGCACCCAACATAGGAGCACCTCAATACATAAGGCAACTGCTAACAGCTATAAAAGAGGAAATCGACAGTAACACAATAATAGTGGGGGACTTTAACACCCCGCTTACACCAATGGACAGATCATCCAAAATGAAAATAAATAAGGAAACAGAAGCTTTAAATGACACAATAGACCAGATAGATTTAATTGATATATATAGGACATTCCATCCAAAAACAGCAGATTACACGTTCTTCTCAAGTGCGCATGGAACATTCTCCAGGATAGATCACATCTTGGGTCACAAATCAAGCCTCAGTAAATTTAAGAAAATTGAAATCATATCAAGCATCTTTTCTGACCACAACGCTATGAGATTAGAAATGAATTACAGGGAAAAAAACGTAAAAAAGACAAACACATGGAGGCTAAACAATACGTTACTAAATAACCAAGAGATCACTGAAGAAATCAAAGAGGAAATCAAAAAATACCTAGAGACAAATAACAATGAAAACACGACGACCCAAAACCTATGGGATGCAGCAAAAGCGGTTCTAAGAGGGAAGTTTATAGCTATACAAGCCTACCTAAAGAAACAAGAAAAATGTCAAGTAAACAATCTAACCTTACACCTAAAGAAACTAGAGAAAGAAGAACAAACAAAACCCAAAGTTAGCAGAAGGAAAGAAATCATAAAGATCAGAGCAGAAATAAATGAAATAGAAACAAAGAAAACAATAGCAAAGATCAATAAAACTAAAAGTTGGTTCTTTGAGAAGATAAACAAAATTGATAAGCCATTAGCCAGACTCATCAAGAAAAAGAGGGAGAGGACTCAAATCAATAAAATCAGAAATGAAAAAGGAGAAGTTACAGCAGACACCGCAGAAATACAAAGCATCCTAAGAGACTACTACAAGCAACTCTATGCCAATAAAATGGACAACCTGGAAGAAATGGACAAATTCTTAGAAAGGTATAACCTTCCAAGACTGAACCAGGAAGAAACAGAAAATATGAACAGACCAATCACAAGTAATGAAATTGAAACTGGGATTAAAAATCTTCCAACAAACAAAAGTCCAGGACCAGATGGCTTCACAGGTGAATTCTATGAAACATTTAGAGAAGAGCTAACACCCATCCTTCTCAAACTCTTCCAAAAGATTGCAGAGGGAGGAACACTCCCAAACTCATTCTATGAGGCCACCATCACCCTGATACCAAAACCAGACAAAGACACTACAAAAAAAGAAAATTACAGACCAATATCACTGATGAATATAGATGCAAAAATCCTCAACAAAATACTAGCAAACAGAATCCAACGACACATTAAAAGGATCATACACCATGATCAAGTGGGATTTATCCCAGGGATGCAAGGATTCTTCAATATACGCAAATCAATCAATGTGATACACCAGATTAACAAATTGAAGACAAAAAACCATATGATCATCTCAATAGATGCAGAAAAAGCTTTTGACAAAATTCAACACCCATTTCTGATAAAAACTCTCCAGAAAGTGGGCATAGAGGGAACCTACCTCAACATAATAAAGGCCATATATGACAAACCCACAGCAAACATCATTCTCAATGGTGAAAAACTGAAAGCGTTTCCTCTAAGATCAGGAACGAGACAAGGATGTCCACTCTCACCACTATTATTCAACATAGTTCTGGAAGTCCTAGCCACGGCAATCAGAGAAGAAAAAGAAATAAAAAGAATACAAATTGGAAAAGAAGAAGTAAAACTGTCACTGTTTGCGGATGACATGATACTATACATAGAGAATCCTAAAGATGCCACCAGAAAACTGCTAGAGCTAATTAATGAATATGGTAAAGTTGCAGGATACAAAATTAATGCACAGAAATCTCTTGCATTCCTATACACTAATGATGAAAAATCTGAAAGAGAAATTATGGAAACACTCCCATTTACCATTGCAACAAAAAGAATAAAATACCTAGGAATAAACCTACCTAGGGAGACAAAAGACCTGTATGCAGAAAACTATAAGACACTGATGAAAGAAATTAAAGATGATACCAACAGATGGAGAGATATACCATGTTCTTGGATTGGAAGAATCAACATTGTGAAAATGAGTATACTACCCAAAGCAATCTACAGATTCAATGCAATACCTATCAAATTACCAATGGCATTTTTTACGGAGCTAGAACAAATCATCTTAAAATTTGTATGGAGACACAAAAGACCCCGAATAGCCAAAGCAGTCTTGAGGGAAAAAAATGGAGCTGGAGGAATCAGACTCCCTGACTTCAGACTATACTACAAAGCTACAGTAATCAAGACAATATGGTACTGGCACAAAAACAGAAACATAGATCAAGGGAACAAGATAGAAAGCCCAGAGATTAACCCACGCACCTATGGTCAACTAATCTATGACAAAGGAGGCAAAGATATACAATGGAGAAAAGACAGTCTCTTCAATAAGTGGTGCTGGGAAAACTGGACAGCTACATGTAAAAGAATGAAATTAGAATACTCCCTAACACCATACACAAAAATAAACTCAAAATGGATTAGAGACCTAAATGTAAGACTGGACACTATAAATCTCTTAGAGGAAAACATAGGAAGAACACTCTTTGACATAAATCACAGCAAGATCTTTTTTGATCCACCTCCTAGAGTAATGGAAATAAAAACAAAAATAAACAAGTGGGACCTAATGAAACTTCAAAGCTTTTGCACAGCAAAGGAAACCATAAACAAGACGAAAAGACAACCCTCAGAATGGGAGAAAATATTTGCAAACGAATCAACGGACAAAGGATTAATCTCCAAAATATATAAACAGCTCATTCAGCTCAATATTAAAGAAACAAACACCCCAACCCAAAATGGGCAGAAGACCTAAATAGACATTTCTCCAAAGAAGACATACAGACGGCCACGAAGCACATGAAAAGATGCTCAACATCACTAATTATTAGAGAAATGCAAATCAAAACTACAGTGAGGTATCACCTCACTCCTGTTAGAATGGGCATCATCAGAAAATCTACAAACAACAAATGCTGGAGAGGGTGTGGAGAACAGGGAAACCTCTTGCACTCTTGGTGGGAATGTAAATTGATACAGCCACTATGGAGAACAATATGGAGGTTCCTTAAAAAACTAAAAATAGAATTACCATATGACCCAGCAATCCCACTACTGGGTATATACCCAGAGAAAACCGTAATTCAAAAAGACACATGCACCCGAATGTTCATTGCAGCACTATTTACAATAGCCACGTCATGGAAGCAACCTAAATGCCCATCAACAGATGAATGGATAAAGAAGAAGTGGTACATATATACAATGGAATATTACTCAGCCATAAAAAGGAACGAAATTGAGTCATTTGTTGAGACGTGGATGGATCTGGAGACTGTCATACAGAGTGAAGTAAGTCAGAAAGAGAAAAACAAATATCGTATATTAATGCATGTATGTGGAACCTAGAAAAATGGTACAGATGAGCCAGTTTGCAGGGCAGAAGTTGAGACACAGATGTAGAGAATGGACATATGGACACCAAGGGGAAAAAACTGCGGTGGGGTGGGGATGGTGGTGTGCTGAATTGGGCGATTGGGATTGACATGTATACACTGATGTGTATAAAATTGATGCCTAATAAGAACCTACAGTATAAACAAACAAACAAAACAACTAATACTAAACTTTCATTGGGTTATTTGCATGGAAATATGTTAATATAAATGTTTCAGACATTACATGAAATTTCTAAAAATCTTATATGTTCTGGTATAATGTTATAAGTAATAATCCTAGTTATTACTTTAAGATGTATATCTCAGAAACAACTAATTTTCTTGTCAACTGCATTATTATGAACTTTCATCAAATCTTTAACCATGGTCATTTTTAAGTCTTTTGTCATTTACAGACAGTTCTGGGTGTACTCTGATGATTTTGCAAATATGTTCCTATAAAAGGGTTTCATCTTCAAGAAATTCATGGAAAAGACTCTGACAAGTAAAGGTTTCTGGTAACTGACTGTACTGCTGAACTGAATGAATAAGCATTTTCAGAACTCTAATGAAAAACTGATGAACTCATAAAAGTGCTAACAAAAGATCAAGATGAAAAAAAAATTAATTACATGGGACTGAGTGAACTGATGAGGATGAGTATAATTTTTGTGACTTTCTGTCTGAATTAAAAAAAAAAAAATCCCACAAGGACTCAGAGGCAAAGAATATACAAATCAATTTTCACTGCAAAGTAAAGGAGCTGTTGCAGTGGAGGATTACTGGACTGAATGTCAATATTATGACATAGTATGAGTGTGTTTCATGTTTGGTAATTGCAATCATTGTTGCTTTTGTTGTGGTCATCCATGTACAATGCTTGGTGTCAGTCTATTTATCTCTTGTAAAAATAAAATACAGTGTGTGTGTGTGTGTGTGTGTGTGTGTGTGAAAAAAAATAAATAAATAAATTACTTTTAAAAACCCGTGGGGGAAAAAAAAATGCAAACAGCTATAAAAGAGGAAATCAACAGTAACACAGTAATAGTGGGGAACTTTAACACCTCACTTACACCAATGGACAGATCATCCAAACAGAAAATTAATAAGGAAACAAAAACAGCAGATTACACTTTCTTCTCAAGTGCACATGGAACATTCTCCAGGATAGATCACATCTTGGGTCACAAATCAAGCCTGAGTAAATTTAAGAAAATTGAAATCATATAAAGCATCTTTTCTGATCACAACGCTATGAGATTAGAAATCAGTTAGAAGAAAAAAAACACAAACACATGGAGACTAAACAATACGTTACTAAATAACCAAGATATCACTGAAGAAATAAAGGAGGAAATCAGAAAATACCTAGAGACAAATTACAACGAAAACACCACGATCCAAAACCTATGGGATGCAGCAAAAGCAGTTCTAAGAGGGAAGTTTATAGCAATACAAGCCTACCTCAAGAAACAAGAAAAATCTCAAATAAACAATCTAACCTTACACCTAAAGGAACTAGAGAAAGAAGAACAAACAAAACCCAAAGTTAGTAGAAGGAAAGAAATCATAAAGATAAGAGCAGAAATAAATGAAATAGAAACAAAGAAGACAATAGCAAAGATCAATAAAACTAAAGACTGGTTCTTTGAGAAGATAAACAAAATTGATGAACCATTAGCCAGTCTCATTAAGAAAAAGAGGGAGGGGACTCAAATTAGTAAAATTAGAAACGAAAAAGGAGATGTTACAACAGACACCGCAGAAATACAAGGCATCCCAAGAGACTACTACAAGCCACTCTAGGCCAATAAAATGGACAACCTGGAAGAAATGGACAAATTCTTAGAAAGGTATAACCTTCCAAGACTGAACCAGGAAGAAATAGAAAATATGAACAGACCAATCACAAGTAATGAAATTGAAACTGGGATTAAAAATCTTCCAACAAACAAAAGCCCAGGACCAGATGGCTTCACAGGTGAATTCCATCAAACTTTTAGACAAGAGCTAACACCTCTCCTTCCCAAACTCTTCCAAAATAAAGCAGAGGGAGGAACACTCCCAAACTCATTCTGTGAGGCCACCATCCCCCTGATACCAAAACCAGACAAAGATACTACAGAGAAAAAAAAATTATAGACCAATATCACTGATGAATATAGATGCAAAAATCCTCAACAAATACTAGCAAGCAGAATCCAACAACACATTAAAAGGATCATACACCATGATCAAGTGAGATTTATCCCAGGAATGCAAGGATTCTTCAATATACGCAAATCAATCAATGTGATACACCACATTAACAAATTGAAGAATAAAAACCATATGATCATCTCAATAGATGCAGAAGAAGCTTTTGACAGAATTCAACACCCATTTGTGATAAAAACTCTCCAGAAAGTGGGCATAGAGGGAGCCTACCTCAACATAACAAAGCTCCTATACGACAAACCCACAGCAAGCATCATTCTCAATGGTGAAAAACTGAAAGCATTTGCTCTAAGATCAGGAACAAGACAAGGATGTCCACTTTTGCCACTGTTATTCAACATAGTTTTGGAAGTCCTAGCCACAGCAATCAGAGAAGAAAAAGAAATAAAAGCAATACAAATTGGAAAAGATGAAGTAACACTGTCACTGTTTGAAGATGACATGATACTATACATAGAGAATCCTAAAGATGCCACCAGAAAACTAGAGCTACTCAATGAATTTGGTAAAGTTGCAGGATACAAAATTAATGCACAGAAATCTCTTGCATTCCTATACACTAATGATGAAAAATCTGAAAGAGAAATTAAGGAAAGACTCCCGTTTACCACTGCAACAAAAAGAATAAAATCCCTGGAATAAACCTACCTAGGGAGACAAAAGACCTGTATGCAGAAAACTATAAGACACTGATGAAAGAAATTAAAGATGATACAAATAGATGGAGAGATATACCATGTTCTTGGATTGGAAGAATCAGTATTGTGAAAATGACTATACTACCCAAAGTAATCTACAGATTGAATGCAATCAAATTACCAATGGCGTTTTTTACAGAACTAGAACAGAAAATCTTAAAATTTGTATGGAGACAGAGAAGACCCTGAATAGCCAAAGCAGTCTTGAGGGAAAAAAACGGAGCTGGAGGAATCAGACTCCCTGACTTCAGACTATACTCCAAAGCTACAGTAATCAAGACAATATGGTACTGGCACAAAAACAGAAATACAGATCAATGGAACAGGATAGAAAGCCCAGAGATAACCCCATGCACCTATGGTCAACTAATGTATGACAAAGGAGGCAAGGATATACAATGGAGAAAAGACAGCCTCTTCAATAAGTGGTGCTGGAAAACTGGACAGCTACATGTAAAAGAATGAAATTAGAACACTCCTTAACACCATACACAAAAATAAACTCAGAATGTGTTAGAGACCTAATGTAAGACTGGACACTATAGAACTCTTAGAGGAAAACATAGGAAGAACACTCTTTGACATAAATCACAGCAAGATCTTTTTTGATCCACCTCCTAGAGTAATGGAAATAAAAACAAAAATAAACAAATGGGACCTAATGAAACTTCAAAGCTTTTGCAAAGCAAAGGAAACTACAAACAAGACGAAAAGACAACCCTCAGAATGGGAGAAAATATTTGCAAACAAATCAACAGACAAAGGATGAATCTCCAAAATATATAAACAGCTCATGCAGCTCAATATTAAAAAAACAAACAACCCAATCCAAAAATGGGCAGAAGACCTAAATAGACATTTCTCCAAAGAAGACATACAGATGGCCAAGAGGCACATGAAAAACTGCTCAACATCACTAATTATTAGAGAAATGCAAATCAAAACTACAATGAGGTATCACCTCACACCAGTTAGAATGGGCATCATCAGAAAATCTACAATCAACAAACGCTGGAGAGGGTGTGGAGAAAAGAGAACCCTCTTGCGCTCTTGGTGGGAATGTAAATTGATACAACCACTATGTAGAACAGTTTGGAGGTTCCTTAAAAAGCTAAAAATAGGATTAGCATATGACCCAGCAATCCCACTACTGGGCATATACCCAGAGAAAACCGTAATTCAAAAAGACACATGCACCCCAATGTTCATTGCAGCACTATTTACAATAGCCAGGTCATGGAAGCAACCTAAATGACCATCGACAAATGAATGGATAAAGCTGTGGTACATATATACACTGGAATATTACTCAGCCTTAAAAAGGAACGATGTTGGGTCATTTGTAGAGACGTGGATGGATCTAGAGACTGTTATACAGAGTGAAGTAAGTCAGAAAGAGAAAAACAAATATCGTATATTAATGCATATACGTGGAAGCTATAAAATTCACATGGATGAACCGGTTTGCAGGTTAGAAGTAGAGACACAGATGTAGAGAACAAACGTATGGACACCAAGAGGGGAAAGTGGCATGGGGTTGGTCGTGGTGTGATGAATTCGGAGATTGGGATTGACATATATACACTAATATGTATAAAATAGATAACTAATAAGAAACTGCTGTATAAAAAAATAAAATAAAATTCAAAAATTGAAAAAAAAATATATAGCAGCTATTTTTAGGCATTGGACAATAGGCAGCCAAAGACAGTGATGGTCACCATTCTCCCTGAAGAAAAAGAAGGCTCAGAAGAAGCATCATACAAGGCAAAAAGGTTTAAAAAAAAAAAAGAAAAAGAAAAATTTCTCTCATGTTACCGAACCTGAAAGATACACAATTTTTAGACTAATTCAGTGTAAACAAGTAAATGTGAACTAGTAAACTAAATTAGGACAATCAGAATGGACAGAATCGTTTTTCTAAAATTGTCTTTTCTAAAACTGATTTTCTTTGGCTGTATACTAAGATTTGTAAACTCCAGCTTAGTTCATTTGAAGATACTTGAAATATTATACTAACTTATAAGAAGCAGGTCAATATCTTTAAAAGAATTATTTATGTAAGAAACAGTCAGTGGTGTTGTAAAAGCAAATGATTCTTAAGAAACACACGTTTAGAATAAAAGTAAATACTATTCTCCCTTATATTCTGAGTCAGAGATAAAATGCCCTCAACTTTAAGAGTGATACTGTGAATAAAACCGTTCTTCATATTTTAAGTTTCAACAGTGGGAAACGAAGAGTCTACATTGAAACTTTGAGAATATAATTGTGAGTGAAGTTTAGGCCCAAATAAGAAGTTTGATATATTTTATTTATTCTCTTCTTAGATATGATAGAGACAAAGTATATGATAATAGAAACCATTTCTTTCTTTTTCCTGGATATGGCCTTTATAAATTTCCACAGATAAGATTGTAGGTCATTCCCTCCTAAAATGTCAAAAATAGCTCCTCTTTTCTCTATGGCTTACGCCTTCATTATTTCAGGTAATAGGAGTTTGGGGGGAACTATTACAAAAATAGTTATGTTTATTTATGTTCATCTGTTTGTTCAAAGATTCAGACTACTTTTTTTTTTTCCAAATTTACCTCCATGCTTTCCTAAGGCAGGTAGAGGATACATTTTTACCTTTCTTACTAGGAGGGAGTTATTTAACCTCTTGGTGCTACTCTTTTAATTATTTAAGTAGAGATCATTTCCACCCTGAAAGGGGTGGATGACTTAGATTACTGTTCTTAAAGTTTTATATTACAGAGAGCTTTTAGAAGACTTATTAGCTTTACTGATGCTATTATTTGATATTCCCTTATTTTTTAGAATTTTACCTTTCTTAATTCCACCATTTGGTTTCTCAGTGTGCAAGCAGTAACCGTAGTTATGGTCATGAGGAAATGAGGAAAGAGTATGAGAATTTTCAGTCCTTATGAAGACATTAGAATTTTGCTCTTCAAATTGTCAGTAGCACAGAGAAAGCTTCCCTTGGTATCATCCCCTTGACCCCAGTCTTAGGAGTTGGATTACTGAGGCAAAGCAGAAAGCATGTACGTTTAAGCCCGTATCTATTCCAGTTTTGCTGGATCAATTGATATGCCCATAGTAATCATCTGGAGAGATAAATTATTCCTCCTCTGTGAAAAGGGGATAATAATAATGGCTTCCTCATAATGTCACACATGTAAATTCCTTAGCCTTGCACATACTAAGAATTTAATGCGGGCTTCCCTGGTGGCGCAGTGGTTGAGAATCTGCCTGCCAATGCAGGGGACACGGGTTCGAGCCCTGGTCTTGTAACATCCCACATGCCGCGGAGCAACTGGGCCCGTGAGCCACAATTACTGAGCCTGCGCGTCTGGAGCCTGTGCTCCGCAACAAGAGAGGCCGCGATAGTGAGAGGCCCGCACACCGTGATGAAGAGTGGCCCCCGCTTGCCTCAACTAGAAAAAGCCCTCGCACAGAAACGAAGACCCAGCACAGCCATAAATAAATAAATAAATAAATAAAATTTAAAAGCAGGCATCTAAAATTAAAAAAAAAAAATTTAATTCTAGTCATTATTATTGAAATTTGTTAAAAATGTCTGTATTGGAGACATTATTATTGAAATTTGTTAAAAATGTCTGTATTGGAGCCATAAGAATTAGAGACTATGATTAATTGTTACTGAATTGGTTGCCTGGACCCGCACCAGGGTCCTAGCCTAGGCCGAGGGGTCTCAGCCGGAGAGGTTCTTTTTCCACTAAGATTCACACAGCCAATAATGAAACTGGCCGAAGAATGGAGGAGTGTGGGAATTTAGTTCGCAAATCAACTTCTCAACCTGATTCGGGCTGAGACACCATAGATATAGAAGGGTCCGGGTAAAAGGGAAAGAATTGAGTAAAGAGAAGTATTCATAAGATATCTGAGAACAAGGCTGTGGTTTGGACCCAGAACTGAGGCAACACCCCTTTTCAGTCCTTGTATGGACTTTTCCAGTTGTCATGGCAATTGTCAACTGTCATGGTGCTCATGGTTGTGTCATTTAGCATGCTAATGTATTACAGTGAACGTACCGTGAGGCTCAAGGTCCACTGGAGATCAGGTTTTCTGCCATCTTGGGCCTAGTTGGCTCTAACCAGTTCTTGTTTTTCTGTTTGCAGCTTCCTCCTTTTGTAATTGAGCATGAAACTCAGATAAGGGCAGTTAGTTTCCATTTGAGGGAGGGGAGGAGGTATGATTCCTGGGCAACTGCCTTGGTGACATAATTCCTGACATATTTTACCAAACTATTTAAGATGTTACAAATACTATTCTTAAGTCTGATAGAGGTTATTAATAAAATCTCATTGTGAAAAGTCTTTGCCCTCTACCCCCGAAGTAAGATGACTTGGTCTTTTAGAATTACCGAAATTGAAAAAAAAAAAAAAAAAAAAAGCAACTTAGAGCCATCCCATTATCCTACAGTGATAACCAGTGCGTAAATTGTAAAATAGTTAACGAAATTAGAGATCTTTTGTACCATACATAGTTCTTATTCCACATGTACAAACAGAAAAAAAAGTTATGCCAGAAAAAGTATTTTTTAGGATTTCAAAAACTAATCTCACTTGTGGAATAAAATATGCCATTTTATGTATCAATTAGTATCTATACACTAAAAACGTGTATAGGTAGTATAGTATTTCATTAACTGTCTCTAAGTGCTTAATTTTAAAATTGGAGAAAATTTAGTTGATTTTACTACTTTTATCTAACAAAACCTTCTTTTAAGAGAATTTTGGAGTGAAATCTTTCTGGTCAACTTTTATTTCCATTTACCTTATTGACGATTGGGCAGGAATGGGACTTGTGAACCAGTTTCTGATGTAAAAGAATCTTATTTGTGTGGGTGTTTTGTTTTCTGAGCTCCCTAAGCAGGTACACACCTGGATGTGATTTGTACATACTTCATGTAAGTTAATTTGCATACTCACCTTTCCTGATCTTTCAGTTTTCTTTTTAAAGAAAAGATTCCTGAAAAAGGGTAATGACTTTAGCCTTTGTGCATACATTATTTCTACATTTCTTCTGTTTTGCTCTGATGATTACACACTCCTGCCTTCATCAATTAAAAACGTTATTCAATCAGAAGGTAGTTATGGCACTATTAAGTTTCATCTCTTTTTTGGTTTACTAGATACCTGTGGAGGGAGGACAGGAGCAGCAGACAGATTCCACCAAAGGGCGATGCCTGAGGAGAACTGTCAGTGTCCCTTCCGAGGGTCAGTTTCCTGAGTACCCACCAGAGGGCGCCGCTAAACTGGGTAAGCTAATGTAAAAGGGAAGAAATTCCTAGTTTTTTTTTTTTTTTAATTTATTTATTTATTTATTTTTGGCTGTGTTGGGTCTTCGTTTCTGCGCGAGAGCTTTCTCTAGTTGTGGCGAGCGGGGGCCACTCTTCATCGCGGTGCGCGGGTCTCACTATCGCAGCCTCTCTTGTTGCGGAGCACAGACTCCAGACGCGCAGGCTCAGTAGTTGTGGCTCACGGGCCTAGTTGCTCCGCGGCATGTGGGATCTTCCCAGACCAGGGCTCGAACCCGTGTTCCCTGCATTGGCAGGCAGATTCTCAACCACTGCACCACCAGGGAAGCCCAAGAAATTCCTAGTTTTTATCCGGTAATTTATGGACTTGTTATTGAGTGTTACAATAAAACAAAACATCCTTCATTTACTGTTAAGTAAGTACTTTAAAATATAGTATGTTAACCAAGAATTAGAGATCATTAGAAAGTTTTATTCTTTATAACCAAGTGGCAGCAAAGTTATTTTACAGAGAGAAGATTTATCTGAGCGCTAGCTGGTTTCTGTAAACTCCTAGGCAAGCCGGATGATATGTTGTTTCTGATTTTACTGCTTGGCTTTAAATTTTGAAGGAACATTAGGTGATCTTATTGAGGCACTGATATTCACTGGGGAGCCAGTTTTGGTTGGAAACTTAGTATTGAATGGTTTGTGCCCTGTTCACACAGCTCCTGGTGTTGTCTTGTATAATGTAATGTCAGATTAGGCTAGTTTAGCTGAGCTAATTTTATATGACCCATGTAAATTATATTCAGGACTGTGGTTGGAGTGGGTGACAGAAGGGAGACATCAAAAAACCCCACTTGAGTTGTTATATACTACAGGAATTAATGTCAATATCAAAGCTGCTCTTTCCCTGTTTCCTACCAAATGATTCTGTTTGGTGTTTTGCATGCTTACCAATGGATATTTAAATAATTAGACCAGTCAGGTAATTTTAAGTGAACATAATTAAGATTAAATAAAATAATGAAAGAATTTGAAAAGTAGGAGTTGCTTTGGTGTTTTGCATTGTGGTATTATTGTTTGCTTAGTGAACCTAGACATTTAGTCATAGACATTTAGTAGGTAGATGAAACAGAATCATTTATTGTCTCTATGTTTGTTAGTGTGGATAATTTTGTGATTTTGTTGTATTTTTGAAAATCAGGGTTTTGGTTTTTTTGTTTGTTTTTGCCTTTTCCTTCATTTCCTTTCATTTTCTAAATGGAGCTCAGATTCTTAGTCAGAATTTGAATCCTTTAGCTCTCTTTTTATCCTGTGACATTTATTGCTTTTCTAGACATTAGTCAGGTTAGCAAACACTTTTCTCCAAGGGGTCATACTTGGAAAAATCAAATTTTCCTCGCATCCATTGTACTTCTTTAGCATGTGTTGAAACCAATTTAGGTGTGGGCTTAAATTATATTGCAAACCTTCCTGGATGTAACCATTTTATAGCCTGTTTGTATTTCACATACAAGTTCTATGTGAATTGGACTAGCTCAGAGTCACCTTCTTTCAACTCCTTTGCTGTCATTATTTGTAATGTTATGTTGATGACTCTCTTTGCCACTTCTCTAGGGTCCTTTGACTATTCACACTTTGATCCACAAAAGTCAACTGATTTTTGAGGAACTGTAATTGTAGTCTGAATAACTATTATGACTTTATAGGAGAGAAATATGTAGTAAATTGTTAAATGTCTCCAACATTCCAGGTACAGGTCCAAAAGACAAACTAAGATGAGGTGGCCAAGATGTGTAGTCCAGAGCCAATCCTCCACCTTCTGTCCTTGACAACAAGTCTGGCAGCCGCCTTGACTCATGGCAGTCCATGATCATTTTTGGAGTGGATGTCCTAAATTAGCATTAGGAGCTATGGCCCATAAATATTAGAGAGAAAAAGACTACTTTTAGAGCCATTCTTCCTTATATGACAGTCTAATGTTGAATTAGATAATTATTCTGTTGTTCTATTTTTATTTCTCAGTGGTTTGTCTTGAGGCAAAATTTCCTGCTGTCAGCTATTTAATTGAGCAATTGCTATATATGTAACATTTATGCCAGTCCCTAGGAATGAAAAGAGATAGAGATAAGATTTCTGCCTTTAGAAAATTCTTACTTAGTTAGGAAGATAGATTATTGATGCCTATTCATAGTATATACTATTATTGTTGTATATTGTGTGGCTTTTATTGATTTTTATTTTTTAAAAACATTCATTTATGTGACAAATAATTATTGAGTGTCAACTATGTGCCAAATGCTGTTTTGGGAACTTGAGATATAGCAGTGAAAAAAAAAGTAGACAAAAACCTCTCCCTTAGTGGAGCTTACATTCTCTTGAGTAGTGACAGACAATAAGCAAGAGTAATAAGTAAAATATATACTGTGCTAGAAGGTGATAAGTACAGAGAAAAAAATAAAGTAGGGATCAGGGATAGGAAGTGTCAGGGAAGTATAATTTTAGCTAAGGTGACCAAGGAATGCCCCACTGTTGAGTGACATGTGACTAAAAATTTGATAAAAGTGTGGATATAATGCATGTGGATACCTGTGAGTGAGGGGTTTCACTCGGGAACAGCTAGTATAAAGTAGGAATATGCTAAGAGTGTTGCAGGAACAGCATAGAGGCCAATGAGACTGGAACGGAATGAACAAGGGCGAGAGTAGTTGGAGATGACATCATTGAGTTCTTTGGCAAGCAGATCATAAAGGTTTTGTAGGTCATCGTAGGAGCTTTGGCTTTTACTCTGGGAGGTGGGGAGCCACTGACCTCTATACTGAGACTAGGGAAGCAAGAATGGGAGTTTAGAAACTAATTAGGGTGCTATTGCAATAATCTAGACAAGACATGGTAGAACTTGGGCCATAATGGTAGTAGTGGAAGGGCTGAGAAGTGACCAGATTATATTTGAAGGTGGAGCCAACAAGCCAGTTCGCTGGTTGGATTGGATGTGGGAAGTGAGAAACAGAAGAGTGAAGAATTTTGGCTAGAGCAGCCGGAAGAATGAAGTTATTTTTTAAAATAAGGAAGACTGGGAGAACCAAGTTTGAAAGTGGGACTGCCAGGAGCTCAGTTTGGACATCTTAAGTTCGAGGATCTTATTAGATACACAGATAGAAATAAGAGAGTCTGGAAATTAAGGGAGAAGTACAGACTGGAGATACAGATTCAGGCTTTTAGCAAATAGATGGTGTTTGAAGCCATGAGATTGAGTGAGATCATCAAGGGAAGTGTATTTAGGTAGAAGAGAAAAGCTCAACACTAAGCCCTGGAACATTTAGAGGTTAGGAAGATGAGGAAGCATTAGTAAAGGATGGACCAGAGAAAGAGAATGAAAATATAGAATTTTGTTTCCAAATAAGTAGGTCAAGTGTGTGGGGAAGCCCTTCTGTTTTTGCAGGGTTCTTTCCCTTTGCAAGCTCTGCATTCTCTTTGTTCCTCACCAGTAGAGGAACCCCAAGGAGGACAGATCAGTTTTTGCAGATGTAAAACCATGGCATACATTTTGATTTCAGGTGTGAGGCAGTCAACTATGGAGAAATGCCCACTCGTGAAAAACATGCACCGTTTATTCTACCTCAGAGAATTCATAAAAGAAAAGAGCCCTGTGAATATAAAGGATCTGTGAAGAACTTTTGTTAGTGGCTGCCAATTTACTGTCCTTCAGAGACTTCAAACTGGTGAAAAAACATGAATGTAAAAAGGATGGGAAGGCCTCTATTTCTGCCTCACACATTGTTCAACATGAGCAAATTCGTAGTGATGGGAAACCTAATAAATGTCAAGAACTTAGAAGAAAAAAGTGTGTGTGAAGAGGCAGAGTGGGGAGTGGTTAAGCCCAGAATGTCCTTCTCACTCGCTAGTTCTCAGTCTCTTGCATTCAGCAGCTTACAGATTACCCAAAATATAAAAAATTTATATTTACCCTGGCATTTGACACAGATTTTGATACAGCAAATTTTTTTCCGTTGAAAATGAGATATTTTCTTAAGGCATATGAACATCTGGCCTGAAGCACCCATTTCCAAATTTAGAAAACCTAGAAAAAACTATTTTCCCCTGGTAACAATATCCAGATTTTAATTTATTCATAAAAAAAAGATTTTTCAAATTGAAACCATGCAAAAGCATGATTTACTGAATTTTCAAAAGGAAATTACTTCTTCAGATGGTAGGGTCTTTGCATACAAGCAGTACAGGGAGGTATATAAATTGACCACATGAACTAGAATGAGTAAATATTCATATTCAATGTAAATATAACTTACATGAATTCAACTTTTTTTTAAAAGCCACTGGACACCTTTCAAGAACACTGTTAAATAGAGGAAAAGTGAAAGCTGAACAGTGGACAACATTTTTGTGACACATACATTTATAGAAGAAAATGTGTCTCTACTACTGCATGTTGTCTGCTGCCTGGCTGGGGGATAGCACAAAGGTGAATTGAGAAACTTGTCCAGTCTGGTTGTTGTGTTTCTTCGACATTCCAGTAAAGTTAATGCTTTGATGCCCAAATGGGCAAAGCAAAGTCAGAGCCTGAAGTGAGCAAGACCCTTGTTTGCAGGTGATGTCAGAAACGTGATAATAAAGCTGGTTTAATGAGAAAGTGCAAACACTCATAAGTGCATGCTTTCTCAATTCTCAAAAACAACGTTCAAATTGAACTGACACATTCAAAACCAAGCATCTAGTAATTCAAGGCTGCAGAGATCTCCATGCCTCTATTTTATTACATTGAGATAAAATCTTAAAAGTACCCCATGTTCTTACTTACAAAATCTCTGGATTTTTAAAAAACTGTGCCTATGATATCCCATTTGTTTCATTATCATGGAGTCCTCAAAACCCAGAAATATCTGGTAAATGTACTTAAAATTATAATTTCACATAGTATGCCTTTGATACACGTTAGCAAGCATAGGAAAAAAATATTAGAAGTCTTTTAGAGTCAAAGGTAGCTGTGCGAAATTTTCATGTTTATGTAAATGAAGAAGTCAAACAGAAAATCTAAAATAACACCACCAAAAAAAAGGGAAACTAAACTGGAAAAAATTTGAGGAAAAACCAGCCTTGCACCTATGTTTTCCTAAGTTTATTGACCCAAGTAATGAAAATTTGAGGAAATTTTTTAAAAAAGGAATATTAAAAAGTAGCATATACTAAGACATTTATAAAATTATTGAAAAGGATAACTCATTTAATCAAAATTATTAGAGGATACTGATTATTCAAATCTTAGCTTTAACCCTGACTGTCTCTGTTAAATTAGGCTGAGGTCTAACTTTATGTGTAAACTAATGACTCTTTTTATTCCCAAGACGTTCACTATTAGGAGTATTGACGTATTTTCAAGATGCTAGAGTCTTCTATAAAAATACAAGGTGGTAATGATAATATTGAAAGAAAGGGAAATGAGAGTAATGAAGATTTAATATTACAAGAAACATATCCTTCCATTTTTCAAATAATAGAATTTTATTTTTTCACATTAATTTTATTTTTTTTAATTTTTATTTTGTATTGGAATGTGTTTGATTAATAATGTTGTATTAGTTTCAGGTGTACAGCAAAGTGATTCAGTTACACATATACATGTATCTATTCTTTTTCAAATTCTTTTCCCATTTAGGTTATTGCAGAATATTGAGCCACGTTCCCTGTGCTATACAGTAGGTCTGTGTTGGTTATCTATTTTAAATATAGCAGTGTGTACATGTCAATCCCAAACTCCCAATCTATCCCCACCACCCACCCTTCCCCACTGGTAACCATAAGTTCGTCCTGTAAGTCTGTGAGTCTGTTTCTGTTTTGTAAATAAGTTCACTAAATAATAGAATTTTAAATGGTGATAAATAATGACTGTGTATAGTAGCACTCATTATTTAAATTGACTATTAAATTTATATATATAAAAGTATTTGTGATTATATATCCTTCGCTGTGTAAAAAGCATTTTAGTTTGATGTAGTTCCATTTCTTTATTTTTGCTTTTGTTTCCTTTGCCTAAAGAGACAGATCCAACAACTACTGCTAAGAACAATGTTAAAAAGCATACTGCCTATGTCTTCTTCTAGGAGTTTCATGGTCTTAGGTCTTACATGTAGGTCTTTAATCCATTTTGAGTTTATTTTTGCATATGGTGTGAGAAAGTAGTCCAGTTTGAATCTTTTGCATGTGGCTGTTCAGTTTTCCCAACACCATTTATTGAAGAGGCTATCTTTTCCCTATTATATATTTTTGCCTCCTCTGTCATTGATTAAGTGACCATATAAGCATGGGTTTATTTCTCTTACACTGATCTATATGTCTCTTTTTGTGCCAGTCCTATACTGTTTTGATTGCTGTAGCTTGTAGTATAGTTTGAAATCAGGGAACGTGATACCTCCAGCTTTGTTCTTCTTTCTCAATATTGTTTTGGCTATTTGAGGTCTTTTGTGTTTTCATACAAATTTTTGGATATTTTGTTCTATTTCTGTGAAAAATGTCATTGGTATTTTGATAGGGATTGCATTGAATCTATAGATTGTTTTGGATAATATGGTCATTTTAAAAATATTAATTCTTCCCATCTGTGAGCACGGTATATCTTTTCATTTGTCCATGTTGTCTTTAATTTCTTTCAGCATTATCTTATAGTTTTCTGACTACAAGTCTTTTAATCCTTAGTTAGATTAATTCCAAGGTATTTTATTCTTTTTGATACAATTGTAAATGGGATTGTTTTCTCAATGTCTCTTTCTGATAGTTTGTTATTAATGTATAGAAATGCATCAGATTTCTTATGTTAATTTTGTAGTCTGCAACTTTACCAAATTCATTTATTCTAATAGTTTTTTTTGGTGGCATCTTCAGGATTTTCTATATATAGTATCATGCCATCTACAAGCAGTGACTGTTTTACTTCTTCCTTTCCAATTTGGATTCCTTTCATTTCTTTTTTTCTTGCCTGCTGTGGCTGAGACTTCAAATACTGTGTTGAATGAAAGTAGACAGAGTGGGCATCCTTGTCTTGTTCCTGATCTTAGAGGAAATGCTTTCAGCTTTTCACTGTCTTGTATGATATTGACTCTGGGTTTGTCATATATGGCCTTTATTATGTTGAGGTATGTTCCCTTTATACCCACTATGTTGAGAGTTTCTATCATAAGTGGATGTTGAATTTTGTTGGAAGCTTTTTCCTGCATCTGTTGAGATGATTGTATACTTTTTATTTTGAGTTTGTTAATGTGGTGTATCACATTGATTGACATGCAGGTATTGAACTATCCTTGCTTCTCTGAGATAAATCCCACTTCATTGTGGCATATAATCCTTTTATTGTATTGTTGAATTTGGTTTGCTAATATTTGCCGAGGATTTTTGCATGTTATGTTCATCAGTGATATTGTCCTGTAATCTTTTTTTTCTTTTTTTTTTGGTCGTGTCTATCTGATTTTGTTATCAGGGCAATGGTGGCCTTGTAGAATGTGTTCAGAAGCATTCCTTTCTCTTCAATTTTTGGGAATAGTTTAAGAAAGGTGTTAACTCTTTAAATGTTTGGTAGAATTCACTTGTGAAGCCCTCTGGCCCTGGACATTTGTTTGTTGGTAGTTTTTAAAAAATTACGGATTCAGTTTCCTTCCTGGTAATCAGTATGTTCATATTTTCTGTTTCTTCCTGATTCAGTCTTGGGAGATAGTACATTTCTAGGAATTTGTTCATTTCTTCTAGGTTGTCCATTTCATTGGCATATAATTGTTCATAGTAATCTCATGGTCTTTTGTATCTCTGTGTGGTCAATCATAACTTCTTTCATTGCTGATTTCATCTATTTGGTACCTCTCTTTTTATTCGTATTCTTTATGAGTCTGGCTAAAGGTTTATCAATTTTTGTTTATCTTTTCCAAGAACCTTCTCTTAGTTTCATTGATCTTTTCTTTCTTTCTTTTTTTTTTAGTCTCCTTGTATTTCTATTCTGATCTTTATGATTTCTTTCTTTCTCCAGTCTTTGGGTTTTTCTTGTTCATTCTTTTTTCCTAGTTGTTTTAAGTGTAAGGCTAGATTATTTATTTGAGATTTTTCTTGTTTCTTGAGGTAGGCTTGTATCACTGTAAACTTCCCTCTTAGAACTGCTTCTTCTGCATCCCGTAGATTTTGGATCATTGTGTTTTCATTTTCATTTGTCTCCAGGTATTTTTTGACTCTTTGATTTCTTCAGTGATCCATTGATTATTTAGTAACATATTGCTTAGCCTCCATATGTTTGTGTTTTTTGCAGTTTTTTTCTTATGGTTGACTTCTAGTCTCATACTGTTGTGTTTGGAAAACATGCTTGATATGATTTCAGTCTTCTTAAATATAAAATATCTTAAATATATTTGTCTGTGGCCTAGGATGTGATCTATCTCAGAGAATGTTTCATGTGCACTTGAAAGGTGTGTGTATTCTGCTGCTTTTGGATGGACTATTCTATGTATATATCTATTACATTCAAATAGTTAATGTGTTATTTAAGACCAATGTTTCCTTATTGATTATCTGTCTGGATGATTTATCCACTGAGGTAAGTGGGGTATTAAAGTCTCCTACTATGATTGTCTTACTGTCATTTTTCCCTTTAATGTTTGCTAATATTTGCTTTATGTATTTAGATGCTCCTGTGTTGGATGCATATATATTTACAAGTGTTACGTCTTCTTGTTGGATTGATCCCTTTATCTTTATGTAATGTCTTCTTTGTCTCTTGTTACAGTCTTTGTCTTAAAGTGTATTTTTTCTGATGTAAGTATTGCTACCCTGGCTTTCTTCTCATGGAATTTAGTGTTATGTTTGGATTCCTTTCTCTTATTTTGGTGTGTATCTATTATATATTTTTGGTTTGTAGTTACCATGAAGTTCATATGTAACAACCTGTCTATATGTGATTATTTTAAGTTGATGGTCTCTCTTTTTTTTATTTTTAGCTTTTTATTATGAGAATTTTCAAACACAAAGTTGAATAATGCAATACACATCCATGTGCCCATTACAGAACTTCATCAATTGTCATCATTTTGCTAATCTTGCAGAAACAAGTGTTAATTATAATCAGAGATAAAACAGGATTCAAACTTTGTGGAAAACAGTAAAATATACTTTTTTACCAACAGTCAAATGGTGAAGATGGGCAAAATCATCTCATGGTGCAACATGGTAAAGTAAATAGAGGGTTAAGGTCCTTAATAGAAGGATGCGTCTTGCATGAAAGGAGGTGGGACATATTTTATAGGCCCCTCTTCATGCTGCAGGAAGATTAAGTTGATGATCTCTTAAGTTCAAACACATTTTAACCACCCTACATTTAACACCACCCCCCGACATTTAATGTTTGTGACATCATATTTTACATCTTATGTTTTGTCTATCCCTTAACTACTTATTGTAGATATAGATGATTTTACTACTTTTGTCTTGTAACCCTCCTACCAACTTTGTACATGGTTGATTTACTACCTTTACTGTATGTTTGCCTTTACAAATGAGATTTTTCCTTTTGTAATTTTCGTATTTCTAATTGTCATCTTTTCTCTTCCCCTTAGTAAAGTCTTTGAAACATTTTTTGTAAGACCAGTTTAATGATGATGAGCTCTTTTGGCTTTTGCTTTTTTGTAAAACTCTTTATCTCTCCTTTAAATCTGAATAATAGCCTTGCCAAGTAGAGGATTCTTAGTTGTAAGGTTTTTTTTTTCCATCACTTTGAATATATCATGCCACTCCCTTCTGGCCTGCAAAGTTCTTGCTGAAAAGTCAGCTAATAGTCTAATGCCGGGGTCCCTGATCCCCAGGCTGCGGACCGATACCGCTCCTGGCCTGTTAGGAACTGAGCTGCACAGCAGGAGGTGAGCGGCGGGCGAGCAAACGAAGCTTCATCTGCCGCTCCCCATGGCTCCCCATCGCTCACATTACCGCCTGAACCATCCCCCGCATCACTCACATTACCACCTGAACTACCACCCCCCATCCATGCAAAAATTGTCTTCCACAAAACCAGTCCCTAGTGCCAAAAAGGTTGGGGACCACTGGTCTAATGGTTGTTCCTTTGTACCTAACTAGTTGCTTTTCTCTTGCTGCTTTTAAAATTTTCTTGTTACCTTTAATTTTTGCCCTTTTAATTATAACGTGTCTTGTTGTAGCTCTCTTTAGGTTCATTTGTTTTGGACTCTCTGTGCTTCCTGGGCTTGGATATTTGTTTCCTTTCCCAGGTTAGGGAAGTTTTCAGCTATTATTTCCTCAAATAAGTTCTCTGTCGCCCTCTCTCTCTTTCTTCTCCTTTTGGTACCCCTATAATGTAAATGTTAGTATGCTTGATGTTGTCTCAGAGGTATCTTAAAAACTATCCTTATTTTTTTTAATTCTTTTTTGTTCAGCTTGGGTGATTTCCACTACTCTGTCGTTCAGTTCACTGAGCTGTTCCTCTGTATCATCTAATCTACTTTGGATTCCTTCTAGTATATTTTTTATTTCAGTTATTGTAGTCTTCAGCTCTGTTTGGTTCTTCTTTGTATTTTCTAACTCTTTGTTAAACACTTCACTGTGTTCATCCATTCTTCTCCCAAGTTCATTCAGCATGTTTATGATCATTACCTTGAACTCTTTATTGGGTAGATCGCTTATGTCTTCTTTGCTTAGTTTTGCTTCTGGGATTTTTGTCTTGTTCCTTTGTTTGGAACATCTTCTATCTCCTTGTTTTGCCTAATTCTCTTTCTCTGTATTAGGTAGGTCAGTTACATTTCCCAATTTTGGGTAAGTGGCCTTATGTAGGAGACATCCTATGAGGCCCAGCAGGACACTCCCCTCTGGTCACGAGAGCTATGTACTCTAGGGGTGTCCCCTGTGTGGGCTCCATGGGCCCTTCTGTTGTGTTGGAGCTGACTACGATGGGTGGGCTGATAGGCAGGGCTGGCCCTTAGCCCAAAAGGCTGCCAGGCCATGCCTCATTCAGTGGCTCCCAGCCTATTGGTCCTAAAGCCATTTTTTAAATTTCACTCTTATAAGCTAGATTTAGATTAACAGCTAAATCATTTCTTAAATCGGTAAACCAAGGAAATCGGTTCTGAGTCAAGGTATCAGACCACAGTCTCTTCTAAGTTATAAGTGGATGTTTAGATTCCTGATTTGCTCTTTTATCTTCCTCCCCACCCTCATCATGGAATAGTACAGGTTAGTTCAGTTTTGTGAAAGGTGATTCCAAGGCAATGCTGCCCATCTGGTTGTGCAAATTATGTGTTGCCCAGCAACTAGGGGTACATGTCATCTAATTCTCATTGTTGATTTGTCCTTATTTTATAAAATGTCCAGCAGATGGCAGTAAGGTGTCTTAAATAAAAAATTCCTTTTCTGATTCAGTTAAGTCATTTGTATAGGCTACTGTCAGGGTTGCTGTAAATCCAGAAGACCTGGGGAAGGAGAAATCATGAAGGAGGTCAGTGTTTAACTGTGGACCAGCTACTTGCTAAGTTTAGAAACTGTATCATATCTTAATATTTAAGTTAGTCTAACACACTTTTTTTTTAACTTAAATAAAATACATTCTATTCTTCAACTTTGACTGTATACTTTTATAACAATCTGGAAGGTCAGGCTAGAATTTTCAAATTTGGTCCCATGTCATGAGAGGCCCTACAAACAGGCATGTGGACATCCTGGCTGATACATTCAAGCTCTGTTGGGGTTGGTGCCCCAAAACACCAACCAAGTAGAGCCCTCTAAAATGTGATGCCCAGGCGAGGGGCCTCTCTCGACCAGTCCTAAGGCAATATTAACCTTAGTAAACCACTATGGTAGTTGGAGAATTGGGTGGGAATAGTAATGAGTGGCATCAGGAATGGTTTTTGATTCAGCCTGGACTTCTGAAGAGAAAAATGGTGTATTGAACATAAGCATATAATTTGTATTCCTTGCAGAAACCCCACTACAACTGTAGTAAAGGGATATTCTTTTAAAGACATGATCCTTCAAGGATAAGGAGAATGGCAAAGAAGAAAACAACCACAAAAAACAATAATACATAATAATAAATTGAAAGCTGGAAAGCAAATGGAGTGTGGTAAATGACCTAGCTGACCTGAGAAAGCCAAATCTTAATCTAGCAACGAAGAAAGCCAAGAACCAACCAGATTTTACCTCAGAATCTTCAAATAGCTCAGGAATCGATGACACCAGGAACACATAGTAGTAGATCCCTCAGTCTTCTCCTCTCCCCCAGACCACTGAATCGTTGCTCTTCCTGCACCCATCTCTACCCTAATGGAAGGCTGTAGGTTAATTCTCTGGGGGAGAAAACTCAAGGGTCTCTGGACTGGGTTATACCAGGCAAAGTTGAGAGCACAGGGCACTCTACCAAATACAAGGGAATAAAATGAACACCTGCATACTGAATGATGAGACCCCTCCACCTGTCTCCCTCACTTGCCTTTTACCCTCCAGGCAGGAGATCAGTGCCATGGGGATACTTAACCAGCCCAAGAGGAAAGACGTAAGGACACTGACATTCCCAAAGCTAGTAGTCATCAGAGGGAAAGCCTCTAGCTTGAAAGAAAAAATCCAAAACAAATAAAAAACAAAAGGAAAAAGAAACTTGGAGGAACAGATATATTCAGGGAATAGAAAACTTAAAAAAAATATATGATTATTTTCAGAGAGAGAAGATATTACATACGTGAGACAAGAACTGAATGTTACACAAAGCCAAAATGCTGCTGTGTATTAAAAAAAATTGTAACAGAAATAAAACTCAGTAGAAGTGTTGGAAGATGACAATGAGGAAATATCCCAGAAAGTAGAGGAAAAAAAAGATAAAATAATTAGAGTATCAGTTTAGGAAGTCAAAACAATGAGTTCCAGAAAAAGAAAAACAAGGGGAGGAAATCACTAGCAAAATAATTTAAGAAAATTCCCACAACTGAAGGATATGAGGTTCCAGATTGAAAGGAATTACTAAGTGCCTATGACAAGGCACATTTTCGGGAAATTTCAATTTGTCTCTGATGACAAAGAGGCCGTTTTACAAACTGCCAAAGAAAGGAAAAACAGATTACAAACTAAGGACCAGAAATCAGAATGGCTTCAGACTTCTATCAGCAGTTTCAGAAGCTAGAAAACAATGAGGAATGCCCTCAGTCTTCTGATGGAAGATTATTTCAATATAGAATTCTGTATTTAGCTGTAAGTCATGAATTGCACATGAGGATAAAATAAAGACATTTTCAGACATACAAGGTTAAAAAAATTACCTGCTACACATCATTTCTCCTGAGGCTAATGGGATACATTGTTAACCATGAACATGCAGGATGTGGGACATAGGATAGGAGATCCAGTTCAGGGGAGAGACGGAGGGTGCAGAGGGAACCCGGTTACATAGCTCGGTAGCAGCCGCAGAGTGATGACAGCCAGTTCAGACTGGAGCAGTCAGAAGGCTGCCGTGAAGACTTCTCCAAGAAGACCAAATTGATATAACTGAATTAATTGAAACAACAGGAAACGAATATGGGATCAAATTGACAATAAGGACATAGAAATCTAAGCAAATAAATGATGACAATAACTAAAGCAAGTTTCCATGCTTGTTCAATACTAGTTGTAATGTCCTCTTAGACTTGAGGTGATAAGCAACATAAATAAATGCTTTTATGACTAAAGCCAGCTTCCTCCCACTTTATTATAAGTATTTAATTCATGAAATTTACTCTATTTTAGAAGCTAGATAAGTTAAAATCAAAATAGCACACTTGAGTCATTCCTAGTTCTGCTCTCTCACTGATTCACTAAACATCCTTCTCCAGTAACTGTCACATTCTAATTTTTAGTATATTATCTGGTTCTAGAACTGACTAGAAGTTAGGACACTTTAGGACTAGCTCAGTTCTTCATCATCCTTTTCTAAAAAGCAGCTTATTTGTGCTCACTACCTAATCATATTTCTGTACCTTGAAATCTGATTTCATCTGCCACTGAAATTTCCAGCAGTATCAGAGATGTGATAAGTTCCATAACTGCTGTCCTCTTCACCTTCTAACTCTCTTCAGAGTTTGTAATGGTTGACTTCCCTCCCCTCTTCAGAGCTCTCCTTTCTTGACTTCTGTTACTTTTTTTCTCTTGGTTGTGTTTCTCCCTCGCTGTACCTTCTTGACTATTTCCCTCTTTGTAAGTGCAGGTATCTAAAGGTCTTATCCTTACCCTTCTTTGCTTGCTTTGTCCTTTCTCTGTAGACAACTTCACCTATCTTCATGTTTCCAGATATCATCTTGGTGCCAATAACTTTTAAGTCCCTATTTCTGGCTTTAATTTCTCAGTTCCAGACCTGAATTCCCAATTGGTCATCTGAACATCTCTACTGGAATGTTCAAAACTGAAGCCATTCTCTTTGTGTAGTTCCCTTCTTTATCCCCTCCTTCCCCCCAGCCTGTTGTTCTCATGTGATTGCTGTTTCTGTTAATATGACCACCATCCTTCTAGTCCTTCTAACCTTACATTACTCATTTGTTTCTACCTAGATGTCTTAATAACTACCCATCTATCTCTTCTTGGTTCTGTCTTCTTCCCTCATGTTATTCCTTTCACTGCTTGTTTGGCATTAATCTTCTTAAAATCACTATTGAATCATATTACTTTATTTCTTTAAACACTTTTGCCGTATCTCCATTATCTATAGGATGAAATCCAAATTTGCAATAACACTACAGGTCCTCTGAATTCTGACCCAGACTTGGCTCTCTAACTTCCTCTTTCTTTACCCACCACAGATATTCTGGGTCCAGGCCTCGTAGGACTGCTTCAGGTTTCCCGGGCATTCTCATACCTGGGCTTCTGCTCACATTGGGCCATCAGCCTGGATTATCTTGCTATGTTCTCTCACTCCACCACCCTCATCTATGATAGTCGCATTTGTCCTGAAGCCCAATTAGATATCACCTCTTGGCAGTTGTTTCTTTTATTCCACTAATCTGAATTCACAGCACTTATCTCTGATAAACAGCTCCTTTTTTAACCTGTAATAATGAATGTATGTCCTTACACTTTAACAAGTTGTTGGTGTGTATCTTCTTTACTAGATTGGAATCTCTTAGTTGACAACACTATCTTCATTTTGGTGTCACCATGGCAACTAGCAGGTTGTTTTTGTGCATGGTTGCAGGTTGAGTGAGTGAGTGATTGTTAAGCAAATGACTGACACATTAGAGAAACCTTTGCTTGACTTTTTCAGGTGAGGCACTTCAAAGTGAAAAGTAATCTTAGGTGTGGGAAGTATTTCCCCTCCACCCCAATCCTCTGCAGGGAAAACCACATCCACTTCAGAGAAATATTTTAGGAATGATATTAGAGAATTAGTATCATTATGCGGCCACAGGGACTATAAACAGTTATACAGTCACAACTGTTGGTTCTGATAAATGCAAAGTTGATATGCGCCATTGTCCAAGTTAACAAGTCATAGCGTTGAGTGTACCTGGTTGCAAATGTCAGATCTGAACTCTTAGATTGTGCTGCTGGTTAATATTGTAACCATAGTTGTGTTAGTGAGCGCAGCATCTGTGCTTTTTTTTTTTTAAAGATTTTGTTGGTAGTAAATAGCTTTTATTAAATATTTTCTTGTTCCTAATACAGAATGGTAAGATAAAATAAGTTCTTTTAATAATAGAAAATGATCTTTTTACCCTTTCTGCTGCATTTCAGGTTGATAGCATACACGTGTGTGCTATTGTTGGCGTTTCGGTTAAGAGATTAATTAGTCTATCAAAATCACAGGAGCAGATTTAGCAGTTATCTCACAGGTAGGGAGCTTACTGCTTTAGGAAAGAAAGTTCATACCTGTGACTGGAACTCTCCATTCTCTCTGAAAGAATTGCCTTTATCAGAGGCAGTTGTGAGGCAGTGGAAATGGCACAAGGTTTGAAGTTGCCCTAACTGGATTCCAATTCCATCTCTTCTCATCACATATTTTTTTTAAGATTTTTTTTGTGTGTGATGTGGACCATTTTTTTTTTAATTAATTTTTATTGGGGTATGGTTGCTTTACAATGTTGTGTTAGCCTCCACTGGACAACAAAATGAATCAGCCATACACATACAGATACCCCCTCCCTTGAAGTGGACCATTTTTAAAGTCTTTATTGAATTTGTTACAGTATTGCTTCTGTTTTATGTTTCGGTTTTTTGGCCCCAAGGCCTGTGGGATCTTAGCTCCCCAAACAGGTATCGAACCCACACTCCCTGCATTGGAAGGCGAAGTCTTAACCACTGGACCACCAGGGAAATCCCCTCTTCTCATCATTTTTAACCCTCAGCCTCAGCTTCCTTATCTGAGGAGATGTTTATTATGATTTGAAAGAAGAATGCATGACCAACAACATAAATTTTAATTTGAGACAAACTTCAATTCTCTCTGACTCATGGAACCAGTGAGATAATAGAAGTGTTATGTTTCTCATTTTATGTTTCTCATTTTGCTTGGACAGGTTTAAACCAACCCAATAAAGAAACTTCAGGTATGGCATCTTAGGAAGCATCCTGTCTCTGTATCTCATGACTTTACTCATTTGTTTTTTCCATTTTTACTTGCACAGTTTGGCAAATTCCTTTCTTCTGAAGTACAGTCATAATTCACCATTCTGTTATGTAACTTGAGGTAGAAAGATGGGAGTGGAGTTGTTTATAGTGCATCTTGAGATTTATTTTTGAGACTTGATCTAGGCTCTTGGCTGCTATAGAAACTTTCCAAAAAGGAAAAATATATGATTCAGATAAGTTGAGCAAAATTATCTAAGCATTGCTTACTTTACTTGCGCCAGCAGTGTCTCCTTCTCCTCTCTCCTTCCCCTCCCTCTCCCCAACCCTTCCCAGCCCCTTCTCCTGTTCTTTTTTTGGTGGGGGAGGGAGCAGGATTGGCTCAGCTATTTACTGAAGCCTTTTTAGTTTATATTTCAAACAGAAGGATTTGTAAATCAGAGAGGTGGAAAATCTAGTTGAGTTTGTATCCAAACAGACTGGAGCTGCCTCCAGGGATGAAGCGTGTTTTGTTATGACCCTCTTGGCACTCCCCTGCCATCTAATTTCTGTAGTAACAATACTTAAGAAAGGAAGCTCCCAAGTTTCTCATAAAGCTGTTGTGTCTGCTGGATTGTTCTGACTACTTTCTTTTCTCTGAAATGTACAGCCTATTTACTTTCCTGTTGTCTTCAGAAATTTGCACGTTAACTTTTTCCCATTTCAGTTGACAGTTAATATATCACAACAGGAACTTCCCATCCATTTCATTTTTTCCCTTTGCTTACAAAATAATTTTTATTTTGTCTGTGTTTGCCATGTTATTTCTAACTACAGAGTAGAGAATAACAGGAAAAATTCAAGGTAGAAAAGAGTAAAAAGAAGATGAATTCTTGGGATAGGAAGGAAGTGAAAGAGACTGAAGTAGAAAGAGAACTGGTAATAAAGATTATTATTTTATGTCAGTTCATTTTTTTTTATCTTAGAGCACTTTGGGTTTTTTTCCTTTTACTTTACTCAAAGTAGTGCCATCAAAGAGTCAAAAACATATTTAAACAAACCTTTTATAATTAATTTTTAGAAGTAGGAACTGTAGGGAAGTATTCAGATGTGTGTTAGGAACCAGATGAGCTAGGGAGGGAGCCTGTGAAATAATACATTGGGAGTGACTGACAGTAAGAGAGAGAAAAATATATTTAAAAGCAGAATATCATCAGCAGTGCACAAAACAATTAGATAAAAATAGCCTTGGAGTAGCTGCTCAAAGCTAGAAGGTTCCACAGTGGTAGGTAAGCCTCCCAAAAAAGAAACCGCATGCAAAATAGGAATGAGGAGAAAATGTGGCCTCTTTAATAATGTTTAATGTCAGTGATATAGCATAGGGTTGTTGATAAAGATGAGCTTTTATAACTAAATGTGTTTCTATGGTTAATAAATTAGAATTATACTAAAATTTCCATAAGCTTTCCCAAACTTAGCAATGAATTTAACTGCTCTGTTGTATTTATGCCTAAATAATACATTCTTATATAGTACTTGTCTTAGTCCCTGCTGCTATAATAGGATACCATAGACTGGGTGGTTTAACATCAAACAGATTTGATGTCTGCTAAGGGCCCTCTTCTGGGTTGCAGACTGCTGACTTCTTGTATCCTCACATGGTGGGAAGAGGACGTGGGAGCTCTCTGGGGTCGCTTTTATAAGAGTACTAATTCTATTCATGAGAGCTCCACCCTCATGACCTAATTACCTCCTAAATGCCCCAACTCCTAATCCCACCACTCTGGTGGTTAGAATTTCAACACATGAATTTTGGAGGGACACCAACATTTAGTCCGTTGCAGTACTGTTGTCATACCATCATATAAATATTGTAAGGTCCTTACTGAAGGACCAGTTTGATGTAGTAATAATGTCCAGGTAAATAGGATAATCTCATTCTAACTAATGTTTCTTTTCTATTTTGAATAAAACTTAAAAATTACCAAACTCTTTATAAAATTCTAGTATTTGTATGTATCCAAGTTTAGTTGCTGTCATTGAGGACCTCTTAATAGCTATTTTAAAGCACACTATATTCTAGTATCCATTTAAACTAGAAGGTGGATTCTTGAGGCTAGAAAGTTTTTTAAAATTAGAAACTGGATATCAGAAAACTGTTAAAATGCCATGGAGACGGTAATAAATAACATCATAATCTGTTGTTGAATCTGAAGGCATAATGGGCAGGAAGACACCCTTACTGATTCTTGTAGCTACAAAAACAATAGAGAAAACCCAATAGGAATATACAACAAAAATCCAGTAGGAAGAACAAAATATATACCTGGTGTAGTGAATTGATGATGGCCTTCAAAAATGTCCTGATCTCCAAGTGGCCTTGTCCTAATATCCAGAACCTGTGAATGTGACTTTATTTGGGAAGAGGGACTTTGCAGAAGAAATTAAATTAAGGATCTCTCAATGAGGCCATCCTGGTTTATCTGGATGGGTTCTAAATCCAATAAGATTTCTGTCCTTAAAAGAGACAGAAGAGAAGAAGACATAGACACAGAGGAGAAAGCCTTGTGAAGCAGAAGCAAAGATTGGAGTTACATAGACACAAGCCAAGAAGTGCCTGAAGCTATCAAAAGCTGGAAGAAGCAAGGAAAGATGCTCCCCTTTGGCCTTTGGAGGAAGTGCAGCTTTGCCTATACCTTAATTTTGGACTTCTCGTCTCCAGAAAACTGTGAGAGATAATTTTCTGTTATTTCTAAGCCACTCAGTTTGTGGTAATTTGCTCTAACAGCCCTAGGAAACTAATACACTTGGGTTTTTTTTTTTTTTGATAAATTCAATAAATTCTTGAATAAGTATGCTCTGTAGACTTTATCTCACCTCCTGTCATGTTTTTTGGATACAATACCATGAACTGGCTATTTTAAGTGGGAATCTCTGATTCTTCCTGTTTCTTAGTATCACTGATTGCTCTATCAGTTTTATCTCTTTATATTTTTAGAATAAAAATAAAGAATAGTTATGAATATGAAGAAACGAGAAGTGTGGCCAGATAGACACAATGATGGTGAAATAGTGACCATGCTAAGGACTGGCTATGCATTCTGTCATCTACTCCTGGCAGTAGTCCTGTGAAACAGATGCTGTTATTATCCTCATTTTATAGACAAGAATACTGATGCCAAATGAATGGCAGAACCAAAATTCAAACCCAAATATGTATGACTCAAAATCCAGTTTATTATGGTGCTTCCCCATCCCTTTGTACAAATGGCAATTACTGATTGACTATTTCTTATTTTAAAATGACTTAAATTACTGACAAGCAGCTGTGAGACCTTGTCTCTCTTTTCTCTCTTCCCAAGATTTTGTTCCCGATTCAAAGCCCTACAGAGTGACTGACTTAGCAAATTACCTTTCCTTATGGAGATAATCCTTTCATTCATCATATATATTTTTAAAATTTCTATTAAATGCTGCACACTGTTCTGGCCTATGTGAATAAAGCATTCAAAACAGTCAGCAGTGCAGACCAAAGCCCCTGCCTTCATGGAGCTTACATTCTGGTAGGAGTAGACTGACAAAGATAGACAGCTCTATGTTATGTCATAGGGTGATGAATGCAGTGGGGGAAAATTGAGGTGGGGTACAGGATCTAGAGAGTACTGTGGGTGGGCAAGAAGGCAGAGGAACATTATTCTATATGAGATGACCAGGGAAAATCTCACTGTTTAAGGGACATTTGGTCAAGATCTGAAGGAAAAATTCCCAGAACTGAAGGTTATGAGTTTCCAGGTTAAATGAACCTGTTAAGTGCTCAGCAACGTAAATAAAGACCTATTTCAAAGCACATCTTCGGGAAATTTCGGAACATCTGTGATAAGGAGAACCTCCTAAAAGTTTATAGGGATTTAAAACAGAAACAAAAATATGCTATACAGCATTCGAATAAGAGTGGCATCTGAGTTCTTGACAGCAATGTTAGAGGCTAAGACCATGGAGTAGTGCTGTTAAAGTTCCACGTGAACATGACTCAAAACTGAAATTGTATTCCAAGCTAAATGATCTGTCAAGTAACAGAAGGGGTAAATCGAAAAGAACAAGAAAAAGACAAAGGGAATCCCCAGAATACTGGTGAAGGAATGTCCCGGGATGGCAGCCATGTAGCTGGCTGAGAGAGTGTCCAGTCCAAACTGGGGTAAGAGGATAGAAGGCTTTTAGGGCCTTCTCAATTTAATCTCAATATATCTAAATAATATTCTTATACCACTAGGTTTTATTTAGAAATGTTGAGATAAATACCAAAAGACAAGGCTAAAAATTAAAAGAAGGAATGCCTTTGATGGGGTGGGTTATGGGGTTGCTATTTTTTTATTTATTTGATTTTAAGTATAGTTGAGATTTTTCCCACAATGTACATATATTACTTAATAATGTGTAATTTAAGGAAACAACCTTCTGAACGTGTAAAATCAGCATGATAGTTACTATTTTACAGTGTTGTGAAAAATAACATGTTAAAATTAAGTTCCCCAGAAGAATGCTGGCACATACTGTGTGCTCATTAAATGTTTGTTTCTTTCTCTCTGCCAGTTTTGTTGTATTTTCTGTGAGAAAAGAAATCTTGAGTTCCATACAATCGATGTATGAACACATTTAAAATCCAACTAGTTTTTAAGTAGGGTACTGAAATTTCAGACTTTAAGTACAAATTATGCATAGTTTAATAGATTATGACAAACATTCTAGATGCCAGATTTTTCATGAGAACAACTCCTTTCATTAAAAAACAGTCACAGATAGTAAATATGTAATCAGAAATGAAGTACACAGCAAACAATTAATTTGACAAAATTTAATGCCCTTTAACCACTTTGGATGTACTTCTTACTATCAACTGGACAGGAAAATCTATCTCCAGCAGTATTTAGATCAGTATTTATTATACATTCAATAAATCTTGGTTGATAATATTGTTGACTAAATTGCCTTAAGTTATCAGGGTCATTTGTGGCAGGAAAAGTATAAATGTTGTTGACTGCTAAAGTGAAGGCACCAGTTTATTTCAGTTCCACTTTATTACAGCATTACTATCAGGTGACTAGTAAACCCTGCACAATCTTTTCTCAAAATTATTTCATTGGATAAGTGCTGAAGATTGAGCTAATATTAGCCCGTAATATGAGGAACATAAGTGATGTGTTAGTTTGTTTTGCTGGTGCTGCTTGAAATATATGCCCAAAGTTCTATAAGATACTATCCTACATACCTACTGAGAAATTATTTCACAGAACATTTCATTTGTACCTCTCCTTGGGTAATTTATAACGTCAGCATTTTCTTATCGAGGCATCTACTGTTACAGTATAGGGTATATGTAGTGTCTTATCTCTAGTAGTCTTGGTAAGAGTAATACTTTTTTGACAAAGTTACAGACTTCTTCACATGATTGTAGTTGCAGGGGGATGTACTCTAGACCATGTAATGAACGCATTAAAAGTGATCTCTGGTAAAAGAATTAAACATTTTTATAAATGGAAGGAAAAGAACCATTTAGAGAATCCAAGGTGATGGTAGCTTGTGAGTCCTGGTAAATGAAGAAATCCATAAAGATATTTATCACAAGAAGGTGAGCTTTTTGAGGGAAAGAATGCCATGTCAAATCAGGGATGAATGATAAAAACTGTTCTCATTCCCCGCCCCCCGCCTTTTTACAGCCTCCCTCCCCCAAACACACAGAATACTATTTTTATTTTATTTTATTCAACAAATGCTTACATAGTGGTTTGTGCCAGGGATTGTTCCAAGCACTTTGCAAATATTTACTTACTTTACTCTATGAGCTAGGTACTATTATTATCTCTGTTTGTTTACTTTTTTAATATTTAATGAAACCAAGGCAGGGCTTTTCCAAGACTCTGTAAGTAGTAAATGGCACAGCTGGTATTTGAACCTGGTAATCTCGCCCTACAGTTAGTCCTCTGAACCTCTATGCTCTTTCTGCTGCTCACCTTAGAGTGGTGAGCAAAAGAGGCTGAGTTCTTAGGACTTCCCTGGTGGCGCAGTGGTTAAGAATCCGCCTGCCAATGCAGGGGACACAGGTTCGAGCCCTGGTCCAGGAAGATCCCACATGCTGCGGAGCAACTAAGCCTGTGTGCCACAACTACTGAGCCTGCACTCTAGAGCCCACGAGCCACAACTGCTGAAGCCCACGTGCCACAACTACTGCAGCCCGCGTGCCTAGAGCCCATGCTCTGCAACAAGAGAAGCCACCATAATGAGAAGCCCGCACACCACAATGAAGAGTAGCCCCCACTCGCTGCAACTAGAGAAAGCCCACGCGCAGCAACGGAGACCCAACGCAGCCAAATATTAATTAATTAATTAATTAATTTTAAAAAATCTCTTCTAAAACAAAAAGAGGCTGAGTACTCCTGAGTCCTGTGACGCTGTCAACCGTTATCTCCTTATACCATTAAAAAAATAAATTTATTAGCAGAGTTGTCTGTTTTACTGTCACTTAGTGGAAAATAATGTGTCGTCATTTATTTGAAAATATGAAAACAAAATATGTAGGTTTCTTGTTGCTATTGGCAATCTTAGGAAAAACTATGATGAATGAAATTCTGTTTACTAAAGATGCAACTTCATGCATCATTCAGAGAACTTCTCTACCAAGAACATGGTTGGCACTTAATAGCACTCAGTAAATATTGAGCCTAATTAAACAGTGAACAAGGATGCACAATATATTTTCAGCATTTTCCAATTCATCATATTCTTTTTAATTTCATGTGATATGGAATTTAAAATATGTATCATGAAAGCCTTAGGAAATTTTGAATGTTTTATAGGAGATCATTTTAATCATGCAACAGCTGATGGTACAGGGTAAACCATGATCCATAATAATCACATTTTACAAATTCAAGCCTAGAACTTCTCTAAGGACAAAACATATCCTTAAAAGCAGTGTTGTGATCTTTCTCTTGCCAATGAGATAGAAACCATTGTATTTATTTCCTGACATGAGGGGGAAAGGGATATTTCCAGTTCCCGTACACAAATATCCCTGTTCTTATTTCTCTGGATGGCCTCTTGAGAGATCTAATAGTGGAAGTGTGATTCTGCCCCTAGTCACCAATGACGATTTCCTTAGCAAATTCATTAACCCCTCTTTTATCTCTCAATTTTTGTCACTTATAAAATATCACTTACGTATTAGACATCCCCTAAATATAGCTATTTTTCACTTATTTCTGTTTTCTATCAATATGACATTTTAAGACCAGCATGTTAAATACATTATTTAGTTTTAAATTAGTTCAAAAACCCAAGCCATAGGCGCTCTAACTTTATTTTATCCTGGGGCAGATTTATCTGTTAATAGTAACCATTATTGAAGGTAGATTAAAGAATAGTACAGGCACATAATCATAATTCTTGAATATGTTAAAACCCAAATTTTTGTTTTTTATTGGAGTTACATCACTCCTATCACTGAAACAAATCTCTCATAGATGATTTTCAAGTTTTTCATTGGTTTTTAGCTTCAGCAATAATAAAGTTAGATGCCATGTTCTGTTGCGGAGAGAAAATACGTTATCCGTTGTGACGGACCGAAAAATTTGTTATTAAAGCAAATGGCAAATCAATCCTTGAATGCAGTATTTTTGTTGGTGAACTACATGGTGCTTTCTTTGTAGGATTGCTGGTTTGGAATTGACTATGTGCCTTGTCTTATAATTCTGTACCTTTTGTACCATTGCTTTTGCCTTTTCTGGAAGACTATCTAATTTATTTCTTATTATGTAGAACTTTATTCGGTAACTATAAAGAATTATTTTTTACCGTATGTGCAGAAATTTAGAAGGAAGTTTAACCTCTTGAAAGTTATTTTTCATATTTACTGATATTTTCTAAAACTGAAAATGATTATTTATGGAGTTATTTTTCATGTCCATAGTGTTTTACACTTGACTTTAACAGATTGGCGGATCATTCATCTCACCTTTTAAAATAAGAAAAAATCTCATATCATTACATAGGAACTTTCAAAAATAACCCTTCTCAAAAAATAGGGGGAAAATGTATGTATTTCAAAATGTAATATTTGAAACGAAAATGTAATAACACTAGTATCATTAAGTGGAACAGAGATGCACTCTTGGAGCCTAGAATATAATTGAATAAAAGGGTCTAATTTTTATTACTATCACCATCCTAATGGTTCAGAAGTAATGACTAGAAGTACCACAGATTAATTTTCCCCTTGCTTAAGAATTTCAGTTTTCCTTTGGGGAATGGATTTTTCTATTAAAAAATAATCAGAGCCATCTTTTTAAAAATCAAATATATTTAACACATAACATTGTATGAATTTAAGGTGTACAACGTGTTACTTTGATACATTTATATATTGTAATATGATTACCGTTGTAATGCTATTTATCACATTACATAATTGTAATATAATTTTGTTGTCCATATTTATTACATTGTACATTAGATCTCTATGGCCTACTTACTATCCATTGCAAGTCTGTACCCTTAAACAACATCAGTTTTATCCCCCCAAACCCATCCTCTGGTAAGCACCATTTTACTGTCTGACTTGTTTGTTTTGAGTTTGACATTTTAGATTTCATATATAAGTGATGTCATACCATATTTGTCTTTCTCTGTCTGACTTATCTCACTTAGCATAATGTGTTCAAGGTCCATGCATGTTGTCACAAATGGCAGGCTATCCTCCTATCTCATAGCTTAATAATATTTCATCGGTATATAAATCATATCTTTTTTACCCACTCATCTGTTGATGGACATTTAAGGTTGTTTCCGTATCTTGGATATTGTGAATAATGCTGCAGTAAACATGGGAGTGTGTATATCTCTTTAAAATACTGTTTTCATTTCCTTTGGGTATGTACCCAGTAGTGGAATTGCTGGATTGTATGGTAGATCTATTTTTAATTTTTTGAGGAACACCCATATTATTTTCCATAGTATTGGATCAATTTATATTCCCATCAGTAGTGTATGAGGGTTCCCTTCTCACCACATCCTTACCAGAACCTGTTGTCCCTTGTCTTTTAGATGATAATCATTCTGACGGGTGTGAGGTGATAATATCTTATTGCAGTTTTGATTTGCATTTCCCTGATGACTAGTGATGTTGAGCATCTTTTCATGTGTCTGTTGTCCATTTTGATGTCCTCTTTGCTTCATGATTTATATCTTGGAGTTCTGCTAGATTTTAGCTTGCTTTAGTTAGTTGTAAGAGAGTAATGGAAATTGAGTGAAGTGGACTTTACCTGCAGTATGCGCTAGTGTTTTCAATTATATAGTACATGTATATGTTGTTGTATCAGTGGTATGCCAAAGATGACTGTACCATGACATCTTTGCTTTTTATAAGTAGATTTATGGAAACAGTAGCCCACACTCGCAAATATTCTTTAAAAGTAAGGCAAAAATAAATGCCTAATGACATATTTTTACTGAAACTGAAGTGTTATCTGCATTATATGGGAAAGGTGGACTAATAGTACTTCAGTTGTGACAGCAGATTAGCTTAACAGGAAATCAACAAGCCAAGCCGTGCAGATAGTTATATATGTATTTTAAAGCCACTGAAGAAAATGAGTTTTTGAAAGTTTTATTAAAGTTCAATTTAAGCTCTTCTTTTACATGAGGAGGGCCAATGTCATAGGCATGTCCTTGGCTCTGTGAACACATTGAGATATCCATTAATATCCAACCCTATCCCAGAAAGCTTTTAGTTGCTTCTTACTGTTTATTAATGATTTTTTTCATAGAAATAGAAGTGTTGCTTTTGTTTCTGTAGTATATTATTACTCATACACTGAAATAAAACTAGAAAAAGATTTACCTGGATTTTTCCACAAAGGTTTTGCTTATTTTTCTTTGAAGTATGGTCCTATTCATATGACAGCCTGAGTATTGAGAAGGGTGACTGATGTGTGATTTTGCCTGCTCTTTATAGTGCTTTCTCCTGACCAGTGGCCATTTCAGGTAAGCAAATGCAGTCTACTAAATCATCTTAGCTGGAAAAGCAAGGCAAAGCTCTAATGCCTAGCCAGAAGTTGTAAAAACGTTGTGTGGCCATCAAAATTGTCACTTGTCTGGCATGTGCCTTTTCTAAACACTCTGAGTACTTTGCTAACCATATGACTAACAGATCCTCTGGTCTTTATAATGCCTTTTTATCAGAAGAGAAGTATGCCTTGTGGTCCCATCATATACAAATAAAATGGAATAAAAATTAGAATTTCAGTGGCATTTCTGAATAAGTGGGTGACTTTGGTGTTTGTCATTCTAGTTATAAACAATGGTTTCCTTTTCTAATACGAACTCTGAAAAGAATGCAGTAGGAAGGCCACAGCATCAGAATGTCAGTCTGGTTTATGGGGAGACATTAAAAGAAACTGTGTTTATGGTTAGAAGAAGCTGTGTCTCTGATCATCTGCTGTTCAGAAGAGGGAGCACACGTACAGACTGGTGTACACCTCAGTTTGACTGCTATCAATGTGTGTATCTGCTTGGAGGAGGAGATGACATGTATTACCAGGATTTTTTGTTTGTTTGCTCATTTGTTAATTTGTTTGATAAGAAAGTGGATGTGCAAGTAACTTTTAATTATATGCAGCTAGCTTTTTTGTGTGTGCCCTTTGATTTTCAGAAAATCATGCATCTATAGTTTTAGGGTTTCTTAATGGCTGTTACATTGACTTCTATACCTGTACCAAAGTCAGAATTCCATAATTACTTTTGTAAGGGGTAGGGAGAAAATATACTATCCATATTCTTCAAAGTTCACAAAACATACTGTTTGATTCATAACTGGAAAAAAAATATCCTAGCGTTTTAAAAAGAAAACCAATATTCGTTGACACTGAACTTGGAAACTCACATAGATACAGCCTTCGGTAGTCCATTTATACCTGTTTTCAAGCTATTTGTTTATTTAGCAGATATTTATTAAGCATTTATTATGTGGTAGACATTATATAAGTTCCAAGAAGGACAAGAACAGAGTGCTGTGTTAAGTTATAATAGGACCATAGTTTGACAAGGTGGTGACCAAACTTTAAATTTGATTGATGCTCTTATTTATGTTTGAATTATAATATGGAATTCTGGAACCAGAAGAGACCTTTAAAATTATCTACTCCAACCCTTCATTCAGTGTTTGAATCTTTCTTATTATTCATTTGATCATTGCTGATATTCGACTATTTTTGACTTACAAAAATGGCATTTTCACGTAGTTCAACCTAGTAGAACCATTTAGTAAGTACAGTGCTGGATCATGACTGCGTAAGATGGATTAGTCAAGACAACCCTATCCAACTCTCTGTATAGGGGAGAAATGTGAAACCAGATATTGACAAAATAGTGACTATTTGCAAAAATAAAATGGCTCAAGTGCCCTCATCTAACCAAAATGAATATGCTGGGTGCTGAATTGAGCTTTCTAGTTATGTGATCCAATATATCATTTCAAAGCACCTTCAGACTCTATGAGGCTTTTCTAACCCATGAGGGATTTTCTGCATGGACATGGATTTCAGTTACTTTGTAACCTGAGCTCATGGCTGGAGTGTGAGCCATTTACGCATGCTTCTCCAGCTTCTTAGAGAACTCCTTAGTGTTGTAGTTTAAGATTTTATCAGTCTCTTCAGTGTCTACCTCAAAAGCTGCATTTCTGTGATCAAGGCAGCACAACACATGGCTGTGGGTTCAGAGACATTAAAAATTATTCCAAGAAGCAACATCTAGGGATCAGGATTTCACCTATTACAAGTAGGTCCTAATTGGGTAAATGATGAAATGACTATTTTCCCTTCGTATATAATTCAATTGTCTTCAATTAGTTAACTTGAAATTGCACAAACCTGAGACGAATTCCTTTATATTGTTGTTTCACCGCATGTACATACACAGTGCTAGGCTGTGGCATCAGAAAATGGTATGCTATGGTCCCTGTCCTCAAGTTATTCTAAAGCACTCCTCAGTGTAAGTACTTACAAAGGTTTGGTAATTGAAATATATTCTTTCATCCATCCATCCATCTCTCCATCCAGGCATCACTAATTAAGTACCTATTAAGCCAGGCACTGTTATAGGCTCTAGCAATAAGCTGAAAACAAGACAAAGCCCCTCCCTCATCTACCTCATGTTCTGGTGGAGAAAAGAGACATTAAACATCAGTACATAGTATAATGTTAGAGAATGATGAAGGCTATAAAGAAAAAAAAAATAGTGGAGAGTAAAAAAAAAAAAAATACAGAGGAGAATGTAATCAACTCTGGGTAGGAAATAAGGTAAACCACACTAAGAATATAATTTTAAATCTGGGTTTTGAAGGGTAAATAAGAGTATGACAGGCAGACCAGGCAAGGAAGGAACTTCTAGATAGAGAAGCAGCAACTTCAAGGCTAGAAGGCATAAAATGGGATTATAAATAGGAATGCTTACTTGTGAAAAAGATTTAGTATAGAAATTAATAAAATATGGTGTATAATATCCTTTGAACAGTGTTGACTAATGGAATAATATCATATTTGGGTATATGAAAAATTGTTTCCTCAACAGTGCTTCTCAGATTTACTCAAGTGTCAGAACTCTAGGTAGGAAAAGTGCTTTTTGCAGAACACAGTAAATTATTGTTATAATTCACCTTTAGATATCTGAAAATGTCATTATCGATCTGAATTTGGAACTATTCCAGGCATCTTTAAGATTAATTAACAGTAACAGATTCTAACATTTTAAAATATATTTAAAAAGAAAAAACTCACACTTGAAAAAATCGTATACATGAACTTTCTCTGTCATGTCACGGAAGATTGCTATTATTCTTTTTTGTCATCAGAACGCGAGTTCAGTAGCATAGTTTGAGAGCTGCTGCACTACAGTTATTCATCAGATGGGCTGCCAACCCGTGTGGGAAGAGTTAGGGAGTCACTGCCTCTTGTAGTAGGCAGCCCCTTCGGAAAGCGCCTTGCAATGGCTCTGACTTCCTTTTATTGAGCTGAAATCTCTTTCCCTGGTAATTTAGACTCACTGCTTAGACTCTAACTTAGACTCTGACTCTTGGATAGAATGATGGAAATCATGACTTATTTTTTATAAATATTCTGAGGAATAATAAGTAAAAATAATTTTGGTATACTTTGCACTATTTTAAGGTTAATTATAAATGAGACAAATAATGATAAAGCGTAAAGCTCACCTGAGTGAGAAGAGGGTAGGGGTTGTTGGTGTTTTGTTTCATATAGGGCAGGGTGGGAATCTGTGGTCTGTAAGTCTTCATGGTCAGATCCTTAGTTTGTTCTTTTCTGTATAACTTTTTGTTTATGTCTTTTCCCCCTCTATGACTCTTATTTGAGTAGCAATAGGGTTTATAGGAATAGTTCTTCTGAAGTAGAGATAGGAAACTCAAAGTAAAGGCAGAGGAAAATACAATGTTAGAGTATTATGATCCTTTAAAGAAAATGAAAGCAGATAACGAAAACCAAATTATGATGGAATTAAAGGAGACTTTATATGTGAATCATTGAGACTTGGAGAGAAAAAGGGGAGGGAAAAAAGGGTGTCAAAGATACATACATTCACACTCATCACACATATGTATGTATGTGTACATATACAAATATATCTGTGTGTAAATGTATATCTAGATTGTATATGAGAGAGATATATAATACATATATATAAACACATAAATAGAGATAGAGTATATTTGTTTCTATCAGCTGTTTGTTAAACGGTAGATAAAAGATTGAAACCGGGCTCTTCTCATGTCTGTCCTGTTCTACTGTCTGAAGTGGCAGGTGGAATCTGCTCAGTGATTCAAACAGTGAATTTTTTAATTGCTCAGTCCTGACATGCTAACCTTAGCAGACGAGCAGCTTCAGAATGTGTTAGGTCATCATACCAATAATGAAGATTACATCATTGACCTGCCTTCCTTTTTTGGAATGTAGGAAAAAACAAACCCTAGAAATACGTCAGATTTGAAAACAAACCAAAATAATGACTGAGAATAGTGATATTATCTATAGTTTCATCACAACTAGTTGACTAATCAGTTAGGAGCCATTCTGTTTATAAAATTAATTTTTAATTATTCTTTATTTTTAAAATGAAGTTCTAGCTTAAGACCTGAATGAAAGGTTTCAGAGAAATAAAAATTTTCTTTTCTGAATTTAAAATATTTCTATTGCAATAAGGTGACACACTGAGTGACTTTAAGATAATAATATTTGTGTTAACAGACTTCTATATATACATCAGCTGTAAGATATTTCCCTGGGTTTTGAAAAGTTTATGTTTTAATTCAGCACAATAACACTCAAAATAAGAATCTCTGAAATTTGTTTTATTTTTCTATCCCTAAAATAGGACAGATTTTGAAGTAGATTGCTTTTAAAAAAATGAATCACTTCTTAAAACACACAGATGTACACATCCACCCTTGGGACAGAAGAAATGAATTACCTCGCTTGGTAAATCGCATTGCTTCTCCTGAACTAGATTGCCTCCGTCATCCAGTGCTGTGAAAGAGAGGCGCTCTGAGCAGGAAGGATAGCCATTGTTCAGTGCTCTCTAGCAAAAGAACTGGGCGGGGAGGGGTGTGTGGGGGGATGGAGTTTGACTGGCGTTGGCTCTGGCTTTTCTACATTCCAATCTGTCTGAGGCACAGAGCGAGAGCAAAAAAAAAAAAAAAAAAAGAAGTGGAGAGAGAGAGAGCAAGTGAGCAAGCACGGTGAGTACCATACGGTATAGAAAGTGTTTTGACTGGCATGCCGGAAAGATCATGTTAGCAACACCCAGAAACTTCACGAAATGCAGACCCCAGGTAAGAGTTCCTAGAGTCTGTCTGAGACAGAAATTAAAAGTTCCTATATATTTAAAGGGAATGTGTGCTTTTTCAAAATTACACAAATGGAATGACTGTTTACTTTTGTGCTTATTGGCTTTTAAAAATAGGTTGTTTTTCATTACTGTGAGTTCACAGGAATACTGTGTGGAGGCTGTCAACATCCAGTACAAAATCCAGCTCAAGAATAGCCTTCTGAGAAACTCAGATAAATTAAAGGTGTAATGATCATAGCAAAATACTAACACTGCAACATTTACTTGTTCTTTTAATAATTTGAAGTGGATTTCTTATTCTGTATCTTCCCCAGATTCTTTATGAAATATTAAGATACCTGGGAATGGATACAGCCCATTTCTCTCTGAGGGAGACAAAATATATTGACCATTAATAATATTGTAACAACCTTGCTTGAATCTCAGTAGCGTGTAGTAAATCTGTTTAATTCGGAAAGCTCAACAGGTTGGATCCATAGACAACAGTAAGAGTTCAAATGAGAACTTTGCTTGTTTTTTGTTTTTTGTGGGTTTTTTTGCCCAAGCAGGCTTTTAATATCCTCTGCCAATAGATGACAAGTTAGAAACTTTAATTAGCTCATTGAAAGTTAAATCTGAAAGAGACTTGAGAGACGTCTACTGCAGTCCACTCTCTCCATTTTCAATGAGAACATTTAGGTCTAAGGGAGTTGATGCTTGCTCGAGATCACAGCATTACAACAGAATTGAAAAGAAAATCCAGGTCTCGTGATCTGCAGTTTACTGGTTTTTTCATGGTACCAGCTATCAATACATTTAGGCTTTATACTTTATCCATACTGTATCTGCTGGCTCAGGTACCATGAATTATTGCCTAAAGACCAAATGCATCGTAAACCTAGATTGAAATCTTATGGGGAGGAAATATTGGGGGTTGGATGTCATCAATATTGATATCATATTCTTTTTCGAAACCAAAAATATATAACAAAATATTTATCAGAATAAAAAATAGCTTTCAGTTAAGGAAAATAACTATAGTTTGTATGTTGCTTTTATATAAACAATTACATAGCTGTGGCATGTTCTGAATATCTGTATATGAAATTAAAATTAAAATTGATTTTAATGTCTTTTGAAGACTTTGGGACTTAGCAACTGTATAATTTAAGTTAGTAAAGCTGTTTTGGGGTAACTTGTATCTATTTACTGGAAGCAAAACGTCACCCCATAGTCACTGCCTTCTCTATGTTTATATTTTTTTAATGTAAGATAACATTTTAAAATTATCCAGCTGTTTGAACCAGTTGCTTCCTTATCCAAGGTCCAGCTCTGTTTCCTCCATTTATAAGGGTCCTCTGTTACACCACCTCATGAATTATGTGTTAGATGGTAACTTAAGTGGAGGATCTTGAGAGTCACAACAGACAGTGAACATCTGTCTTCATACATTTTCATTTAGTCCCTAAAAAGGTTGCTGCCCTTTCTATTTTTCTGGAGACCATTGTGGGGTTGAAAGAGGCCACACTATTCTAGTGAGCTAAATAGTAAAGATAGCCACTGTCAAAAGGATCTGTCATGGCTCTTTACAATTCCTGGGAACAAGTTAGCTTGATTTGGCTGTAAGCACAGTGAAGGGATGCAGTGTTTTTGTGTTAAAGCTTGACCTGCTGTTCCAGTTTTTGACTAGGTCTGTGTAGATGCAGTTGTGATTTATAAGTTTGTGAGGGATGAACAGTAAGTTGTAAGGAACAGTTTCACTACTGCTCTCGGCTATCGGAAATCAAATTACAAAGTACATTCTCTACCCAGAAGGAAACAAGAGACTGTCTTACTGCCGAATCCATTATTAAAACACACTGTTTATAAAAGGACTGATGGCTGTGAGAATGAGGACATAATGCTCTATCCAACTTAACAGTGTTCATGTTGTGTTACACAGGGCTTAGATTTTTTTCTCTCATCTTTTATCCTGCTGGCGTATGTGAAAGGACTGCCATGATATATGTGTATATATTATGTGTGTATTTGGTGGGTGGATGGATGGATGGATGGATGAAGATGGACTTTTGGCCTTAGTGTATTTCCGCATGTTAGAAACAATCAAGTCATTAATCTATTGCTGGTATTTTACTGACCTAACTTGAAAGAAACTACTTTATTAACCAATCTGATAATTATAAAATTACTACCATGCATTGGAAAGAGAAAAATATTAGAAGGAAACACATACTCCTTTCTCTGTCCTGAATACAGATGTCAGATTATGCAGGTTTATACTTTCTCTGTTAGAGAAAAGCAGTGTGCTAATAAGGTGCCCATTTTATGACCAAAGACAGATTGTAAATGGGAAGGGAGTGGGTAGGGTGAAATGAATGACATGAGGAAAGAAACTCTCTTATGTATGTGAAACAATTTTCTTTTGACCATTGTTTTTTTGAAGTCAGGCCCATTTTCACTACTCATGATTTTTTTTCCTTGATACTAGTTTCTCTAAATTTTTTTTCATGAAATATATATCCATATAGTTTATATATTAAATTTGCAAAGAAGGTAAACAGCTCTGCGTCATAGCCATTGACATTTTTCTGATAAAAGTTTGGCTATAGTTGATCAAAACTTTTGTCTCATTCAGAGGAGTTACTTCTTTCCCGCTGCAATTTCTCTCTACTTATTGGGTATAATTCAGTGTTTTGTAATGCTCTGAGTTGTCAAGTTAATTCTTTACTCATAAAGGTTACCTGATTATCCACTCAAAACTCTGGGAATCCTATTATGTAGACCACATGGTTGTGTTTCCCCTTCTGCTCCACTCTTGACCTTCTTCAGCAGCCTGTAAAGAGGAAAAGTGTTACGCTGGTTTTGTTCTTTCTGTTCTTTCACGCTCTCTAGTGGTTGTTTGTGGTTGTTCTTGTTTTCAGTTCCCTATCAGTTTTAATGAAGCAGGTGACTGTGGTGAAATCAGATTCAGCAGATTCTTACACTTGAGGTGCATGAACTTTCTAAAATATCTAACTCTTTAGTGCAGAAAGAGAAAAAAATTGATTATGTCCTGTTGTTTCCTATTGAACAGTGAGTCAAGAAAATGAGTTATGACTCAGCAATATGAATCCTCTTAGAGCTGTCTTTTCTTTCTCTTTATTTTTGTCTTCCTTTGTGTGTATGTGTGTGTGTGTGTGTGTGTGTGTGTGTGTGTGTGTGTGTGTGTGTGCGTGCTTATGGGGATTCAGTCTATCAGAGTTTCACATGTAATTATGGGTATGATATCTGCTTGTGTCTGGAAGCCTTAAGCGTTGCCACTGAGAATATTTTCTTTGTGCATACTTGACAAGTAGGAGAGACTTACTGAATCATCATTAAAATTCAGATGAAGGTCTTTATCTTCTCTGGTACCTTCCTCGCCCCTACTCAGACTGTACCATTCTGCTGAATGAGGAGCTCTCTGAACTTAAACACATGGAGAAGGAGCCAGTGAGGAGTTCTTATCAATAATTAGACTCTGTAAGACTCCACATTTCTGTCATTCTCAGGTTTACGATATTTTATAAATAAGTGAATTGCTGAAACAGCAACTTGTAAAGTTAGTTCAGGTTAATACAGTTTTGTTCTTTGAAGAATAAAAATGACCTGGTTCTGCTTGCTCTTCTTTGTCAGACTTTCAAAAGTAAGTAAGCAAACAAGTTTAGCTGCTAGGATCAAGCCGGTGTCATTCAGGACCAGGTGTCACCTAGGATAGCCAGCCTGTTGGACAATTTGCTTACTCTGATTATTGCATTTAATTCAGACTATAGAGTACCTTTGGAAAAACTTAGCAGCACTGTTGTATAGTTAACTATTCATAGATATTACCTTTAGTTAACATGAAAACTAGAAAAACTGGATATTCTTTCACTTTTTAACCCTCTGGTTTGTAACTTTCTTGCTAAATTACATTTCAAATGGGTTGTGTGCAGTTGATTTGATTTCTGGTCTCTTGATTCAGATAGGAGAAGATAAGATGTTTGGGTCCCTACTTCAATAATCCCTTTTTCTAGGAACACCTAGACTATAAAGCATCAGTTAAATAAATGAAATAATTTATTTCATTTGTTTAAAAAAGGAATGATGTGTCAAAGGGAGTGCAAGAAGAGCCACCAAAAAATCTAGCCCGTGTGAATACATTGAAAGAATTGGGTTTGCTCAGTCAAAGGACAGGACAAGATGTGATGTGTCTGTGAACAGGGAAGGATAATCATCTTTTGTGTACCAAGAGCTCATTATGAAGAGCTCATTTCTAAGATTTTGTTCAGTATGGTTATATTTCTTATTAGCATTTTCTCAAAGTATAGGAAACAAATCACTCAAAGAAAGGATAATAGATTATTTACCTTCTGCATATGGTAAAGGAACTGTATCACAGTAAGTATTTGGTCTGATTTTTGTGAGTCTCCATTATACAGCTGAAATATAAGGAGATTTTTAATGAATTAAGATCTTTATTTTATCTTCCATACGGTTAGCTTACGTACATCTTGAAATTTTTCTTGAAGCATTTTTGCCTCCCCTTAATACTCAGTGAAACATCATGGTAGTTTCCTGAAACAATAAATGTCACTCTGTTTTATGAGTACCATTTTTTACTTGTAAATATTTGCACAGTGACAATTGCTAAAATTATGAAATATATTTTTAGTAACTTTGGTTTTATTCATTTCCTTTCCTTATAAATACAGCACTCAGTAAATATTTGATTGATGATCAACTTGTAAAGGTAAATTTTCCGAAGAAGTAGCTTTTTTTCTTTTTTTTTTTTCCAATTGGAGCCAGTGTTGACCATCTTTATTAACAAAACCAAAAACATGGTGTAAGGAAGAAATCCGAGGAGTTATTGCTGTCATTACAAAGAATGAAAACCAGTCTCCCTTGGAAACATTTTTATTAACAAAACCAAAGTGTACTATTCAAAGGGAATTTATTGCAATATAAAAGGCAGAAGTCTTTTTAGAAAGTTTAGAAGTTACTTGTTTGTTTTATTTGTAAATGGAAGGGTATTTAAAAGCAGAAGCCAGGCTTTCCTCTGGTCCTTTTTAAAAAGAAAATCCAACCAATTATTTACCAGTTTTTCTCAGAAACATATCTTCTGAGAAACTGCAAAATGTGAACAAACTGCAAAATGTATTTGACAATCAAATTTTAATTAACAAGAAATAGTGAGCTTCAAGGACGTGACTATTTTATTGCTATAAAATACTGTGATTTATGACAGCTTCCCAGTAGGTTTCTTCCAGTGTCAGAAATTGTAAGCCCATTTTTATTTTGCTTAGTTCTTGAATTAAATATTTAAAGGTAGACTTTTTGTTTCTCTTTTCCCCTGTCAAACCTATGTTACAGGAGAATAGAAACTGGTTTTTTTAAAGCTTTCCAGGTTTAGTCCAGATGTTGCTTATGTTACATTTTTCTCTGACAATCTGAAAAGAGATATTTTTAAATTTTTATATCCAATCATAATATATAACAAACTCCTACACACCTATGAGAAAAAGGCAAGACTTCAATGCCCATTTTACAAAAGAGCCTATCCAAGTGGGTCTTCAGTATATGAAAAGGTGCTCAGTTTCATTATTCATCAGGGAAATGCAAATTTAAACCAGAATGGAATTGCATAACCATCAGAATGTCTAAAATGAGAAAAACAGAAAATACCCAATGTTGACAAGGATCTAGAACAAAAGGAATTCTCACACACTACTGATGAGAGTATAGATTTGTACAACTACCTTGAAGAACTATTTGACAGTATCTACTAAAGCTGAACAATGCTCTGTGACCCAGCAATTCCACTCCTATATATGTACCCAACAGAAATGCATACATAGGTTCACCAAAACACCTGTACAAAAAATGTTCGTAATAGCTAAAAATTAGAAACCACCCAAATGCTCATTAGCAGTAGAATGGCTAAATTGTGGTTTGCTTACACAATGGAATTCTATACAGCATTGAAAAGAACTACTGCTTCCTGCAACAGAATGGATAAATCTCACAAATGTATATTGAGCATGAAAAGTTAGTCTCAAAAGAATATACACACCGTTTGATTCTACTTTTATATAGTTCAAATTCATCTGAGGTGATAGAAGTCAGGATAGTGATTATCCTTATGGGGTAATGACTGGAAAGGATGTATAAAGGAGGCTTCTGGTTGCTAGTAATGCTGTTTTGTTTTGTTCTGTCCTGTTCTGTTTAATCTAGGTGCTATTTACTGGGATGAGTTCCATTTGAAAAACTTTATTGACCTGTGCACTCATTATTTATACACTTTTCTGAATGCATGTTATCATTTAGTAAAGAGTCTGAGAAAAGATATTTTTATAATCTTTCCATTTTGCTAAAACAGAACCACAAAATAGAAACAAAAAACAATAAGCAAACTTCCAGGATGATGGTATGATATTCTTTGAAAGTCCATTTTGTTTGCATAGATGGTGAGGAATGACCCCATGTTTATTCTTAAATTGTAAGTTGCCTAGGGTATCCCCTGGCGGTCCAGCGGTAAGGACTCGGCACTTTCACTGCTGAGGCCACGGGTTCAGTCCCTGGTCGGGGAACTAAGATGCGGCAAGCCGTGCGGTGCAGACAAAAATAAAATAAATTTGCCTAGTCTATGTGTGCTGTCAGGGACTTTACATTTGGAGTCATTTAAAGGGTTAGATGGGGAAAGCCTCAGATAGACTGGGCTTATAAGTGCATCTTCAAAACAAAATTGCAGGATGTGAATAATAGAACTACCAGGCTTTCCATAAACTTTCAAAGTACCATTCATAAGCATTCAAAGACATATAAAACACTAATTTTCATATGACTTAAATATTTTATAGTAGTAACAATTTATATATATATATTTCTGTAGTGTATATAAAGATATAAATTTACTCATACCAAACATTAATTTTTACATATAGTTATTAATTAGTTCTAGATACAAATTTAATAAGAGTTTTCTGTACCTTTGGCTTTAATATCATTTTGCTTTAAAAACATTTCTATGCTTTTAAAGGATATGTGATTACTTGTTTTATTGGAAGAAAAATAAAACTTTTTTTTTTAACATTTTTATTGGAGTATAATTGCTTTACAATGGTGTGTTAGTTTCTGCTTTATAACAAAGTGAATCAGTTATACATATACATATATCCCCATATCTCTTCCCTCTTGCGTCTCCCTCCCTCCCACTCTCCCTATCCCACCCTTCTACCTGGTCACAAAGCACCAAGCTGATCTCCCTGTGCTATGCGACTGCTTCCCACTAGCTATCTATTTTACATTTGGTAGTGTATATATGTCCATATATACACTACCACTCTCTCACTTTGTCCCAGCTTACGCTTCCCCCTCCCCATGTCCTCAAGTCCATTCTCTAGTAGGTCCGCGTCTGTATTCCCATCTTGCCCCTAGGTTCTTCATGACCATTTTTTTTTTTTTTTTAGATTCCATATATATGTGTTAGCATACGGTATTTGTTTTTCTCTTTCTGACTTATTTCACTCTGTATGACAGACTCTAGGTCCATCCACCTCACTACAAATAACTCAATTTCATTTCTTTTTATGGCTGAGTAATATTCCATTGTATATATGTGCCACATCTTCTTTATCCATTCATCTGTCGATGGACACTTAGGTTGCTTCCGTGTCCTGGCTATTGTAAATAGAGCTGCAATGAACATTGTGGTACATGACTCTTTTTGAATTATGGTTTTCTCAGGGTATATGCCCAGTAGTGGGATTGCTGGGTCATATGGTAGTTCTATTTTTAGTTTTTTAAGGAACCTCCATACTGTTCTCCATAGTGGCTGTATCAATTTACATTCCCACCAACAGTGTATGAGGGTTCCCTTTTCTCCACACCCTCTCCAGCATTTACTGTTTGTAGATTTTTTTGATGATGGCCATTCTGACCAGTGTGAGATGATATCTCATTGTAGTTTTGATTTGTATTTCTCTAATGATTAATGATGTTGAGCATTCTTTCATGTGTTTGTTGGCAATCTGTACATCTTCTTTGGAGAAATGTCTAAAAGAGTTTTTCATCACTGAAATGTGGAAGTATCCAACACTATAAATGGAAGATACTTAATAAATGTTAATTTCCTTCTTTTTCTTTGCAAAAATACAAGCATGATATTTTCTTGAGCATGCCTTTCTTCTCTTCTCACATAAATCGCCCCCCTCCATCTTATCCTTCCAGTTCTGAATCATTAAAATGCATGTGTTTAGTTCTATGGATTCATTTACAGCAGTCTTCTCCACTAGATCCTTCATATTTCACGCTTTACTCAAGCTCAGTGTTTTCATGTTAGCATACTAAATTAGTTTTCTATTGCTGTTATAACAACCATACACTCAATGACTTAAAACAACACCCATTTATTATTTCACAGTTTCTATAGAACCAAAGTATAGGCAGAGTGTAGCTGGTTGTCTGCTCAGCGTATCACAAGGTCAAAACCAAAGTATTAGCAGGCTGCATTCTCATCTGGAGCTCAGAGTCCTCTTGTAGTTGTAGGACTGAGAATCCTGTTTTCTTGCTGGCTATTGGCAGGGAGTCATTCTCAGCTCCTAGAGACCACCTTTGCGTCTCATTCCTGTGACACTCCCAGAACATGGCAACTTACTTCTTCAAAGCCAGTGAGAGAATCTTACTCTAGTCTACTATGATGGAGTCCAGTATAATATGCAACATAATCACAAGAATGACTATACCATCATCTTTGCCATATAATACAGCAGAATCGAGGGAGTGACTATCCCATCATATTAACAGATCCAGGGCCCCACCTACACCCAAGGGTAGAGGATTATACAAAGATGTGAGAACCATATATACCCACATCATAAACACCAAAGCCTTTGTGCACGATTCTTAATTGTGCTTCTTTTCCCCCCTTTCATGTCGAATGTAGACTATTCTTTGAAATTAATGATTCTCTAGTTCTGGCAGGTTAACAGTCTCATCTTTATTTTAATTAAATTAATATTAGTTTTATGAAGCCTATGCTTCTTTTCTGTGATAGCAGCATTTTCATTTTCAATCTGCCACCCATTTTTAATAAAATAAAGGAAAACACAGTATAATCATGTAAATATTGCCGAACAGATTCTGATGCCAAATTAGCTGTTGGTGAACATGTGACCCCACCTCATATTTATCATCAACTGATGAATGACAGTCCTGAATTTTTTAAAATTTCTGAATTAAAAAGTTATAGACCTATCCATTCTTAAATTATTTTGCTGTTGAAGAATGACCTGAACTCTAGGGAACTCCCTAGGCCTCTAAAGATGTTGTATATCCTGCCCATCATGACAGTTTCCTGCCCATTTTCAATCCTGCCTTCTAATTATAGATCTTTCCAAATGCATATCTTTTAATGCCTCATAATTCTTGGTAACCTGTGCCGCTCTTATTCCTTGAACTTTTATTTATTTATTTTTATTTTGCTTTGTTTATTAGATTATGTTTTTAAACATAACACTTGAGATATTAAGTTATTTTCCGTTTAATTTGTAGTCCTTATTAGAGTACTGTGTTCTCTTCTATGTGCCATATCTAAAAAATTTTGGACGTGTTTTCAGTGATGGAAAGGCTAGAAAATAAGATCTTGAAGAAAACTTAGACATTAAGGTTGTCCAGTGTGAGGAACACAGTAATACAAAATATATATGAAAGCATTGTCACAAACTATTTTCCCTATCCATTAAGAGGAGGAAAAAGAGAATATGGCAGTATGTAGAATCTGAGTGAAATAGAAGTATGTAGGTTTGGGGCTTTAAAACTGTGACTCTTAGGATCTTCTTCTTTGTGAGACATCATAAGTTAAATCTTACTTTTCCTGAGGTCAAATAAATCCTACTTGAAAACCAAAGAAGTTAATTGAATAAAGTTTCAAGTTCCATGCTCCCTTGATTATGTATAATTTTCTAATCCATTATAATAATTGAAGTATTATGTGGGTCTATTTTAAATAAAATCTTAATTAAAAAAATAACAGTAATAGCTGACATTCCTAACAGTTCAAACCAGGCCCAGGTATAAAAGCTCTTCCTTCCCCCACACTCCAGGAATTCTATTATTTTCTGCACATATAACTAAAATTAACAATTAGTATTTATCCTACCAGACTCTCTATATGTGTGTGTGTGCGTATATGTATGTGTATAAGTAGCACATGAACATAGACAATTTTTCTGTGTTTTCAGCATGATCAAATGATACATGTTGTAGTTCAACTTGTGTTTTTCACTTAAGAACATATTATAGGCTCTTTGTTTCTGGTAATGGTGGGCTAGGTTTTCCGAATAACCCTCCTACTGAAAACAACTAAGTGAGATAAATGTATTTTTTTTAAAAACTGTCCTCTTAAAAGCATCAGAGACACTTGTAAATAATCCACAGATCAATGAAGAAGTCATAAGAGAAGTTAGAACCAAATGGTACTGAAAATATTATATATCACAATTTGTATGATTTAGCTAGAGTAGAACTTGAAGTTAGAAAAATAGTACCATAGTAAAGAGCATAGAAGGAAAGAAAAAAGGATTAGAATAGGAATTAATTAAACAAATCAGACATGCAGTGGAGAAAATCAACAAAGCTAAGAGTTAGTTATTTGAAAAGACATAAAATTGACAAACCTTTGGCAAGACTGATCAAGAAAAATATAATTATTATCCAGAATGGAAAAGGATATGTTGCTATCAATCCTGCATACAGTAAAAAATACTTACAGAATATTATAAACAATTTTATGGAAACAAATTTTTAAATTACATGAACTAGTGAAACTTTTAGGAAAATACAACTTGCTGAAAACTGACACAAGAAGAAGATCCTAATATTGTTAAAGAAATTCAATCTGAAATTAATAGCTTTACCTCAAATAAAAATCCAAGCCCAGAAGTCTTTGCTTAAGTATTCTAGCAGACATTTAAGAAAGATATAATTTCATATAATGGAACACTACTCAGCAATAAGAAAGAATGAAATTTTGCCATTTGTGGCAACATGGATGGACTTGTAGGGCCTTATGTTAAGTGAGGTAAGTCAGGCAGAGAAAGACAAATACTGTATGATGGCACTTATATGTGGAATCTAAAAAATACAACAAACTAGTGAATAAAACAAAAAAGAAGCAGACTCGCAGATATAGAGAACAAACTAGTGGTTACCAGTGGGGAGAGGGAAGAGGGGAGGGGCAACATAGGATGGGGGGGAAAGGATTATTATGGGATTACAGTAAGTCCCCTACATACGAACCTTCATGTTGCGAACTTTTCAAAGATGCGAACGTGTGTTCCATCAATGTCAGACGGGAGTGAAATTGCAGCTTGCCCTCCATCTCCTATTGCTGATGATCCTTCAGCTCTACCATCTCCCACCTCCTCTCCCTCCTCCAGTCAGTAACTCTTCTTGCCTGTTCACTTGATGCCAGCCCGTATATGCCAGCTGTTGTACTGTACTACTGTGTACTTTTCAAGGTACTGTACTGTAAGATTAAAAATGTTTATTTTTTTGTGTTTGTTTATTTTTATGTATTATTTGTGTGAAAAGTATTATAAACCTATTGTGGTACAGTACTGTATACCCGCTTGTGTTATTTGGGTACCTAAGCTAACTTTGTTTGACTTACGAACAAATTGGACTTAAGAATGCTCTCTCAGAATGGAACTCGTTTGTATGCGGGGGACTTACTATATGAAATTGTGTGTATGAAACTTTTGAAAATTGTAAAGCACTATAGAATTTAAAGAATGTTTCACTCAATTAAAAAAATTGAAAAAAGATATAATTTCAGATTACACAAATTCTTTCTGAAAAAGAAAAGAGACTATACACATTAGCTAATTTTATAACACTGGCATCACTTCTATACCACCTGACAACAACATTACATGAAAGGACAATTATAGGGCAATCTTATTCATTATCACAGATGCCAAAATCCTAAACAAATATTAGTAAATAGAATAATACATTATAACAAAATTGGGTTTATTATACCAATGCAAAGTTTGTTTAATATTTAATAATTAGTATAATTCACTATCAGTGGACTAAAGGAGAAAAACTTAAAATCATCTCAATTGTGCAAAAACCATGTTTGATAAAATTTACCAACCATTCGTAATAACTCTTAGCAAAACAGGAATAGAAAAGAACTTCCTTACTCTGATAAAGGGTATCTACAAAAACCCCTCAACAAACATACTTAATGGTTAAAAGCCCCCCTTGCAGATGAGAATCAAGACTAGGATGTCCACTGTTACTTCTGCTATTTCACATTATACTGGATGTCCTAGTTAGTACGGCAAGGCAAGCAAATATTATAAGGATTGGAAAGATACAAAATTTTAATAATTTGCTGATGATGTAATTGTCTGTTCAGGAAATTTTAAAAAAAAACAACCTTTACAGATAATGAGTTTAGCAAGGTTGATAGATACAACATCTGGAAACAAAAATCAATTGCATTTCTGTATCGACAACAAACTAAAAGTGAATTTTTAAAAAAGATAACTATTTACAATAACATAAAAAGTAATTACCTAGGAAATAAATCTAGTAAAAGATGTACAAAACATCTAGAAAACTATAAACTTTGTTATTTTGTTATTGCACTTCACTTTATTGCACTTTGCAGATAACTGAGTTTTTTACAAATTAAAGGTTTGTGGCAACCCTGCATCAAGGAAGTCTATTGGTGCCATTCTTCCAACAGCATTTGCTCACTTCATGTCTCTGTGTCACATTTTGGTAATTCTCACAATATTTCAAACCATCCACCAGCAAAAAGATTACAACTTGCTAAAGGCTCAGATGATGGTTAGCATTTTTTTAGCAGTAAAATATTTTTTATTGAAGTATAGTTGATTCACTTTGCTGTACAGCAGAAATATAAAACTTTATTAAAAGAAATTAAAGAATAATTGAAAAGGGGGCTATACCATATTTCTGGAATCAGAATATTGGTTTGTAGGATGTTAATTTTCTGTCTACATTTCTCTATACATTCGATACAATCCCAGTAAAAATCTCATGAGTGTTTTATAGAGGAATTTTACAAATGGATTATAAAATTTATATGGATTATAAAATTATACAAAGGCCCGAGTATAACCAAAATCTCTAGAAGAAATATAAATTGGTAGGACTTGCTCTATCAGCTATCAAGACTTTTTATAAAGCTATAGTAATTGAGACAAAGTGATACTGGTTTTAGAAATAGACCAGTGGAACAAAGAGTCTTAAAACAGATCTGTACATATATGTACATTTTTATTTATGATAAATTGACACTGCAGAGTGGTGGCAAAATTATGGTCTTTTCAATAAATGGTACTGGCTCAACTAGTTATTCGAATGAAAAAAAAAAAGGAAGTGATTCCTTCTTCACATGTTATACAAAAATCAACTTCATATGGATTGTAGACCTAAATGTAAATGACAAAATAATAACATGAAATATATTTTTTTTAATTGTAGTATAATTGATTTACAATATTGTGTTAGCTTCTGGTGTACAGCAAAGTGATTCAGTTTCGTGTGTGTGTGTGTGTGTGTGTGTGTGTGTATGTGTGTATTCTTTTTCACATTCTTTTCCATCATGGTTTATCACAGGATATTGAATATGGTTCTCTGTGCTATACAGTAGGACCTTGTTGTTAATCTATTTTATATAGTAGTTTATATCTGCTAATCCCAAACTCCTAATTTATCCCTCCCCCCCACTCTTTCCCCTTTGGTAACCATAAATTTGTTTTCTGTGTCAGTGAGTCTGTTCCCGTTTTGTAAATAAGTTCATTTGTATCACTTTTTTAGATTCCGCATTGAAGTGATATTATATGATATTTGTCTTTCTCTGTCTGGCTTACTTCACTAAGTATGATAATCTCCAGGTCTATCCATGTTGCTGCAGAGGGCATTATTTCATTCTTTTTTATGGCTGAGTAATATTCCATTGTGTATATATTCCACATCTTCTTTATCTATTCATCTGTCAATGAACATTTAGCTTGCTTCCATGTCTTGGCTGTTGTAAATAGTGCTGCTGTGAACATTGCGGGTGCTTGTATCTTTTCGAATTAGAGTTTTCTCCAGATATATGCCCAGGAGTGGAATTGCTGGATCATATGGTAACTCTACTTTTAGTTTTTTAGGGAACCTACATTCTGTTTTCCATAGTGGCTTTACCAATTACATTCCCACCAACAAAGTAAGGAAGGTTCCCTTTTCTCCACACTCTCTCCAGCGTTTATTATTTGTAGACTTTTTGATGATGGCCATTCTGGCTGGTGTGAGGTGATATCTGATTGTAGTTTTGACTTGCATTTCTCTAATAATTAGTGATGTAGAGCAGCTTTTCATGTGCCTCTTGGCTATCTGTATGTCTTCTTTGGAGAAATGTCTATTAAGGTCTTCTGCCCATTTTTGATTGGATTGTTGGGTTTTTTTGTTATTGAGTTGTATGAGCTGATTGTATACTTCGGAAATTAAACCATTGTCGATCATGTCGTTTGCAAATATTTTCTCCCAGTCCATAGGTTGTCTTTTCATTTTGTTTATGGTTTCCTTTGCTGTGCAAAAGCTTGTAAGTTTGATTAGGTCCCATTTGTTTATTTTTGCTTTTATTTCTTTTGCTTTGGGAGACTGACCTAAAAAAACATTGGTACGATTTATGTCAGAGAATGTTTTGCCTATGTTCTCTTCTAGGAGTTTTACAGTATCATGTCTTATATTTAAGTCTTTAAGCCATTTTGTGTTTATTTTTGTGTATGGTGTGAGGGAGTGTTTTAACATCATTGATTTACATGTGGCTGTCAAGCTTTCCCAACACCACTTACTGAAGAGACTGTCTTTTCTCCATTGTATATTCTTGCCTATATCATAACGTCTTTATGGCTTTAGGATAGAGAAATAATTTTTAAATCAGACAGAAAAAGCACTAACTGTAAAGAAGGAAAAAGTGATCAATTTTACTATGTTAAGGACTTCTCTTTATCAAAATACACTGCTCAGAGAGCAAAAAGGCAAGCTACATAAACCAACAAAGAAAATAATACGAGAATATATCAAGCACTCCTAAAAATTAATAAGACAAAGCTCAATAGAAAAGTGGACAAAAGACTTGAATAAGCACTTCACAGAAGAAGATAACCAGATGGCCATATACATTTGAAGAGGTGCTTAGCCTGATTAATAATCAAGGAAACCCAAATTAAAACTATAAGATATCACCGTACAACCTCTAGGTTGGCTGAAATTTAAAATCTGATGAAACCAAAGTTGTCAAGAATATAAGAGCAATGGGAGCTCTTACATTGCTAGTAGGAGTGAAAATTCATACACTTTCTTTAGAAAACAATTTGGCATTATCTAGTAAAACTGAAAATAATGCTAACCCAGTAGAAATACATATTTATGTACATGATGATACATGTACAAAAATTAAAAACATCCATAATAGCCCTCAAATGGATACAACTTGGAAAAAAAATCAATAAATTGGGATTTTTAAAAAGTATGATAGTCATACAATAGAATACATCAATGAAAATGAAAAAACTGTAGTGACACACAACAATATTAATAAATCTTAAAAATATAATCTTGAAGGGAGGGGCAAGATGGCGGAAGAGTAAGACGCGGAGATCACCTTCCTTCTCACAGATATGGTAGAAATACATCTACACGTGGAACTGCTCCTACAGAACACCCACTGAACGCTGGCAGAAGACGTCAGACCTCCCAAAAGGCAAGAAAATCCCCACGTACTTGGGTAGGGCAAAAGAAAAAAGAAATAACAGAGACAAAAGAATAGGGACCGGACCTGCACCAGTGGGAGGGAGCTGTGAAGGAGGAAAGGTTTCCACACACTAGGAAGCCCCTTCGTGGGCGGAGACTGCAGGTGGCAGAGGGGGGAAGCTTCAGAGCCACGGAGGAGAGCGCAGCCACAGGGGTGCAGAGGGCAAAGCGGAGAGATTCCCACACGGAGGATTGGTGCTGAGTAGCACTCACCAGCCCGAGAGGCTTGTCTGCCCAGCCGCCGGGGCGGGCGGGGGCTGGGAGCTGAGGCTCGGGCTTCAGTGCTAGCCGGGAGGGAGTCCGGGAAAAAGTCTGCAGCTGCCGAAGAGGCAGGAGACTTTTTCTTGCCTCTTTGTTGCGCGGCGCGCGGGGCGAGGGGATTCAGAGTGCCGCCTAAACGAACTCCAGAGACGGGCGCGAGCCGCGGCTATCAGCGCGGACCCCAGAGGCGGGCGCGAGCCACGGCTAACAGCGCGGATCCCACAGCAACAGGGGCACAGAGGGAAAAACGGCAAGATTCCCACACAGAGGCTTGGCGCCGAGCAGCGCTCACCAGCCCGAGAGGCTTGTCTGCTCACCCGCCGGGGCGGGCGGGGGCTGGGAGCTGAGGCTCGGGCCTCGGTGCTAGCCGGGAGGGAGTCCGGGAAAAAGTCTGCAGCTGCCAAAGAGGCAAGAGACTTTTTCTTGCCTCTTTGTTTTGCGGCGCGCAAGGAAAGGGGATTCAGAGTGCTGCCTAAACGAACTCCAGAGACGGGTGCGAGCCGCGGCGATCAGTGCGGACCCCAGAGACAGGCAGGAGACGCTAAGGCTGCTGCTGCCGCCGCCAAGAAGCCTGTGTGCGAGCACAGGTCACTCTCCTCACTGCCCCGCCCGGGAGCCTGTGCAGCCCGCCACTGCCAGGGTCCCGTGATCCAGGGACAATTTCGCCAGGAGAACGCACGGCGCGCCTCAGGCTGCTGCAATGTCACGCCGGCCTCTGCCGCTGCAGGCTCGTCCCACATCCGTGCCCCTCCCTCTCCCTGGCCTGAGTGAGCCAGAGCCCCCGAAGCAGCTGCTCCTTTAACCCCGTCCTGTCTGGGTGGGGAACAGATGCCCTCAGGCGACCTACACGCAGAGGCGGGTCCAAATCCAAAGCTGAACCCCGGGAGCTGTACGAACAAAGAAGGGAAAGGGAAATCTCTCCCAGCAGCCTCAGAAGCAGCGGATTAAAGCTCCACAAACAACCTGATGTGCCTGCATCTGTTGAATACCTGAATAGACAACGAATCAGCCCAAATTCAAGAGGTGGACTTTGGGAGCAGGATATATTAATTTTTCCCCTTTTCCGTCTGTGTTTTGCTTTGTATTTTTGTTTTTGTTTTTTTTTTACTTAAAAATTTTTTTTCCTAATAAATGTTTTCTTAATAATTTTTTCCTTATTTTCTATTTTTAGAAATTAAAAAAATTTTTTATTAAGTTTTTTCATATTTTTTATTTAAAAAAGGTTTTTTCTTAAATTTTTTCTTAATAATTTATTTATTTTTTACTATAAAAAAATAATAAATCTATTTTTAAAAATTGAAAAATTTTTTTTCTGAATACATTTATTCTTAATAATTTTTTTCTTATTTTTTATTATAATAGCTTTATTTTATTTTATTTTATCCTCTTTCTTTCTTTCTTTCTATTTTTTTCTCCCTTTTATTCTGAGCCGTGTGGATGAAAGGCTCTTGGTGCTCCAGCCAGGCATCAGGGCTGTGCCTCTGAGGTGGGAGAGCCAACTTCAGGACACTGGTCCACAAGAGACCTCCCAGCTCCACGTAATACCAAACGGCGAAAATCACTCAGAGATCTCCATCTCAACACCAAGACCCAGCTTCACTCAACGACCAGCAAGCTACAGTGCTGGACACCCTATGCCAAACAACTAGCAAGACAGGAACACAGCCCCATCCATTAGCAGAGAGACAGCTTAAAATCATAATAAGGCCACAGACACCCCAAAACACACCACCAGACGTGGACGTGCCCACCAGAAGGACAAGATCCAACCTCATCCACCAGAACACAGGCACTAGTCCCCTCCACCAGGAAGCCTACACAACCCACTGAACCAACCTTAGCCACTGGGGACAGATACCAAAAACAACGGGAACTACGAACCTGCAGCCTGTGAAAAGGAGACCCCAAACACAGTAAGATAAGCAAAATGAGAAGACAAAAAACCACACAGCAGGTGAAGGAGCAGGGTCAAAACACACCAGACCTAACAAATGAAGAGGAAATAGGCAGTCTACCTGAAAAAGAATTCAGAATAATGATAGTAAAGATGATCCAAAATCTTGGAAATAGAATAGACAAAACGCAAGAAACATTTAACAAGGACGTAGAAGAACTAAAGAGGAACCAAGCAACGATGAAAAACACAATAAATGAAATTAAAAATACTCTAGATGGGATCAATAGCAGAATGACTGAGGCAGTAGAACGGATAAGTGACCTGGAAGATAAAATAGTGGAAATAACTACTGCAGAGCAGAATAAAGAAAAAAGAATGAAAAGAACTGAGGACAGTCTCAGAGACCTCTGGGACAACATTAAACGCACCAACATTCGAATTATAGGGGACCCAGAAGAAGAAGAGAAAAAGAAAGGGACTGAGAAAATATTTGAAGAGATTATAGTTGAAAACTTCCCTAATATGGGAAAGGAAATAGTTAATCAAGTCCTGGAAGCACAGAGAGTCCCATACAGGATAAATCCAAGGAGAAACACGCCAAAACACATATTAATCAAACTATCAAAAATTAAATATAAAGAAAACATATTAAAAGCAGAAAGGGAAAAACAACAAATAACACACAAGGGAATCCCCATAAGGTTAACAGCTGATCTTTCAGCAGAAACTCTGCAAGCCAGAAGGGAGTGGCAGGATATACTTAAAGTCATGAAGGAGAAAAACCTACAACCAAGGTTACTCTACCCAGCAAGGATTTCATTCAGATTTGATGGAGAAATTAAAACTTTTACAGACAAGCAAAAGCTGAGAGAGTTCAGCACCACCAAACCAGCTTTACAACAAATGCTAAAGGAACTTCTCTAGGCAAGAAATACAAGAGAAGGAAAACACCTACAATAACAAACCCAAAATATTTAAGAAAATGGGAATAGGAACATACATATCGATAATTACCTTAAATGTAAATGGATTAAATGCTCCCACCAAAAGACACAGACTGGCTGAATGGATACAAAAGCAAGACCCATATATATGCTGTCTACAAGAGACCCACTTCAGACCTAGAGACACATACAGACTGAAAGTGAGGGGATGGAAAAAGATATTCCATGCAAATGGAAATCAAAAGAAAGCTGGAGTAGCAATTCTCATATCAGACAAAATAGACTTTAAAATAAAGACTATTACAAGAGACAAAGAAGGACACTATATAATGATCAAGGGATCAATCCAAGAGGAAGGTATAACAATTGTAAATATTTATGCACCCAACATAGGAGCACCTCAATACATAAGGCAAATACTAACAGCCATAAAAGGGGAAATCGACAGCAACACAATCATAGTAGGGGACTTTAACACCCCACTTTCACCAATAGACAGATCATCCAAAATGAAAATAAATAAGGAAACACAAGCCTTAAATGATACATTAAACAAGATGGACTTAATTGATATTTATAGGACATTCCACCCCAAAACAACAGAATACACATTTTTCTCAAGTGCTCATGGAACATTCTTCAGGATAGATCATATCTTGGGTCACAAATCAAGCCTTGGTAAATTTAAGAAAATTGAAATCGTATCAAGTATCTTTTCCGACCACAACGCTATGAGACTAGATATCAATTACAGGAAAAGATCTGTAAAAAATACAAACACATGGAGGCTACACAATACACTACTTAATAACGAAGTGATCACTGAAGAAATCAAAGGGGAAATCAAAAAATACCTAGAAACAAATGACAATGGAGACACGACGACCCAAAACCTATGGGATGCAGCAAAAGCAGTGCTAAGAGGGAAGTTTATAGCAATACAAGCCTACCTCAAGAAACAGGAAACATCTCGAATAAACAACCTAACCTTGCACCTAAAGCAATTAGAGAAAGAAGAGCAAAAAAACCCCAAAGCTAGCAGAAGGAAAGAAATCATAAAGATCAGATCAGAAATAAATGAAAAAGAAATGAAGGAAACAATAGCAAAAATCAATGAAACTAAAAGCTGGTTCTTCGAGAAGATAAACAAAATTGATAAACCATTAGCCAGACTCATCAAGAGAAAAAGGGAGAAGACTCAAATCAATAGAATTAGAAATGAAAAAGGAGAAGTAACCACTGACACTGCAGAAATACAAACGATCATGAGAGATTACTACAAGCAACTCTATGCCAATAAAATGGACAACCTGGAAGAAATGGACAGGTTCTTAGAAATGCACAACCTACCGAGACTGAACCAGGAAGAAATAGAAAATATGAACAGACCAATCACAAGTAATGAAATTGAAACTGTGATTAAAAATCTTCCAACAAACAAAAGCCCAGGACCAGATGGCTTCACTGGCGAATTCTATCAAACATTTAGAGAAGAGCTAACACCTATCCTTCTCAAACTCTTCCAAAATATTGCAGAGGGAGGAACACTCCCCAACTCATTCTACGAGGCCACCATCACCCTGATACCAAAACCAGACAAAGATGTCACAAAGAAAGAAAACTACAGGCCAATATCACTGATGAACATAGATGCAAAAATCCTCAACAAAATACTAGCAAACAGAATCCAACAGCACATTAAAAGGATCATACACCATGATCAAGTGGGGTTTATCCCAGGAATGCAAGGATTCTTCAATATACGCAAATCAATCAACGTGATACACCATATTAACAAATTGAAGGAGAAAAACCATATGATCATCTCAATAGATGCAGAGAAAGCTTTCGACAAAATTCAACACCCATTTATGATAAAAGCCCTGCAGAAAGTAGGCATAGAGGGAACTTTCCTCAACATAATAAAGGCCATATATGACAAACCCACAGCCAACATTGTCCTCAATGGTGAAAAACTGAAAGCATTTCCACTAAGATCAGGAACAAGACAAGATTGCCCACTCTCACCACTATTATTCAACATAGTTTTGGAAGTGTTAGCCACAGCAATCAGAGAAGAAATAGAAATAAAAGGAATCCAAATCGGAAAAGAAGAAGTAAAGCTGTCACTGTTTGCAGATGACATGCTACTATACATAGAGAATCCTAAAACTGCCACCAGAAAACTACTAGAGCTAAACAATGAATTTGGTAAAGTAGCAGGATACAAAATTAATGCACAGAAATCTCTTGCATTCCTATATACTAATGATGAAAAATCTGAAAGTGAAATTAAGAAAACACTCCCGTTTACCATTGCAACAAAAAGAATAAAATATCTAGGAATAAACCTACCTAAGGAGACAAAAGACCTGTATGCAGAAAATTATAGGACACTGATGAAAGAAATTAAAGATGATACATATAGATGGAGAGATATACCATGTTCTTGGATTGGAAAAATCAACACTGTGAAAATGACTCTACTACCCAAAGCAATCTACAGGTTCAATGCAATCCCTATCAAACTACCACTGGCATTTTTCACAGAACTAGAACAAAAAATTTCACAATTTGTATGGAGACACAAAAGACCCCGAATAGCCAAAGCAACCTTGAGAACGAAAAATGGAGCTGGAGGAATCAGGCTCCCTGACTTCAGACTATATTACAAAGCTACAGTAATCAAGACAGTTTGGTACTGGCACAAAAACAGAAATATAGATCAATGGAACAGGATAGAAAGCCCAGAGATAAACCCACGCACATATGGTCACCTTATCTTTGGTAAAGGAGGCAAGCATATACAGTGGAGAAAAGACAGCCTCTTCAATAAGTGGTGCTGGGAAAATTGGACAGGTACATGTAAAAGTATGAAATTAGAACACTCCCTGACACCATACACAAAAATAAACTCAAAATGGATTAAAGACCTAAGTGTAAAGCCAGACACTATCAAACTCTTAGAGGAAAACATAGGCAGAACACTCTATGACATAAATCACAGCCAGATCCTTTTTGACCAAGCTCTTAGAGAAATGGAAATAAAAACACAAATAAACAAATGGGACCTAATGAAACTGAAAAGCTTTTGCACAGCAAAGGAAACCATAAACAAGACCAAAAGACAACCCTCAGAATGGGAGAAAATATTTGCAAATGAAACAACTGACAAGGGATTAATCTCCAAGATTTACAAGCAGCTCATGCAACTCAATAACAAAAAAACAAACAACCCAATCCAAAAATGGGCAGAAGACCTAAATAGACATTTCTCCAAAGAAGATATACAGATGGCCAACAGACACATGAAAGAATGCTCAACATCATTAATCATTAGAGAAAAGCAAATCAAAACTACAATGAGGTATCATCTCACACCAGTCAGAATGGCCATCATCAAAAAATCTACAAACAATAAATGCTGGAGAGGGTGTAGAGAAAAGGGAACACTCTTGCACTGTTGGTGGGAATGTAAATTGATACAGCCGCTATGGAGAGCAGTATGGAGGTTCCTTTAAAAACTAAAAATAGAACTACCATATGACCCAGCAATCCCACTACTGGGCATATACCCTGAGAAAACCATAATTCAAAAAGAGTCATGTACCAAAATGTTCATTGCAGCTCTATTTACAATAGCCAGGACATGGAAGCAACCTAAGTGTCCTTCATTGGATGAATGGGTAAAGAAGATGTGGCACATATATACAATGGAATATTACTCAGCCATAAAGAGAAATGAAATGGAGGTATTTGTAATGAGGTGGATGGAGTTAGAGTCTGTCATACAGAGTGAGGTAAGTCAGAAAGAGAAAAACAAATACAGTATGCTAACACATATATATGGAATCTAAGGGGAAAAAAAAAGGTCATGAAGAACCTAGTGGCAAGATGGGAATAAAGACACAGACCTACTAAAGAATGGACTTGAGGATATGGGGAGGGGGAGGGGTGAGATGTGACAGGGTGAGAGAGTGTCATGGACATATATACACTACCAAATGTAAAATAGATAGCTAGTGGGAAGCAGCCGCACAGCACCTGGAGATCAGCTCGGTGCTTTGTGACCGCCTGGGGGGGTAGGATGGGGAGGGTGGGAGGGAGGGAGATGCAGGAGGGAGGAGATATGGGAACGTGTGTATATGTGTAGCTGATTCACTTTGTTATAAAGCAGAAACTAACACACCATTGTGAAGCAATTATACTTCAATAAAGATGTTTAAAAATATATATATATATATTCTTGAGCAAAAGAAACCAAATTCAAAAATACATATGTTGTGTTATACCATTTATATAAAATTCAAGAAAGGGATAAACAAAACTGTGTATTGAAGAATACACATTTGAGTGTTAAAACTGTAAATAGACACAAAGAATGTTTAACACAGAAAGCAGGATTGTGGTTATCCATTGGGTAGGGGGAATTGGGATCACATGGAGTATTTGGGGACTTATGGGTTGCTGGCACTGTTCTGATTCTTGCTTTGGTGATATTAGATAATTCATTAAACTCTACACTTAAATTGTATGCTATTTTAATATTTCAAATAAAAATAATATGTTGAAGACATCTTTTCATTTCATTATATTTACATCTGTAGATCCTTAAAGTCTGCATATTATTCCATTGTAGATTTATCTATTCCCCTACTTAGGAACACTTATTGTTTTTAGTTTTTGCCATTACCAACTTTTTATTAAACAACTTTGTACATATATCTATGTTCAATTGCTTGTGCTGATATTTCTGTAGGATTGGTTCCTAGAAATAGAATCAAAGGTAGTTTACATTTCATACTTGATAGATACTGTTAACTAGCCTTGCAAATTTGTTCAAGATGTCTTTTGCTTTCCTATTTGAAGCTTTTAATTTTTATGTTTTTCTTTTCTTTCTTTCTTTCTTTCTTTCTTTATTTTTTAATTTTTTTTTTTCTAAATGGCTTGATACAAGAGAAGTTTATTTACCTTTTACATCCAAACAATGATGTATTGTATCAATGTTGATCCCGGTTGTGGTATTTTACTATACTTTTGCAAGATGTATCATTGGGGAAAACTGAGTAAAGGATACAGTTTTCCTGTGGGATCTCTTTGTATTATTCCTTCTGACTGTATGCAAATCTATCATTGTTATAAAATTAAAACTTAATTTAAATGGAGATATGCACGTGGGTGATCTTCATGGGCCAGGCCTTGGAGAGGAGCAAGTCACGAATGCTCACATCCCATTGGCTAGAACTTAGTTACCTGGCCATACCTAACCACCTGGGGGTTTTATTAATTAATTTATTTATTTTATTTATTTATTTATACAGCAGGTTCTTATTAGTTATCTAGTTTATACATATTAGTGTATATATGTCAATGCCAATCTCCCAATTCATCCCATCACCCCCTGTTTTCCCCCCTTGGTGTCCAGATGTTTGTTCTCTACATCTGTATCTCTATTTCTGTCCTGCAAACCGGTTCATCTATACCATTTTTCTAGATTCCATATATATGTGTTAATATACGATATTTGTTTTTCTCTTGATGACTTACTTCACTCTGTATGACTGTCTCTAGGTCCATCCACGTCTCTACAAATGACCCAATTTCATTCCTTTTTATGGCTGAGTAATATTCTATTGTGTATATGTACCACATCTTCTTGATCCCTTTGTCTGTTGATGGGCATTTAGCTTGCTTCCATGACTTGGCTTTTGTAAATAGTGCTGCAATGAACACTGGAGTGCCGTGTCTTTTTGAATTATGGTTTTCTCTGGGTATATGTCCAGTAGTGGGATTGCCGGGTCATATGGTAATTCTATTTTTAGTTTTTTAAGGAACCTCCATACTGTTCTCCATAGTGGCTGTATCAATTTACATTCCCACCAGCAGTGCAAGAGGGTTCCTTTTTCTCCACACCCTCTCCAGCACTTGTTATTTGTAAATTTTCTGATGATGTCCATTCTTACTGGTGTGAGGTGATACCTCATTTTAGTTTTCATTTGCATTTCTCTAATAATTAGTGATGTTGAGCAGTTTTTCATGTGCCTCTTGGCCATCTGTATGTCTTCTTTGGAGAAATGTCTGTTTAGGTCTTCTGCCCATTTTTGGATTGGGTTGTTTGTTTTTTTAATATTGAGCTGCATGAGCTGTTTATATATTTTGGAGATTCATCCTTTGTCCATTGATTCGTTTGCAAATATTTTCTCCCATTCTGAGGGTTGTCTTTTCATCTTGTTTGTAGTTTCCTTTGCTTTGCAAAAGCTTTGAAGTTTCATTAGGTCCCATTTGTTTATTTTTGTTTTTATTTCCATTACTCTAGGAGGTGGATCAAAAAAGATCTTGCTGTGATTTATGTCAAAGAGTGTTCTTCCTATGTTTTCCTCTAAGAGTTTTATAGTGTCCGGTCTTACATTTAGGTCTCGAATCCATTTTGAGTTTATTCTTGTGTATGGTGTTAGGGAGTGTTCTAATTTCCTTCTTTTACATGTAACTGTCCGCTTTTCCCAGCACCACTTATTGAAGAGGCTTTCTTTTCTCCATTGTATATGCTTGCCTCCTTTGCATAGATCAGTTGACCATAGGTGCGTGGGTTTATCTCTGGGCTTTCTATCCTGTTCCATTGATCTATATTTCTGTTTCTGTGTCAGTACCATATTGTCTTGATTACTGTAGCTTTGTAGTATAGTCTGAAGTTTTTCCTCCAGCTCCGTTTGTTTCCCCTCAAGGTTGCTTTGGTTGTTTGGGGACTTTTGTATCTTCATACAAATTTTAAGATTTTTTTGTTCTAGTTCTGTAAAAAATGCCATTGGCAATCTGATAGGAATTGATTGCATTGAATCTGTAGATTGCTTTAGGTAGTATAGTCATTTTCATCAATCATTTTCATATTGATTCTTCCAATCCAAAAACATGGTATACTTCTCCATCTGTTTGTGTCATCTTTGATTTCTTTCATCAGTGTCTTAAAGTTTTCTGAGTACAGATCTTTTACCTCCTTAGGTTGGTTTATTCCTAGGTATTTTATTCTTTTTGTTTGAATTGTGAATGGGATTCTTTCCTTAATTTCTCTTTCTGATCTTTTGTTGTTAGTGTATAGGAATGCAGCAGATTTCTGTGCATTAATTTTGTATCCTGTAACTTTACCAGATTCATTGATTACCTCTAATAGTTTTCTGGTGGCATCTTTAGGATTCTCTATGTATAGTATCACATTGTCATCTGTAAACAGTGACAGTTTTACTTCTTCTTTTCCATTTTGTATTCCTTTTATTTCTTTTTCTTCTCTGATTACCGTGGCTAGGATTTCCAAAACTATGTTGAATAATAGTTGTGAGAGTGGACATCCTTGTCTCGTTCCTGATCTTAGAGCAAATGCTTTCAGTTTTTCACCACTGAGCATGATGTTTGCTGTGGGTTTGTCATATATGGCCTTTATTATCTTGAGGTAGGTTCCCTCTATGCCCACTTTCTGGAGAGTTTTTATCATAAATGGGTGTTGAATTTTGTCAGAAGCTTTTTCTGCATCTATTGAGATGATCATACGGTTTTTATTCTTTAGTTTGTTGATATGGTGTATCACATTGATTGATTTGCGTATATTGAAGAATCCTTGCATCCCTGGGATAATACCCACTTAATCTTGGCGTATGATCCTTTTAATGTGTTGTTGGATTCAGTTTGCTAGTATTTTGTTGAGGATTTTTGCATCTATATTCATCAGTGATATTGGTCTGTAATTTCCTGTTTTTGTGATATCTTTTTCTGGTTTTGGTATCAGGGTGATGGTGGCCTCGTAGAATGAGTTTGGGAGTGTTCCTTCCTCTGCAATTTTTTGGAAGAGTTTGAGAAGGATGGGTGTTAGATTTTCTCTAAATATTTGATAGAATTCACCTGTGAAGCCATCTGGTCCTGGACTTTGTTTGTTGGAAGATTTTTAATCACAGTTTCAATTTCATTACTTGTGATTGGTCTGTTCATATTTTCTGTTTCTTCCTGGTTCAGCCTTGGAAGGTTATACCTTTCTAAGAATTTGTCCATTTCTTCCAGGTTGTCCATTTTATTGGCCTAGAGTGGCTTGTAGTAGTCTCTTATGATGGTTTGTATTTCTGTGGTGTCTATTGTAACTTCTCCTTTTTCATTTCTAATGTTATTGATTTGAGTCCTCTCCCTCTTTTTCTTCATGAGTCTGGCTAAAGTTTATCAGTTTTGTTTATCTTCTCAAAGAACCAGCTTTTAGTTTAATTGATCTTTGCTATTGTTTTCTTTGTTTCTATTTCATTTATTTCTGCTCTGATCTTTATGATTTCTTTCCTTCTACTAACTTTGGGTTTTGTTTGTTCTTCTTTCTCTAGTTCCTTTAGGTGTAAGGTTAGATTGTTTATTTGAGATGTTTGTTGTTTCTTGAGGTAGGATTGTATTGCTATAAACTTCCCTCTTAGAACTGGTTTTGCTGCATCCCATAGGTTTTGGATCATCATGTTTTCATTGTCATTTGTCTCTAGGTATTTTTTTATTTTCTCTTGATTTCTTCAATGATCTCTTGTTTATTTAGTAACGTATTGTTTAGCCTCCATGTGTTTGTGTTTTTTACGTTTTTTTCCCTGTAATTGATTTCTAATCTCATTGCATTGTGATCAGAAAAGATGCTTGATATGATTTCAGTTGTCTTAAATTTACCAAGGCTTGATTGGTGACCCAAGATGTGATCTATCCTGGAGAATGTTCCATGTGCACTTGAGAAGAAAGTGTAATCTGCTGTTTTCAGATGAAATGTCCTATAAATATCAATTAAATCTATCTGGTCTATTGTGTCACTTAAAGCTTGTATTTCCTTATTTATTTTCATTTTGGATGATCTGTCCATTGGTGTAAGTGAGGTGTTAAAGTCCCCCATTATTGTTGTGTTACTGTTGATTTCCTCTTTTACAGCTGTGAGCAGTTGCCTTATGTATTGAGGTGCTCCTATGTTGGGTGCATATATATTTATAACTGTTATATCTTCTTCTTGGATTGATCCCTTGATCAGTATGTAGTGTCCTTCCTTGTCTCTTGTAACATTCTTTATTTTAAAGTCTATTTTATCTGATATGAGTATAGCTACTCCAGCTTTCTTTTGATTTCCATTTGCATGAAATATCTTTTTCCATCCCCTCACTTTCAGTCTGTATATTTCCCTAGGTCTGAAGTGGGTCTCTTGTAGAGAGCATATATATGGGTCTTGTTTTTGTATCCATTCAGCAAGCCTGTGTCTTTTGGTTGGAGCATTTAATCCATTCACCTTTAAGGTAATTATTAATATGTATGTTCCTATTACCATTTTCTTAATTGTTTTGGGTTTGTCTTTGTAGGTCCTTTTCTTCTCTTGTGTCTTCCACTTAGAGAAGTTCCTTTAGCATTTGTTGTAGAGCTGGTTTGGTGGTGCTGAATTCTCTTAGCTTTTGCTTGTCTGTAAAGCTTTTGATTTCTCCATCGAATCTGAATGAGATCCTTGCCAGGTAGAGTAATCTTGGTTGTAGGTTCTTCCCTTTCATTACTTTAAATATGTCATGCCACTCTCTTCTGGCTTGTAGAGTTTCTGCTGAGAAATCAGCTGTTAACCTTATGGGAGTTCCCTTGTATGTTATTTGTCATTTTTCCCTTGTTGCTTTTAATAATTTTGCTTTGTGTTTAGTTTTTGTCAATTTGATTACTGTGTGTCTTGGCATGTTTCTCCTTGGGTTTATCCTGCCTGGATCTCTCTGCGCTTCCTGGACTTGGGTGGCTATTTCCTTTCCCACATTAGGGAAGTTTTTGACTATAATCTCTTCAAATATTTTCTTGGGTCCTTTCTCTCTCTGTTCTTCTGGGACCCCTATAATGCGAATGTTGTTGCATTTAATGTTGTCCCAGAGGTCTCTTAGGCTGTCTTCATTTCTTTTCATTCTTTTTTCTTTATTCTGTTACGCAATAGTGATTTCCACCATTCTGTCTTCCAGGTCACTTATCTGTTCTTATTCCTCAGTTATTCTGCTATTGATTCCTTTTAGTGTTTTTTCATTTCCATTATTGTATTGTTCATCTCTGTTTGTTTGTTCTTTAATTCTTCTAGGTCTGTGTTAAACATTTCTTGCATCTTCCCGATCTTTGCTTCCATTCTTTTTCCAAGGTCCTGGATCATCTTCACTATAATTATTCTGAATTCTTTTTCTGGAAGGTTGCCTATCTCCACTTCATTTAGTTGTTTTTCTGGGGGTTTTATCTTGTTCCTTCATCTGGTACCTAGTCCTCTGCCTTTTCATTTTGTTTATCTTTCTGTGAATGTGGTTTTTTTTCCACAGGCTGCAGGATTGTTGTTCTCCTTGCTTCTGCTGTCTGCCCTCTGGTGGATGAGGCTATCTGAGAGGCTTGTGAAAGCTTCCTGATGGGAGGGACTGGTGGTGGGTAGAGCTGGGTGTTGCTCTGGTGGGCAGAGCTGAATAAAACTTTAATCCACTTGTCTGCTGATGGGTGGGTCTGAGTTCCCTCCCTGTTGGTTGTTTGGCCTAAGGCGACCCAGTACTGGAGCCTACAGGTCTTTGGTGAGGCTAAAGGTGGACTCTGGGAAGGCTCACGCCAAGCAGTACTTCCCAGAACTTATGGTCCAGTGTCCTTGTCCCCTCAGTGAGCCACAGCCACCCACCGCCTCTGCAGGAGACCCTCCACCACTAGCAGGTTGGTCTGGTTCAGTCTCCTATGGGGTCTCTGCTCCTTCCCCCTTGGTCCTGATGTGCACGCTACTTTGTGTGTGCACTCCAAGAGTGGAGTCTCTGTTTCCCCCAGCCCTGTTGAAGTCCTGCAATCCAATCCCACTAGCCTTCAAAGTCTGATTCTCTGGGAATTCTTCTTTCCATTGCCAGACCCCCCGGTTAGGAATTCTGACATGGGGCTCAGAACCTTCACTCCAGTGGGTGGACTTCTGTGGTATAATTGTTCTCCAGTTTGTGAGTCAGCCACCCAGCGGTTATGGGATTTGATTTTATTGTGAGTGTGCCCCTCTTACTGTCTCATTGTGGCTTCTCCTTTTTCTTTGGATGTGGGGTATCTTTTTTGGTAAGTTCCAGTGTCTTCCTATCGATGATTGTTCAGCAATTAGTTGTGATTCCTGTGCTCTGGCAAGTGAGCTCTCGCTCACTCCGGTGCTCCGGAGTGAGCTCATGTCCTTCTACTCTGCCATCTTGAACCAATCTCCAATTTTTATGTTTTTCAATCTGTCTCTTTTTCATTGTAGTTTCTGGCTTTTGTTTCATGCTTAGAAAGGCTTTCTCAATTTAAGATTTGGTCTTTATCTGGAATTTATTTTTGGTTTTTTGAAATGAGATTCTTTTTTTTCTCCACCTGTATAGCCAGTTGTCTTAACACCTTTTGTTGAATAACCTACTTTTTCCTCAATGATTTGAAAACTGCCCTTTATTATCAGCTAAATATCTATATGTCTTTTTCTGGATTCTTTTTCTGTTCCACAGATCTGTTGTTCTATTCCTACATCAATATCACAATGTTTTAATGACTATAGATTTTAATGTGCTGCTCTTCCTGATGTAGCAGACTCCTTCTAATTAGTTAGTTCTTCCTTTTCAAAATGTGTTTGGCTTTTCGCTCATACATTTACTTTTCCAAGTGAACTGTAGAGCAAGTTGTCCCCCACCACCAGCCAAAAATAGAAAAATGTGTGTTGATATTTCACCTAGGATTATAATGAGTATAGGTTATTTGGTGGAGAATTAACTTTCATACACATTTCTAAGTTTTAGTTGTTTTTAACTATATATAAAGAGCAAGTTTTATATATTCTTTTAGGACTTATGTTTTCAGTTATATATTATATGACTAATATCTTTCCATATTGTTGCTGTGTTCATTTATTTGACTACTATATGACTTTTACACTGTTTGAATATGCCAAACAAATTTAGAGTTTAGGTTGGGTGTGCTTCTAGGGTTCCATCTCTCACTGAAGGGTATTTGGTTTGTTAACAGAATTTTGCTATTGGTATCAGTGGTGCTATGAACATTCTTGTACATATCTTCTTTTATTCATTTGCAGGAGTTCCTCTTTGCTGTATTCCTAAGAGTGGAATTTCTGGGTCTTAGGGTGAATAAATGGTCAAATAATGGTCAAATAATGCCAACCTATTTTCCACCAACAATGTATATGAACTCCTGAGAGATCCACATTCTGCCTAATACTTGATATTGTCAGAATTTTAAATTCTAGTCTTGTAATGAAGATTAAATGTTTGATTTGCATAACCTGATTGCCAGTGATACTTAACAGTTTTTCGTAATTCTATGGCTATATATGTTAATGCTTTGGTAAAATTATTTTTCTCTCTTGCTCATTTTGCTATTGAGTTGTTATGCTCTTTCTGTTAATATGGAGGAGTTCTTTTTATGTTCTTGATAGTCACCCTTAACAGTTTTGTGTATTGTGAATATATTCTCAATTTGTAGCTAGTCCTTTCACTTTCTTTTTTTAAGGTGATTGGATGGACAAAAGTTCATAATTTTATAAAGACAAACCTATCAATGTCTTATAGTCAGTATTTCTTGTTTCTTGTTTACAAAATTATTTCCTACCCCAAGGCCTCAAGATATTTTTTATTAGGAGTTTTAAATTTTTGTTCTTGACATTTAAGCCTTACTCCACCAGGAGTTGGTTTTTATATGTTTACACTTTTTTCATGTTGAAACTTTTTCCTGCCATTTCCTGCCACTATTCATTTTATTGAATAGTCTTTCTTTTCCCTCATGGATTTAACAGCACCCCTATCTGTCATATGCAAAGTTTCCTATTTTTCTGCAAATGTCTTAAATTTTTCTTATTAAGCTTATCCCTAGTTTATAGTTTCCTTCTTTTTTTTTTTGAATGGGATCTTTTCTCCCTTTAATTTTTCTAATTGGCAGTTACTGATGTATAAGGAAACTCTCAATTACTGTATATTTATCTTTATTCTAATCATCTTACTAAATCCTTTTATTGTTTTTCAACTGATTGTCTTGTCCCCTGTTGCCGTCCTCACTTAGGGATACATCTTATTTTCTGCATATACTTATCATTTGTTTCTTTCTTTTTTATATTTATATTCCTATTGCTTGTCTTGTCTTAACCACATTGGCTAGAACCTCTTAGCAGTAACATATAATAGACCCCGGCAAGCCTACATCCTGTTAAAAAAGTGCTGATTATGGATATCTTTATGTTGATCCTAACCTTAAAAAAAATGTTTTTAATGTTTTAAGTTTGTATATAATAGAACTACTGGTTTCTATATCCTTTTTTAAGTTAAGAAAGTTCCACTCTATTCCAAATATTCTAAGATTACTTTCAGAAGAGTTACTGGATATTATCAGTTGCCTTTTCAGTATCTCTTGATATGATCATTTGGTTTTTATCTTTTAATCTATCATAATAGTATATTAAAATGTTTATTTATTTCTCCCAAGTCACAGATATAAAGCCAGGAAGACTAAATCTGGTAGGTCATTGGTAATATAAATATTGTCCTTTCTAGTATTCTCAAAACCCCTTAGAAGATTTAAGTATTTGTTATCCAGCATACTGACTTTGTGCTTATCCTTTTACTCTACTTATCTAACTTTATTTCATAAAACATCACTAATGAATTTCCCAAGAGATTTAAAGTTTTGTTATTTTTAAATTATCTGCAGAAAAACCTGGGGATCTTTCTTCACGCTGACTAAATACATCACTGCTGAAAAGGAAAGCAAGGCAGTGACTTATTACCATAGATTCCACACCAAAGCCAAATGATGTTATCTTTCAGTGAACTGTGAATGATTCTCTTATAAATGGCTGTAGGACTTTGACAAACCTTTGACTGTGTTACTGTTGTTGAATTAAGTTCTTCTATCTATGGCAGTTTCTTCTGCCCCAAACCTCAAGATCTTTTCAGTGTAAGAGACCTTAATAAAATAGAGAAAACAAGAAAAGAGAGATTTGTGTTTGTAATTTTGTAATATTTTTCTGACAGATAGCTCACAAATTGTACAAGCTTCAGGCCCCTCAGCCCCTAAGTCTGCCTCTGTGTGTAAGCCAAGAGGAGGAGGAATGGGTGTTGTTTTCTCCAGTCCTAGCCCCCACCTATACTGTAAGTGCTAGAAAGCTGATCTCTAATAATATGGTGGGGAACCAATAGTTTTTTGGTTACTTTCAGTAATTAAAAATGCCCCTCCCACCACTCTAACTTAAGTGGGAGATGCCCAGCTGATTCTTTCAGTCCTTCCACCCCCTCCCTTCCTTTTCTGGTTCTAACCCCTCTGATGTTGGAGCTGGGAAAGGGGATTAAGAAAAGGGACACAAGTTTTTACTTAGCTGAATATACAATTACAAGGCTATAGGCTGCTCCACTGCTGCATCTTGGTCAGTGTATTATTTTGCTAAGGCTGCTGTAAAAAAATTACTACAAACTGGGTTGCTTAAACAACAAAAATGTATTGTCTCACAGTTCTGGAGGCTGGAAGTCCAAGATTAAGGTGTCAGCAGGGTTGCTTCCTTCTGAGGACTGTGAGAGATATGTTATTCCTTGCCTAGTTTGCTGACAATCTTTGACATTCCTTGGCTTGCAGAAGCATTACCCCGATCTCTGCCTTCATCTTCATATGGCGTTATCTCTGTATGCATGCTTCTGTGTCCTAATTTCTCAATTTTATAAGGATATCAGCAATATTGGATTAAGGTCCACTCTAATGATCTCATGTTAACCAGGTATGTCAGCAGTGGCCCTATTTCCAAATACGTCCTGTCCTGAAGTACTGGTAGTTAAGACTTCAGTCTATGAATTTTTAGGAGACACAATTCAAACCATGTTTTTTATCCTTCCCTCCCTCCCCCGCCTTTCTCCAGCAGGTCTACTGCCTCAGCTCTCTAACCTAGAATGAATTACTAGTCAGATACACCCAGTCTTTATAAGTGATTCTTTTGGTGCTTCTTTATTAGGTTGGGGGGGAGGGGATAGATAGGCAGGGAAAGCACTACTTTCTAGACCAGCACTGACATTTTGGAAGATAATCTTTGAATCCTCTTTGCCCTGCTTGTAAAGACTGAGAACTTGAGGAAGCAGAGAGGCCACCTCCCAATAACCCAGAGGAGGTAGGTATCTGGCTCCAGTTGTTTTCCACTTTCTTTGAAATGTAGGGATACTTAATCCACTTTGGGTTTATTTTAAATGTGGGAAGCAATAGGAAATAACCTACTCAATGTTCTTTTTTGAATAGAGGGAGGGGAAGAATCATTTCAGTCTGTGCACAAACTAAGTAGGGGAGTGGATTGTTCAGGCAATTATAACCTAAAATTCCTTCAAATAATAAAGTACTATCCCCTTACCCTTCTTTTGGTTGTACTTTTTTTTTTTCTTTTTTTCCTTTTTTTTTTTTTTTAATGTACTGTTCACTAAGGATCAGCTTAGTTTAAATGAGAAAGACCTTAAGGATACTTTGTCTCTTTAAATCTGGGTGGTAAGGGTAGATCATCAGAGAAGTATAGACCACGAGCTTCTTGAGAACAAGTTCTTTTTCTGATTCATCTTTAGATGCCAGAGTTGTATGTGTTCCATTTTTGTATGAATAACCTTCCCAGGTAGATAATAGTAAAGAAGTTCTGCCTTTTAAACTCATTTAATATCAAATGGAGCATGTTTTGCATATCTGTTGATGCAACTATTTTGTTCCAATTCATTCTTATATGAAAGCCCAATTTGCAACATATTCAAATATTAACCAAAAGGAAAATAAATAGGTGACTGCAGTGTTTGTTTTTTGAGCATGTCTATGTATGGTGATTTAACAATCCAAGTGAAAATAAATTTATTAAAATTTTTGATAGTTACTATTTTTAATGTAAAAAACTAGATGTGAAACCACTTGATTTTTTTTTTTTTTTCCCGGCTGTGTTGGGCCTTCATTGCTGTGTGCAGGCTTTCTCTAGTTGTGGCGAGCAGGAGCTACTCTTTGTTGTGGTGTGCAGGCTTCTCATTCTGGTGGCTTCTCTTGTTGTGGAGCACAGGCTCTAGGCATGCAGGCTTCAGTAGTTGCAGCATGTGGGCTCAGTAGCTGTGGTGCGTGGGCTCAGTAGTTGTGGCTCACAGGCTCTAGAGCACAGGCTCAGTAGTTGTGGCGCACGGGCTTAGTTGCTCCGTGGCATGTGGGATCTCCCCAGACCAGGGGTCGAACCCGTGTCCCCTTCATTGGCAGGCAGATTCTTAACCACTGTGCCACCAGGGAAGTACAAAACCACTTGATTTTTTTTTGAGTTGCCAAAACATTTCTGTAATAATATATACATTCATTGTCATAATAATCATTATGTACCCATAATCTTTAGTACCCATTAATTTTTATTAGGTACCACATGTCCAAGTTAGGTTTTCTCTTAAATCCACCAAACATTATATTTTTTTCCTCCAAACATGTTACATTACCTAACTTGAAAAAATTACGTAAAATGATGAATAAAAATTGACATGGTTTCCATTGTAAAATTAGCAGTAACAAATCTGTCAAGCACAGCATCAAACAGCCTCATTAAAATGCCTATAGGGTCAAACAACCATGTCACATATCCTGATCAGGCATGGAAAAATATTTTTATTTATTCATTCACTTAACAAATATTGAGTACTTACCCTGGGCCAAGCATTGCACTAACTTTCCTTTTGTTAAGAGATACTTGTGAAAAAACAATCAGGTTATCAGAATCACTTATTGGTAGAAAGGAATAAAACAAATGTCTGTACTCTATGAAATCCAAGTTGATCTTTTCATACCTTCACTTTAGAAACTATGGGATTTGCCTTCCTGATTTTGTTGGGATGTTTAGATTCCTACACAATTTATTTACCCTTGTTGTACTATCTCAGATCATTGAGGAATGAAAATAATTTTACTTCCCACTTAATGACTGTTCACCTTTCAAACTTTTCCCAAAATATCTAAATATTTTATGGGAAAAAAACCTCTAATATGAAATGTGGTAAAGAGGGTCAGCTCTGGAATAGGAATATGTAAGTCCTGGCACCACCCACCTCCAACCCCTTACTGGCTATATGACTTTGTCACTTCTCTAAGCCTTAGTTTTCTTTAAACCTTAGTTTCCCCAGATATAAAATGGGGAAAATATTACTATCACACAGGGTTGTTATGAGGAGTAAATGAGATTAAACATGTGTTGACTGAAAAAAAACCCCACAATATGAGAGTTGTGAGTTGTTTTATTTGGAGCAAAATGAGGACTATAGCCCAGGAGACAGCATCTCAAGGTAGCTCTGAGGAACTGCACTGAACAGGTTGTGGGGGAAGGATCAGTATATATGTGATTTTGGTGAAGGGGAATACATGCAGTCAAGCACACATTTTTGCAGAAGGTTGCTGCTAGTCTTGTGAAGGTTACTGCTAGTCATGAGGAGCAGATATCTCTGTTAAGGATTTTAGTGCTTTTTTAGATATGAGAAGATGAAAGAATTTGGGCTCATAAAATCTTCTCCTGAAAATATCTAACTATGTGAAGGCCTGTCCTGCCAGTTTTTCCCAGAGCACAGAGTGCCTCATTCCTGATCTCCACCCTGAACTCCTTTCAGGGTGTGTTGAAGGTCCGCAGCCAGCTGCAGTGGCTAGTGACTTAATTCTTGTAGAGGCAGATGGCAAGTGCCGATTTTCAGTTGGCACATATAAAGCACTTCGTGTACTACCCTTGTAAGTGCACAATATATTTGATCTTTTATTATTCACGACAAATGTTCAAACTATTATTGGTTCTAGAGACATTAAAGAAGATATTTTCAGTTTACTTGCATAGCAGTGATAATCTTAGATGTGTAGGTTTATCCATCCATCTAACCACTCACTCAGTAAATATTGAGGGTCTATCTGCTTGATATTGTGTTAGATACTAAATAAAAGACTCCAAGAATTGCTTTGAGTACAATTAGTTGCAAAGTTTAACTTTTTATTTTAAAGAAAAATCATTTAAGAATAATTATACATTATCCACTTTCCGGATCTTTTTGAGAAAGAATTATTTGTTCATTAACTACAGTTGTCACTTTATTTACATTTTGTCCTTAAAAGAATAGCTTTAGTGTTTAAGGAATCTGATTATCTTTAATTCTAGATAATCATCAACTTCCTCAAACAAAATCTGCCATTAATCTTTGACACGTTACTTTTAAGCTTCTGTTTCATAATAGTGTTAACTACCTTTTAATTTTTTTTAAACTGCTTTACATTTTGATACCACTTTTCACTGGAGGATATCAAGCACCTTCTATTACATATTTTAAAAAATCATACAATAGGAATGCCTCTTATAATATTAACATCCTTATTTCTCTGTGGCTTCACATGTCAAAAGTGCTGCTTTCTAAATCCAAATGGATGAAAATTCAGCTTAGCTTCATTATTTCTTCAGCTCTAGTCATAACATAACATTTCTGACAAGTGAAAACAATGGTTGAGTGCATTCATTGATATATAACTTATCATATGTAAGTGGTTTGACGAATATATATGTATGTGTGTGTGTGTGTATATATATATATATATATATATATATATATATGGTAATAGTACTATTTAATGTATTGGCCTGAAGATTTTGTAAAGGTCAACTCTATTCCTATTACAGTAAAATATCTCCTCACCAAAATATAAGGAAAAGTTATGGTTTGACATTCACTTGAAGCTCTTTAGTGGTAAAAGTTTATACGTGTCCCAAAGAATATCAGGATGGAAATGCAATCACTTTATTTATCCTTTAGTTGCCTTTTTTAAAAATTAGTTATTCCTACTTCTAGGCCTTTATCACAACAGTATATTGAATGTTAATAAGTTCAATAGTAATCCTTCAGAAATATAATAGGCATTATTTTAATATGATATAGACTCTTACTTTGAATTAATTATTACTTGCAGTCAGTACTGTGATTTCTCAGTCACCATTGCTTGAAGACAATTTCTTTTTCAAATAAAGGACTTTGTATGATATTGAAATAGAATTTGTATAGTAGATTTTACACATAGAGACATATTTAATTTTATCCTTAAAATATCAACCAACATCAGTTTTAAATGTACTGATTTTGGTAATTGTTCTGGATTATATAAGAGAATGTCCTTTGATTTCGAAAATACACACTGAAGCCGTTGGCAGTAAAGGGCATAATGTCTCCAACTTTTTCAAATGGTTTAGAAAAATGCATATATATCAATATAATAGTAATATACACAGGAAGAATGATAAAGCAAAGGTAACAAAATGTAAACAATTGGTGAATCTGGCTAAAAGGTATATAAGTGTTCCTTGTACTCTACTTGTACCTTTTTTGTAAGTTTTAAACTATATCAAAATGTAAAACTACCCCCCCAAAAAAACTCCACCAACTTTGCCAACTTTAGTTAGCAATGTACGAAAAGATCTATTTTCATATATTACTTGCCTTTGTTCATTCCTGAGTATCTAGCATTAATCTTTTCCTGTGTGCAAGAACAATAGAGTAGGAGAAAAGAGACTGATTCAGTAGTTTTGGTTTCTTCAAGAAGGATGGAAATCCTAGAAGAATTAGGAGAAAAACATGGTACTTGTAAAATTAGAAAATAACTCTCTTATGCTGTAGCATTTTAAAATTTCTGGTGTAGAAAAAGCAGATTCTATGATACATCTTATTTGGATATCCTTTTAAAGCGTAAGGGTTCCATATGAGAACTTGTATGAGAACGTTCGTAGCAGCATTATTTATAATATTAAAAAGTGGAAACAATCCAAATGGCTGTCAGTGGAATACTATTCAGCCATTAAAAAGAATGAAGTAGTGATACATGCTGCGACATGAACAAAACTAAATGAAAATCAGGCACAAAAAGTCACATATTATATGAGTTCATTTGTATGAAATGTCCACAATAGGAAAATTCATAAAAAGAAAACATAGATTAGTAGTTGCTAGGGGCTTAGAGGTTGGGAAGAATGGAGAATAACTCCTCATGGGTGCAAGGTTTCTTTTTGAGATGAGGAAATGTTCTGGAATTAAGTTATAGTGATGGTTACACAACTTTGTGAACATATTTAAAACCACTTTTAAAAAATTAATTTTATGGTATATGAATTATATTTCAATAAAGCTCTTATATGAAAAAAGGCCTAACATATCACTCCTGCCTCAAAGTCATTCCATCTAAATAACGAGAAGGGCCAAAGACCCTATAACCTTACATGATCTGGCTTCCTATTATTTCACAGACCTCATCTTCTTTTATGAAGATGAGGGTCATTCCAATCTACCTGCACTGGTCTCCTGACTATTGCCGCTTCTAAGCCTTTTTATTGGTTTTTCCCTCTTCCTAAAAACCTTGCAACCCTTTACTCAAAAGTCAATCTCGCAGAGATGCCCTCCCTGGCTACCCTCTAAAATTGTAGACCTCTCCAATATTAGCTATCCCTGTTCCTTGCTTTACTCTTCTTCTTGACATTATTCACCGTCTAACACAATATATATCTTACTTTTTAATCTTGTGTATTGTTTATCTCTTCCGCCTAGAATATAAACTCCATGAGGGCAGAGATTTTGCCTCTTTCATTCACAACTGAATCCGAGGGCTTAGAACAGTCCTTGGCACTTACTAATCACTAATGTTGTCAAATAAGTGAATCTGAAATCATAAGTACAGGCAGCTATAAGAAAAATCAGGAATATTAAGTAATTGAAGAGAGAGCTACATGTTTTATACTCTTTATTCAAATAAAAATTGTTTCCTATAGGACCATGAGACTAAGGAAGTGGGAGGAAAGAAATGACTTGTGTTTAGTGTCTTGAAAATAAAATAATAAAGACAATTATTCAGTTCTTAAAATGAAAATAAAACTTTTTTAACCCAGGCAAATAATTCTTTTACTTTTTTACAATCATAAGGACCTGGCAGAGATCTACACATATATTAATTACTTAAAAAATATTGAGTGAATTGACAGTGTGGACCTAAATCAGGTGTCAGTAAACTACACCCCACAGGTTTTTGTTTGTTTGTTTGTTTGTTTGTAAATAAAGTTATATTGGAATACAGCCATGCCCATTCATCGACATATTGTCCATGACTGCTTTTGGGCTCTAATAGTAGAGTTCAAATAGTTGTGAAAGAGACTGTATGGGCCACAAAGCATAAAATGTTTACTGTCTGACCCTCTATGAGAGAAGTTAGCTAACACCTGCCTAAATTAGTCCTTGTAGGATATAGATTATTATAGTAGGGAACCTTGGCCAGATATTGAGAAGTTCAAATTTCTCTTCTTTGACTACCTATGTTACATTGAACAAGTTTAAGTTTTATGAGCTTTGGTTTCCTCATCTGTAAAATGAAGATAATACCCACCTTACATTGTTGTTTAAGAATTTTAAGTCAGATATTATATGTAAAGCACTTAGTGAAGTGAACCAGAAAATACTTTAGTAAGTTGTAGCCCAGTAAGTGGCGTGTGCATGTGCACGCCTGTGCGCACACACACCCGGAAACATAAATGCCCTCAAGTAGAAACTCTTTCAATCACATTTTCCAGGTACTTTCAATATTATTAGGAAAATAATGAATAAAATAAATTCAACAAATGTTGATTAAGTCCTTACTACACTTCAGGCACACAATAAACCACCAAAATCTACAGGATTTGGTCATTTGTTGAAAAGATTATAATCAAACATTGTTTCTTAACTGTGAGTCCTACTCACAGTATTTCAGTGCCTTTGATTCATATTTTAGCAAAATGTACAGTCCACTATAAAAATTGTTACATTGTCAAGTAAGTTTCATTCCTTTATCTGTAAGGAAAATTTTGCATAAGGAGGACTAATACATACTTTTATGAAGATGAGGGTCATATCAATCTACCTGCACTGATCTCCTGACTATTACTGCTTCTAGGCCTTTTTATTGGTTTTTGCCTCTTCCTAAAAACCTAGCAACCCTTTACTCAAAAGTCAGTCTCTCAGAGATGCCCTCCCTGGCTACCCTCTAAAATTGTAGGCCTCTCCAACATTACCTAACCCTATTCCTTTCAGGAATGTATGGGATTCTTTTGTTTTAATCTATCTTTGGTATATAGAATCACAATCTTACTTTCAGTAATATATTATTCAACTAACATTTATTAATCATCCACTATATACTAGGCATTAAATTTTTTTTTAATTAGTAGAACACACTTTTTGCCTTCTAATTGTATAGTGGAGGAAATAACTACCTAAACAAATAATTTCAGTAAAGTACTAGGAGCAATAACAGTGCAAGTGTGGATGAGAAGGCTATTAACTCTGCATTAAAGTGTCAGGGAAGACCTGGAGAGGTGATATTTGAGCTGAGCCTCACTGGATCAGTTTGATGTTGTCAAGTACATATGGTTGAATGATACCTCGCAGAGGAGGTACCAAGATCAATCAACAAAAATTTTTGAGCACCTACTGTGTGCCAGATAATGCTCATACTGGAGAAATACCAATGAACAAAGCAGGTAAATTTTTCCTGCCCTTGTGTAGATTACTTTAAGTGCAACATGCGACGGCATGGGAGTGAGGTAAACAGTAACGGGTTGAGCCGAGGAGAGTTTGGGGGCCCCTACCAAGAAAACAACAGGAGCCATATCACACCAGAAAGTTGGAACTCAATGCCCTAGGCCAGTGGTTTCAACCTGGGAGCTCCAGAGATACTGATGCGTTATCAAGTTATTACAAAGGGATTATCAATCCATGCTTAGATACTAAACAAGCAAGACATTTCAATAAAATGTCTTCTATAAGTATTTGTCACTACTTTTCAATTTTATGTAGTTATTTTGAGTAATAAAATATAGATTTATTCAAACATATGAGTTCATAATACCCTTTTTTTTTTTTTTTACATTTTCTATTTTCTCAATCAATTGGTACTATTGCTACAACGACTTTTAAGTCACTGTCTGTCAAAATGACTAATTTTAAAAAGAGATCGTAAAATATCCAACCTGAGATCTCCTGCCAATGTGGAAGCTGTTGAAGCTTTTAGAGCAGCCAACCAAAACTTCAGTAAATACTAAGTACACTCCTAGGCACTGCTCTCGCCGCCAGGGTTACAAAGCTGTGTCCTCAGGGAACTTACAAAGTGAACAAGAGTCCAGAAGAAGAATAATGAAGTAAACATGGAGAGGAGGGTATGGATTCACCATATATTGAGATAGTAACCCTTAAGCAGTAAGAATTCACTCTGAAGGCAGATTTCTAGAGTAGAAAGAAAGAGTAGATTATTGGGAAAAGAGCTAATTTTTTTCTAATGCAGGGGAAAACTCTGTCTTTTCAAGAGAGTTTTTTTTTTTTCCTCATAGTAACAAACCCAATCAATCTCCAGAGAACAGGGATATTAGGTCTCTCAAAATACCTCTTCTGCTTGATTTTTCTCTGCCTATTAATAAGGTATAACCCTGTGAAATAATCCTAAATCAAACCATGTAAATACATAATGTAAATCACATAAAAAAATCCATCTGGATCTGACTCCTTCACAATGACATTGTAAGTGTGACAGGAGTTGAAGGACAGTTGTTTGCTCCATTAGTGGATCTTTGAATCTTCAGCCCAACAAGCTCACTTCTCTTACTTCTTTCAGATTTCAGCGTTCTTTCCTTTACACACACACACACACACACACACACACACACACACACACACACCCTTTCCTTTCTTGCTAAGAAAGACAAAGCTATTGACTACAAGCCCAGAGTTGCCCCCAGGTTCCGACCACTGGCTCGAATTCTTATGAAGTGGACTTGTAATATCCTTAATGTTGCTGTTGGCAGTCAGTTACAGATTCCATTATTGTCGATCAATGCAGTCGCCATGCGAGGTGGGGGGAGGGATGGAGGAGGAGCAGAAGAAAGGAGGGATGAGAGCTTCCTATTCACAGATTTATCAACCTGCCTTTGCTCACAGGAAATCTTCATAAAGGGGGCTGGGATGCTGTTGAAACAGCTAAAGCAGGAAGGGGTTGGGGGCTGCAGTTCTTTCCGGCTGACTGAAAGGAAATTTGAAAACCTTTCTTCTCAGGACAAAACAAAATGCTGAAATTGTTCTTTTGCCTTTGTTTTTGTTTGATGATATGATTTACTTAACTGATTAGCTATTGTGCTGTCTGGTTATCTAAGCTGCTTCAGTGTAGGAACCTGTTTCTTTTTCTTTGAGTATCTTTATTCTTTATTTTCCTTTGCTGTCTCCTGACATTGAACACAAATCATTATTCAGTTTTTTGCTGGCTTTTCTTTCAGGCTAAAGCTTAACACCAAGAGACTGAAAGACAAATCTCTCTTTCCTTCTCTTCTATCACCCTCTTTTAACCCTCTCTATTTCCTTCCCCCTCCCCCACCCCCACCCACCCCCCGTATTAGATTGGTGTCACAGAGACAGAATTCAGAGTAGAGGGAGGATCACATTTTCTCTCTCATTATTACAGCCTAGCCAGCAATTTTAGTATTAGACCCCCAAGAATTTAGTCTCTGTATCTTTCTTTTCCCGCTCCATCATTCAGTAATTGTGCTCTGTATGGAAAAGTTTTCTGGCTGGAGAATGAGTCTCCTTTCCCCCGGTGATGTGGCCGAGTGGTTGGATAGTAGCACGGAAGAGGAGAAGAGCCTTCTGTCATTTCTGGGTACGGTAGGGCTCTGCTTGTTCTTTTAACCCTTTGTTGTCTGAACTTCTCTTACTTTGGGGAGTAGGACTCTGAATTTTCTAAAATCCACTTCTGTATTTTTAAAAGGGGGAAGAGGAATTAACAGAATATGTTTAAGTTGTTTGCTTTTCAAGTTTTGTTTATGTCTGTAGAAATAGTGCCATCAACATTAGCTATGAGAAATAAGAGACAGTTTGCTTGGCTTTAACAAAGAGTGCCAGCTCCATGCAAGGCTTACCATGTCATCTGGTCAGCTGTTCGTGGTATTTAGAGAACTTCTACTAGCCAAAATGTATTATTGTTTTACTATACCTTTCAATACAGTGATGATGAGGCTTGCCGCGTGAGAGTGGGAGGAGGCTTTGTGTGCAAGAAAGCCAACATATGGATTGAGAAGTAGCTTTTATGCAAGGTTTAAAATATTCGGAATGTTCATATATAAGATTTTGACTGGGTGTATAAAATAGGACACATGGACCAGCTATCACTTTAACTTTCCATTTACGGGTGCTTTCTAATAAATTTCTAAGTAAAGCAATTATTGGTTATGGAATTATTGATATAATAAACAAATTCCTAGGAAAGTTTGGTTGTAAATTCAATTGTATCTTAAGTTAATAGGAGAGCTTGATACTTATAAAAATCCTACTTGTGAATACTTTTGTTAGATTAATAATTGCCTTCAAATTTATCATTTTTATAAATTTATCGTATATTTCCTTAAATATAAGTATACCTTTATTATAAATGGGCAGAATTTATGGTGTTCTAATTTATTCCTCATAAATAATCTCTATGACCTATGAAAAGTCTTCTGCCATTCCAAAAGATATCTCTGTCTTATTTTACTTTCTTTTATTATATTTAGCATATAAGTTTCTGTTTTATTAATTCAATTATGTTTTCAACTTTAACATTCCATAAATGATTTCTTTTTTTATGCAGTTTAGATGGAAAGAGTCATCCTAATCAGGTTTTTTTTTTTTTGATTCTATAAAAACTCAGATACATATATTTAGATATTAATCCTATTCTTAATTTGTTTATCATAGCTTTGCTTATCTTGGGCATTTGGTGACTTTAAGAAATACATGTACCTCTTAACTCCTCATTTCTCTGAAGCTGCTCTAAATCTACTTGCTTCACGTTCCCTTCCCCCACACACATAGAGAAATACCAATATCCCTGAGTAAAACCAACCACTTAGACCCTACTGCATCGTGGGCAAGGAAGGTAGTCATCACTAAAGATCTTTCCTTTGCTCTTGCATGATATTTTTTATGAATTTTAATTATCAATCCTCAAGATTAATTCATTTCTTTTTTTGGCTATTTCCCTACTATGCCTAAAAAGGATTTGATCAAATAAATAGAGATGGGCAAATAAAAAGTACTACAGTTTGTGCCCCCTCTCACCCACCCCCACTCCCATTCCTCTTTATCCACAGATGGGGATAATAAAGACAAAGGATGTTAGGACATACTTAGAAGAAAAGTGCAAATTCCTACAAATTATCCACGTAGTGGAAGGAAACCTGAGAATATATAATAGATAAAATGCAGGTAAGTCAGAGTCATGATTCTGCTCAAGGGCTGTAACAAGAAGTTAGTTACTGAGTGAATAGAAGCTATGTATCCCGTGCTCTGCTGTGGCAGGGTTGAGCCCTGGATGTCAGCAAGTCTTAGTTTAGGGATTGAAGCTCAGTCCTGAGCATGGGTAGCAAACACCTCCATCTGTGGATAGACAGGAATTTACTAAACTCCTCCAGAGGAACTAGGAGCAAACTCTCTTTGATATAGCTTGGAATAACTTGCAGTGAGTCATTTGCTAATGTAGTTACCATTGATGAGAACGTGCTTTTCCCAAGGAAGATGCCAAGAGAAAACAGTCTACTTTATGGTGAATCTAGGATAAGTGGAACTGAAAGGGACATTGAATCAGATAACCTATGCAACTGTGCTTTCTTTACCTAAGGAATTTTATGGCATATATCCTTCTAGGAGAGGAGATGAAAGAAAAGCACTCAATCCTGGTTAGGCTTTACTACTTCATCTTTGCACAATAGCCACATAAGTGATGTTCAGGCCTTCCTATTAATTTAGTGCACTGCTGGTTTGATGAAATTTCATGAAACTGTGCCCTCTTCATTAGTCTATTTAAAAATTCCATGGCTCCCTCATCACCTATCAGATAAAACACCTTACTCTAGAACTTATTCTGGCCCTTCCACCTGACATTCCAGTATTCCTTTCGGCAGTGGTAGGTCAGAGGTAGGGAGGACCCTTCATTCCACTAAATTCATTAACTTTCTCTATCTTGGACAAGCACTGCCCTTTCCTACCTTTGCATGTGCTGTTTCTTCTATCGGCAATGTTCCTTCATCCAAACTGAACTTTCCGAGACCCTACCCCTATTTCAAATCTTGCTCATGAACAAGATACTGTGCTAGGTACTATGGCTGGATACAAAGAAGTATAAGATAGAGCTGCTTGTGAGAAGCATAGAGTTTGGTTGGGGAGAAAACATGAACTATGTACAATTAAGTGAGAAAAAATTAATGATAATTCAAGACAACAATGGAGAAAATAAAATAAGGCAGAACCTGATTGTGAGATGATTTATCCAGGCAAAAATTTCTTTGAGGATTTGAAGAAGGGAGACATCATTTTTGATTAGGAACACTGAAAATTGCCTTATAGAGATAGGATTTAACCTGAATCTTAAATGATAGAATATATTTTTACGGAAATGGTGGAGTTTGCTGTATGAAGGGAGTGTCATGAGGAATATTAAATTATTTTCATGTCCGAAGAGTAAACTGATTTGAAAAGAATGGAAAGTTCATGTAAAGAAGTGGTAAGAGATAATACTTGAAGGATATTTGGTGTCTCACTGTTTAGGATCTTTCATCACAGGCTAATTAGTGACAATTTTATCCTGAAAGCAGTTGAGAAGAATTAAAGATTCTTGAGCAAAAAAAGATATGTTCAAAATAGTTTTTTAGGAAGACATATCTGAAAGTGTCGCACTAGGGGAAGAACCTAGAAGTGGTTAGACCTCTTTGAAAGCTATTACAGTAGTCCAGATATGAAATAAGTGCCTCTATTTTAAGGTTTAACCCTCTATATTATAACTAGTTGTTTATTTATTATTAATCTAGATCGTGAATGCCTCCACAACAGGGGCTCAATCCTCTGTCTTTTCAGCACCAGTACACTCCAAATGTACATGAATATTTGCACAGCTCAGATGAATAACTGAAATGAAAATATGGAGAGATTATAAGAGATCTATAAGCAGAATTGGTGACCGATTAGAGGAATGGGGAACAAAATGAATCAAAGACTGTTTTTGAAGTTGGAAGGCTGATGGTACTACTAACAGGAATAGAGAAGTTGGGAAAGGGAGCCAGTTTTTAAGGGAAGAGGGTAATTTCTATTTAGATATATTGAGTTTGAGGTGACTAGTACACATCTGGATAGAAATATAGTTCTGATGATTGGAAATGAAGTCACAGATAGAGAGCAGCATCTGGGAGCCATCTAGAGAAGAAAGATTGTTGAAGCATTTGTAGGTTATCTACTGTTGAGAGACTGTCAAGAAAAAGTGGAGAGCAGGGATTGAATCTTGAAGAACACCAAAGGTAGGGGTGGGGTGGGGTACAGAGGAAGAAGAGATACAGAACAATCCTAATGGAAAGAAAGAAAAGGTCAACAGTGTGGTCAATAGTGTCATTGGTTACAAAAGCCCAAGAGAAGTCAGAAAATATTGTACACTGAATTAGACAGTTGGGAGGCTTTTAATAACATGTGAAGGTATCGATGCTATTTCATTCATTAGAGTTAAGGGAGAAGAAATCAGATTTTATAATATTGAGAAAGACAGCAGATGGTGAGACAGTGAGAGCCACAGATTAGGTCTCTTGTCTGGAGAAATCTGTGACTGATAGAAAGGAAAAGGTACCTTTTTTTAAAACTGGGGAGAAGTGCATATTTTTAGATGGAGGAGAGAACAAGATATTGAACTTACAAGAGAGGAGGATAACTGAGAGAACAAAAATCCTTTATGGTTTTGAGGGTGAAGGTGGGATTAAGGGCACAGAATTAACCTTTTGAGGGGGAGAAGGGAGAAACTCATACAGGAATCAAAGATGCATGTGGAGATTTAGCCATAGAAAGTAGGAAAGATGAGGAAGATAATAGCCATTGTATTAATCTTATGGCATTTGTCTTATCCAGACTTGGGTTGTAGTTGGTTATTTGTGTATCCATTTATGTTGTTATTTGTGTACCCATCCAGCACTCCCCTGCTACTGCAGGGTAGGGATCTTAATATTTGGCATTTTCCAGAATAGTAGTAAATAGGTGCTTAATTAATAATACTTAATAAGTACTTTTTTGAATGAATGAATGAATGCTGTTCAGATACCCACAAGTTTGAGATTCAGCCATTTTCACAGTTATCTAAATTATTCTGGCAGATCTACCTTTTACTACTATTCTCTATTCTCATACCTACAAGTACCATTTAAGGCACATTGGTAGTGTTTGCAATTATTATTCAGTGCGTTATAAATTGGTTTTCCAAATTCTAGAAAAAAAGAAAATACTTAACAAATATTTTGTACTCCTTTAAATTTTCTAAACTGACATACATGAATTCATTTCATTAAGTCATTCAAGTAATAGAATAATTCTATAAAAGAGGAACACGATTTTTATTAAATCTAAATATTTTTAAGTGTCTAAGTGACTCTACTAACTATAGTTAATAATTTGGCATTAGCAATTATTATCTGATTTTTTTAAATCACACCTAACATCGGTGGAAAGCATATTCAAAAATTAAAACTCTCATTTCTGGCAATATGTCAGACTAGATATCCTGAAAAATAATACAGAAACAACTAGAAATGTCATATTAATGAAAATTTTATTTTATTTTTTTGATTGAAGTATAGTTGATTTACAATGTTGTGTTAATTTCTGCTGTACAGCAAAATGATTCAGTTAGACATATATATACATTTTTTAATATTCTTTTCCATTATGGTTTATCACAGGATATTGAATATAGTTCTCTCTGCTATACAGTAGGACCTTGTTGTTTATCCTTTCTGTATATAATAGCTTACATCTGCTAACCCCAACCTCCCACTCCATCACTTCCCCAAACCTCTCCCCCTTGGCAACCACAAGTCTGTTCTCTGTGTCCTGGAGTCTTTTGAAACAAACATTTAAAACTAAATGGCTGAACTCTCCTCTCAGGAGGGAAAGGAAATTCCCAGGAAGAGAACAAAAGAAAACAACTAAAAATCCAGGTAGTGAATTGCCCTGGGGACATTTGCCTGTCTCAGAATTCCAAAAAGTTAAGTTTTAATGGCCACAAGATAGGAGATAGATTTAGGGACCAAACAAAGAGAGGAATTAGAACTGAAAGCCCCACCCCATTGTTCCCCATAGGACGGGGTTCCTTGTAGAGTGAAAGTGGAAATTTAAAAATCTGCTCACTGACAAAATTGACAAGTCTTATTTATCTTAGACTGGACTGATGGGGGAGGGAGGAAGATAAAAATCCCCTGAGAATTCATAACCACAGTTCTGATAAGGTAAAACAGAAATAGTGGACAACAATAATATGTCAGAGATAGGAAGGGGGTAATTGGAATTGAAGCATTTTAAGATCACTGAATTATTCAAGAGAAGGACAGAAATCAGGATTAGCTTTAGGCTTTAGGTACACGTGTTAAAATGTTAAGGACAACTATTAAAAGAATAAAAATAGAGTGCATAATTTCAAAAACAGTAGAGGAGAAAATGAATTTTTAAAACTTGATCAATCTGAGAAAAGACAGAAAATCAGAAAAAAAGCATAGAAATAAAGTAAACAGAAAACACAATAAGATGGTAAAAATAAAATCCAACTATATCAGAAAACACAATATATAAAAATGTTAAAAAGGTAAAGTATGTTAGACTCAATTTTTTTTAATGCTGTGAATAAGAGAGACATAAGCGGGACTTCCCTATGATCCAGTAGTTAAGACTTTGCACTTCCCCTGCAGGGGGCACAGGTTGCATCTCTGGTCGGGGAACTAAGATCCCATGCCATGTGGTGTGGCCAAAAAAAAAGAGAGACACACACACAAGGACCCAAGAGGGTTAAAAATAAAAGTTTTGGTGGTGGGAGAGGGATAAATTAGGGGCTGGGATTAACATATACACACTACTGTGTATAAAATAGGTAACCAACAAGGACTACTCAGTATTATGTAATAACCTAGAAGGGAAAATAATAAAAAAAGACTATATATATGTATGTATAACTGAATCACTGTGCTGTACACCTGAAACTTACATGATACGGTAAATCAACTATACTTCAATAAAAAAATAAATCAATTTTTAAAATATTTATTTCCTCAAAAAAAAAAAAGTAAAAGTAAAAGTTTTGGGAGAAGATATATCAGGCAAATACTAATTAAAAGAAAGCTACCATAGCCATTGAAAATGAAATCAAATGGATGTTTATGTTAGAAAGTGTTACTAGAAATAAAGGAGGTCCCTATGTAATGATAACATATAAAAATCACTAGACAATTATAACAATCTTACATGCACTCAGTAACAAAGCCTTAAAATTTATAAGGAAAAATTGACAGAAGTATAAGGAAAAATTGATAAATCTACAATCCTATTTACAAAAATTAGTAAGGGTATAGAAGATATAAAAAACAAAATTAGCTTGAGTTAATGAACATGTATAGAATCCTGAATCCAACTTATGTAGTCTTCTCAAGTACATATGGAATCTTTATGAAAACTGACAGTGGATTGGGGCATAAATCTCAACAAATCAAATTCTTTATATCATACAAACATATTCTCTTTTTTTTAATCTTTCTTTCTTTCTTTCTTCCTTCCCTCCTTCCTTTATTTGGCTGTGTCAGGTCTTAGTTGTGGCATGCAGGGTCTTTTGTTGAGGCATGCTGGCTCTTCTTTTCGGTGCATGGGCTTCTCTCTAGGTGTGGCACAGGGGCTCCAGAGCACGTGGGCTCTCTAATTGTGGTGCGCAGGCTCAGTAGTTGAGGTGGGGAGGCTTAGTTGCCCTGCGGCATGTGGGATCTTAGTTCCCCGACCAGGGATCGAACCCGTGTCCCTTGCACTGGAAGGTGGATTCTTAACCACTGGACCACCAGGGAAGTCCCCCAAACATATTCTCTTGATCTAATGAACTAAGTCAGAAATCAGTACCAAAAAATTTACTCTTAAAATTTTTCTTTTTGGAAACTTTTAAAGTTACTTATTATAACTCTTTAGTCAAAGAAAAAATAACCATAGAAATTATAAAATATTTAGAACTAAACATCCTGAAAATAGTGCATATCAAAACTTGTAAAATATTGCTAAAATAGTTACTAAGTGAAACTTACAGCCCTAATCTTTTATATTGAAAAGGATAAAATTAAATGAGCCAATTAAGCATTCAGCTCAACAAGGCAAAAAAAGAAAGAATAGACCCAAAGAAAGTTTAGGGAAAGAAATAATGAAGATAACAGCAGATGATAATGAAATAGAAGACAGAAATTAGATGTAATAGTATCAATAAAGCTAAGAGTTGTTTCTTAAAGAAGTCCAATGAAAATAGATAGAACTGTCAAGATTTGACCAAGACAGAAGAGAAACCACAAATAAACAATGTTAGAAATGGGGAAAAGGATACAATTACAGAAAATCAGAGACTTAAAAAATAGACTATTGTGAACAACTTTATTTGAAAATTGAAGAAAATTGACATTTTAAAGAAAGATATAACTTATTAAAATTGGCTACAGTAGGAATAAAAAAATGTAAGTAGGGCTGCTACCTATAACCATTAAAGAAATTGAATCAATAATTTAAAATCTACCACCGATTGTGGTTTGATTTCTCATATAGCTTGACTTCTGAAAAAGAATAAATGCTGGATCACACTTGCATTAATATTTACATTCAGTGATAGTTCAGTTTTTCATTGCAAGTGAATAAATGGTATCTAAATTGAAAAAAAAAATGCTAAGAACCATGCTAAAAACTAAGCATGGCAATTCATATTGAGCCCCACAAGTGGTCATGGTTACCTTAGAGTTTTTAAGTATTACATCCTTTGTTGAGGGGATATCCTTAGAAAAGGAAAAAAAAAAAAAGGAAGTTCTTTCAAAATTTTTCCTTATAGGGATATGCAAGTAAAAAACTAAAGGGGGGGCTTCCCTGGTGGCACAGTGGTTGAGAATCTGCCTGCCAATGCAGGGGACGCGGGTTCGAGCCCTGGTCTGGGAAGATCCCACATGCCACGGAGCAACTAGGCCCGTGAGCCACAATTACTGAGCCTGCGCGTCTGGAGCCTGTGCTCCGCAACAAGAGAGGCCACGATAGTGAGAGGCCCGCGCACCGCGATGAAGAATGGCCCCCGCTTGCCACAAGTAGAGAAAGCCCTCGCACAGACACGAAGACCCAAGACAGCCAAAAATAAATAAATAAATAAACAAATAATTTTTTTTTAAAAACTCACATTATTTAAAAAAAAAAAAGCTAAAGGAAATCAAGGTGAACAGATATCTCAAGAAAATGGAAATTAATAACAAAATATCAAGACTTAAACCTGATTAATTTATGTTCAAGTGTGCTTCTTAGTAAAACCTGAAAATTTGTGAATTTTTAAATAGAATGATGCATAGAAGGAAAAACTTAATCTCCCATGAAACTTCTTTATCAAACTCTCAATTATAGTGGAAGATTCAAGTTAATAGACATAAAATGAGAGTGATTCTTTAACTTGATTAGTGATACACTTTAATGCCATATGTGAATTAGAAATAACTAGAAAATTTATTAATAATTTTATTATGAATTAAGTTGAACCATATGAAATTGCTGATATTTTTCCATTTTAACATACAAAAAAATGGCAATTCTATACGATCACATGTGTTTATTAAAGGAGAGAAAAGGTGACCAGACTATGCTGAACTATTTTTTAGTTGTTTAGTTAAAATTTATTTGTTACCAATTATCTTTTATTCTGTTTCAGTATTCCCTGCAAGACAAGCAAGAATGGGTGCAAATTGTTTATGGAAACTTTGTGGGAGAAATACTTAAAATTCAGAGAATTCTATTTATTAAAATTTATTTTATTTGAAAATTTAGACAGGATCACCACTGTTCAAATCTTGCAGTGCAAGACCTGAATTCATGTAGTTTGGCACCCAAAACTAGAGAACATATAATCAAGTAATGTGAACTTATACAAATATATTACTTGGAAATCAAAGAAATGTGAATAATTAGGCCTGGTTTTATGGAAGCAGATGAATTGAAATTAGTATTGAAGGTTACCTAAGATTTGGCAGATAGGTGAAAACCATTAGCAAAGACAGACACAGAGGAATTAATATGGCCCATTTAAGATCAGAGATCATCTGACTAAGGCAATTTGTTGGAAAGTGTTGGCAGAAAAGAGTGACTCTGTAAGGTGGGGGCTAGGTGATATTTTTTCAATGCCTGATTGTCTATCTTTTAGATTTCTGGGAAGGTAATTACATTAAGAAAGTACTGTTTGAGGGAGAGTAATCTGGTAATGGTGAGCAGGATAGCTTTAAACAGAGAGAGACAGGAGTCAGTGAGATTAGTTAGGAGGGTCCTGCCGTAATCTACATGAGAAAATAAAAAATCCTGGACTAGAGTGATATATGGTAGTGGAAATAAAGAGAAAAAAATGAAATCAACGTTCAAAGAGAGACTTGACAGTGTTTGGTGGCTAACGGGGTACCAATCAACATTATACGCTCCTCCCGTTTCTGCTACTTTCACTAATAAGTGAGGTCCACTGTAAAGATTTTTTGTTTTTTGTGCAGTGCCGCATGCATATTTGGTCCTCAGTAAATGATTAAGTTCTAATCTTTATTAGAGGCTTGAATATTTCTATGTTTTCAATACTTTCAATGCTTTCTATTAATGTCTGTTTTGGAATAAAACCCAAATTAGTCTTAAAAGACCCTGGCATAATCAAGGATCAGATCTTTTGAAAAAAGATTTTAGAGATGAACAGTGAAATTATGGTATGAATAAATCAGATTTACCCAGAATTATATTTGAAACATACTAATAAAGTCAGTTATAGCAAAAGTTTAGATAAAGGTCTTAGAGCATCTCTGTAAATTAGAAGACCTATTGTCTTCCAGAGTTGAGGACAAAATATTATTCACCAAAATGAAGCTATGAGATTAAGAAAATCTTATAAATAACTAGATTGAAATGTTCAAAACAGTAACTTTATGCTGACCAATGCTTTTTATCTATTTTTGTCTCATAGAATTGGCCTAAGTAGTTATCTTTCCACTTAGGTGTACTGAAGATTGCTTTATGAGGGTAGAAGGGCAGGTTTTCTTTTTTTTTTAAGACTGTTCTTTTAGAGCAGTTTTAGGTTCACAGCAAAATTAAGAGAAGGTTACAGAGATTTTCCTGTGTACCCTTGTCCCCACAAATGCATGGTCTCCCCCATTATCAATACCCCCACCAGAATAATACATTTGTTACAGTCGATGAACCTACACTAACACATCATAATCACCCCAAGTATATAGTACAGTAGGACTCATTCTTAATGTTGTATATTTTGTGGGTTTGGACAAATGTGTAATGACATGTACCCACCCTTACAGTATCATACATAATATTTTCACTGCCCTAAAAACCTTTGTGCTCTGCTTATTCATCCATCCCCCTAAGGGTGGGTTATTTTTTGGAGGGCTTTTTGTCACTTTTTAATTCAAGGAATGAGTGGTAGATATTCTTTATAGCTTAATTCCTATTTTGTTCAAATTTTTTCACCATTATGTTAAGCAAGTAACTTTTCTCCTTCTTTACCACATTGCCTCACCTCTCTTTGTTTCATGATTAGAATGTTCTTATTAGCATTAGCATTCCAGTATTGAGAGTTTTCTTTGATGGGGTTTTGTTTGCAGTAAATTATCCCCCAAAGAGTATGATTTAATTCTCTGTGAAATATGAAGAATCGTGTGCACTTGTTAAAGTTCTCTGAGTTATTTTTAGGAAGAAGTAAGAAAATTGAAGTCTCCATGATTGTTTATCTTATTTTTCTTCATTACGATCCATTATACAAAACACAGGGAGAACAGGATAGCATGCAAGGTGATTAAAAGTATAGGCTCTAGATTCAGATCGCATGGGTTCTAATTCTGATTCTGCCCTTTACCAGCCCTGCAAACATGGGCAGAGCAATAGAACATCTTGCTTCCTCATCTGTAAAATGGGGGCTATAATTCCAATTCCAGAGAATTGTGAGGATTGAAGAGAAAATTAATACAAAACACTTAGCATGTAATAAGGAATAAAAATGTTAGTTTGGTGTTGTAGTTATCCTTGTTATACTTTTATTATTACTACTAAGATCCCTGGTTGTTATCACTAAGAACCATAGATACGCTTTGTATTTGAAAATTAAGATAACCATATAAATATCTCTAAACTCTTCTCTTAGTCTTTCCAGTTAACAGTGAAAAGTGTTCTCTATCATCTCATCCAGTATAATCATGTGAAGCCCTAAGTTGAAGAAATGGAATACTTGCTTGACCAGAGAGAAATCTGTTCTCCTACTATATTAACAAGAAGAATTTTTTAAAAATAATAATAGAGAATAAATTTGTTGAAGTAAAGAAAAGGTGGGGGAGACTAGATGGCTTTACTTTCTGAGAATTCACCACATTTCTGTACTTAGCACCAATTTGTACGTATTGAAATGTGTCTAGGGCATGCAAACTTGAAAGGACTGCTTGTTTGAGTGAAGTACTGCAGTCTAAGTGATACAAATTGGATGAATTAAAGTGGCTCTGGGGATTTGTACTTCAGAGCAGCTGAATGGTAGTGACTGTCAGTGCCTCGGCTTTACAGCAGTAAAAGTGAGATACAGCAGAAAATGTCCTGCTGAAAATTAGGTGGTGAAGTCTATAAAACACCCAGGTGCTATGTTGTTAGCAACTATATAAATGCAGGATGTAATTTTCTCCTCTTTGCTCTTGTCACTTTTCCTTTATAAAATTCTTCTCTACCTTCATCTTTAAGCTCTCATTACCTTTAAGGAATCCTCCAACAAAAAGTATGAAACGTCATGAAGCCTTTTTTTTTCTTTCATGTTTGCCATTTGTTATTAAAGGCCCTCTTGCTAAAGAGGTACAAACCCATTTCCTAATACTATTCCTTCCTTCCTATTCTGTTCCTTAAGTGTCTTCTGTGCCTCCTGTGGAAGAAGCATTCTCCTAATTTAGAATTCACAGCATGGAGAAATAAGTTATTTGCTTATTAACTCATTCATTAATAACTTGAGCCATGGACTTATCCTATTTTGTCATCATTTATGCAATGTAAGGGAAAATAGATGATAGCAAAGTGGATTCATTCACAGCAACACCATACACATTGAAATTCCAGTGACTTGAATGGGTGAACAAACATTTTGGTGTGTGTTTAATTTTCTATCATGCTTTCTTGAAATGTTTTTGATTTTTGAAAAGGTTTTTGAAGTGAACTAAAGAATTTCCTTTTGATAACAATAGAGCACTTGTTTCCTAAATATAATGTCAAAAATATTAATGGGGCCTGTGAATAATTATAATTGACAGAGCATTCACATTCATTCATGTTTTATAATTCTGTACACAAAATTACTAGGAATTGGCTTGGATTGCTATTAATGTGAAGTGTTTAGATATACTGTATATGCCATCTGACTGTATCTGTGAACATGTAATGTTTTTCTGGTCTGTCATAACTAGAGAATTTTGCTGTAAGAAGAATATTTTGGTTCCTTACATCATTGTCCACCAAATCGAAACTTTATAAATATCTTTCTTCATTCTGTTTATCGTTTGTTTTGAATTTTCTGAAATTACTTTCACATTGGTAAGGTTATTCTCTTCTTTAGATTTTGCCTCCATCTTCATCTAAGAGAGTAATAAATTGCTACTACCTCAGGGGCTACCGCAAGAACTAAGTAAGAGAGATACTAGACCCAGTGGTTAGCACATAACAAACATTTAACATTAACTCAAAAATTATCATAAAAATAGAAAAATATTTCTGCCTTAGACAAATTATTCACAAAAGGGGTACTTAAATAATTTTGAAGTACATCTTTTTCTCCTAAAAAAACGTATTTTTGAATCATCTCCTCTACTTAAAAAAAAAAAAAACAAAAAACGATTGTAACTTACTCTAAGTGATAGACATTATCAGAATTCATGACAGTTTTAGCTATGTTGTTTATGTTAAGTATATGCATGTATGACATGACAGTATATGAAATTTGGTTAAATGTGACTGAGCAAAAAGTAAATATAGTTGATATTTATAGATATTTTATCATAATGACATTACATAATAGATACTTTTCTCATTTATTTGCAGAGGCTTTTAGAACCTAACCCTCAGTGAATATAAGCATTTTCCTTACTCTCTTTCCAAACATAATAATATTCTAGAATCATTTCAGTCGCATTCATTATTCGAAATCCTAAAAAAAAAAAAAATTAAGAAAGCGCCAATAAGTGTCTCTCCATAGTAGTTCTTTGTGACTTGTACCTTTGGATGAAGTGCATTTCACCAGGTGGTTTTTCGTTCAGAGTAAAAAGCCAAGTCCTTATGTGTAGGCCTACAAAGCCTACATGATCTGAGCATGCCTGCCCTAATTCCTCTTACGCCTTCTGCTATTATTTGTCCCCGCTTACTGACAGCAGCCCCACTGGCCTCCCAGCTGAACTTTACCCTAGAAGCTCCGTATTGTTCTCCCTCTGTCTGCAGTCTCCCTCCCTGATAAATCTACAAGCCTGACCTCTTCACTTCCTTAAGTATTGGCTCCCACTCACCTTCTCAATTCATCTAGCTACCTATTCACTATAGTTACTGTAGTGAAATTATTGTTCCTACTCATCTCCCTTTCTCTGTCCTATTCTTTTTCCCTCCCTGAAACACCATTTGTTGCATTGACTTCGTTATAAGTAAACTAAAGGCCATGAGCACACTATTAGGTCTGAAAGGCAGAATTGAGTTCTGTTTGTCAAATAGGCACATCTTCCACCAAAAGTGCCTTTGCCCTTATTATTATCTAGTTGTCAATTCCTTTGCCACACTTTTAAAAGAAAGCACACTGACATAGAAGAAAATGTGTATTTTGAGGAAATGACGTTGTAATAATGTATTTTGGATTTAGAGAACCCCATTCTTCCAAAAAGCTAATTTTGGGTCAAAGCATATAAACTCATTCATCTTGTCTTCATCTCTGGTTGGTCTGAATAACCCAGTTTATTAATGCAGACCAGAGCAGGAAAGGTTGAAATGGCTTACACATTATCACACATATAGTTGGTAGAGCTGCTAAGAAAAGCACCCAGATGTTCTCTTTGTTCAATACATCATCCTATGTGGAGCTGTATTGGAGGTTATCTCTCATTATTATAAGTTGTCACCTCATCTCAGTTCATACCCAATGGCAGAGGAAATGAAGAGATAAATTTAAAACTTAACTGGGCTTTTTATAACTTTTTTTGCCTTTCAATCTGAAGATGAAAAATATTATTTTTAGAGGGTGAGAAAGTGAACAAATTAGTTTTAGACCTTTATCTACCGAAACAATATCATATGCCTCTTGTCTTAGAGAGTGAGCATATTTCAAAATGACTGTAATTAAATATTGTGACTATGAAAGGAATATTAATTTTTACAGCAGGTGAAAATAATGCAGTAGTATGTAGCATGGGGTGGGTAGGGTAGAGAGCTGTCTAATTTTGGTCTGCTGGGACTGGTATAGATTTTCCATCCAAATCAGCAGAAATGTAGCTTTAAGAGCATAGTAGCAGCTTTCCTTTTTGCTTGGAGCTTTAAAGTCAAAGGTAGCTGGACCAGTTTAACATGCAGGCCAGCCTGTGACTAATCCAGCAAGTTGTTAATTCTGTTCTTATTGATGCTGCTCCCCTGTTTCTAAGTGGACATTGGTTCTTTGGGTATATGTTCTTCTCTCAGCTTTGAAATAGTTTTGAATCTTCTGAAAACTAAGCAACCCTAATATTCAAAGACATCAGCAGATAAGTTGCACTGATGTGAGGGCTGGGAAAGTCAAGAAGTGTAGACTTCCTCCTCTTATCATTAGTTGATTTAGCTTATTTTGTTTCCTTGCTTTTCCCTCTTTAATGGCAATTGTTCAAACTTCAAAAATAATTTAATTTCTTCTTTTTGAACCCAGTGACATTCTTTAAGCTACATCAGAGTTGTGATTTTTTTTTCGTGATACAGAAAGAGAATCTAAAGATAAGTACAACAAAGAACATATTGTTAGGGTTTGAAATGTGGTTGCTCATTATAGCCAAAATAATTTCAAATAGCTAAAAGCACTGAAATATATTTACGTAATGAGTTCATATGCCTGAAAACTAAAATTAGATGTTTGGAAGACAGTAAGGAGATAAGTTTCTTTTTCTTCCTTAGCCAGAACATTGCAAATTAAGGAAAACTGTTTACTAGATCATTTTATCCTTGCTAATGGAACTTATTTTTCTCCCAATATGGTTTCTCCATCAATTATTCAGAGATTAAAATATATTGTAATATTCAATCTCATGTATCTTCTAATGATCAGTAATTATCAGAGGAAAGATGAGATCTCCTTCTACCTTCACCAGCCCATCCCCACCTGCCTGCCCCCCATATAGAATTGCCTGACTTAGATAATCACCCTTTAAAGTCATCTTCCTGGAGTCTGAAAGTCTTGTTGTTCAGTGTGCTTTGACAAACTGATTTGTTTAAATTCAGTGCTTTGTGCCATTCCTATGAATTTTAATTATAGTACCATTTTTTAGAAATGTGCAGTAGAATTCATGTGTGCCTAATTCTGAAAATGGCTTTGTACATTAAGGCTCATTTAACCACAGATGGTTAGAGAGAAGTTGAGAGGCAGTTATTGGTCATAATTTTAAAACACAGTAATAGCATGGAACTTTCTTGTACTGCAGGCATTTAAGACGCTGTGTTGTCAACCTCTCGGTCATTAGGCATGTTGCGATTTGGCTTATGTCTTACTGGTCAGGATGTCACAGTGAAGAAATGTTTAGTCATGGAAAGAAAATCAGTGTCCAGCACGCAAAGATAGTAATAGGGTAAGCACTCCCAATTGGATTTTCATAGGAGGGATTGATTTGTGTGTATTACTGGGTCTGTGTAAAATGGTGTCCTTTTGGCACTAGATGAATATAAATTTCAGGAAATGTTTTTTCTTCTGCAGATTAGTGTAATACAGTGAAATTTGCTGTAACTGAGGGGAGGCAGTGGTTGGGCGTCTGCTAATAGCCTGAAAGTAACTAATGAGGATGTGCAGTCGGAACAATTGATTGAATAGCTGCAGTCCTGTGTGTTGCTTTCTCGCTTGCTCTCTCTGCAAGCTGTAGAGAGGGAGGGGGAAGAGCAAGACACAGGGAGGGAGCGAGAAAAAACGCTTTCTCTTAAGTGGAAGTAGCACGGATCCCAGGGGCCAGGAGGCCAGAAATGGAAGTTTAAACTGCATCTATCTTTTAAAGGGAGAACAGCAGGAATGAAAATGTCAGTCTCCGGAGTCACGATTTACTCCTTATTTTTTAAGATCTGGAAGATAACACAGAATACTCTTTTTAGGATGTGTTTTTTTTTTTCCTTGTCCATGTTGAGATTATCTAATGTTATCTGAGAAGCTGGATTCCTATATGTCTGTCAGTTGAAGTGGAGATGGGAAGCAGTTGTGATAAAGGTATAATATGTATATATCTATCATCTGTGTGTGCGTGTTTATGTGCATATATATATATGCATATATATGTATATCACTCTATAAAAATTTTTAAATGTAACCTTAATATAGTGTATAGTAATTAAATTGGAGAATACCACATCATCTGCAAAATCTGAAGCTTGTTAGGTCAATTTGAACAGATTTAGGATTCCAGAGTAAGATCTTAGTGAGGTCATATTGCCAGAACAAGGAGAAGCTGATCTATTTTTATATCAGCATAGGCATATATGTTATTTTATCCTAGCAGCAGCTTTTAGTCTTCTCATGGACCTTTGGCTGCAGGCTAGTGAATCATCTTATCTGCACAGAACTGAACTTTGACCCTTGTGCAGACACCATCAAATCATGTTCACTAGGCAAAATTTGTTCACAAGAATATGAAAAAATTTCACTGGCTTATATTAACTCCTATATTGCTGACATAGAGAAGTAGATTCATACACTGAGATGCAAATATTAAGTGAACTTAGAGATATTAAACATAGCTCAGAGGAAATTACTTTTTATATGTACATAAAGATATAAGCTGTCACACTAAAGCAGATTCTTAACAGTGACCAAGTCTCCCTAGTGTCTTGATAATATCTCTTTAGAGGTAAAGAAACAAATTATGTAGAGCTAGAATGTAATGTATCTTTAAAGCAGACTGATTTTTTGTGAGAAAAAAATCAATAATTTTACAGGTTAGCGAAAGATCCTAAATTTGTGTTTTTTATGATGTTCTTTTTTTCTTTTCCAGAGGTGCCAGCAGAAAGGTCCCCCCGCAGACGGAGTATCTCAGGGACCAGTACATCAGAGAAACCCAACTCTATGGATACTGCAAATACCTCACCCTTCAAAGTACCAGTAAGTGTTTCTCTTCTCAAAAAGAATACTTTACTTTTCTCCTTTCTTTTTAGAGTTAGAGACAGCTGCTAAGAAATCAAAACATTTTGTTCCTCAAGAATCTCTTTATCAAGTCACTAACTAAAACCTATCACAAGTCTATAAAGATGCTGGTAGGAATTTTTTTTTTTTTAAAGGATGGCTTATAGTGTTTTTAGTGATGGAGCCTAAGCAGAGAATGATGAGACTCATAAAGTTGCAGAGCAGAAAATCAGAAAATTAGATTAGAAAATTAGACAGTTGTGAATTCTAATCCTGAAACCTGGCCCATGCTTTGCTTAAGCCATCTTTTAGATGACTATATAAGTGCTTAAGAAATACCGTGGAAGAAATATTCCAGTTAAAAATACTCCTTAAACTGACTAGGCAGTACTGAGAATCAATATTAAATATGAAGGAATGCTGAGATGGAAAGTCTGTAAGTGATCAGGTCAGCTGACTACCAGTTGCAGTGTGGACCTCTTTGATATAACTTGGAGTAACCCAGATTTTAATTCATCCATTTTCTTTGTTTATTGAATAAGAAATATACTTACTTTCTAATCATATCATTTTATTAAAATTAATTCTTTTTAAACTTGAAAAGAATTACGTCCGTGAAGTTGGTCATTATTATAGGTACACTGGAAATCAGTATAAAGTAGAAATAGCCTTTTCTATTGGGAAAAAAAGGATTTTTTTTTTCTTTTAATTCAGCCAAGTTAATACATTGTGTTCTTTATTCCAATATAATTTTTTAAAGTTAGGATGACCTTTTAAGTAGAACTGGTATTTTGAGATATAAAGCTGGCATTCACTTGTAAATTAACCAAAGTGAATGTTTTATTTTACATTAATCATGAGAAGCAAGATTTCCCCTTGTTATATCTAGGTGCCTTGTAGAGTTTGTGAATATCTATTACTGTGACCTTCAAATTTTTACAAATCTTCTCATTTTTAAAGACCACAAGCAAGTGTTGGATTAATATTCTAACCAAATTATGACAGGAGTTTTAAAATACTGGATTTCATGCCTTTTACTAAATTTCTTTATTCTAATAGACATAACTATCTATTTAAATTTGTTTTCATGAATGAAAAAAGCATCTTTTCTCTCCCTTCCCTGTCTTATTTTCCTGATGAAACCAATCAAATATAGTGAAACTATCTATCTATGTAAAGAGTTTGGTGAAAAGGTTTCAGTTAGAATTTGAGTTTTTCCTACCGTCATGCTAGAATAGAATGGTGAATACTTAATTTTATTTTTCTTTTAACATCCGTAACTGAAGAAGAATATTCTTCTGCATGTGGTAACTTTGAAGTACTTCCTATATTGAATCTGAAGTTCATGACTGGGCCTTTAAAATTTGAATTAATTAGCAATAACAATTTTCATTTATATTTAAACAGTAAATTGACAGCTAATTTAAGGTTTACCTTAATAATAAGACTAATTATTTTTGAGTAAAAGTAATAAAACAATGCTGCATATACATGAAGACTAGCACTACTCACAGACTACTTACTCAGGGATCGAACCCAGGTCCCGGCAGTGAGAACGCTGAGTCCTAAGCACTGGACCGCCAGGGAATTCCCTCATTTGTTATTCTTTTTACAATCTCGGCCACGTCATGGATTTAGAAATATTGAGGGAAAGAAGGGTCCCCAGACTAGCAAATTGCAGTCACAAAGCCCATGCACTTAGCTCTCTAGTAGAATTTAGCCATTCATAAGCCTTCATCTAGACAATTGTTTGGAAAAATAACCGTGCAAACACAATGACTGCAATTTTTTTTAATGGCAAAAAAAAAAAAAATTGTCAGTGATTAGAGGGAGGAGGCAGAGAAAATGAAAAACAAGGAGTCATAAAAACAATCTGAATTCATTTAGGATAAAGGCATATAGCCTTATACTTATTGATAGTCCTTAAGGGTACCATTGTATTACAGGATGGATGGTGCATAGTGCAGTAATTGACATTGATAATAATAGTCCTGAATCATTAAGGAAAAGTGAAATTATATTGTTTGTACCAGGCTTTTTTTTAAAACTGGAAACTGTGTAATATTATGTGATATATATCCATTGAGAATATTTAAAATCTTAAAGATATGTGAAGCTTTATAAAAATTGCTATTCCAAAAAATCTGGTTTGTGAAGTTCCTCACTCCTTGATGATGCTGGATAAATAATTTATATTCTTTTAAGAGAAACCAAAATATGCTGGCTAAATGAGGCACTGCAGTACTTGGATGTCTGTGGAAGTATGCTGTATTTTTTAAATCTCCATATGATACCAATAGCTAATGTGACTTACATCACTTAAATGTATTGCCAGAAGAAGTATGTCTAGTTTTCAGATTAACACAAAATATTTTTGTAATAAATATCACAAAAGACTTTCTGAATATGGGAAAGCAGTACAAAAAGGAACCTAACTTTGAGATACTTAACTTTTAGTTACTTATATAGTACCTCTAAGATCATTTTCATGTTAACTTTATAAAGGGGCAGGGGTGAGATATAAGCACAAGTACTTGTGGTTCTAAGACTCAGGTGTCTTTGCTGTGGTGAACAGCAGGTTCACTACCCATCAGGAGGACCCAAAAAGGAGCTAGTTGTGGACTCTCCAAAAGGGCCTTATTCTTCCTAGATCTATTTTCAGGCTTATTGAGGGCAGATAAAATAGATTTTTAACAAGTCTTGATGAAAATTGTTGACAATGACACACTTAATGAATGCTTACTTTGGGCAAAGTATTGGTGATTCACCAATTGATATTGATGAGACTATTGATGCTTTCTTAGCACTCTACTTGGTACTGGGGAAACAGAAATGAACACAACAGAATTTCCATACAAGAGAACTTATAGTCTAGTAGCAAGAGACAGAAAAATGACCAGATTCATAAGGAGGTTGATGAGCATGGTGACACCGGTTTTTAACAATGCACTATGTAAGCTAAGGCTTTGTCAAGGAGCCAGTATTTCAGCTGTGTTTCAAAGGCTGAATGAAAATAGTTGAGAGGGAAAGGAGAGTATTCCAGCCTGAGGGAATAGCATTTTGGAAAGACATACTTCATAAGGTGACTCACGCTTCAAGGGAATATGGGAAAGCATTTCCTGCTTTTCGAGGCAGGAATCGAAAAACGTGTAGGCAAAAATGGCTAGAGAGAGGGTGGAGAGGTAGGTTGGGGCAAGAATGTGAGTGGGTTTGTTTGTCAAGCTTAACTAAATTTTGCTGGCCACTAAAGCATTAAAGATTGGTTTAATTGAAATATTTGCCTTGGCTTAAAAGCTAAACCAAGTTATATAAATACTGGGACATATTGGTAAATTACTTGACTCTAACCTAAGTGACTCTTCTTGCTATCACTATCTCAACTCAGGGTGATAGGTAAGGGGCTATCATTCAATAGAAGGCCAGTCCAGCACCCACCCCTGGCTATCAGCTGACACTGCTGGTAGTTCTAGAGTAGTGGTTAGCCTTTGAGAGATCCCCAGAAGCCAGTGGGTAAGAGTTGTTTGTATCCTGCTGACTGCTGCTAGATAAGGCAGAAAGGATATATATCTTTGCATATCTTCCTTATTCCCCCAAATTTATATTTTCTAAACTTAAAATGGATAACTAGTAAGTAGTATATTCACGTATATTCCATAGTCTAATCCATCTTTATGCAGATAGTAGACAGCAGAGTCAATAAGTTTAAAAATAAGAACGTAAGAAATGAAAGAAGGAAGTCATATGGCCACTGAACCTATAGGTTAAGGTAAGGTCTCAGCTTTTGGGAATGTTTAAATGTATTTGTACTTTTATCTAATCATAGGCATAAGAAAAGCAGAGATGTGCAGGGTAGTTATTCAGTTCTTCCTCCACTCTGATTCCATGTCTCTTCACCTTAATTCCAATTGCAGTTATTTGTTTGTAGGTCTGTGTGCCTCATTAGACAATAAATATCTCTTCTACTTAACTTTTTTTTTAATTGGAGTATAGTTGCTTTACAATGTTGTGTTAGTTTCTACTGTACAGCAAAATGAATCAGCTATACGTATACATATATCCCCTCTTTTTTGGATTTCCTTACCATTTAGGTCACCGCAGAGCATGGGGTAGAGTTATCTTTGTAGCTACCCCAATGCCTAACAACAGAGCCTTGCACATAGGAAACACTCAACAAGTAATTGTTGAGTGGATAAAATATAAATGAATTATCTAAGAACCTGAATCAAGTGACTGTGTTTCACACTTACTCTCTTGGTATTACAGATGATGTCTCTAGTCAAGTGGATTACTAAACCATTTAATAACCACTAAGAGATCGTTTGGAGTAAAGGAGTGCACCTGTGCAAAATAGTTACCTTTTTTTTTCTCTTCAACAAAGAGAGATCTTAATTTATATTTGGAATCCAGGGCTATGATATTTTATGTATGTAGTGTATACTGTTTCTACTTAGGTTGGGAAGTGAAACTAGGTAGGATTCTTTATTTAATGATTTATCTCTGTGGATATTTCTTTGAGCCGTTTAGGTGTCAGACATACGTATAAGCTTGCAATGTTTTTGCAGATTTGAGTTTTGGCTATTAGATTCTTCAAGAACAATTTTAGTCATTTGAATAGTTTTTTGCCTCTTTTTAAAGATCCTATTTTTCATTTTTTTCTTTAACATCCTGCTAGACTTTTTGCCTTTGTCATATTTGTGTTTTCCTTTAAATAAAATATCCATTGTATGTTTTATATATTGTTAAAACTACATTTAAATGATGTTACAAGAGTGACTGGGAAGGAATGAGTAAACTAATGAAAAGTTATCCAGGTACTTAAATTTAATTCAGAAAGGGAATATGCTAACATCTTGTAGTTGTATATATTTGTTTCACATTGCCTGAGTTTTTGCGACAGGCTTCTTTCTTTAATATTCTATTTATAAAGTGACTATTGATATTTATGATTTTTGTATCACTTCTCCTTAGACGATGCCATCAATTTAGCTTTGGCTGAAAGAAAGCTGCTGTGTTCTGGGCCAGGTGCTTCGCTTAGTGTTTTCATTTCCATAACACAATGGTCTGAGTTGGCCTTCCCTGTGAATGTAACACAATGCAGTCGCAGCTGCTTCATTTATATTAGCCTTGAGCTTGGCTCTGAAAGAATTCAGGCACTAAAATATATGCCAAGACAACCAGAATGCAAATTTGAACTAAAGCAGTAACCGACTATTCCTATGTAACCCTCCTTGTGTTCTTGTCACAGTGACTCCTGAGCATTCCCAATCAGACATACTAGGTACAGAAGACTGTCAAAAGATGGAACCTTTGCATAGTTTTTAGAAGAAAGTAAAGCTTTAGAGGAATAAATGTAGACTAAGTTAAATTCTGTAAAAAAAAAAAAAGCCAAAAAAACAAAAGTAATGTTACATCCTTTCTTAAGTATTGAGATATCGGGCTCAGTTGGTATTAGCCATTGTTTTGAATAGAATCCTCAATAAGATCTTTGTTTTTCCAAAGTAAACAAAGAGACAGAAAGCTTCGTGCCCACTTAATAAAGACCAGAAAGTGTTCATTGTCTAAACCAGTGGTTTTCAACTCTGGCTGTACACAAAAATCATCTAAGGAACTTCAAAATATACTGCTTCCTGGGCTCCACCTCAGACCAGTTAAATCAAAATCTCTGGACTAGAGCCCAGTCTTCTGTATTTTTTAAAACCTTTGCAGATGATTCAAACATGCAACCAGGGTTGAGAACTATTTGTCTAAATGAGTGGTTGAAGTATTAGGAACCCACTTAGTCAATGTATTGCCTGTGGACATCAGTGCCTTCTTTTGTACCTTCAAGTCTGCCGTAAAAAACTAGCAAGTGAAGTTTCTCAGTGGCATGCTATTGCTCACAAACAAGTTGCTGTGTTGTATATTAGTTGCCCTTCTGAGTGTTTACCACAGTCAGTTCAGATGACCTGTCTAATTTTACAAAATACTTGCTTTATTGTGGCAGAGTGACCTCTGACCAGCCTAAGAATCTGTTTTAGCAGTAAAATATTCAGTTTGAATTCATAGCACCCGAGCTACAATCCTGTTTCAATTTTTACATTCTCATTACTGTTGTATTCCAGGACACTTAAAGTTCTTTCCTCTGCTGCTTAAATATTCTTTATTCATCTTTCTTCTCTTTCCTGACCATCTGCATGGAGTTAAAATCCATAGTAGGATTACCCTTCAGTGATACCTTTTTCAATAAAGAGAACATTTATATTCATATATGTATGAATACATATTCATGTTATATGTCTATCAAAATAATATAATAAACATAGGGATGCCAGAAAAGAAAAATTATAGTCTGAAGGTATTAAATATTAACTATACCTCTAAATCATTTTGTAATCAGAACGGGTGTAATTTTAAAATCTTTTAATGATAAATACCCCAGAAAATATAAAATTTGGAGGAAACAAAAAAGGATTAAGGATACATACAACCCCTTAAGGAGGACAGAAAGCAGATAGCAAATACCTGGAGGAAAAGAGAGCAGGCATGGCAGGGAATATTGCCAAGATCCTAAACTTGAAAGAATCAAAGAATGATGGAAAACCTCCTCAATCTATGGTTATTCCTAGAAATAGGTTTGCAATAGTGCTAACTAGTGGAGATTCCAACTTATCCTGCCCAGGAGAAAAGGGCTGTTTGAGAGAGAGGGCAGGATGAACTCAAATGTAGTTCATTCTTAAGGATAGTGTACTCTAAGGCCATCTCCTCAAAGCCAAGATATTTTTCTTCTGTTTTAATGGGAAAGTAGAGGCTTAACTCCTTTCATATCACAACCAGAGATAAACGTTTTGAAGGGCTAATACCCACTTAGGGGAGCATATAGTTAACCACTAAGTATAACTGATATCAGATGCTATCTCCTTTCAAAGAAGTTAGGAAGTTAGAAATATATAAAGGAAACCTTGCCAACTTCTTGATTTGCTACGGTTAGCTGTACAGAAAGGTATTTTTGTACTTCTTAGCTATACCTATAGTCAACAAGGTACAAGCATTGCTGGTGAACAGTAATACCCCTGAGGTGCCTTCCTACCATCAGGCCATTTAATTTTATAACCAATGCCAGTACCACTCCACTGGATCTTTAAATGGTTTGTTTGTTTTATATTAAACATCTATGAATTTCAATTTATCATTTACTTATTTTTTAACTGAAAACTAGTTGATGTACAATATTATGTTCTTTTCAGGTGTACTGCATAGTGATTTGACATTTGCATACAATGAAATGGTCCCCATGATAAGTCTATTAATCATCTGTCCCCGTACAAAGTTATTACAATATTATTCACCATATTCCTTATGCTGTATATTACATCCCTATGGCTTATTTATTTTATAACTGGAGGTTTGTACCTCTTAATCCCCTTCCTATTTCACTCTCTCTTCTCTGGCAACCACCATCTGTTCTCTCTATCTATGAGTCTGTTTTTCATTTTGTTTTATTTGTTTGTTTTGTTTTTACATTCCACATAGCAGTGAGATCATACTGTATTTGTCATTCTCTGTCTGACTTTATTTCACTTAGCAAAATACCCTCTAGATCCATCCATGTTGTCACAAATGGCAAGATTTTATTTTATTTTTTTAATGGCCAATAGTCTAGTATGTGTGTGTTACACACAAACATACACATATATATACATACATACCACATCTTCTTCATCTATTTATCTAGCAATAGATACTTAGGTTGTTTCCATATCTTGGCTATTGTAAATAATGCTGCAGTGAACATTGCTGTGCATATCTTTTCAAATTAATGTTTTTGTTTCCTTCAGGTAAATACCCGGAAGTGGAATTGGTGGCTGTTATGGTAGTTCTACTTTTAATCTTTTGAGGAACCTCCATACTGTTTTCCATAGTGGTTATACCAGTTTGCATTCCCACCAACAGTGTATAAAGGTTCCCATATCTCTACTTCTTTGTCACCACTTTTTATTTGTTGTCTATTTGATGATAGCCATTCTGACAGGTGTGAGGTGGTATCTCATTGTGGTCTTGATTTGCATTTCCCTGATGATTAGTGATCTTGAGCATCTTTTCAGGTGTCTGTTGGCCATCTGTATGTCTTCTTTGGAAAAAAAAATCTCTTCAGGTCCTCCACCCATTTATTAATCAGCTTGTTTTTTTCTTTGATGAGTTGTATAACTTCTTTGTATATTTTGGATATTAACCCCTTATTGGATATATTGTTTGCAAATATTTTATTCTATTCAGTAGACTGTCTTTTTGTTTGTTGACGGTTTCCTTACTGTGCAAAAACTTTTAAGTTTGTTGTAGTCCCACTTGTTTATTTTTGCTTTTGTTTCCCTTGCCTGAGGAGACAGCTCCAAAAAATATTGCTAAGACTGATGTCAAAGAGCATACTGCCTATATTTTCTTCTAGGAGTTTTATGGTTTCAGGTCTTACATCTGGGTCTTTAATCCATCTTGAGTTTATTTTTGTATATGGTGTGAGAACGTAATCCAGTTTGATTCTCTTGCATATAACTCTTCAGTTTTCCCATTTATTGAAAAGGCTGTCTTTTCCTTATTGTATATTTTTGCCTCCTTTGTCATAGATTAATTGACCACATAAGCATGGGTTTATTTCTGGGCTCTATATTCTGTTCCATTGATCTGTGTGTCTGTTTTTATACCAGTACCATACTGTTTTTTGTTTTTTTTTTTTTAAATTATATTTTGCAAATTATGTTTTTATTTATTTATTTTATTTTTGGCTGTGTTGGGTCTTCGGTTCGTGCGAGGGCTTTCTCTAGTTGCGGCAAGTGGGGACCACTGTTCATCGCGGTGCGGGGACTGCTCTTCATCGCGGTGCGCGGGCCTTTCACTATCGCGGCCCCTCCCGTTGCGGGGCACAGGCTCCAGACGCGCATGCTCAGTAGTTGTGGCTCACGGGCCCAGCTGCTCCGTGGCATGTGGGATCCTCCCAGACCAGGGCTCGAACCCATGTCCCCCGCATTGGCAGGCAGACTCCCAACCACTGCGCCACCAGGGAAGCCCAGTACCATACTGTTTTGATTACTGTAGTTTTGTAGTATAGTCTGAAGTCAGGGAGTGTGATTCCTCCAGCTCTCTTCTTCTTTCTCAAGATTATTTTGGCTATTCAGGGTTTTTTATGTTTCCATGCAAATTTTAAAGTTATTTGTTCTAGTTCTGTGAAAAATATCCTTAGTATTTTGATAGGGATTGCATTGAATCTGTAGATTGCCTTGGGTAGTATGGTCATTTTAACAACATTAATTCTTCCCATCCATGAACATGGTATATCTTTCCATCTGTTTTTTTTGTCCTAAATTTCTTTCATCAGTGTCTTGTAGTTTTCCAAGTACAGGTCGTTTACCTCCTTAGGTAGGTTTATTCTTAGGTATTTTATTCTTTTTAGTGCAATTGTAAATGGGGTTGTTTCCTTAATTTCTCTTTCTGACAGTTTGTTGATAGTGTATAGAAATGCAACAGATTTCTGTATATTAATTTTGTATCCTGCAACTTGACTGAATTCATTGATGACCTCTAGTAGTTTTCTGGTGGTGTCTTTAGGATTTTCTATGTATAGTATCATGTCATCTGCAAACAGTGACAGTTTTACTTCTTCCTTTCTAGTTTGGATTCCTTTTTATTTCTTTTTCTTGTATGACTGCTGTGGCTAGGACTTCCAAAGCTATGTTAAATTAAAGTGGCAAGAGTGGGCATCCTTGTCTTGTTCCTGATCTTAGAGGAAATAATTTCAGCTTTTCACTGTTGAGTATGATGTAAGCTGTGAGCCTATCATATATGACCTTTATTATGTTGAGGTGTGTGTTCCCACTATGCCCACTTTCTGGAGCATTTTTATCATAAATGGAGTTGAAATTTGTCAAGAGCTTATTTTGCATCTATTGAGATAATCATGTGATTTTTATTCTTCAGTTTGTTAATGTGGTATATCACATTGATTGATTTTCAAATACTGAAAAATTCTTGTGTCCCTGGAGTAATCCACCTTGATTATGGTATGCAATTTTTTTAAATGTATTGTTGGATTTGGTTTGCTAATATTTTTTAAAACATTTTTTTAAAAATATTTATTTATTTATTTATTTTTATGGCTGTGTTGGGTCTTCGTTTCTGTGCGAGGGCTTTCTCTAATTGTGGCAAGCAGGGGCCACTCTTCATCGCGGGGCGCAGGCCTCTCACTATCGCGGCCTCTCTTGTTGCGGAGCACAGGCTCCAGACGCGCAGGCTCAGTAGTTGTGGCTCACGGGCCCAGCTGCTCCATGGCATGTGGGATCTTCCCAGACCAGGGCTCGAACCCGTGTCCCCTGCATTAGCAGGCAGATTCTCAACCACTGCGCCACCAGGGAAACCCTGGTTTGCTAATATTTTATTGAGGATTTTTGAATCTGCGTTATCAGTGATCTTGGCCTGTAATTTTCTTTCTTTTTCTTTCTTTCTTTTTTTTTTTTGATATCTTTGTCTTGTTTTGGTATCAGGGTGATGCTGGCCTCATAGACTGAGTTTGGAAGCATTCCTTTCTCTTCAACTTTTTGAAGTAGTTTGAGAAGGATAGGTGCTAATTCTTGTTTAAATATTTAGTAAAATTCACCTGTGAAGGCATCTAATCCTGGACTTTTTTGGGGGGGAGTTTTTTAAATTACTGATTCAGGGAATTCCCTGGCGGTCCAGTTGTTAGGACTCGGCACTTTCACTGCCATGGGCCCAGGTTCAGTTTCTGGTTGGGGAACTAATATCCCACAAGCCACACAGTGTGGCCAAAAATAAATAATTTAATAAATTAATAAATTAATCAATAACTGGTAATAGGTCTGTTAATATTTTCTATTTCTTCCTGATTCAGTCTTGGGAGATTATACATTTCTAGAAATTTGTTCATTTCTTCTAGGTTGTCCACTTTATTGGCATATAGTTGCTCCTCTTAGTCTCTTATGATCCTTTGTCTTTCTGTGCTGTCAGTTGTAACTTCTCATTTTTCACTTCTGATGTTATTGATTTGAGCCCTACCTCTTTTTTTCTTGAAGAGTTAAAAGTTTATCAATTTTTTTTATCTTTTCAAAGAACCAGCTCTTAGTTTCACTAATCTTTTTTATTGTCTTTTTAGTCTCTATTTTATTTATTTCCACTCTGATCTTCATTATTTCTTTACTTCTCCTAACTTTCAGTTTTGTTTGTCCTTCTTGAAATTTTCAAGTTCCTTTAGGTGTAAGGTTAGACTGTTTATTTGAGATTTTTCTTGTTTTGTGAGGTAGACTTGTATCACTATAAAATTCCCTCTTAGAACTGCTTTTACTGTGTCCCTTAGATTTTAGATCACTGTGTTTTCATTTATCATTTTTCTCCAGGTATTTTTTAATTTCCTCTAATTTCTTCAGTGACCTATTGGTTGTTTACTAGCATGCTGTTTTTGGAGTTTTTTTCCCCTAGTGGTTGATTTCTAGTCTCATACTGCAGAAAAGATATTTGCTGTGATTTCAATCTTCTTAAATTTATTGAGAATTGTTCTGTGACCTAGCATGTAATCTATCCTGGGGAATGTTCCATGTGCACCTGAAAAGAATGTGCATTCTGCTGTTTTTGGATGAAATGTTCTCATTATATACCTATTAATCCATCTCGTCTAATGTTTCATTTAAGGCCAGTGTTCCCTTACTGATTTTCTGTCTGGATAATTTGTCCACTGATGTAAGTGGGGTATTAAGGTCACTTACTATTACTGCCTTACTGTCAGTTTCTCCCATTATGTTTGTTAATATTTGCTTTATGTATGTAGGTGCTCCTATGTTGGGTACACATGTATTTACAATTGTTATATCTTCTTGTTAGATTGATCCCTTTATCATTATGTAATGTCCTTCTTTGTCTCTTGCTACAATCATTCTTTTAAAGTCTATTTTGCCTGATATAAGTATTGCTACCCCAGCTTTCTTTTCTTTTGCATTTGCATGGAATACTCTTTTAGCTTTTGCTAGTGCTGAGATCTTCATATTAGAGGGATGCTTTTATGACTTTTTATAACAATGTAATTAATGATCCACAAATCAGGAAATATAAAGTGATATTGTTTTGACAGCCTTCTTCTAAACAGTCTTCTGTTAGTGTTCTCCTAATGCTTAGTTCCAGTGTCCCATAGTAATTTAAATTTAGCTTGCTCCAAACTGTACCCACTTATGTTTTTCCCCAAAACTGTTTTCCCTCTGAATTTCTAACTTTTTAGCACTACAAATTTCTTCAGTTCCCAGAGCCAAAATCCTAAGAGTCAGGCCTGGCTTCATGAGCATGAGACCAGTGCAGTGCACAGGGCCTGCACTCAGGAAGGCCCTCTGCATGGAGTTTAATGCTCAGTGGTTGCCATCTCAAAATTCTTAATGATTCATTTTTGGATTTGTGATCTGTGTTTTGTAAGTGAAGTCCAATGGGATAATGGAGCACGTGCAGGGACTTGGAACCAAGGCACGGTACCACCTCCCACTGCCTCTCTGGGATGGATTCTACATTCCCCACTTTCCCACCCGCTGGAACACCAGCCACCCTTCCTTTCTCTGCCTCACCCAGCCACAGCTATCACTCTCTGACCCTAGTGGGGCCTGTGCACAAGCATAAGAAAGGTAGGGATTAGGCTGCGCACTCTTGGCAGGGCTGTCCTTGCCCTTACCTGTCATCTTCACTGGTGTCTGACAGGTGACCAGAGACCACAACCCAGTTGAGGCAAGCCTCTGTTCATCCCCAATTCCAGGTACCTAGTGAGTTGGAGTGGCAGCCATGGGAAGGGAAGAAACCTGGCTCAACTTCCCTGCCCTGGGCCAGGGCATGGCGCATGGGTTTGGTGGCTGGGGAGGAGCAACCTAGCAGCCAGTGGGTCACCCACACAGTGAGTTGTGGGCTAGGGCCCCAGGCATCTGTGAAGGTCTGCACCTCTTGCCCTGGTGCCCAAGGGAACATGACATTAAATAGCAAATGAAAAATACCATAGCAGATGGAGAGGGAGACCGCTGGGAAACATTTTCTATTTTAGTACTTAATGGCACTGTTTTCCTGCTTTTTGAACAAGGGCCCTAATATTTTGCACTGAGCTCCTCAAAATATGTAGCTGGTCCCATCTAATACAGTGGGGATTTTAATTCATCTCCTGGCCTCCGATTCCTCCTTCACCCACTTTAGCTTTCACACTGCTGCCAGAGTGTTCTCTTTAAAATTTAAATCTGATCATTACTTGACTCTCCCTTGGTTAAAGTCCTTTAGTAGCTCTGTATGGTCCCACACCCATGGACGTGACCAAATTTTGTACATTTTATTTGGCTTGCACAGTGGGTTCTTTCCACTCTCCTCCCTCTCTGCATTTTTCCTTCCCCTCATTTGAATGTCTTCAGACATAGTTAGCTTTTCCTTCAAAAAGCATCAGTTACGTGCTGAAACCTTTTGCGTTTAACTTGTGTTTTACTGGGTGATCAAAACCAAAGTTAACTTGGCACAGAGAGCCTTCCATTATCTAGTTTTCTGCTGCCCTTCCAGTCTCATTTCTTTATACACAATACCCCCTTCCCTACCGCCAGTTCTTTAAGCCTCCAAACTTAAAGAGCGCTCCATCTTAGTGCTCCATCTTTATCAAACTTAAGTTCCTCAAAAAGTTTTCTCAGGTTTCTTTGCACATTTCTGCCTAGTAAGGCCACCTCCTATACTCCCTAAAAGTATTCTCATCCTTCACAACTCAGCTCCAGTGTCTCCCTACCTCTTGTAGGCAATATTAGCCTTGACCTCCTCTGTCCTTCCTTCGGAATGTGCATTTACCCATTATAATACTGATACCACTGTATTGTAGGGCCATTATGTATATAGTTACCTTCTGTGGTCTATGATATTCTAGTTAGTAGTCTCCAGAATGGGTTGTACATACCTCAGAGGGTACACAGCACAATCCATTTGGGTTGCAGAAAGAAAATAATAAATGTTTGATTTTTTAAATTTCACTCTTTAAAATTTTTATGTTCTTGACTGTTTTATAGTCATACATCAGAACATTCTTATACTTTATAAGTAAACAGTTTTAGGAATGCACACCAACAATATTTTACTCATTTGATACATAGTCCAGACAATTTAAAAACTACTCTTCTAGGAGGGTTCCTTTTTCTCCACACCCTCTCTAGCATTTATTATTTGTAGACTTTTTGATGACGGCCATTCTGACTGGTGTGAGGTGATACCTCATTATAGTTTTGATTTGTATTTCTCTAATAATTAGCAATGTTGAGCATATTTTCATGTGCCTTTTGGCCATCTGTATGTCTTCTTTGGAGAAATGTCTATTTAGACTTCTGCCCATTTTTTGATTGGGTAGTTTGGTTTTTTGATATTGAGCTGTATGAGCCATTTTTATATTTTGAGATTAATCCCTTATTGGTCGCATCATTTGCAAATATTTTCTCCCATTCTGAGGGTTGTCTTTTCGTTTTGTTTGTGGTTTCCTTTGCTGTGCAAAAGCTTTTAATTAGGTGCCATTTGTTCATTTTTGTTCTTATTTCCATTACTCTATGAGACGGATCCAAAAGATATTGCTGCGATTTATGTCAAAAAGTGTTCTGCCTGTGTTTTCTTCCAGGAGTTTTATAGTATCTGGTCTTACATTTATGTCTTTAATCCATTTTGAGTTTATTTTGTGTGTGGTGTTTGAGAATGTTCTAATTTCTTTCTTTTACTTGTAGCTGTTCAGTTTTCCCAACACCACTTATTGAAGAGACTATCTTTTCTCCATTGTGTATTCTTGCCTCCTTTGTCTTAGATTAATTGACTATAGGTGCATGTGTTTATTTCTGGGCTTTCTGTCCTGTTCCATTATCTCTGTTTCTGTTTTTGTGCCAGTACCATACTATTTTGATTACTGTAGTTTTGGTAATGAAAATTGGTACAGCTATTATGGAGAACAGTATGGAGGTTCCTAAAAAACTGAAAATAGAGCTATCATCTGATCCTTCAGTCCCACTCCTGGGCATATATCCAGAGAAAACCATAATTCAAAAAGACACATGCACCCCAGTGTTCACTGCGCACTATTTACAATAGCCAAGACATGGAAGCAACCTAAATGTCCATTAACAGATGAATACAGAAGGAAGATGTGGTATATTTATACAATGGAATATTACTCAGTCATAGAAAAGAATGAAATAATGCCATTTGCAGCAACATGGATGAACCTAGAGATTATCATACTAAGTGAAGTAAGACAGAAAGACAAATATCATATGATATTGCTTATATGTGGAATCTAAAAAAAATGATACAGATGAACCTATATACAAAATAGAAATAGACCCACAGACATAGAAACAAACTTATGGTTGACAAAGGGGAAAGGGGAGAAGGGGGATAAAATAGGAGTTTGGGATTAACAGATACACACTACTACATATAAAATAGGTAACCAACAAGGACTTACTGTATAGCACTGGGAACTGTACTCAATATTTTGTAATAACATATAAGGGAAAAGAATCTGAAAAAAAATAGATATATATGTATCTATAACTAAATCATTTTGCTGAAACTAACACAACATTGTAAATCAACTATACTTCAATAAAAATAAAACTTTAAAAAAAAATGACAATATTTTAAAAAAACTGCTCTTTTAGAAAATCAAGACTGTATCTTATTCATCTTACAACTCCAGCAATGACCTTTTCTTTTTCCTAATCTGTTTATGAAAACTCAATAAATAGGTGACATTCATGATTGCCCAGCATATGCACATTGTAAAGACATTAACCTTTTATGCCATAGCATCTTCATCATTAGGTGATGGTTTTAAATTAATCAGCATTGTATACTGGATTTTTAAAAAAAGATTCTACATTAATCCGTTAAGTAAAATAGAATTAAGGGTGGAATACAGTGAGTAGAAAGAAATAATTTTCTTTCACTGAAAGCCCTATTAGATTAATGGTAGAAAGGATGACTCATGGGGACTATCTTAGTTTGCTTCTCACTCAAATAATAATTGGAGGTGTAGTAATGTGGTCTTCTCTCAGCCTTTTAAAAGTTAAATGAAAAAAAAAGATACTACATCTGGCAGAAGTGAAGGTCAAAACCTGATGATCTGTCCTTGGCTACGTGAGCTCATATCTTATGCAGTCAGTGAGACCATCGCTGTCACTCAGGAGAACTTCTCCATTAAAATCAGCTACCTGCAGTTGAAAAAGGCTTTGCACTCTTCTGCCCATGTGATCTAGGGCCAGTGTCACCTGCCTTTTTAATTATGCCAGAGTATCAGTACAAGGATTTCATATTATTAGCATTTAAGAATTTGGACATAGAACAGGGAAAAGAGTGGTAAGAACCATATTTTTTAATGTTTGTTCAGCTAGCATCTCCCTTGTGTGACCAAGAGCAAATTGACCTCTTCTAAGGCCTATGGTGCCTTTTATATGATAATGAAATACCACACAAATATTTTAAGATCCTTTCAGGTTTGCAGATTAAAAGGTATCATGTACTAAGAACCAATTTGTTAATATTTTGGTGCCTAAATTCATAATGGAAAAAAATCTTTGCAGCATTAGAAAGGAGTACAGTTAGGAAATAGCCTCTAGAAGTTATATAAATATGCCTAGTAAAGGCTTTTCCATTGTGCATTTCTCCCTGCCTTCCCCCACTTTATTCTATACTTTAAAAATAAATAAATAAAAGCCTACCCTGATAGGCATTAGTAAAGAGTAATTACGTTGTTTTACTTGTACCTTTTGCTCACCACCATTTCCATAATATGGGTTTTAGGCGCATTTTGTTTCACCAGAGGCAGGAAGAATTTTATTTTTTTAAACAACTAATAAGCTCCAAAGCTCCCCTTCATCTATGATGCTGTTATTCTTAGAGTCCTAGAAATGAGAGCTAGAAAATTTCAATTAAATTCATCTAGTTCATCTCCCCTGACAATGAAAAAACGTCTTTCACATTATATGATACTTTTTCAGGCTTCCATGATAACCTCTGGGAGACTATCCAATAGACTAATAGACCTCACTTAGGGGGAGTGTTATCTTTCTTAGTTTTAACCCTTCATTTCTCATTATTTTATCCCTTAAAGCCATCTTCCTTAATAGTCATGCTCTGTGAACTTGAGTAAGATCAGCAGTCTCTTCTAGTCATAAGAAAATCAACATATACCTCATTAGCAGGAACTAAGGTGGTCTACAGAAGTACGTATTTCAGATACTAAATTTTTCCTCTTTAAACACCAGATTCGGTTTTATTTTAATAATGTTGAGGGTTTTTTCCTTCAGATGTATTACATATTTTCCCTTTCTTTTTTTTTTAATTTTTTTAAAATTTATTTATTATTTATTTATTTATGGCTGTGTTGTGTCTTCGTTTCTGTGCGAGGGCTTTCTCTAGTAGTGGCAAGTGGGGGCCACTCCTCATCGCGGTGTGCGGGCCTCTCACTATCGCGGCCTCTTCTGTTGTGGAGCACAGGCTCCAGACGCGCAGGCTCAGCAATTGTGGCTCACGGGTCTAGTTGCTCCGCGGCATGTGGGATCTTCCCAGACCAGGGCTCGAACCCGTGTCCCCTGCATTGGCAGGCAGATTCTCAACCACTGCGCCACCAGGGAAGCCCCTTCCCTACTTTCTTGAGTGAATTGGAATTTGCTTAATAATTCAGGTTAATCATTACTAGCATTTAGCAAATATATGTTAAGTAGCCCATTGTGTGCCAAGCATTGAAGAAATACAAAGATGAGCTCAGTAATATTTGCCTTTAGGAGTTAAGACTCAATAAGGGATATAAAATAGGAATAGAACTAATTATTGGTCAAAACAGAGAAAAACAGTAGTATAAACAAAACATCTTAGGTAATCAGAAGTGAGAGACTAACTCCTATTAGAGAAATCAAGAATGGTTTTCAAAACCATTGGTATTCAAAATAAATAGTGTAGGGACAACTGAGTGGCCATTTGGAAAAAAAGATAAAATTAGATGTAAGGTGTATCTGCTACCTTACACAAGCGTAAACTCCAAATGGATTAGGGATCTAAGTGTAATAAATAAATAAATAAATAAACGATACAACTACTAGAAGAAAACATAGAGGAATGCCTCTTTAACCTTAAAAAATATTCTTCTGTAATGAATGGTTACTGAAAAGCCAGAGGCCAAAAAAAAATTTTTTTTTAAGTGCATGGCAAAAAACATCATAACAAAGTTAAAAAACAGGGACTTCCCCGGTGGCGCAGTGGTTGAGAATCTGCCTGCCAATGCAGGGGACACGGGTTCAATCCCTGGTCTGGGAAGATCCCACATGCCACGGAGCAACTAAGCCCGTGCGCCACAACTACTGAGCCTGTGCTCTAGAGCCCACGTGCCACAACTACTGAAGCCCACGCAGCTAGTCTGAGCTCTGCAACAAGAGAAGCCACCGCAATGAGAAGCCCACGCACTGCAACGAAGAGTAGCCCCTGCTCGCCGCAACTAGAGAAAGCCCGTGCGCAGCAACGAAGACCCAATGCAGCCATAAATAAATAAATTTATTTATTTATTTTTAAAGTTTAAAAACAACCCCGAAACGAAGAGTAGCCCCCGCTCGCCACCACTATGAAAGCCCGTGTGCAGCAATGAAGACCCAACAACGAAGACCCAATGCAGCCATTAATTAATTAATTAATTAATTAATTTTTAAAAATTAAAAAACGACCGACTGGCTGGGAGAAAATATTCATAACATATAAAGCATTATTTAAAAATGAAGGACAAATGACCAAAAACCCAACAGAAAAATTGAAAAAGATATGAATAGGTAATGCTCAAAAACTATAAAAATTGGGGGCTTCCCTGGTGGCGTAGTGGTTGGGAATCTGCCTGCCAGTGCAGGGGACACGGGTTCGAGCCCTGGTCTGGGAAGATCCCACATGCCGCGGAGCAACTAGGCCCGTGAGCCACAATTGCTGAGCCTGCGCGTCTGGAGCCTGTGCTCCGCAACAGAAGAGGCCGCGATAGTGAGAGGCCCGCGCACCACGATGAAGAGTGGCCCCCACTTGCCACAACTAGAGAAAGCCCTCGCACAGAAACGAAGACCCAACACAGCCAAAAATAAATAATAAATAAATAAATAAAAACTGATTGATGGTTGAGCCATTTGGTAAATTTATTAAAAAAAAAGAAACTAGTAAAAATTGTTCTGAACGTATAAGAACAATGTTCATACTCACTTATAATCAGAGAAATGCAAATTAAAACAAGATAGAGATACTACCTCACCTTTTAGGCTAGCAAAAACTATAGACTATGACAAATTAAGTTGACCAGGTTATGGGAAACAGACACTCTCATACATTGTTGATGGGAATGCAAACTGGTACAGCCTTTCTAGAGGGGATTTTGGCAAAGCTACGCATGCATTTACCTTTCCACCCAGCAATCCCACTTTTAGCTGTCTACCTTCAAAATACAACCTCCATCAGTATGAAAATACACACATACAAGGTATTCCTTGCAGCATTGTTTGTAATTGCAAAATACTGGAAACAACCTAAATGCCCACTCATAAGAAATTAACTACATCAACTACGTATGCAAGGTAGAGTAATGGCCTCTCAAAGATGTACACATCCTAATATGCAGAATCTATGAACATGTAGTCATACATAGCAAAAGAGACTGTTGCAGATGTGATTAAGGCTAAAGACCTCAAGGTGGGAAGAATATCCTAGATTATCCAGGTGGGTTCATTCTAGTCACATGAGACCTTAGAAATTGAGAACCTTTCAGAGAGATGCAATATTGTTGGCTTTGAAGATGGAGGAAGGGAACCATGAGCCAAGGAATGTGAGTGGCCTTTAGAAGTTGGAAAAGGCAAAGAACGCATTATCCCATAGAGCCTTCAGAAAGGAATACAGCCCTGCTGACACCTTGATTTTAGCCGGATGAGACCTGTGTTGGACTTCTGACCTACAGAACTATAAGATAATAAATTTGTACTGTTTAAGCCACCATGTTTGTGGTAATTTGTTACAGTGGCAATAGAAAACTGCCAGTGATAAAACTGGTGAAATTAGAATTAAGTCTGTAATTTCAGTCAGTATGTTACCCACCAGGGTTCTTGGCCTGCTTAATTAATAGAAATTGATAAGAGCCCGGACAAGAAATTCAGGCAGTGGTTTATTGGGGCCCCTTCTGCAGCAGGAGGGAGCGAAAACAAACAACAGGTTCCCTTGCTCGCTCCCTGGGGGGAGGCGAGCTGACTCCTTATATGGGATGAGGGTAGGAGTGGGTACAGGGGTCGGGCTGGAGGGGTGGCTTAGGTGGTCTGCCCACTCATTTGGTGGTGCTGTGTGCAGGGTGCTTTTGCTCCCAGATCCTCAGAAGTGGCATTTGGGTTTTTGGTCTTTTTGTATCTTGTTCATAATTTTCCCCAACTGCACATGTACACAATTATTTTTAGTTCCTTTGTATTTTGTTGCTGGAGGAGACGTTTGTCCAGGTGCAAGCACTACAGCAAAGGGTCCCAGGTCCCAGGTCCCAGCCTGTATCAAGTGTGGTACCTATGTTCATTCCTAGTTTTCATAATTATACTATGGTTACATACGATGTTAATGTTAGACAAAGCTGGTCAAAGGAAAACTCTCTGTACTATTTTTCCAAATATAAAGGAAAAAATATCAGAGATTCCTTCCCTTCTCAAGATCCCTCCCCGACTCACCTCATTAACATCTTAATGTTAGTTGCCTTTCTTTCCTGTTATTCCTTTGTGAATTTCCAACTAGGCTTTTAACTCATGTTAAAAGTACAGACTTGTTCACAAAAATTTTTAGCAGATTTATTCTTAATAGATACAAACGGGAAACATCCCAAAAGTCCATCAGTTGGGAATGGATAAACCAATTTTGGTACATCCATACAGTGGAATAAAAAGGAACAACTACTGATACATACACCAACATGGATAAATTTCAAAAACAGTATGCTAAGTGAAAGAAGACTCCCTACTGCATAATTCCATTTATATGGAATCAGATTAGTGGTTTCTAGGGGCTGAAGGAGGAGGAAGGGATTGACTATAAAGGGGCACGAATAAATTTTTTTTTCATTTATTTATTTATTTATTTTTGGCTGCATTGGGTCTTCGTTGCTGTGCACAGGCTTTCTCTAGTTGCGGTGAGCAGGGGCTACTCTTTGTTGTGGTGCGCAGGCTTCTCATTGAGTTGGCTTCTCTTGTTGCAGAGCACAGGCTCTAGGCACGTGGGCTTCAGTAGTTGTGGCTCATGGGCTCAGCAGTTGTGACTCATGGGCTCTAGAGCACGGGCTCAGTAGTTGTGGTGCACGGGCTTAGTTGCTCCGTGGCATGTGGGATCTTCCCAGACCAGGGCTCAAACCCGTGTCCCCTGCATTGGCAGGCAGATTCTTAACCACTGCTCCACCAGGGAAGCCCCACGAATAAATTTTTTGAGCGATAGAAATGTTCTGTATCTCAATTGTGGTAGTATACGTCTGTCAAAACTCATCAAGCTATACACCTAAAATAGGAAAGGAAAAATAGTGAATTTTTCCTTTTATAAAGTATACTTCAATGAACCTAATTTTTTAATAGAAAAGATATATTTGAAACATAATATATAAAAGTTGAAAATAAAAAGTTTAAAAAATTTTAACAAGAAAATTATCAAAGGAAATCTGGCATAACAGTATTCTATCAAGTGAAAATGAATCTTTAAGACAAAGACTATCATTAGGGATAGAAGAGGTGTGCTTAATATCGTCTGTTTGGTCCCCTAGTAAATCAGCATATCAGTAAGTTATATTATGATGTTATATATAACAAGTATAACATATGTTATGTCACATAATATACATATTTTACTTTTATATTTTAATATAACCTAATAATATCAATATGTTAGCATTGTTTAGATCTGATTAACGGGTATATGTTTACTGTATTAACTTCTGTGCTTTTGTATGTTTAAGAGTTTCATAATAAAAGTTTCACTTCATTTAACAAAAGTATCATTGGATTCTTCTAAAAATGGAGATCACTGCTTCATATCAAAGAGTCTGATTTATCAGCTCTGGGCTAGAAAAACAATTGTAATTTATGATAGAACCTTTTCTTTTCCCCTGTGATGCTTAAATTTGCAAACAAACATAGACAAAACAAAAACCCAAAATCAAAAAGCCCCACTAGAGGAGAAATTACTCACATTGAAACTGCTTATTAACTATAAAGCACTTTGTAACTGTTTGTGGTTTTGTTATTATTCTTGTTACCTAGAGTTTCCCCTTCTGTTTAGACTTCCAATAACTGGAAGATAAACTAAGTAAAATATGATAACTGAAAAGTAGAGTTTGACATTTTCAGTTACCCTTCCTTTTCCTTTTTCCTTGTTTTCTACAATTAGATTTTAGTCAGCATTTATCAAACATCTGTAAGTTCCTAAGTTATATTAAGAAAACAAGGGAGGGAATAATTTATATATGGCACAGCCCTTCTTCTCAGGTAATTACAATCCATAATAATGTGAACTGCTAAAATATGCAAAATACACAGGTTAAGTTAATAATTAAACTATAACTTAAAAAGTAAGAATAAAAACAATTCTCACCTGCGTTCTTTCTAGTTGACAAGGTGACATTTTCTTAGTGTGAGTCATATAACATTTTAAGGAACTGCTATTAAAATTACTTAATCACCTAAAATTGTTTAATCCCTTGTGTGGTCACTGATATGGAAAAGTCTCAAACAATTAAAGCAGGGTTCTGTTGCACGTCACTGTGTTTTTGTGTGAAAGGTGATGACATGTTTCTCTGCCTCTTCTCCATGTCTTAAGGGAACAGCAGCAGCCCTAGGATGCTGGCAAGTCAGTGTCTCTGATTAGCACCACTGAGGCTTCTGAGAGCAGTTGCATAGCAGCAGTTTTATTTCAGTTACCAATCATGCCCTGGTAGCCAAGTTCAGCCTTCGGGGGTTACTCCAATTTGCAGGTGGTGAACAACTTTTATTGTTATCTTAACATTTACCAAGCTCTAGAGAAAGACACCATTTGGCTTTTTCTCTTTCACTGGCAGTTGCTAATTTTAAGCCTTATTTTGGCCAAAAATAGTGAGTACCAACTACTTAAAGTAAGTCATTTTAGTTGTATCAATTGCTATGACGATATAGTTGTTTAAAATGATACGCTTTTTATTATTTTTAAGAATTGTAGATGGTAGCAACAGCAATCCAAAGGAGAATTGTATGAAGTAGGATTTGTTTGGAGGGTTTTGTTTGTGTTCTTTCAGATTAGGTTGGTATCAGAAGGGTGAAATCAAGTTTATTTGCGGTCTTCTCCTTTGTTTCCATTTATGATACAGGATTTTTAGGGTACATTTATAGGAGCATCATTTACCCTTCAAATTAACATAAGACATAGATATCATAACTTTTTGTGAAAGAGAGAAACATTTTCCTAATTGGCATCCATCTATTTTTAAATTTTATATTTGGGTTTTTCTTCTCAGTGACCACAGAATCAGTTACATATAAAAGTAATTTCAGGGCTTCCCTGGTGGCACAGCGGTTGAGAATCTGCCTGCCAATGCAGGGGACACGGGTTCGAGCCTTGGTCTGGGAAGATCCCACATGCTGCGGAGTAACTAGGCCCGTGAGCCACAACTACTGAGCTTGCGCGTCTGGAGCCTGTGCTCCGCAACAAGAGAGGCCGTGATAATGAGAGGCCCGCGCACCGCGATGAAGAGTGGCCCCCGCATGCCGCAACTAGAGAAAGCCCTCGCACAGAAACGAAGACCCAACACAGCCAAAAATAAATAAATAAATAAATAAATAATAAAAATAAAGGAATTCCTTTAAAAAAAAAAAAGTAATTTCAAAAGGATTTCAATTTTACTCTAGTTTAATTATAGAGATAGGAGCCTTAGGAGCAAATTTTTTTAAGTCACATGTCACATTAGTGGGTTTTTTTGGTTTGTTTTCCTTTTTTCTCTCATATTTTTGAATTGTTATACTGCATTTTTGCCTCTTTGTGGTATATAATTCTATAATAAGATGTGTGTAGAAATTAAGTATAGTACACATGGGGGAAATGCATTATATTATAGTGCCTAGAGTATTTGAAGAGAAATTAGAATGTGGAGAATTAGTACAGTATCATGGTTAAAAAGCAAGCGTTCCAGAGTCAGACTGCCTGAACTTGAAGTTGTACTTTGCGACTTAGCAGCTGTGTGACTTGGGAAAAGTCAGATAGCTTCTCTGTATCTCTGCTATTGATATATAGTTGATGAAGAAAATGAACTCTTCATATATTGTGCATTCTTGCTCAAAATTACATTAAATTTTCATAGGTAAAAGTATTTCTCTCAGAAAAGCAAATGCTTATTTATTTATGACTGCTTTGAATGGTCTTGTCTCTCATTGTTGATTTCCTTAGAAGTCAGAGTGAAAGGTGAGGTCCTTACAGTGGCCTGCAGGCCCTGCACACTGTACCCCCTACCCCAGTACTGGGACCAACACCAGCCTGCTACCTCTCTGACCTCATTTCCTACAACCCTTCTTACTGCTTTCTCCATTCCAGCCACACTGACTTCTTGGCTCTTTCTTGATCACACTAAGCATGCTTTTGCCTTAAAGCCTTTGCTGAGCCTAGTCCTGTTGCCTAGAATGATTTTCCCTTCCAGTATCTGCTAACTCAAGGCTAACTCACCTCCTCTTCTTTACTCAATATAATCCTTCTCCATAAGGTCTACCATGACCACTTTGTATTCCCAACCCTCTTTATGCAGTTCTGTTTTTCTACAGTGCTTGTCTTTTGCTAATTTATTTTGTTCTTTGTTTATTGTCTGTCTCCTTCCACTGGTATATAAGATTAATGAAAGCAAAGATTTTTGTTTGTTTACTGATTATCTCAAGTGCCTCAAGTGTCTGACAAGTAAATATATACACAAATGTACACAAATGAAACTTTTTAAGTACTAGCAATATACTGGGTTTAAATTCTAACTCCTCACCTATTAACTGTGTTACCTAAAGCAAGTTACTGAATACCTGCTTTGTGGAGTTGTTACATGGATTAAATGGTATCAAATATTGGAAAGCACCTGGCCAGTGCTTGATAGCCAGGAAGCCTTCAGTAAATTCATTCAGCCAACAAATGTTTATTGAACACTTAGGATATACCAAGTATCATTTATAGGCACTGGCATACATCACAGAACAAAATAGCCCCAAATCCCGGATATTGTGGAATTTATTTCTAGTTTCCTTCCCTTCCTTTGTGGTGGTAGTTTCTGGGAGGAAAGACTCATGATTTCACCTAGCCTGTTCAGTAGTCTCTCATCCTAGATTTATATTCAATTAATACTTATAGGTACCCATTTTCCATTATTTTAAAACTACTTTTGCATTCAGTTATCTTATTCTTTGGGATGGCCTTAGGAAGAGGATTTTTTAATCCTCATTTTACAGATAAGCAATCTGAAACTTAGAAGCTGTGACTTGTCCAAGGTCATTCAGCTAGGAGAAATTGGAGCCAGGATTTGAAGCCACACTTCCTGATTGAGTTCCCCGTTCTTTCCGTGGTGGCAGTTGTAGCAGAAACACCATGATGGCTTTTATTCATTTCACTGCCTATTTTATTTCAGTTCTACAAACATATATTGAGCCCCTACTAAATGCCAGATATCAGCCCTGCCTTGGGGATGCAAAAATTGTTTAGTCCCTGTCCTATGGAGTTCAGAGTTTAGCAGGGAAGTCTGTTGACACATCAGTGGGTATGCAGTGTGCTAAATGTAAGGCTGGCTCTATTTATAGATTCTTGGAAACACATAGGAGGGGCACCTAATCTAGAGCAGGGTCAGGACATGCCAAACTAGACACCTTAGAAGAGATCATGCCTGAGCTGAGTCTGAAAGGATGACTTAACCAGGGAAAAGGGAGGGAATATGAACAGTAGCGTAGATGCATGATGACTGTAGAGAATTGGAGGCTTTTAGATTTGCTGGCGTGTAAAGCATGAAGTAGGGAATGGTCAGGGGTCGGCTAGAGCAGTTAGTAGCTACCAGATGATACCGTATTCTACAGGTAGAACTCTTACCAGGACCACTCTTTTAGGTACCTTTAGGTCAAGTATCCACCCCGGTCTACTCAGCTATAGCCAGGGCTATTCATGGTACAGAGCATACTGACCTGTATGTAAGGAATTGCTCAGAAGGGGCCCGTGGGAAAGAAGGCATACCATACGCTCTGAGGCTTCCCAGAGGGAATAATGTTGCTGGAAGGCTCAGTGCATGGTTGGTCCAGGCAGAGGCATAGTAAAAGCCAAGCCAAGCTTGGAGATAGTGAATATTTAGTGGCATCAGCCCATTCAGCTATGTGGTCTTCCTGGACAGCCTGATCACAGGACCACATTTTAAACATTGATTCAGTTTTGATTTTGGATAGCTGATCATTAAGAGGATGGAGGCTATTGGTGATTGAATAGCTTCAGATCATTGGTCCGGGAGTCTTGGTTGAATAGAGAGAAATGCAGGGTCACGGAGAAAAATGGGGTGGTCAAGGAACTAGCGGTTTCTATGAGGTTGGAGAGTAGATGTATTTGGAGAAAGACATACCTGGTCAGGAAGAAAAGTCAGAAAGAAGAGTATTACTGTCTAAGGTGTCTGAGGTGAGGGATCTGAATAATGATAATATCTAGGGCGTGGTTCTAGGAGTGAGTGGCTGGAGAGGAGGTTAAAGGTTATTGGAGTTAAGGAATTGTGAAGCTAGCATATGAGATGGATCACTACGCAGTTATTTACTAGCATGGTGTTATGAGCTAAGAGACAGAGAAATATTGCAAGCTGGGGGCTAAAGTCCTTAATGAATAAAGGAAAGTGAAAGAGAGATTAATACATGAGAACGGCAAAGAGTGTGATAAAGGGTATTAAATCAAGGTCATATAAACCTCAAAGAATATGCTTTACTCCAAACCATTATTTTATGGAATAAAGGTTTGGAAGCAGTCGTAATAAGCTAGGAAAATCCCAGCTCCTCTTTCTGGTACCATTGAATATTGGGTAGGGAGAATGGAAAACGTCTATCAAATAGGGCTGTAAGCTAAACAGTCTTCTCAGGTGAAAACCATGTTTCAGTTATATCAAGGAAATGAAAACAGAATTTTGTAGTAGATTCTACTACCTCCATGAAATATCACTGACCACTTACGGCAGTCTTACACTTTCCCTTATCTATATTCCTTAAACAACCATAATTTTATGTATATACTTCTGAGGTATTTACTGAGCACTTATTAAGCTTTAGACACTGTGGTCAGTGTTAAGATAGATATAGCATTATACCTTTCCTCAAAAGTTTAAGGGCCAAAGGGAGCAATAATTATACATGAATAGCTGGACAAATCACGTTTCCAATCTTATTTTTCACTACTACTAATCATTTACCCACCAAACTAAATCTGCTTAATGTATACCCTGTGTATTGTTACCTCCATGACGTTTTTCATGCTATGCTCCATACAATACCCTTGCTACTCAACACCCCCAAACCCAAATCATGTCTACCCTTTGGGACCTAGCATATACCACTTCTTCCATACAATTTCCCTTTGTTTTGACGAACTCCTGAAATAATTTCCTATGTACCTCTCTAAAATAATACCATGTTTCGGGCTTCCCTGGTGGTGCAGTGGTTGAGAATCCGCCTGCCAATGCAGGGGACACGGGTTCGAGCCCTGGTCTGGGAAGATCCCACATGCCGCAGAGCAACTGGGCCCGTGAGCCACAATTGCTGAGCCTGCGCGTCCAGAGCCTGTGCTCCACAACAAGAGAGGCCGCGATAGTGAGAGGCCCGCACGCCGCGATGAAGAGTGGTCCCCGCTCGCCGCAACTAGAGAAAGCCCTTGCACAGAAACGAAGACCCAACACAGCCAAAAATAAATAAATATATTTTAAAAATAATAATAATACCATGTTTCATCAATTCTAAAATGCATATTTTTTCACATTTTAACATCTCTGGAGATTACTGTTTTTTTTTTCCCCAATAAAAATTGAATTTTATTGAATTTTTTTTTTATACAGCAGGTTCTTATTAGTTATCCATTTTATACATATTGGTGTATATATGTCAATCCCAATTGCCCAATTCATCACACCACCACCCTCCCCCCGCCACTTTCCCCCCTTGGTGTCCATATGTTTGTTCTCTGCATCTGTGTCTCAATTTCTGCCCTACAGACCAGTTCATCTGTACCATTTTTCTAGGTTCCACATATATGCGTTAATGTACAATATTTCTTTATCACTTTCTGACTTACTTCACTCTGTATGACAGTCTCTAGATCCATCCACGTCTCTACAAATCACCCAGTTTTGTTCCTTTTTATGGCTGAGTAGTATTCCATTGTATATATGTACCACATCTTCTTTATCCATCCATCTGTCGATGGGCATTAAGTTGCTTCCATGACCTGGCTATTGTAAATAGTGCTGCAATGAACATTGGGGTGCATGTGTCTTTTTGAGTTATGGTTTTCTCTGGATATATGCCCAGTAGTGGGATTGCTGGGTAATATGTGAATTCTATTTTTACTTTTTTAAGGAACCACCATACTGTTCTCCATAGTGGTTGTATCAATTTACATTCCCATCAACAGTGCAAGAGGGTTCCCTTTTCTCCACACCCTCTCCAGCATTTGTTGTTTGTAGATTTTCTGATGATGCCCATTCTAACTGGTGTGACGTAATACCTCACTGTAGTTTTGATTTGCATTTCTCTAATAGTTAGTGATGTTCAGGAGCTGTTTGTTTTTATAATATTGAGCTGCATGAGCTGTTTATATATTTTGGAGATTCATCCTTTGTCCGTTGATTCGTTTGCAAATATTTTCTCCCATTCTGAGGGTTGTCTTTTCGTCTTGTTTGTAGTTTCCTTTGCTGTACAAAAACTTTTAAGTTTCATTAGGTCCCATTTGTTTATTTCTGTTTTTATTTCCTTACTCTAGGAGGTGGATCAAAAAAGATCTTGCTGTGATTTATGTCAAAGAGTGTTCTTCCTATGTTTTCCTCTAAGAGTTTTATACTGTCTGGTCTTACATCTAGGTCTCGAATCCATTTTGAGTTTATTTTTGTGTATGGTGTTAGGGAGTGTTCTAATTTCATTCTTTTACATGTAGCTGTCCAGTTTTCCCAGAACCACTTATTGAAGACACTGTCTTTTCTCCATTGTATATCCTTGCCTCCTTTGTCATAGGTTAGTTGACCACAGGTGCATGGGTTTATCTCTGGGCTTTCTATCCTGTTCCACTGATCTATATTTCTGTTTCTGTGCCAGTACCATATTGTCTTGATTACTGTAGCTTTGTAGTATAGTCTGAAGTCTGGGAGCCTGATTCCTACAGCTCTGTTTTTTTCCCTCAAGACTGTTTGGCTATTCGGGGTCTTTTGCGTCTCCATACAAATTTTAAGATTTTTTTGTTTTAGTTCTGTAAAAAATGCCATTGGTAATTTGATAGCGATTGCAGTGAATCTGTAGATTGCTTTGGGTAGTATACTCATTTTCACAATGTTGATTCTTCCAATCCAAGAACATGGTATATCTCTCCATCTGTTTGTATCATCTTTAATTTCTTTCATCAGTGTCTCATAGTTTTCTGCATACAGGTCTTTTGTCTCCCTAGGTAGGTTTATTCCTAGGTATTTTATTCTTTTTGTTGCAATGGTAAATGGGAGTGTTTCCATAATTTCTCTTTCAGATTTTTCATCGTTAGTGTATAGGAATACAAGAGATTTCTGTGCATTAATTTTGTATCCTGCAACTTTACCAAATTCATTGATTAGCTCTAGTAGTTTTCTGGTGGCATCTTTAGAATTCTCTATGTATAGTATCATGTCATCTGCAGACAGTGGCAGTTTTACTTCTTCTTTTCCAATTTGTATTCCTTTTATTTCTTTTTCTTCTCTGATTGTCATAGCTAGGACTTCCAAAACTATGTTAAATAATAGTGGTCAGAGTGGACATCCTTGTCTTGTTCCTGATCTTAGAGGAAATGCTTTCAGTTTTTCACCATTGAGAATGATGTTTGCTGTGGGTTTGTCGTATATGGCCTTTATTATGTTGAGGTAGGATCCCTCTATGCCCACTGTCTGGAGAGTTTTTATCATAAATGGGTGTTAAATTTTGTCAAAAGCTTTTTCTGCATCTATTGAGATGATCATATGCTTTTTCCTCTTCAATTTGTTAATATGGTGTATCACATTGATTGATTTGCATATATTGAAGAATCCTTGCATCCCTGGGATAAATCCCACTTGGTCATGGTGTATGATTCTTTTAATGTGTTGTTGGATACTGTTTGCTAGTATTTTGTTGAGGATTTTTGCATCTATATTCATCAGTGATATTGGTCTGTAATTTTCTCTTTTTGTAGTATCTTTCTCTCATTTTGGTATCAGGGTGATGGTGGCCTCGTAGAATGAGTTTGGGAGTGTTCCTTCCTCTGCAATTTTTTGGAATAGTTTGAGAAGGATGGGTGTTAGCTCTTCTCTAAATGTTTGATAGAATTCACCTGTGAAGCCATATGGTCCTAGACTTTTGTTTGTTGGAAGATTTTAAATCCCAGTTTCAATTTCATTACTTGTGAGTGGTCTGTTCATAGTTTCTGTTTCTTCCTGGCTCGGTCTTTGAAGGTTATACCTTTCTAAGAATCTGTCCATTTCTTCCAGGTTGTCCATTTTGTTGGCATAGAGTTGCTTGTAGTAGTCTCTTAGGATGCTTTGTATTTCTGTGGTGTCTGTTGTCACTTCTCCTTTTTCATTTCTAATTTTATTGATTTGAGTCCTCTCCCTCTTTTTCTTCATGAGTCTAGCTAATGGTTTATCAATTTTGTTTATCTTCTCAAAGAACCAGCTTTTAGTTTTATTGATCTTTGCTATTGTTTTCTTTGTTTCTATTTCATTTATTTCTGCTCTGATCTTTATGATTTCTTTCCTTCTGCTAACTTTGGGTTTTGTTTGTTCTTCTTTCCGTAGTTCCTTTAGGTGTAAGGTTAGATTGTTTATTTGAGATTTTTCTTGTTTCTTGAGGTAGGCTTGTATAGCTATAAACTTCCCTCTTAGAACTGGTTTTGCTGCATCCCATAGGTTTTGGATCGTTGTGTTTGCATTGTCATTTGTCTCTAGGTATTTTTTGATTTCCTCTTTGATTTCTTCAGTGATCTCTTTGTTATTTAGTAACATATTGTTTAGCCTCCATGTATTTGTGTTTTTTACGTTTTTTTCCCTGTAATTCATTTCTAATCTCATAGTGTTGTGGTCAGAAAAGATGCTTGATATGATTTCAGTTTTCTTAAATTTACTGAGGCTTGATTTGTGACTCAAGATGTGATCTATCCTGGAGAGTGTTCCATGTGCACTTGAGAAGAAAGTGTAATCTGCTGTTTTTGGATGGAATGTCCTATAAATATCAACTAAATCTATCTGGTCTGTTGTGTCATTTAAAGCTTCTGTTTCCTTATTTATTTTCATTTTGGATGATCTGTCCATTGGTGTAAGTGAGGTGTTAAAGTCCCCCACTATTATTGTGTTACTGTCACTTTCCTCTTTTACAGCTGTTAGCAGTTGCCTTATGTATTGAGGTGCTCCTATGTTGGGTGCATATATATTTATAATTGTTATATCTTCTTCTTGGATTGATCCCTTGATCATTATGTAGTGTCCTTCCTTGTCTCTTGTAACATTCTTTATTTTAAAGTCTATTTTATCTGATATGAGTATTGCTACTCCAGGTTTCTTTTGATTTCCATTTGCATGGAATATCTTTTTCCATCCCCTCACTTTCAGTCTGTATGTGTCCCTAGGTCTGAAGTGGGTCTCTTGTAGACAGCGTATATATGGGTCTTGTCTTTGTATCCATTCAGCACGCCTGTGTCTTTTGGTTGGAGGATTTAATCCATTCATGTTTAAGGTAATTATCTATATGTATGTTCCTATGACCATCTTCTTAATTGTTTGGGGTTTGTTTTTGTAGGTCCTTTTCTTCTCTTGTGTTTCCCACTTTAGCATTTGTTGTAGAGCTGGTTTGGTGGTGCTGAATTCTCTTAGCTTTTGCTTGTCTGTAAAGCTTTTGATTTTTCCATCAAATCTGAATGAGATCCTTGCCAGGTAGAGTAATCTTGGTTGTAGGTTTTTCCCTTTCATCACTTTAAGTATATCATGCCACTCCCTTCTGGCTTGTAGAGTTTCTGCTGAGAAATCAGCTGTTAACCTTATGGGAGTTCCCTTGTATGTTATTTGTTCTTTTTCCCTTGATGCTTTCAATAATTTTTCTTTGTCTTTAATTTTTGCCAGTTTGATTACTATGTGTCTCGGCGTGTTTCTCCTTGGGTTTATCCTGTGTGGGACTTGCTGCACTTCCTGGACTTGTGTGGCTATTTCCTTTCCCATGTTAGGGATGTTTTTGCCTATAATCTCTTCAAATATGTTCTCTGGTCCTTTCTCTCTCTCTTCTCCTTCTGGGACCCCTATAATGCGAATGTTGTTGTGTTTAATGTTGTCCCAGAGGTCTCTTAGGCTGTCTTCATTTCTTTTCATTCTTTTCTCTTTATTCTGTTCTGCAGCAGTGAATTCCACCATTCTGTCTTCCAGGACACTTCTCCGTTCTTCTGCCTCCGTTATTCTGCTATTGATTCCTTCTAGTGTAGTTTTCATTTCAGTTTTATTGCATTGTTCATCTCTGTGTGTTTGTTCTTTAATTCTTCTGGGTGTTCGTTCTTTAATTCTTCTAGGTCTTTGTTAAACATTTCTTGCATCTTCTCGATCTTTGCCTCTATTCTTTTTCCCAGGTCCTGGATCATCTTCACTATCATTATTCTGAATTCTTTTTCTGGAAGGTTGCCTATCTCCACTTCATTTAGTTGTTTTTCTGGGGTTTTATCTTGTTCCTTCATCTGGTACATAGCCCTCTGCCTTTTCATCTTGTCTATGTTTCTGTGAATGTGGTTTTTGTTCCACAGGCTGCAGGATTGTAATTCTTCTTGCTTCTGCTGTCTGCCTTCTGGTGGATTAGGCTATCTAAGAGGCTTATGCACATTTCCTGATGGGAGGGACTGGTGGTGGGTAGAGCTGGCTCTTGCTCGGGTGGGCAGAGCTCAGTAAAACTTTAATCCTCTTGTCTGCTGATGGGTGGGGCTGGGATCCCTCCCTGTTAGTTGTTTGGCCTGAGGCGTCCCAACACTGGAGCCTACCCGGACTCTTTGGTGGGGCTAATGGCGGACTCTGGGAGGGCTCACACCAAGGAGTACTTCCCAGAACTTCTGCTGCCAGTGTCCTTGTCCTCACAGTGAGACACAGCCACCCCCCGCCTCTGCAGGAGACCCTCCAACACCAGCAGGTAGGCCTGGTTCAGTCTCCTATGGGTTCACTGCTCCTTCCCCTGGCACCCGATGCGCACATTACTTTGTGTGTGCCCTCCAAGAGTGGAGTCTCTGTTTCCCCCAGTCCTGTTGAAGTCCTGTAATCAAATCCCGCTAGCCTTCAAAGTCTGATTCTCTAGGAATTCTTCCTCCCGTTGCCTGACCCCCAGGTTGGGAAGCCTGACGTGGGCCTCAGAACCTTCACGCCAGTGGGTGGACTTCTGTGGTACAAGTGTTCTCTAGTTTGTGAGTCACTGACCCAGCAGTTATGGGATTTGATTTTATTGTGATTGCGCCCCTCCTACCGTCTCATTGTGGGTTCTCCTTTGTCTTTGGATGTGGGGTATCTTTTTTGGTCAGTTCCAGTGTCTTCCTGTGGATGATTGTTCAGCAGTTAGCTGTGGTTCCAGTGCTCTCACAAGAGGGAGTGAGAGCATGTCCTTCTACTCTGCCATCTTGAACCAGTCTCCCTCAAATTACTCTTTTATCATATGCCATTTGTCATCAGCGTTTTTGAAAGAAAGAATATATCATGGTATTCTGTGGAAAAACATGAACAACAGCTACTCTGAGTCAAAAAAATAGTTCAGAAGAATGAAGATGCGTTAGGGATACCTTAACTGATTTTGTGTATATTCTTTTTATGTGTACACTATGTGATATATGACAAAACCAGCCAAAGTAAGTCTTTAAAAAACTTATTTAATACAAAATAAAAATTCTAAGTGGTAAGGCATTGTTTTATAGTTAATTGGCAGCTTTTTTCTTTGTATACATAAAATAATGGTGTGACTTACAATCACTGGTGTCCTAGATTCAAAGAAATATGATAGTGTTATTTTGTGATTAAATATGCCAGGCATTAAGAGCATGTACCTTCCTAATACATGTTGTGTCATTTATATTTGTGTTTATTTCTAATCTTATATTAAACTACAGGCTCTTTGAGGGCAGAATTTGTGTTTGTTTTATCTTTGTTTCCCTTACAACACCTAGTACAATGCTTTATAACATATACACATAAAATAAATACTTAATAAATAAGTGGATTAAAATATGAAGTATTATACAATAAGTGCCACAGGAAGGTAAAGTACTATATGAGTGAACATCTACTAGTACATTCTCAATTAACTGCTTAACTGTAGTGTGTTAGAACTGTATTTATATATGGTATTTGGTCCGGTCCTTGGGCTGAATCTCAACTTAGGCCAGTGTTTTTTGAACCAACTATAAATGATCCTAATAGAATTCTATAAATTTAGGTCTGGTTTGCTGACTACATTTACGAGGAAATGTGGTGACTCATCTTGATTGAATCATAGAAAGTAGTAAATAAAGCCTTTGCCTTAGAGAACAGCTGACAGTGACTTTCCCTAATGATGCTAAGATTATACAGGAGATCAGGCAAATGCCTGTCTCTAAGAAATATAGTACTTTTAAAAATAGCCCTGTTTTTTTTCCCTCCAATCAATCTCAATACACCTACAATAAAAAACAGCCTGGGGAATAAAAAACAGCTTAGGGAATTATGTCTATGCGATATTTTCTAGTTTTTACCCTTATTCTTTGGGCTATAAGTACAAGAAATAACATAAGCATTTTTCTTCAGTCAGCTAAATAGCTCTAGTTCTGATTCAAATAAGTTTGTTTCCATTTTTTCTCTGGCAGTGCTTGTGTGTTTACTTGGCATGGAAAAGCACTATGGTAGTCCACCCTACTGTTCAACAAATATCTCTTTCTAGATACATGATAGGATTGTACATTCTTTCCCTGTTGAAGTTAGGTGTGGTCATGTGACTTTTTTGTCCAATAAAATGAGACCACTAATGACATGAAGCTTTAAGAGCAAGTACAAAATTTACCACACTTCCTTTATCCTGAGGCAGCAACTAATAGAAGCACAAAGATGGAGCCTCCCTTAGCCTAAGTCCCTGAGTGAGGATAGCATAGTGCCAGGTCCCCGTCATATTTGACCAGCTCATAGACACATAGTACGTTTTGTGCCAGTAAGATTGTGGGGTTATTAGATAAGCATAACCTAGCTTATCATGATTAATATAGTCTTCACCCCAAAACAGTGGGCTTTAGTGGTAACTAAAAGAATATAACAGATTTGATGTGCTGGTATTGGCCTAGTATTTTTTTTTCTTCCTTATGGAAATATTTATTTACACAGCTTCTCTAAGCTAATATTCATCACAAGGTGAATAGAAAGAGTCCATTCCATACATCAAAATACTTTTCTTTGAATTACAGTCTTTTGTCAAGACATTTTGATATACTTCTATGAGATGTCCTTTCATCTGGCAACAGTAGAATTGCCAATTCATTCTTGCATTTATTCTTTTATTCAACAAACTTTTTTGAATGCCCATTATTTGCCAGGTGCTAAGACTAGGAAGATGTTCAAGGCACTCTAGATAGTTTGGTGGAAGTGGCAGAAGGTAAGCAGGGCTAAAAACTATAAGGCAGTTTGTTCTTCTGAAGTCTAGGTGCTTCACTGGTTTCATACATGATACATACCTGTTTCATTTTAAAATAGTTAAACTACATTTAAAATTTAACTTCACAAGTACCATATCCAAGGTGACATAGATCAATTTTTGCCACTGCTGAGACCACCAACATATTACCTTAGAAGTTAGAAGTTTCTTTACCATAGCTAGTATAGAAACTGTTTAAGAAATAAGAAATTAAGTGCCATCAAAAAGTTTAATTCTTGACATATATACACCATCAAGTGTAAAATAGATAGCTAGTGGGAAGCAGCTGCATAGCACAGGGAGAGCAGCTTGGTGCTTTGTGACCACCTAGAGGGGTGGGATAGGGAGGGTGGGAGGGAGACGCAAGAGGGAAGGGATATGGGGATATATGTATACATATAGCTGATTCACTTTGTTATACAGCAGAAACTAACACAACATTGTAAAGCAATTATACTTCAATAAAGATGTTAAAAAATAAATTAAAAAATTTTTTTAAAGTTTAATTCTCCCAATTATCATAGAAGAAAAAAATTTTTATCACATTATCAGGTAGTTTCCAGCAGCTGTATTTTACAAATTAAAAAATTAAAAGCTGAATTCTGTTTCTGGTCTTCATTATAAGAATCTGAGTATCTTTTGCAAAGGCAGTGCAGATGAGTTAGGAGACAGCAAGGTTCCCTTTTGGTTCTTTTTCCCATCACTTTCTGCCTTTTCATTCTAGGGGTTCTTCAGCAAGCGCCTGAAAGGCTCCATCAAGAGGACCAAAAGCCAATCAAAGCTTGACCGAAACACGAGCTTTCGGCTTCCCTCCCTTCGCAATACAGATGACAGGTAGGAGTTCACTTGCTTAAAACAAAGAAAGCAATTTTACAGTGCATTTTGATAAGGCATTTCGGTCTTCATTAACTTTGCATCAATGATAGTTGGAAAGATCCAATACAAAATTTACTTTTTTGTCTTGCTCATATTGAGGCAAGGTACAAAATATTGGCTTAAATATCCAACCAGTTTAAAAATCTTACAATATTAGAGAGTGTGTGGATACCTAAGAACTAATTTAAGAATCGGTTGTGCTGTTTCTGTCGAATCAAGTTCTAGTGGTCAGAGGTGTATCTTTCTTTTGTAGGATGACCATAAGGGATGATGATGGCTGTAGCTAACATTTTTTTTTTCATCTTTTCTTTTTAAATTTTATTTATTTATTTATTTATGACTGTGTTGGGTCTTCGTTTCTGTGCGAGGGCTTTCTCTAATTGCGGCAAGCGGGGGCCACTCTTCATCGCGGTGTGCGGGCCTCTCACTATCGCGGCCTCTCTTGCTGCGGAGCATAGGCTCCAGACGCGCAGGCTCAGTAGTTCTGGCTCACGGGCCCAGTTGCTCCACGGCATGTGGGATCTTCCCAGACCAGGGCTCGAACCTGTGTCCCCTGCATTGGCAGGCAGATTCTCAACCACTGCACCACCAGGGAAGCCCCAGCTAACATTTTTTGAGCACTGTATTAAGTGCTTTATATGCGTTATCTTATTTAATCTTAATAATAACCCTGTAAGAGAAATATTAATATTATCACCATTTTATAGATGACAAGTCTGAGGAACAGAGAAGTTAAGTAATCTTGCCCAAGGTTATACTGCTTAGTAAATAGCAAAAATGGTATTTAAACTTGGGCAATTTGGCTCTAAGAGTCCATGGTCTTCACTGCTACATTGTTCTTTGTGTATAGTATATGGACTCGGCCTCATTAATTTGCAGTCACATCTAGAAGATATGTATGAAAAGGAGGCCTGGATTTCAATAATTAGCACTACCAGCTTAAGCAAACCTCAAATGCATGGCTTGCTAAGGATAACAACCCTCTAAAATGATTGAATGTATACTAGGACACATTTGTAATATTTCATGTCTCTACAATGTTCAAAATTTAGAAAATGGTACTTGTGTCTTGACACATCACCATCACCAGTATTTATTGAGTGCTTACTCTGTGCCAAGTATTTTTAATGTAGTATCTTATGTAATACAGCCCTAGATACTATTATTATCCTCATTTTACAGATAAGGAACTAAGGCAAAATAGATTGAGAAACTTGCCCAAGGTCACACAGCTAAGTAGTAGAGCTTCGATTTAAACTCATGTCTGCCTTTCATAATGATACTCTTATTTATACTTGGGTGTTTTTTTTTTACTTTTGGTAACAAGTCCATTATTTCCAGTTATCTGCGTAACAAACAGAAATATAGATTATAATCTCTATAATGGCAGATTATAGATTTGCCAGGCAGAGAATTACTCTCGTTTTATATGTGAAGTAACTTGTCCCCCATACTGAGTTGATAAGAGGCTACTGCTTTATCAGCTCTTCTTATCCCTGAACCACGTTAGAGATGTTCTGTGAAATTTGCAAGTATGTTCAATTTGCAGTGTAATTGTATTGTTAAATATCTCTTTTATACCTTTTTGTTTTAAGGTAATCATTAAAAAAAGATCTTTCATTCTCATATTTTTCCCTTAGATTTTACTGTATAGCACAGGGAACTATATATATATAACTGAATCACTTTGTTGTACAGCAGAAATTAACACAACATTGTAAATCAACTATACATCAATTTTAAAAAATTACTTTTATCATTCAACCATTTACATTTTATCAGTATGATGGATGAATAGTAATAATAAACACATATACAGTATGTACTATGTGCCATACACTGTTCTAAGCACTTTACATAAATGAAATCATTTAATCAACGTAACAACCCTAGTTACAGTCATGACCTCATTTTGAAGATGAGAAAACTGAAACAGAGAAATTAGTAAATTGCACAAGTTCACACAGCTTAGAAAATGGCAGTACTGCGGTTCCAATCCAAGAATTCTAGCTCTTGAGTCTACATTTTTTAATTTATGCTATATTGCCTCTCACAAAAAAGGCAGGTGGGGGGCATTTCTTTGTTTTAATTTGTAGTTACCTAATGCCTACTAAGTTGACCATCTTTTCACAAGTTTTCTTCTTCTATGACTTGCTTATTCATCCCTTTGCCATTTTTCTATTGAGCTATTTGTCCTTTTTCTTATGGTTTGGAGTAGTGCTTTATTATTACTAGGGATTGTAAGCCACTATTATGCACGTTGTTAAAATTTTCTTCCAGTCTGTTTCTTGTGTTTTTAAATCATGTCTCTAAATTATATAGAAGTTTTAGATTTTCACTTGGTCCAACATGTCAGTCTTTTTCTTTGTTGGCTTACCTGGCCAAATTTGACCAGAACACTGAACTCAAGAAGCCAGGGATCTCTTTCTCATTAAATTTCTCATTATGATGCTGTTCAAATCACTATATCTCACTTCTTCAGGAGGAGGAAATATTCTACCTGGGGTATTAGGAGGATAATGAAGTAATGATCATGATATTTTGAATTCTTCAGGCTTTTTGATAACAACAAACCTTATCTGCACTGATTACATTTTAAAAAGATAAAATTATCCTCATGAGGTCTGAATTACTGCTTTCAGATGGCAGAAAAACAGTTGTAAATGAGTTAATTTCATCTAAAGAAAGTTATTTCATTACTACATATGATCAGTAAGCTTTTCTGTGCAAAAGAACATAGGGTATTTTAACATGCAGACTTAATTGATCAAAAAGACCCTCCAGGTTTGTCTAGCCCAATGATCTGCAAATCGTAGACTCTGCTCTAAGGCCCTGATGGAATTTGGTACCAATGTTGCTTTGGGGATCAATTTATAATGATCCTTAAACTCAGAATTTCCTTTGTGAAGTTGTGGGGCATAGGCATAAGGAGTAAAACTTTGCCAAATAATTAATATTTTTAAGAACCAAATTTCTTGTTACACAGTAACATATCTAATTGTGACGGTTATGTACAGACTAGAAAGCCATTTGCTACCAGGGAATGTAGAGTACTAAAGACACAGCCCCAACCTCAAGGTGTCCAGTAGAAGAAGTAAATATTCAGGAAGAAATGGTATAGGGGAGGTGAGATTACTTCTTGTTAGGTGGACCAAGAAAGACCTTAGAGGGCAGTGGCCTGTGAGCTGAACCTTAAAAAAGCAGGTATTATTTGAACTGAGAAACAGACACATGGAGAGAGCATTCCTCAGAATGGAAATAATAAGCAAAAGAAGAAAACAGGAAACTACAGAGCTTGAAAAGAAATACTGAGTAGTTCATGGTATATAAAGGAGTGAGGTAGGAAATGATTGGAAAGGTAAAGTTCCAATTTTTACTTTGATAGGTAAAAAACTTTGTGTTTTTTTGTCTTAAAAATGACTCAAGGGGCTTCCCTGGTGGCGCAGTGGTTGAGAATCTGCCTGCCAATGTAGGGGACACGGGTTCGAGCCCTGGTCTGGGAAGATCCCACATGCCGCGGAGCAACTAGGCCCGTGAGCCACAATTACTGAACCTGCGCGTCTGGAGCCTATGCTCCGCAACAAGAGAGGCCACGATAGTGAGAAGCCCGTGCACCGCGATGAAGAGTGGCCCCCGCTTGCCGCCAGTAGAGAAAGCCCTCGCACAGAAATGAAGACCCAACACAGCCATAAATAAATAAATAAATAAAATTAAAAATAAAATAAAATAAAAATTAAAAAAAAAAAAGACTCAATATAAGAAACAGAAATATGAACTCCATCTTTGATGAAACAAGGATAAATCTGAAGATAGATTACTTAAAACTAGAGGAAGATCAGACATAGTTGCCTGGAGAAGGAAATTCTGAAAAAAAGTCTATCACTTAATGATTCTGATCAGTTGCTAATTAAGAGATACTCAAAACAGTAATGGCTTAAACAAGGTAAAGTTATATTTTCCTCACCTATAAGAAGTCTGAGGGTGGGCAGTCTAGGACTAAGGGTTCAGGGCTCTTTGTGGGCTTTTTCCTCTGCCATTCTCAAGATCTTCAAGGATCTCTTTATGAACACAAGTTAGCTACTGGAGCTCTAGCCATAGCATCCATGTTTCAGGTACCAGAAAAGAGAGGCCCATAAAAGGACACCTGTCTTCCAACCAAGTTATCTCCCTTTAGAGCAATTTCCCTGAAACCTCACCCAGTGGCTTCTCATTGTCACTTTTATCTGCAAGAGAGACTGGGAAATGTTATACATTGGTACGTTGTTGCCCCCAATAATACAGGAGTCTGTTATTAAGGAAGGAGGAAAAGACGGGCATTAGGAAGACAGCTAGCATCTCTAACATAAGAAAGACGTTGATTTACCCACTCACCCCCAGAACTCTGGAAAGATTCAGCTCCCACCCAGCTCTAGCAGGCCAGCAGCCAGGCTTACATTCATCACACAGCAAATTTGAGAAACTGAACCAGATAAAAAGACCTACAGATACCAACATTTATGTTCCCCCATTACAATTTCAGCTGGTAATTCTACTCCTAAGTATATCCAAGAGAAATGAAAAACGTATGTCCCCATAAAAATTTGTAACATGAATGTTCATAAACATTATTTATAGTAGCCTCTAAAGTGGTAATGACCCAAATGTCCATCAACTGATGAATGGATATACAAAACATGATATATCCATGCAATGCAATATTATTCAGTCATAAAAAGGAATGAAGTACTGATACATGCTACAACATGGACAAACCTTGAAAACTTTATGCAAAGTGGAAGAAGCCAATCACAAAACACCATATAATGTACAATTCCATTTATATGAAATGTCCAGAATAGGCAAATCTATGGAGACAGTAGATTAATGGTTGCCAGAGGCTGGGGATATAGGGCAGGGGAAAGTGATGAATGAAGAATGACTGCTAATAGACATAAAGTTTCTTTTTGGAGTGATGAAATGTTTTAAGCTTAGCCTGTGGTGATAATTGCACAACTCTGAATATACTGAAAATGGTACACTTTAAATGGGTAGATTTTATGGTATGTTAATTATATCTCAATAAAGATGTTAAATTTTTTTTTAAAAAAACAGCTGGCCAGGAAGTACTCTGCAGTGAAGCTCACTAATCTGTAAGCTCTATTCCAGCACACAAAGCTTCCATTGAGTTCTTTAGTGCTTTAATCTTAAATGTAAACAGATGGCCAAGAATCTCCAGATATTTGAGGAAATTCTTCAACATGAAAGGCAGAGAGAAAAACAAATAAATAGAAGAGAGAAAAAAGAACCCAGAAGAAACAGAGACAATGCATAGAGCCAAAAACAACTTCAAAGCATAATAAATATTTTCAGAAGATAAGATAGTGCATCTATGAAACAATAAGATGCTATAAGAAAAGGAACCTCAAAGAAACAAGAAAGAGAGCTTGGAAATTGAAATATAAAAGCTAAAGTCAAGTCAATCTCCCAGAAAGTGGAACAGAAAATTAGAAAATCAATCCAGAAGATTCTAGTAAAAGAAAAATTTTATTAGAAAACTTTGGAGAGGAAATTGTCAAAGAAATAATACAAGAAAATTTCCCAAAACAAGAAAATATAAATATCCAGATTGGAAAGGCCACCAAATTCCCAATACAGTGAATGAAAAATGACAAAAGACTTTCCAACACATACACACACACACGCACACACACACACACACACACACACACACACACCAATTCACTTCATCATGAAAGAGCACAACACCAAGGGTTTAAAAAAAAATCTTAAAAGCTTCTAGAAAGAAAAAATAGGTTACATACAAAGGAGGTATGAAAGCATTGCATTGGAATTCTCAATAGAATATTGAAAATCAAAAGTCAGTGGAGCAGTGTTTTCAAAATTCTGAGTGGAGGTTATTTTCAACCCAGTATTGCATACACAGGACAGAATGTCAGATGAGGAGTTTGGATTTTATTGTATAAGCAATGGGGGATCTTTGAACATTTTTGAGCATGGAAGTGACCTAATCAGAATTGTGCCAATTATAGATTTGTCCAACAATGGAATTTCAAATGACTTGGTTTGCAGAGAGTAAGTTTGGGAGACCAATTAGCAAAAAAAAAAAAGCTATTGTAGGAAATAAGAAAGGCTCTAAAGAGGGTAGTTGGCAGTGGGAATGAAGAGTCAGAGACAAGATAGGAGAAACATTTTAGAGGCAAAATCAATAGGATGTCACAAAGTCATCATTGTTCCAAAGCCATCTAATCAGATAAAAGCCAGTAAAGTGATTTCCTAGAATCAATATTGGCAGCATTTTCACATTAAAACCATGTCATGTGGAAGGGTGTTGGGACAGGAGAAGACTCTGCTATTTCTGCCTTATATTGAAATACACTTTGAAAAGTTTGAAAAACTAGGAAATGCTGAAAAAACGTGGTTATACAGCATTGTCAGGCATTCCAGGATTTCGAATGCCTGTCAGGTTGCCAACCTTGCTCTGGAAGTGCTACTTAAATTTACCAAGTCTTGAGGTAAAGATAAGCATATGGAATAGAATTTTCTCAACTCCTTCAAACGTCCTTCAAGTAAAAACCTTTGCAGTAATGTCTTCGATTCTGAGGCTCACTGACAAAGCATGGTTTTAAAGTAGTCTGCTTATTCTTTGTCAGGAGATACCTAAGAATAAGTGTAGTGTTCATTTGTAGGGTGTATACACTCAGCTTCTTGAGTTTCTCCTAATTAGAACTAATTTTTTAACTTTTTTTTTTTTAATTTGTATACTCACAAGAAGTTGTAGAGTCTTGCAAGCACTTCCCCCAGTAGTGATATCTTATAACTGTAGTGTAATATCAAAACCAGGTAATTGACATTGGTACAATACTGTTAACTAGACTACAAATTTTGTTTTTCACCAATTTTTATGTGCACTCATTTGTGTGTGTTTATAATTCTATGCAATTTAATCCTATGTATAGATTTGCATAACCACCACCACAATCAAGATACAGAATTATTCCATTACCAGAAAAGAACTCCCTCTGCTACTCTTTACAGTCATACCCACCTCCCCACACCCATCCCTGTCCCCTAGCAACCACTTTTTGTTTTCTACCTCTATGGTTTTGTTATTTCAAGAATGTTATATAAATGGAATCATATAGTGTGTAGCCATTTAAGATTGGCTTTTTTTTTCACTAAATAAAATGCCCTTGAAATCCCTCCAAATTGTTGCATCTATCAATAGTTTGTTTCTTGTTATTGCTGAGTAGTATTCCATTTTATGGATGTATCAAAATTTGTTAACCAATCACCTACTGGAGAACATTGGTTTCTGATTTTTAGCTATTAGAAATAAAGCTGCTGTGAACAGTTGTGTACACATAAGTTTTCACTTCTCTGCAGTAAATACGCAAGCATGCAGTTGCTGGGTTGTATGATACGTACTTGTTTAGGTTTAGAGGAAACTGCTGAACTATTTTCCAGAGTACCTGTACAATTTTACATTCCCACCAGCCATTTTTATGGGTTTTGTGTGTGTGTGTGTGTGTGTGTGTGTGTGTCCCAAGACATTTTCACCTCTGTTTTCTTTTAGAAGTTTTATGATTTTTAGCTTTTATATTTAGGTCTATGATCCATTTAGTTAATCCATGGTTACTCTAAATCAAAGGTCTTGACTCAGAGCCTATTGCTGTTCACTTCGAGATAGTAATCAAAACTGCATACTTACCCCAGCCAAGCCAATTGCAGACAGTCTGCTTTTGGAGAAGGAAGTATTATAAACTACTTACTTCTCTCTTCGCATCTACTCTTCGCATCCAGCTTAACTACCCGCGGTTTTAGGTGCCCTCCAGATTTGGGGCAAGGGAAGAGACAGAAAGGAGGGGAAAGGGAATAAGAAAAGTTTTAGTACTGTCTTAGCCTTCCATAATGCTCTCTGAGTCTGGCAGATGTTTAAAGCTGACTCTTCTATCATGAGATACTTTGAAGAATTCTTCAGAAATGTCTCATCTTTGAGGAACTCTCATCTATGGTTTTTTTGAGTTTCATGGGTACATTTCTATTCTAGGTGTTCACTTGCAACTCCTTCCACAGTTTCTAGGAAGGAATTTTTGCCGTTCTAGTCTTCACCCTTCCAATCCTCTGGTCTACAGGAAATATTCACACATCCTTTGCCCTGACAAACCTCTAGGAGTGCAGCCTAATCCAAAAGTATCAACTTGGGCTGTGCTACCAACAGTTAGTCATTTCTCATCCTCTAGATTTCCTAGATAAAATCAAACCCCACCTTGTATGCGTTCCCTACCAATATCCCTTGTGTATGTTGGGGGCAGGGTGGGGATGGGAGGGATGAGCCTCACAGCTTTCTCCAAAAATTCTCTCTCACAAAATCCTTTCCCTTCTCCATACTCTCACCACTTTTTATAGTCCTGCTCTGACTGAGAGGTTCAAGGTAATGGAATCGGTTCCAAAACATTTCCTTTGTAGATTCTACAGTTTGGTACTTCACTGCGGCATGCACCTGTTTTATCTTAGAGTCTCAATTTGAAACTTCAATTTTAATATCTCATCACATATGTATATAATATTTTTACTAATCTATAATCTTGAGCATAACGTACAAAATGGAACATGGCTCTGTCCATTCCCTAACTCTCCGCATTATCTCCTACCACTCCTACCAGAAGTCCATCACCTACTTACTAAACTGTTTCATATTTCTCTACTTTTAATCTTGCTGCCCTCTCTATCCCAAATACCGTATCCTATTCCTACACCGTGTCCTTTGACAGGCTTACTTCTAATTCATACTTATGCAACAGTACCCAAGTCAGGAGTCATATGCTCCCTGACTTCTTTTCCTTGTTCTTCCTGTGCATCATTCTAGACTAAGCACCTACCCCATATACCCACCCATGGCCAACTGTATACACCTTATTATAGGACTGACTGCTTTCTATTGAATTTATATTTTCATGTTTCTGCTTACTGCAGCAGATGGGAAGCTCCGCAAGTGTACAATCTTTGTAACCCCACCCCCTACCACAATGCCTGTCCTATTAAGGAACTTAATTTCTTGGCCTGAAACAAAAGGAAAGAATCCAAACAAATTCCAGATAATAGAGAAGAAGAATCTCCTTCACTATGGTGTACTTGGATAGAATGACAACTTCTCAGAAATTATTGGATTCCAGGCCATTAATTAATCAATACAGCCTAGCTATAGATTATAGAGTTTCCCTTACTAGTGTTTACTGATATGGACCAGTTAAGGAGCCCTTAGTTTTGTGAACTAAAATCCAATTGAAGTTTCTAATTATGTCATGATAGCATTTTAAATTCGTTAGAATGCTTTATCTTAATAGAAAAAAATTATTTCCATACATTTATACCTTCTATCTTCATATTCTTCCAGCAAGGAATATATTTGGGAATAGCTCTCCTAACCTAATAGTTTACATAAAATGAACTAATGCTTGTCGTATCACTGTGAAAAACTATGTTTGCAATGATAGTCCCATTTGTATGGTACTGTAGTTTATGAGATATTTGTAAAATCATAGATGATTGCGTTTGATTTTCACAATAACTATGGGAGGTATAGGAACAGAAATCATTATCCACGTTTTACAAATGAGATAACTGAGGTTTAGAAGGAATAAATTATTTGTTCCACGTCACATAGCTAGTGAGTGATTTGAGCTGACATGAATACGTAGGGCTTTTGGGTCCAAGTTGATTGCCTTTTCCATTATCCTCTTTGTTGCATGTGTTGATAGGAAGCCTAACCTGCTGAGAAAATGATTGAGAAAGAAGGAAAGATCAAAAGGAAAAGTCATGCACACACACATATATATACACACAAACATATTCAAACAACAACTCTTAATAAGAGTAGAATACTATGCAGTAATAATTAGTGAGTCAATTTATGGTCATTATATTTTCACAATTTGGTAAAATATAAAGCAGACTCCCTACTATGCTCCTATCATCTTCCCTTCCCTCCAAATCCAAGTGGTTTGGATGAAAAATTAAAATAGAATCAGTAAAAGAAAATATAGCTGGATTTCTTGTGCTCTTGGAATGGAAGAACCCTTTCTAAGCATAAACTGGGGGAAATAATTACAAACATGACAGAAAAAGTACTAATTTACTTAATTTACATAGTCTGTATCAATACATATCAGTTAAGTTAAACAATTAGAAAAATGGTTTAAGAACATGAAATAACAGTTCATAATTCACAGAAAAGAGAACTGAGATTGCCAATATACATGTTTAAATGTCCTCAACCTCATAACTAAAGAAATTCATACTAAAGCAATAGTATAGCAATGAAATACCCTTTTTTACCAATTATACTGGCAAAGATGTTTGAAGTTTAGCCATATCTCATTTTGGTGATGTGTATAGAAACATGCACTATTAGTAGGACTTTAAATTGTTGCCATCTATTATGGAGGATAAATAGCAATATCAAAACTTTAAATGTATGTGCCCTTTGACCTAGCAGTTTCACATCTGGAAATTTAAAGCATGAATACATGCACATGTGCTTCAAGGTATATGTACTAAGATACTTTTTGAACCTCAGTGGTGATCACCAAAAAAAAAGAGAAAAGAAAAGAGACTTAGATGGTCATCAAGGATTGGTTAAACTTCTATAGGCCCATATAAGGGAATACAGTGATCATTAAAAAGCAGCAATTTATATCTATATGTTCCAGTGTAGACAAATTTCCAAAATATACTCTTAAGGAAAAAAAGTATGGTAGAATCTCATTTGTATGTGTATACATACATACACACACACACATACACACACATATATGTATATGTATAATATTTGGTTGTCTGTGTACAAAAAATTTCTGAGAGGGGTCACAAAAATCATTAATAGTATTTTCTGTAGGAGATTGAGGGAGGTACCCTTATTTTTATTTTTCACCTTCTGTCCTTCTAAGCTCTTGGCATTTATTACCAAAAGCATTTATTACTTTATTATTTAAGGGGAAAAAATGATTAACTAGAGAAAACCTCCTTCAACCCCATTTCAACCTCATGCCTCCCTGTAGCTGTTTCCCAGTTGCTGCCTCTTCACCATCAGACTATGAGTTAGTCTCCACTTTCTCATATCCTATTCATTTTCTCAACCGTCTGGAGTCTCATTTTTGTCCTCGTCATTTCACTGAAACTGCTACAATTATCTCCAATTATCTCTCAGTTCATATACCCAATGGCTACTGTTAATATTTTAACACACTCTATCTTCTACAGTAATGGACAGTCCATCCTTTTTAAGAGTTCTCTTCCCTGGGCTTTTATGATACTTGAGTCTCCTGGTTTTCCTTCTGTCTTTCAGATTCTTCAGTCTCTTCTGTCAGTTTTGTAGATTTAAATGTTAACATTTCTCAGGTTATTTTCTTAGGACCTTTTCTCAGTCTACATGTTCTATTTCAGTATTCACATTCTCTTAGTCTGTTGAGACTGCAGTAATAAAACATCATAGACTAGATAGCTTATAATCAACAGAAATTTATTTCTCACAGTTCTGGAGGCTAGGAAGTCCAAGATCAAGGTTCTGGCAGATTCAGTGTCTGGTAGGGACCTGCTTCCTGGTTCAAAAGACTTCCCTTTCTCTGTGTCCTCAGATGGGGGAATGGGTGATGGATCTCTTTGGGGTCCATTTTATAAAGGCACTAATCCCCTTCACGAGGGCTCCACCCCCCTGACCTGATCACCTCCCAAAGGTCACACTTCCTGATACAATCACATTGGAGGTTAGCATTTCAACATAAATTTTGGGGTGAGACATTCAGTCTGTGGCAAACATCTACTCCCATAGGAACCTCAAACTTGTACTAATCTTGATTTTATTTCCCCCCTTGCTTCAACCAACATTGCCTCTCACTTCCCATCTCTGTAAAGGACATTACCATCTTTCTACCCAGTGGCTCAACCTTGACTCTACCCTCTCCCTGATGCCTCCAGCATTGCAGTCATTAAGGCCTATTTACCACCTAATACCCCCAAATCCATCCACTTCTGTATTTCTGCTGCTCTAGTTTGTGATCTTTACTCAGGTTACTATCATAACCTATGAACCAGTCTCTAAGTCATTATTTCTCTCTCCTCTGTGTACCCCTCTCTTCCTCCACTTTTTAGCCAAAGTATACTCTTGCCAAGGCACACATCTGATCATGTCATTCACCTTCCACCACCCACAACCTTTCTATGTCCATCCACTGGCCTTGTGATCAAATTGGAACACCCACATTACTACGGGTCCCATCATGGTATCTCTCAAGCCTCATTATTCCCCATGCCTCTTCTCTCAGCCCCAACACACATCCACACTGCACCAGAGCCACACTGCTGAATTCTTTTCAGTTCCTCAAACACCCCAGATTTGTATGTTCTCACTACAGGCCTTCTCACATGCTGGCCATTCCCTCTAGAACGCTCAGTACCTCCACATAGAGCTAATTCCACTCCATCCTTAAGTTCACAACTTCACATTACTTTTACCTCCAAGAAACTTTCTTTGAATCCCCAGCTGAAGATCCAGGGCCCCTACTAAGTGCCCACAGAGCCACTATTGCATCCTTTTTCCTAGTTTAGGGATGATTAAGAAGTAAATGTCATTGAACTTCATCAGTGTCTAACTTTCTTTCTTTTTTTTTTTTTTTTTTTTTGGGCCTCGTGGCACAGCTTGTGGGATCTTAGTTCCCCGACCAGGAATTGAACCCATGCCCTTGGCAGTGAAAGCGCAGAGTCTTAACCACTGGACCTCCAGGGAATTCTCTAACTTTTTACCCTCTTTTCACCCATACTTAATTTTATGGTAACGATGAGGCTGAAAGCCTAAATTCAGAAAAAAAGAAAAAAAAAACTAATCTTTCCACTCACTCTTACACTAGTAAGTATGTTAATTGAGTGGTTTATGAGTGTGGTTTGGTTTAGTTTCATGGGTTTTTTTTTAATTCAGTATAGTTGTGTTTACATTGAATTTGTTTAATAGGCATTAGTAGATTTTATTCCATTTGCAATTTAAGAACAAAAAAAGGTGTATTACAATATGGTACAGTTTCTGTAAGGAGATTGTTCCCTAGTGTCTGTCATATTGGAAGCTGGTTGAGTTTTCTGCCCTTCAGAACATGTTTTAATATTTATAATCTTGTCTTCATTCTGTGCCTGTCTTCATTGTCTGTATACATGTATATGTACCAAAATAAGTTGAATGTCATTTTTGACCGTGATGATAAATTTCCTTACCATGAGTTTAAGTGAAAACTCAGACTGACAGACATCCTTCTTTACCATTAGCAGCTGGGCTCCTTAGACCATCCTGTCAGAGGCTGAGAGCAGAGAGAAGGAAGATCAGCGGTATATGTTACGTTTCCATAATAGCTTTTTGTGTGAGTGGTTGTATGATATTTTTTTAAGTAAACATAAAAACCAGTGAGTAGTATAAGCAGTAGGGACTGGCTTTAACTGCAGCTGGTAAATCAGTGCAGCTAGGGCTGTCAGGATCCTCGGGGGGACATTTTTTTAGCACACAAGCAGAACTCTGATGAATGAGCTCTTATTTCTTTCTTTCTTTTCTTTTTTTTTTTTTAAATCCAGGTAGGGAAAGGTTTATATTCAGTAGTATAGGAAAGGATCTGCTCTTTCAAACAGAAAACATCAGTTGGATAGTTTCACAGATACCAGGTTGAAAAACAGTAAAATCTGGGGAGCAAGTAAAGCTGCCTTTTTCCCAAAGTGAAAGCTCAGATGCAACTTTTAAAAAACTGATTAGACCCTTTGTAAGTTTATTGGTAGAGTATTAGGATACCAAATTTTATTAATTTCTACCTGGGAATTTTTCAAACCAGATAAAGTGCCTTAGGAACACATACTGGTGAATACAAACATATATTGCTGTACTCAGTTTATGGCTGAGCTGTCTTTCCAAGAACTCAGCAAAGCAGTCTAGAATCATAACTGCCATGCCAAGCAGAAATTCACCTGCACTGGAGTACAGGATTTTGTGTGGCAATAAGCATTTTTTTCAGTTATATTTTTAATTAAAAGTTTCCCACATTTGTAACTGAATCTGTAAAAATGTGCCAGATTGAGCTAGCACATCCAAGCACCACTGGTGCTTTGGGGGAAGTATGCTTTTTAAAAAATTGGATGGTTGAGCTGGGAAAAATCCAGCTGTTTTACTTAACATTGCTCTTACTCAGAGTTCTTTGACTCCCTTTTTTTCTTCAGTGAATCCAGTGGTGTGTGTGTTGGCTCCTCACCCCCAACCCCTTCACTTTTGTCTTTTAAGATTGATTTCAGATAGTGATGTGGGTTAAAGCAATATAATATTAATTCACTGTAGTGGGTAATAGAAAGCTATTCCTGCCTTGTAGTTTCTCTCTTAAATAGGTCAGAGCAGCAGGTAATCTTCATCAGCAAAGCAATTAGATTTTTAACCCTTACCTATCACATTGAGCCCTGAATTATTACATGGTGTTTGGGATGGTGGGGGTTGGGGAGTAGGGATGCAGGGATCGGGAAGAGAACCAGTAGTCAAGGGATTCACAACGTCCACTTTTGAGGTTAGGTTCCTTGATGGCCATTGTCAGATTGGACTGGGAAACATCGTTTTAAACTCCTATTTTTCTCTCTATAAATCCACCTTCTGCTTTCCATTAGAGAAGTAAACTGTAGTGCCATACAGAACTGCTAAAACTCTGATTAGTAGACCTAAGAAAAATCAACTCATAGGAAGGTACAGGAGGAGGTAAACATGATTAGAGAGGACTTGGGCTTACTAATGCTATTATATAGAAATATTTGCACAGATTATGCCTCCCCACCGCTGCCACTCCCAGGCTGCTTAATCTTCCTGTTTACTGTAATCCTGCTTCTCTGGGAATTACTTCTGTCTTCTCCAAGTCACTTTCTTCCCAATACAGGAAGGGCTTGCTTATTTGTTCATTAGCAATGTTGAACATATTAGCAACTTTGGTGTTCAGTTCATGGGCATCGGTGTGTACATACACACAAACACATAAATGCTGAACAACAGGAGACCCTGAACTATATATATTAACAGCTGAAATTTCCATAACCAGGAAGAATTTTGAATTCTAATTCCAGGTGGCTTGGTTATGATATCTGTTTATGGCTGTATTTGGAAGTTAAACCTGAGTATCAAAATGACATTTGTTCAGCACTGGAAATACAGTGAATAAGGAAAATTATCCAACTCTTTCTGAAAGAAAAAAAAATGTAACTCAGATAAGTTAATGAAAGTAATACCTAGAAACATTAAACTAGGGTAAGCACTGCAAAGGAAATAAAACGGATGTGAGAGAAAGATTGTACTTGCAAGGTGGGATGTGGCAAATACCTTTTAGTAGCGGGCTGGGGATCATCTAGCAAACATCTAAAGCTTCGCAGCTTCGTTCTCTAGCAGAGTTAAGAGATTCTCCTCCACCCCCAGAGTTGCCTCAGTTTTTTTCCCACAGCTTTTGACTCCGAAATTGTTCATGGAAGTGGGTGGGGCCTCGCCATTCCTTCCTTTCTGTCTTAAAATGGTCACATTTGCAGAGCATGCTCCTTGAGTCCTTCAAGCTGCAGCTTCTCCCAGCTGCCTTTGGCTCTAATTTCCTTATAGGTGTAGCACCATGGCAACAGGCCCAGCCTAGAGCCCAGGAACCTTGTTTGTGTTACCTGCGGGGCTGGATGCAGCCTGAGGAAGAGAAGAATATTACCTGTCCTGCAGCCTATTCGGAAGATGACTTCATGTTCTGTTATATGTGTTTCTGTTCTGCTTCTACTGAAGACTTGAAATTACACCTGGAAAACATTTATCCAGAGATGTTATCAGTAACCGAAGGCAGCAGGGGAAACCATCTTCTATTGGTTCTTGTCTCCTAAAGAGTTGTTTTCTGAGATGTAGTTCAGAAAGTGATTTGCTGTACCGTGACATGTGGCACCGCTATGATTTGGGGGTGCACTGCAAGATGGCTGTACAGTTGCTTCATGTAGGTAGACATTTATTTGGTTTGAGATAAAATTAATTTATGTTTTAGAATATTTTCCTAAAGAATTTAAAACATAAAAGTAAGCCTTATTTTGTACCTCCTATTTTAAATATGCCTTCATCTTCCCTGTTGAGAGGCTCACTCCCAGAGCAGGATAGCCTTTTCCCCTACAAGCAACTCCTCCTGGGAAAAACGGGCTGGAACTGTTGTTTCATATGTGTTTAGAAAAGATTACAGTATCCTGTTGCCTCAACCAGGCTTCCTATGAAGCATATTGGGAAAGGTTGTATGGTAATTACATTAAAATTTGTTTTTGCATTTAGTTATTTATAGTTGATATGCTCTGTTGACAGTATATAACATGTCATTGTCTTATCCAGTAGAACAAAAGGAAATAAATGTGGAGCCATTACATTGTTATATTTTTAGGTACAAAACATTAGGTGGCTTTTGTGCATCCTTTGTATTATCAATAGTAAATATAATTATTGACTTTTTGACCGTAAAAAGATTGCTGAACATTAGAACACACATTTTTGTGTGTGGAAAGAAGAATGGACTAAGGTCCTATTGCTTAAGATGTTTTTTACTGTACGGAGTTTGATTAAACAGTGTTAGAATGGGAACAGAAGGGTAAGAGCAGCCTTTCGTGCTAGTTTCCTATATCTCATTACTTTATAATTTAACTGAAAGCTACTCTGACGTTAAGTATTTTGGTTCCTTTTTAAGTTAACATGGTTATTTCAATGAAATTAATGAAGCTGCTTATTTAATGTGTTTTACAAAAACAAATGTCTTTCCACAAGGCATTTCTTTTTATCCCTATTACTAGGTACTTCTGCTTGAAATATATGTATTTAACTCCGGGTGTTTCAGTCAATAAATACTATAATTACTGAGTAAAACTGCATAGCTACCCAGTTCTGGATTCAAGAATATTGTGTTTTATATTGTTTGGCTTCATTGATTCTTCCAAGGGGAAGGCAGTGAAGTACTAGCTCCTGTAGTGACAAGAGTCATGCTTCCCCTCATTCCTTTTTAAACAACTAGGGGACAAAATCAACCAGAATGCCTGAACGGTGTTGACAAAGGTCTGTTCTTCTAGTTTGAACATTTCTTTTGAGGGTGCGAAGTTTCTTCAAGGCATTTTACTCTTTATTCATATTTGTACAGTAAAGCATAGATAGAACCAAGAGCTTGCCAGAAAAGAATTCCATATAGAGATGGAAATCAGACCTTTGGAAAAGCAGGATCTTGTGCTGAAAAGTTTGGCTTTGAATCTGGGTTTGTGTATGCGTGTTTATTCTGCCAAAGCAAAAGGAAACAGAATGAGGGTTCAGTCACTGCTATTTTGTCACTGATAGTAGAGGATAAAGCTATAGCATGGAAAAAAAAAAAAAAAGAAAAAGAAACGATATGTCTTTTGATAAAACCTTTGCATAAAAAAAAATGTGTAAGATAACCTTAGATGATATATATTTCTCCACCTCCAACACAGGAATGAGGATAAAAACAATGTCTGTGGCGGAGCTTCAAGCTCCCTTGAGACTAGTAAAATTATAGCACATTTTTGTGTTTTGTTGAAAAAAGAAAGTGTGTACACACAGACACAAATATGTATGTGGTTTATCTGTGCCACATGAATATGGTCCTATTATTATTGTTACAGATTAACTGTTAATTTGCTCATTTATTTTCCTCTTAGGCATTTATACATTTGGTTAAGCCTCCATTGCGTTTGACCTTTATTTTCTTGTTGGCCAAGTGGTTACACTACCATAAATATCTTTTTCTACTTTTAGGTCTCGTGGGCTGCCTAAACTAAAAGAGTCACGTTCCCATGAATCCCTGCTGAGCCCATGCAGTGCAGTGGAATGTCTGGATCTTGGTAGAGGGGAGCCCGTATCAGTGAAGCCACTTCATAGCAGCATCCTTGGACAAGACTTCTGCTTTGAGGTAGAAAAGTGTAGGAAAAAGGAAGAGTAGTTAGACAACAAAGAGATTTTCTATCCAGTATTCTTGTGATCGCATTACTGTAGTATTGATGATTTGATCATCTTAACTGGTTTTCAGTTGCTGAAAATTACCTACTTACAGGGGAAAAATTGGAAATCTGCTAATCTGATTCTGTTAGTGATTAAAGTTATTAATGATGGCTTCTCATTCCTTTTGGGCTTGTCTGCTTTCAAAAGAAATGAGTTCTTCCACTCAGTGCTCTGTGGTGACCTAAATGGGAAGGAAATCCAAAAAAGAGAGGATATATGTATAGATATAGCTGATTGACTTCGCTGTACAGCAGAAACTAACACAACATTGTAAAACAACTATACCCCAATTTTTAAAAAATAAATAAGTAAATGGGTTCTTAGTGCATTCTCAGCAGAGGTCACAAGATTAATAATAACTTATTGTTAGTATTTTAATTTTTTAGTATTGATAAAGATATCACACAATATGTTATTATTTTTCTCCTGAAAGCCAAACCCCCCAATTTTAATGATCCTTTTGAGGAAATTGACTAAAACCATAATTTTTCTAACTAAAACATGGACAGTTCAAGATCTGGGACCATGTCTTATTTATTTTTGTAATCCCCAGCACTTAGCCCAGTCCCTGGCACATTGCAAGTGCCTAACTTCTTCAGTGAACAAATTGCCCTACACCAGAAAATTTCATCATCACCTTTTATAAGGTAATTTCCCCCTCCCAAAGTAAATGTACACAATTGGCCATTTGCAAATTTAATTTCAAAACCATCCATATACTTGTTAGGGTTATGATTTAATTAATGAGCACAAACTTACAAAGTTATTAGTGATGAGTCCTATGTTAGATATTGTAGAAGTTGAAAGATGTTTTATACCTTTTCTTATGGACCTGCACTATCCAACAGAAATACAGTGCAAGCCACATGTGTAATTTTAAATTTTATTAAACCCAAATGTTACCACTTCTAACATGGAACTAAAAATTATCACTGAAACTTTCTACATTCTTTTTTTAAAAACTGAATCTTCAAAATCTGGTGTATATTGTACACTTACAGCACATCTCAGTTTGGACTAGTATTTCAGGTGCTCGCTAGCCACGTGTGGTTAATAGCTACCATATTAGACAGAATGTAACATCTGATCTGATTCACTAGGTTATAATCTGAGATTGAGTTAATATGTACCACTTTAGCAATTTGGACAGGTCATTTATTGGTGTTCTTTTGTATAAAAGTCACTTGAACTTTGCCATATTTGTAGAGCTCAGTTCAACGGATTGTATGCCCAGCCAGGTGTTAGGTTCTAGGCATAGAGACAACATGCTTCATTTTTAAAGGACATTGATAATAATCGTCAGGCTAACCTAATTAAATGATTGGCAATCAGACTGGTTGCCTAGTAGAAGAGAAATCGGTTCCAAAGTAATTCAATACTGGTAACTCTTTTCAGTTTCACGTAGTAGCCTTCTGTAACATTATAATGAAGGCAGTCCCAAGAAGTAAGTTGTTTTAGAGACCTTCTTCCCTTTTTAGTTATTTTTATTAACTCAGAATTGAGCATATTTATTTGCAGGTAATTTTTAAAGGTTTAAGTTTAATTAAAGGTTTTTAGTTTTGTTCTTTCTAAACTGTAGGCCAGTTTTAGGTTCCTGAGCTGAATTCTCAATGGCCTTTGTCTTCATACCTGCATTCTAGTAGATGCTAACTAGATAACAAAGCAAAAAGTGAATGTGAATGTACATATAGATATCATAAAACCAGCAAATATCATTTTGGTTACCATGTAGTATAATATGGGTTCATAGCATATCTCTAACTCTTAAATGATACAACTAGGAAGATAGAGACCCCAAGCCCTGTATTTCCTTTTCCTTATCTCTAATCTTTATGTTGAAGGTTACCTACTTAAGTGGAAGTAAATGCTTCAGCTGTAACTCCGCTTCAGAGAGGGATAAGTGGATGGAAAACCTTCGCAGGACAGTTCAACCAAATAAGGTAATAGTGGCTTTGAATGTCCAAAAAATGTATAACTCTATAAGCAGTAAGTTGATTGCAGGTAAATAGAGTAATAATACCTTAAATTTTATAGAACTTTTAAACACATATACGTTTTGTCCTTTTATGCTCAAAATAATCTTATTACAGATAGTATCATGATATTACCAGTGTGGATAAGAGCAGCAGTCCCCAACCTTTTTGGCACCAGGGACCAGTCCCATGGAAGACAATTTTTCCACGGACGGTGGGGGGCGGGGGGGTTTTGGGATGATTCAAGTGCATTACATTTATTGTGTACTGTATTTCTATTATTATTATATTGTAATATATAGTGAAATAATTATACAACTCACCATAATGCTGATAGGAGGCGGAGCTCAGGCTGTCGTGTGAGCGATGGGGAGCGGCTGTAAATACAGAGGAAGCTTCACTCGCTTGCCCGCTGGCTCACCTCCTGCTGTGCAGCCCAGTTCCTAACAGGCCACAGACCGGTACCAGTCCGTGGCCTGGGGGTTGGGGACCCGTAGATAAGAGGACTCAGAGAAGTTAAGTCACTTGACCAAGTGAGAAGCTAGTACAAGACAGAAATGGGACTAGAACACAAGTTTCTTAATTACTTATCTCTATTTTATTTGCAGAAAGCTAATTCAGTTGCCACAAGACTGGCTATATGAAAACTTACAGGATGATATTTTTTAACCCAAGTAAAATAGAATGTATGTGGCTCTCTGAGAGCTTGCAATCCCCTTCATTATTTTTTGACTGCCCTTAATGAAGTACATAGCATCACCTACTTTAAGAGGAAAATGTTGTCTTTCTGGGATTTCAACTCTCAAACACAACTTTGTTACTTCTTTATAGGACAATTGCAGACGAGCTGAAAACGTTCTCCGTTTATGGATTATTGAAGCCAAGGACCTTGCCCCTAAAAAGAAATATTTCTGTGAACTGTGCCTTGATGATACCCTCTTTGCTCGTACAACCAGCAAGACCAAAGCAGACAATATTTTCTGGGGTGAACATTTTGAGTTCTACAGCCTTCCACCTCTTCATAGCATCACAGTTCACATTTATAAAGATGTGGAAAAAAAGAAAAAAAAAGACAAGAATAATTATGTAGGGCTAGTCAATATCCCCACTGCCAGTGTGACTGGTCGCCAATTTGTAGAAAAGTGGTACCCAGTGAGTACACCTACACCCAACAAAGGAAAGACAGGAGGACCTTCTATTCGGATTAAATCACGTTTCCAAACTATCACCATTCTGCCTATGGAGCAATACAAAGAGTTTGCAGAATTTGTCACCAGCAACTACACCATGTTGTGTTCTGTTCTTGAACCAGTAATTAGTGTGAGAAATAAGGAAGAGTTGGCCTGTGCCTTAGTGCACATTCTTCAAAGTACTGGCAGAGCCAAGGTAAGTGGAAAAGGTGGGTTGCATTACCCAAAATCTCCTCCCTACCTTTTATGAAGAAACAAGCACATGTTTACTGTGGAGATTCAAATTAGAGAAATATGCTTTGCTAATGGTCAAAAAAAAAAAAAAAGAGAATTAGGAACGAAACCTATTAGTGGTTCTTAGATCCAGAAAAGATGGAGATTATAAAAGTGAAGCAGTAAAATGGAGACTAACAAGTATTTATTTAAAGTTTATTTGCATGAAATAGAGATACTGCAGCTAGCTCTTTATTGTCTGACAAAATAAATGGTAGGATTGGTGGATACTCTCTCAATATGTTCAGGATTATTTATCTTTAGTTCTGGAGTGTGTTGTATGATGGTTTTATTCCTCACTATATTTTAAATTAAGATTGACTCATGACTGTACCCCCCTAGTCACAGAATGAGGTATTCCAGAAGCATGCTGGTCATTACCAAGAGTCTTCATGAGATTAACATCTAAATTTGGAATTAAAATACCAAGGGATGTTATTTAATTGTTAGCTGTCTCATGATAACCTTATGTCAATTCATGCTGGATAGAAGTAAAAGTTCAGGAAGATAGAGAGAAATATACTAATTGTATAAAGAACACTAAACAAATGATAGGGTCTTTTTTTAAAAATTTTTATTGGAGTATAGTTGATTTACAATGTGTTAGTTTCAGATGTAACAATTGATAGAGTCTTTGATCAGCCTGAACTGTGGTAATTATCACCTCTGTGAGGCATATTCACTTAACTAGGCTAAGTCTCCATTATATTATATGCAAATTGGTCATGGTAAAATTGTATTTTAGATCTAGAGGAGTTCACAGCTAGAATAATTTATGTAGAACTGAACAATAAAATAAAGCGTTTTTAAAATTTCTTGATACAAATCAGAATATATCAAATATTCAATATTTAGTCCCTTATTTAACTGCCCTCCTACTGATTATCATTTTGGTGTTTGAATTTACTAATAATAATTTTGAGCTTTCTGGTGTTAAAAAAGGTGTCATTGAAATTTTGAGTCTCATCTTTGAAATTGTATGGATATATTCTTTCTGTTCTTCATTTGCTCAGGGTTCAAGGATATATGTAGGATTTTTAAACAGCTTTATTGAGGTACAATTTACATATCATAAACTATACCCATTTAAAGTGAAAAATTCAGTGAGTTTTGACAGATTATGCACCCATGGAAACCACAGCAATTAAGATACAGAATGTTACCATCAGCCCCAAGTTTCTTCCTGACCCTTAGCACAAGAGTTTTAGTAGTGACTCCTAAGTCTACAACTCTTTTACAGTGTTGATCTACCCTGGAATAAATCCCATTCATGTTTAAAATGCTTAATTTTAAAATAAAAGTAAATCAGCATATTCCCTCTGTTTTTGATTTTGGAGACTTTGAAATATCCAGTGAATATATAACTTTCAAAATACAGGATGTTATCACATTTCAAATTGAACAACAGTAAACAATGAACTTTAAATCAAGTTCCTTAAGACTGTTGAGAAATGAAGCAGTTATTTCTTAAGGGCTTTATTTCTCCTTATGCCTTCCTTTGCTATGGATGGATGGATGGATGGATGGATGGATGGATGGATGGATGGATGGGGATACATACATACATACAAATATAATCAGCCTAGAAAATGAATTCAGATGGTTAGTTCAAGAAATTTCATGTTGATACTATGGACCAGTTTGTAACCATTATATATTGAATGCCTAATATGTGTCAGAAGCTGTTAAATGCTGGAAATATAGAGGTGAATAAAAATAGACACTGTCTTTGGTCTCATGGGACTCACAGTCTTCTGGGGAAGACAGATGTTAATCAAATAATTACAGAAATGTGTGATTACTGTGAAAAGTGCAGATTTTTAAAAAGTTATATGGTGCTGTGAGAATGTGGATTAAGGGGTCCTGACTAATGGAGTTCAGGGGCAGTGTTGGTAAGATAAGGCTTCACTGAGGAAAGATGTGCAAACTAAAATCCAAAGGCTCTGAGGAATTAACTCCATAGCAGTGAGGGCAGAGCAAGGGTGGGAGTGAAGCAGAACTGAGAACAGCATTTGCAGAAAGCTCTGTGGTGAATAGACAACATTGTGTGTTAGAAAGGGCTTGATGTATTCAAGGACCTACAAAAAAAAAAGGCCCTTGAGACTAGAGCACAATACAGAGAGAATGGTATGAGATGAGGCTGGGAAGATAGAAACCAGAAAATATAGAGACTTGCAGGCCACATTCAGAATTACAGTCTATATCAAAAGTGTGATGAAAAACCTTTGAAGGAATTTTTAACTTAGGATTGGTGACACCTAAAATTTTATCCTGACTGACTTTTTTCTTTCAAATGAATCTGGTAGCTTTAGTTTTAAAGCAGCGTTCCCAGGATGTTTGATATTTCATCAGTCTCTCCTAATGTATGTTATTTATTCAGTTGCTTTCTGCCTGACTGAACATTATTCTACCAGGATTTTCTGACCGACTTGGTGATGTCTGAGGTGGATCGTTGTGGAGAGCATGATGTCTTGATCTTCAGAGAGAACACCATTGCCACCAAATCCATTGAGGAATACCTCAAGTTGGTGGGACAACAGTATCTTCATGATGCATTGGGTATGGAGAAGAAAAACATCTGTTTTCTTTTCTTTCCCTTTTGATTTTTAGACCCTCATGAAACAACCAAATAGAACTCAAATTCTGCATGTTATCTGGTTCTAGCTGATTAAAGTGTTAAAGTTGGAGTTTCAGCTGTAAGAAGTCTCTGCAGTACTCAGCAGGGGACAGCAGATTGATTTCTTACACTATGTACCGTAAGAGAAACCTCATCAGCATAGGCAGCTACCCCCATGCCCTCAAGTCCCTGAGATTCTGAGATACACAGTAATGTTAGTAATGAGATGTCATTTCTAGTTGACCTGTTTCCCCCAAAGTGTTGGGTATTTATATCATGATATAAATCCTAAGTCTTGAAAGTGTTAGCATTATGCATCTAAAATGGAGAAACTCCTGCCAATTCCCACAACTCCCAATTTCTGCCTTCCAGACCTACAGAATTTTTCACAACTAATTTTTGTCCAATCAGTAGTTCTTAATGACTAGACCACCCACTTGCAGCTCCATATTTGGTCGTGACATTCAGGTGTTAACCACTAGAGTAAGACACTGTGCTCGGCACTTTGATATACATTCTGATAAAGCAGACATGAGTTCCTTGAAGAAGAGTGTCATTTTTTTTATCCCCATATCCCCAGTACTTCACACAGAATGTAGAGCAGCACCATCCTAAAGAAACATAATGTGAGTCACATGTGAGTAATTTAAATTTTCTAGTAGTCACAGTATAAAAACGGTAAAGAGAAACAGGTAAATTTAATTTTGATAACATTTTATTTAACCCATTATATCCAAATATTATTTAATACGTTATCAATATAAGAATTATTAATGAAGTATTTTACTTTTTTCATTCTAACTCTTGAAATTGTGTGCATTTTATATTTATTACATGTTCAGTTTGCACTAGCCAAATTTCAAGTGCTCAGCAGTCACATGAGACTATCAAGAATAGAAAATAAGGTATGAATGAATGGATAAATGTTTGCCATTATGGAGCTTACAATATAAATAGATAAGAAAGATAAGGATATCCCTGTAACCAAAAAGAGAAAGAGAATCCTGTGCCTTTTCAAATAATTAAAGAAATTGATTATACCTGATGGAATTATAAAATTTCCCTTGTGACATTTATGATGTGTGTGTAGCTTGAAGTTTAGCAAGGTTTGTAAAAGCAGAGATTGGACAAGGGAAATGGCAGGGGTTAGCATAGGGGAAAGAACCTCATGAACAAAAAGGCATCGAGGTACCAGAGAACCAGGCATGTTTGGAATATAGCCAATTAGCTGGAAACTAAAGTGAAAAAGACAAGTCAACAACAACAAAAATGATTAGACAAATAATTAGAACCAATTAGTTGAGGGCCTTGACTGCCTGGCTGAGGAGTGTAGATTTTACAGTAATCGTTGGTGAATGACTGGAAGTTTTGAGCAGGGTGTTTTTAATAGAATCAGTTTAACAGAGTGATTTAAATGGGTTGGTGAAGAAAGCAACTGAATGCAGAGACCAGTTAAGAAGCCATTATAATAAGGAAGGCAAGAAATAACAAGACTCTGAATGAGGTAATCGCCAAGAGTAAGAGAAAAGTTGGATCTAAGAAATATTAAAGAAGTTGAGCTAATAGGACTTGGCAACTTTTCAGTTTGTGGGAATGGGGCACGGCTTGGTGGAGGAGGAGATCAAATATTACAGTTAATTTGGGGCCTTCGTGAGTGACAAGAAGGATGATGAGATTCTTAACAGAAAGAGAACATAAAAGTAGTAGGCTTGAAAGAATGAGAAATGATATTTTCACTTCACATGTATTCAACTTGAAGTTCAAGTAGGAAATCCCAGAGGTTCTAGGTAGGAAATCCCAAGACATCTGTCTAGCTGGCTGGTGAAAATTTAGGACTAAGTTACCCATGTGGAGGGAATCAATGAAACTACAAGATTACAGGAGCAGGAAGAGAATAAGGCCAAAGACAGATCTAACAATGCACCTGGTTTATGGTGTAGAAGGAAACAGAGGAATCAGAGAAGTGGTCAAAGAGAGAGGAAGCATGCATGCACACATGCAAAAAAAAGAAAGAAAATCAGGAAAATACTGTCTTAGACACCAAGAGGAAAAAAGTATCAATAGAGTCAGAGATTGGGGAAAGTAAAGATTAAAAAGAAAACATGGCTAGTGCATTTTGATGACTAGTGATGGCTGGGACTGCTCTCAGGAGCACAGGAGCCAGGTTGCACAGGCTAAAAAGTGAATGACTGCTCAAGAAACAGAACCGTTGTGTTTACCTATGCTGGACTCACTGTAGTAGCAGTTAATTCCTACCTTGGAGAAGTAAATTTTTTCTTCTCCTGCTTCCTATCTTCATATTTTTTTCTTTTCTCAAGTCATGTGCTTTAGTTTAAGATCTAATAGGAATTTAAAACAAGACTAGTGAAAATGGATTTTCATTGACATTAGGAAAGGTACAGAATCAGAGTTTTACATAAAAAGCTTATACAGTCATATCATAAATTACATATCATGGTTTGCTTTAATGATTTGCACTGCCTTATAAAAAGCAATGATGACGCATCTCAAACAGTATTCTCTGTTCTGGGGAGATAAAGGTGTAGATATTTGTTGACCATCTACTTCTTAAAAATCAGATATTCATATTCTACCATCAGTGTGCTAAATAGGCTTCCCAAATGAAATAATTCCTGAAGTGAAAAGGAGAGACAAGTCCTTTGTTAATCATTACAGTTAATTATTAACTGTCCTAGAACAGTTAATAATTAAATAGCTGATTGGCTCAATGAGACCTGAAAATTGATTCAGTGAGCAGGGGAAGAAATTCAAGTAACCCCACAAAGATCTCTATTATATTTGTAACCCAAAAGCAAGGACCAGGGTGTTGAAAATGGCTACTGCTTCCAAGAGCACAAACAAAATTAATTGGTAAGCTTCTTCAGGAAAGAGATTCTACTGTCTTCTCCCCATCTAACTCCCCATATTTCTAGTTAGCCTTTTTTTTATATATATAAATTTATTTTATTTATTTATTTTTGGCTGCACTGGGTCTTCATTGCGGTGCGCGGGCTTCTCATTGCGGTGGCTTCTCTTGTTGCAGAGCACGGGCTCTAGGCACGCAGGCTTCAGTAGTTGTGGCATGAGGGCTCAGTAGTTGTGGCTTGGAGGCTCTAGAGCGCAGGCTCAGTAGTTGTGGCGCACGGGCTTAGTTGCTCCGCTGCATGTGGGATTTTCCCGGGCCAGGGCTCAAACCCGTGTCCCCTGCATTGGCAGGCGGATTCTTAACCACTTTGCCACCAGGGAAGCCCCTGTGAGAAGTTTTAAATAAAAAGGCTTCACAGTGAAGTCTCAGTAAACCAAAAAATCAAATTAATAAGTACAGCTGAGCACTCTGAATAATTAAAGTTTTGTTGTATTTCGTACAGTTTGGACAAAAAAAATAGATGTTATTTGCAGACTACCTGAAGAATTCTCAGAGAAAATTGAGTTAAAAGTTGCCAGTCATATTAAACAATATCTACCTGCCTTTTAGCCAGTCTTCATTTATCTTGAGTAAAAGCATTACTGTTTACAGACTCCGCCTTAGTTTGACTTAAATTAAGTCTTTCATCTGTTAACCCCTTTTGCCTTTCTAATTGAAATCAGTTTGCATGTTCATGCATCTGATCAACAGGAAACACCATCTTCTGTGGCCTATAGAAAAGTCTCTAAAAAGGCCTAATTTCCACCATGGGTGGCAGAGGCAAATTTCCTTTTAGCAATAATATATCCATACCTAGTGGCTTATTTCTATACATGAAATTTGGATGCTAGATAATAATGAGTTAATGAAACACACCATAGAACATTCTAGGCACAAACTCAAATTTAAACAACATATTGAACACCCATCCTCTTTGTCCTTGATGTTTTTTTTTCAAAGGCAAGAGAGCAGACATGAAGGGATCATTAAATCTGTCTCAGTAATTTCTGATCAGCTAAACAGCTTCTAGGTGCAGATCCAAAAAAGTTCACCTTTCAATGTGGTACTTTCCACACTATCAGACATAGGTTACAGTTCCTGTCTTTTTTTTTTAAATTTATTTATTTTTGGCTGCGTTGGGTCTTCATTGCTGCACGCGGGCTTTCTCTAGTTGCGGCGAGTGGGGGGTGGGGGCTACTCTTCATTGCTGTGCGCGGGCTTCTCGTTGCGGTGGCTTCTCTTGTTGCAAAGCATGGGCTCTAGGCGCTCGGGCTTCAGTAGTTGTGGCTCGCAGGCTCTAGAGCGTAGGCTCAGTAGTTGTGGCGCACGGGCTTAGTTGCTCCGCTGCCTGTGGGATCTTCCCGGACCAGGGATCGAACCTGTGTCCCCTGCATTGGCAGGCGGATTCTTAACCACTGTGCCACCAGGGAAGTCCCAGGTTACAGTTTCAAAAGTGAAAAAAATTTTCTCAAGTTTGGAGGATTTTAAATATATCATAATCGGGTAAAGAGAAAAAACTTTAGATAGTTAATTTACTTCTGGACCCTTGAGTTATTTATTTGGTTCTTTTCTTGAAGAATAAAAGAAAAATACTCTCAAAATTCACAAGTTATTTATTAATATTAGTTATTATCTCCTGGAATAGGTATAACTCACTAAGCTGAATATTAATGATATAAATTTAGAGGTGGATTGATTTTTACATGAAGTATTTGACATTGATGACTTATTTTTAAATTCAGGTACTCTTTAAATGAGGTAAATTGTGTGGGAGCACATAGCATAGGTGATGTTGAGAACATGTTCAGTAGAAATCCTGTGAGAGTTGGTAAACATTTTTAAAAGCCTTTTACCAATTTTGATTATTTCACTCTATGAAAAGTTATTTTAAAATTACGAAGTTTGTACATAACAATACTTATTATAAGGAGCCCCTACTAAGTACCAGGCACTGTATCAGACACTTTTCTTTTCATGCACTATTTTCAGATCCTCACCATAGCTCTGGAGGGTTGGAGTGATTAATGCTGTTTTCCAAATAAAGCACCCAAAACTCAGACTAGTTAAGTGACTTCTCATGGCCCCACAGTTGGTTAAGTGATGGGTCCAGGATTTGACCCTAGATCTTTCTGGCTCCAAAGCCTTCACTTTTTCTCTGCACCACTTTCTTTTCTGTGCATCACTTAGATTCCTGTTCTCCAAGCATTGTTCTTCCAAATAATCACTTCCCATCCTCTATCACAGCTATTTTTTAAATCTTTCATTTATCTTAGTACTAACCATTTTGATAGAAAATGCTCTTTGATATTGCTGCTGCCACTTAATTTTTTATAGGAATTACTGTTCACTTTCATGAAGTCTATTAATAACTAGCCTGAACTTCAATTAATATAAGCAGATTTAAAAGGAGCTGTGAAAGTTCTACTCCTCTGTCATAAAGACCTATAAAAAACAAAAAATAAAAACATACTACCATCTCTAACAAATATTTATTGAGCCCCTGCAATGCTTTGGAAGCTATTTAATAGGCTTGGGATTTGAACATGAATAGAACCCAGTCCCTGACCTTCAATGGTATTCATCCTAAAGATGAGACAGGCGTGGGAACAAATAAGCACAAAACAGTGTGAAACATAGAACAGAACAAATATAAGGTATAGTGCATGGTGGAGGATAAACAGGTAAGGTAAGGATTTGCTCTTTCAGGAAATACTGGGCATATCTCTATAGAGGCTAAGATATATGAACAGGGCATCTAAGCTAAATTTATTTGGAAAAACATCCAGATTATATAAAGAGATGCTCTGCTATGTGCTATGTTGAATGACTATCCCCATTAGGAGAGGTAGGCCTAGAGACCCTTACTTGAATATGTGTTTGGCACCAGTATTAGCAGTTAAAAGCATAGGTAGGCTAATCATTCAGACTTGGGTTATTTATTCTTCTAAAATAGTAACAACATTATTCATAAGGTAAAGAGGCCTTATAATAAGAATAAGTAATGAGTTCCTGCTAATATATTTGTGGTTTTAGATAAAAGATTTAAAGTTGTAGCATTTTTTAAAGTAGTTTCATTATTCTTTTTTAAATACCATGATGATGATGTTAATGAGTGCTGTTTTTCCACTTCCAGAGTAAGGAAAATAAACATAACGTATAGGAGGTGGTATCTCTTGGGTTCCAAAGCAGTAACCCTTCGTGAACAGTGTTTTGTGCCCTCCATGTCAGGAATCAGAACGAATTCCCCATTACACATTTTGGTACAGAAATCCTACATTCTTTTATTCTCTTCAGGAAGACACTATTTATAGTTATACTGTCTGTCATCTTCTCTCTTGAAATAGGGGAGTTCATCAAAGCTTTGTATGAGTCAGATGAAAACTGTGAAGTGGATCCCAGCAAATGTTCATCTAGTGAACTGATAGACCATCAGAGCAACCTGAAAATGTGCTGTGAGCTGGCTTTCTGCAAGATCATCAACTCTTACTGGTGAGCTGCTGTCGGTGCTTCATTCCCTGCTATTGGAACTTCAGTTTTTCGATATGAGTTATCACAGTGTTAACTGTTATTTCCCAACCAAAGGAAGGACTTATGGGAAAAATTGAAAGTTTCCCTAATACAGTTTTGTCTAAAATCTAAACCTCTCTTGTAAGCAGAAGTTGCTCTGAACTATCCACCTAAATATAATGTTTCCCCAGAATATTAGCACCACATCCTCGAATACCAAAAGTATTTTAAGGACTTTTAAACATGTTTACTAGTGTCAAACAAATGTGTTAATGATTTTTGATCATTATTGTAACCCCAGCAATTGGTGAGATTTTGGAAGCTTTTGATGAACAGTCTTTAGAGAGGTTATGATGAACTGTAGTAAACCAAATGGTTTAGTCAGGAGCCTCATGCCATTTTCCCACTTTGCAAAACTAAGTTTACACTAATTCCTGAGTTTTGTAGCTTTGGGTTTCTGTTCTCCATCTGGATGTCTATGAATTTTCCACCACTTCTCAGGCATGAATCAGACAGAAGCTCTCTCTATTAGGCCATCCTCATAACCTGGCTCTGTTGGGCCAGAGTGGGATCACCTGTGCTTTCTTGGGTTATGGTACTTTTATATTTGGTCCTTCTTCCTTCCCCAGTGTTTTCCCTCGTGAGTTGAAAGAAGTGTTTGCATCCTGGAAGCAGCAGTGCCTGAACCGCAGCAAGCAAGACATCAGTGAGCGGCTCATCAGTGCCTCGTTGTTTCTCCGTTTTCTGTGCCCGGCCATCATGTCTCCCAGTCTCTTCAACCTCATGCAGGAATATCCTGATGACCGCACATCTCGGACTCTAACTCTAATTGCCAAGGTCATCCAGAACCTGGCCAACTTTGCCAAGTAGGTGTCACTACCATGCCACTTTTTTTTTTTTTTTTTTTAATTTATATTTATTTTTGGCTGTGTTGGGTCTTCGTTTCTGTGCGAGGGCTTTCTCCAGTTGCGGCGAGCGGGGACCACTCACCGTCGCGACCTCTCCCGTTGCGGAGCACAGGCTCCAGACGCGCAGGCTCAGTAGTTGTGGCTCACGGGCTTAGTCGCTCCGTGGCATGTGGGATCTTCCCAGACCAGGGCTCGAACCCGTGTCCCCTGCATTGGCAGGCAGATTCTTAACCACTGCGCCACCAGGGAAGCCCCATGACCACTTTTTAACAACATGGTTTAAAAAGTACATGAGGCCTAACCTTTGGATGAGCGTGGGGTGCCTCATCACTCATGTTCCATGATTTTCACTGTGGTATTATTAAAAATAGCAAAAAAAATTGTAATCAATTTGAATATTCACTTTATAGAGGAATGGTTAAGTAGTCTATGCATTCAGTGGAATATTTGCAGCCACTGCAAGTTGTGTTTACAAAGAACCAATAATATGCAAAATGATAAAGATATAATTATATTAAATGAAAAGTTTTATTAAAAACTCCAGCCAAAAAAAAGAGATAGGATACCAAATGGTGCATATACTTTTATCCCAACAATATGAAAACACAAAAACCTAAGTATAGGAACGTTGGGAAAGACAATCAGTCAAAATTCTATGGTTACATTATCTAAGACAAGTGGCCTGGCCCCTTCAAAAAGTCAATATCATGAAAAATGGAAAAGATGGAGGGAGGACTGTTCTGGATTAAAAGAGACAATGCAGTGCTTGAATCTTAATTGGATCTGAACTGGAAAAAACATTTATAAAAATCATTTTGGGGACAATTGGTGAAATTTAAATATGAACTATATATGAGATAATTTATAAGTAATGTCTTTTAAAAGTTTTAGTGTGACAATGGCATTGGTTTATGTAAGAGTTATTCCTTATTCTGGAGAAATAGGTGCTAATGTACTTAGAGGCTATGCCTGCAACTTAGTTTAAAATGGTTCAATCAAAAAAAGAGAGAGAGTGAAAAGAAACTTGGCAAAATGGGAACGGTTGGTTAAAATAGGTGAATGGCATATGGGTGTACGTTGTATATTCTTTCAACTTTTCTGTAGCTTTCAACTTTTTCAAAAGAAGTTAGGAGAAAGCAGTTGGAGAAGAAATGCACTGAACTGTAAATAGCAGATATGTTTGGGTGGTGAAATGGGTACACCTACCCTTTTTTCCTTCCACTTTTCATTGTTTTCAATTTTTTCTTAAGTTTAATTTTTATAATTTATAGAAAACAATTTTAAGAAATCACTGAGAAGCAATTCACACTGGCAAAATCGATCCCAGACTTACTCCGTATTGAAGCTTAAGTACAAGTTTCTAGTAGCAATGTATTGAAGGAAAAGATTAGAACTTCAATGAGATACATTGTTTTCTAGCATGTGACTTTTTAGAAGTGCACTATTTTAACTTTGTATGCTCTATATATATGCTAACACAGAAATATACATGTTTACCCATATTTGAGCTAATTCTTGTAAAAATTGTTTCTAGTTTATTTTGGAACATGCTTTATGGACTTAAACAAGGCCTGGAAGATAACTAGAACCTAGATAGGCAAAGAAGAGAGGAAGTTCTCTAGTAGAAATAAATAGCATGAGCAAAGGCTTGGAGAAGAAAAAGAGTATAATGTATTTGGGGGACTTTGAAGAAGCTAGCGATATTGAAGGTTTATACTGATAATGAATGTTTACAATGGCTTTAAATACCAGGAAACAAGGATTTTGTCTTTACCCTATAGAGAATAGAAAGCTATTCAAAGTTTTTGACTATTAATGTAATATTAAGAAAGTATGTCTTAGTATTTATCACTTATAGATAATCAAATTAGTCACCTCCCCAAAATTAAAAAAAAAAATTTATAGCTCTGTGTAAAGTCAATTCAAAATGGTCACATTTCTTTTCCTGAATATGTTCTTTCTCATTTTCTCTCCCTCTACTTCAGATTTGGTAACAAAGAGGAATACATGGCATTCATGAATGATTTTTTAGAACACGAATGGGGTGGAATGAAGCGCTTTCTTTTGGAGATCTCTAATCCGGACACCATCTCGAACACCCCAGGCTTTGATGGTTACATTGATCTGGGCCGCGAGCTTTCAGTTTTGCATTCCTTACTGTGGGAAGTAGTTTCCCAACTTGATAAGGTAAAGTAGGCGGGAAGGGTAACAGGAGATGGGAGGTAGAGAACCCTAATGTACCTGGATTCTGGAGAGTATCTACAGAGTAATCACATTCATGCTTTCTGCTTGTTGAAAGCAACCTTTTGCCCTAGAAGTCTGGGAGGAAATAGTTATGATTTCTGAGTAAAATATGTGCCCTACAAACCAGAAAATTCTAGTAAGCCACAAAATTATTAACATATTTTTAAGTAGTTACCTGAATTAATGGAGTATATATTTCTATAAACAAATATGTTTGTGTATTTGCCTAGAAACTAATATCAAATATTAGTGTGTGAAGCCTTATTCATGTATAGTAGAGTGAGATGAAACCTCATGTAGTAATTTCTAATGGAAGTGTGGACTTAGAAGAATATTGAGACTATCGTGTTTAAGTAACTTACCTTGAGATTTATTTTTATCATGCAAGTCAGAGGGTTTAATATAACTATTAGTACCTATAGAGTTATGTGGGATCTGAAAATCCTGATGTTTTCTTTTCATCTGCAGATGTGAATTAAGAATAGAGAAAACAATTATCATTTTTAATCATTTATTTTCTGACTATAAGCTAAGAATTTTTTTGTATATCATATTAATAACTAAATATATACCATGCCAATCATTTTCTTCCTTCTCGAATTTTGCAAAGAGGAATAGAATTGTTATGGAAAACAGCCTAACAGACTCTGGCTAGGTTTATCACAATAATTATTTATTGATGTTTTTGTTTGCTACAGCTACTTTATAAATATCTGTGGTGGTATGTTAGAATAACTTCAAAAAACAAAGTTATTTTTCTGTGATAAGAATTTGTTTATTTGTTTTCCTCCATTTTCCTATTATCTTTATTTTTTTTTTGAGTCAGAACATTTTTTATTTTTTTATTTTTTGAATTTTATTTTATTTTTTAATACAGCAGGTTCTTATTAGTTATCTATTTTATACATGTTAGTGTATATATATCAATTCCAATCTCCCAATTCATCCCACCACCACCACCACCCCCAATTATCTTTAAAAACATTGCACCAATAAAATGAGGGAGAGGGGAGTAAAACCTATTAACAAAGACCACTTTCCTGAGGAAATGTAAATGGTAGGGTGTCCACTGGTGCCCAAAACATTTGTAAAATAATAAACTGTTTCTTATTCTCAAGGACCCCTTCTTAACTTTTAGAAATGCTAGCTAGATTTTAAGTTGCAGCTATGCTGAGGGTAAATTCCTTGGATATGAATCATGGCTCAAGAGAGTCAAGCAAGTAAAGACATTCTTCAGATGGCATCTGTACTCATTTGAGCAGGGTAGAAGAGTCTGTTGAGAAGACAGCGAAAACCCAGAGGCAGCCATGTAAAACTGCCTAACGGATGAAGGTTCCCATAAGACCCCATGAGAATGAGAATTCCCCAAAGAAAAAAATGATTGAGGTGGATAAAGCAAATCGTAAAAAGTTATTCTTCACTGAATAACTGCATCAGTGGGATGCAGATACAGTTATCTTCTGAAATCAACCTGGTTTATTCAGGGTCAAGGTCTTTTTAACAGGCTTTGCTGTGTAAACACACGTTCTCCTTTTTAATCTCTGTTTGGTCCTGGGAACCAGCAGTACATCTATCTAGACACATCTCATAGATGTGTCATAACTTTGCTGTTTAAATTTTTCTTAAAAAATTGTCTTGCTGATGCAAACTCAGCTGGCAGTAGGTCAGGGTTCCCAAGATTAAATGGCTAGTGGATGGCAATATCAACTGTGTGCCCTGCAGTGCTCTGGACCCCTGAATGCAACACCTTCTTGTATGTTGGCATGCATTTCTTTCCTCACATGATCCCTTTTCTTTGGAAGTTTCATCACACTAGCCAATCCTCTGGTCTTAAAGTTCTTTTTGGTTAGAAGGTGTTTGGTTCTTCCCCTACCCTCCCCCACCTTGACCTACCAGCCTCCCAAAGATTTAGTTTGCTTTGCATGTCTATTTTAGTTGGAATGGCAATAGTTTGGTTGTTTTGAGCATGTCTTTTAATTTTTATTTGCATAATCCTAATTTCTATTTCCTTTCTTTCCTCAATGTCTGCTGCATCTTGTTTCGCCTCCTCCATTCATCTCGACGCCATGGTTCTGCTGCTCCATAACAATGCATTATGAACCTGCCACTCCCATATGCAAACACCTACCCTTCCCTCCAACCTCCACCCCTCCATCAATGGGCATCGTTGTCCCAAAAACAATCTGTGGTGGATATCGCAATGCTTATTATCCAATTAGGGTGAAAATTCCTTCCTACAGGCGACCGTGGCAAAATTGGGACCTCTCCCTCGTGTTCTTGCTGATATTACCAAATCTCTGACTAATCCTACACCAATACAACAGCAACTGAGACGCTTCACTGAGCATAACTCCAGTCCAAATGTCAGTGGAAGCCTCTCCTCTGGGCTGCAGAAAATTTTTGAAGACCCTACTGACAGGTATGAATTTCAGAGAGAATTGGAACTACTTATCTCAGAGGGAGATAATATTTAGAGATTTGGGAAAAATCTATTTAACTTACTTGTTGAATTTACAACTTTAAAATCATGAGCAGTTGGAAAGAATCTTCTGAGATAAATCCAATTGTTTGTCATAATAATACACATGATCTAAGATACTTATTTTCTAGAATGATATTGTAGAGTTATATTCAACAAACTTATAAAAAGAACCTATGTCCTGCTTAATGGAAAACTAAGGGCTCTATGAAATTGATATTTTCAGGTATTGTAGCGCTCAAAAATCTGAGAACCTCAGTTGAAAATATTTTAGAGCTGGCTGTGTCAGCTGAACAGGTAGATACAGTGTTGATGCTTAGACTTTGTTTTCTGTATTGGCAAGACTTGTGCCTTTAGTAGGGACCCTTTGGTTGTGCACTCAGGGCTTCTCGAAGGTTTAGACAGAACCAATTAACTAGGAATTGGAATACCTTGGGAGGTTTAAAACCTAACTAGGAAATGATTGGAATTCTAGTAAACATCTAAGACAGGGATGGAGTGGTCTATACAGTGTTATTCTCCACCTTTGAAGAAAAACTAAAAATGTTGGATCTTATCCTAAGAATTGTGATGATGAAATCTGTGTTTAGAAACCAATGTAAGTATCCACACTAGGCCTCTGAGCCTTCTGAAGAGTTCATATGCTTGAGTTGAGGAATCTTAACTCTGTTGAATTTGCCACAGGAGTAATTAAGGGTCCTTTCCTTTTCCACAGTGATTTGCATAAACTAAAATCTCCAAGCCAGGACAACACAGATAGCTATTTCAGAGGGAAAACGTTATTGCTGGTTCAGCAGGCCTCCTCCCAGAGCATGACTTACTCTGAAAAGGATGAAAAGGAAAGTAGCCTACCTAATGGCCGGAGCATCTCCCTCATGGACCTTCAGGACACTCATGCCGCCCAAGTGGAGCATGCGTCTGTCATGCTTGACGTGCCGATGCGCCTGACTGGAAGCCAGCTTTCCATAACCCAGGTGGCCAGCATCAAACAACTTCGGGAAACCCAGAGCACTCCCCAGAGCGCACCCCAAGTGCGGAGGCCCCTGCACCCAGCCTTGAACCAGCCTGGCAGCCTCCAGCCCTTGTCATTCCAGAACCCTGTCTATCACCTCAATAACCCAATTCCAGCAATGCCAAAGGCCTCTGTGGATTCCAGTTTGGAGAACCTAAGCACTGCCAGTTCCAGGAGCCAAAGTAACAGTGAAGACTTCAAACTCAGTGGACCCAGCAATAGCAGCATGGAAGATTTCACCAAACGTAGCACTCAGAGCGAGGACTTTTCCAGGCGGCACACTGTGTCGGACAGACACATACCTCTTGCTCTGCCACGGCAGAATAGCACGGGGCAGGCCCAGATCCGAAAAATGGACCAGGCTGGGCTAGGTGCCCGAGCCAAAGCCCCACCATCTCTGCCACACAGTGCTTCCCTACGTAGCACCGGGAGCATGTCACTGGCATCTGCGGCTCTGGTGGCCGAACCTGTGCAAAATGGGAGCCGGTCCCGGCAGCAGTCCTCTTCCTCCAGAGAGAGCCCTGTTCCCAAAGTGAGAGCGATCCAGAGACAGCAGACACAGCAGGTAGGGGTGAGTGCTGGAGGGGGCTGCCAGGTACTTGGTCCAACTGTTTCCTCGGTTCTTTATATATAAATCATTGAGAAATCCAATTGCTAGCAGGGTTTCCACTTAAAACTATTTTTTGCAACCTTTTAATGGAAAGAGGAAATGAAAAGTTTGGGAGGCTTCTGGCTAGATGAGGCAGCAGAATGTAGCTTGCCTCATTACTCTTAGGAGACTGTAACAACCACTCCAGGGGCCTTTCTGTCTCTTCAAGCAGCAAAGCTATGATCTCAGTTATCACTGAGAACAATCTGTGATGTTGAGTAATAATTAGACACTTAAGCTGTGAATCTACAGGCCAATTCAACTAGGATATATTTTGGGAATCTGGACATTAATCCTCCTTAATTTTTTTTCTTAAGTTTCCAGAATAAAGTTTGGCACTTTCAGCCAAGAGTTTAGTGTAACTGCTCTCTACTCCATCCCCCAACTGCCTCTGGAAGTAGTAAGTCCCCGTGTGCCTTTTCCTGGAAATGGCTAGAAAAATAAACAACTGAACACCTATAGAAGCAAGGTAAAGGAGAGAGGTAAAAAGATAGAAACATAGGTGGTTGACAAGTATTCTCTAAACATTTATGAAAATCTCTTATATTTCTATTTACATGGACAAGCCCAGCTCATATCTCACCTAAATTTAATATAAGATTATCAAACTTTGTTCTTCACAAATAAAAATGTTTCTTAAGAATTTTATCATTTCTTCTTTACAGATTACATTTTGAGGCACCAATCCATATTTGCTCTTGAAATAAACTAAGAACCTTATGAATGCATTTATACATATCTTACTTTCATCTAAAAAAGATTTTTCTCCTAAAAAAAGCTTTGTTGAATTTTTTTTGAAACCTAATCCTACTTTATTTGTATTAGGGAGCTTTGTGATTAGAAGAGTTCTATGACAAATCCTTTTGTCAGCAGAATCACTGGTCAGAGGAGACTGCAGTGAGACCCCCAATGTATCTCTTTAGTATATTTGCATTTTTATAGGTAAGCATTTACTGATTGGGCTGCTTCTGCCACCACTCTGCTGTGGTCAGAGCCCTTGCCCCTACTTTGATAATTATTGTTTAAAAAAAAAATTAGAACATTTACAGAATCCTTGGATACAGAAGTAGAAGAAGGGATGAAAAACTTAAGCTGATTCTGGTAGCCAACTTCCTGAGCAAAACCTCCTAGTTGGTCAGTGCTTTCCTGAGAAATAAGCTTTTTCTTCAGTCTTAAATTTTTCATTTTTATTTTGTTATATTTCCCAAAATTTCACCAATTCATTTGATTTAATACACATTTTCATTTAAAGAAAAGGAAAAAAGATTATACTCTATTAATTTACATAATGATTATATTATATAATTTTTTCCTTTTCTTTAAATGAAAATGCTTTTATATATATACATCTTTTATATATATATATCATATATGTACATTTAATTTATGTTAGGAGGCTATCAGTCTTTCCCACCTTATTGTGAATTAGTTTCCATACTTTGATTTTATGCTAGCTTCTAGTTGAGATCAACCCCTTTCAGATAATTAAATTGTTGATTGAGAGGAGAAAAGAAAGATAAGTAATTTTAGAGATGCAATACTGTGTGGAGGCAAATGTCTATGTGGGGGTTTAGTGCAGCTTGAAGGCCCTGAGGATGAGGTAAGGAGTAGAGAAGAATATCAGATTGGCAGAGAGGGGCAAGACAGGCCACAGGGCGGGCCCTCTGCCTACTTTTCAAAGTTGGACTTAGTCCCAGCCCTGGAGAGAAAAGAAGAATGTTTACCCTTCCCTCCTGTATCATGTTGTCCTCAATTCCCAGGACCCGTGACTCAGACTGACTGTTTATAGATATTGTAAATTAAATAGCCTTTTGTGTGATCATCTGAAACCAGTTGTCATTTATAATATCTGTGCTGTAGGAAAATATGACACCTATCGTATAAGCACTACGTGTTTCTGTGCGTGAATAGAAAGCTGTCTGGATAGATGGGAGGTAGGAAATGCATATGGTCTTCAGACAACCAATTAAAATACTTTTGAGCCATAGCCATTAATGAGCTTGGGAATGTCTATATTATGTTGGCATGAAGTGGGGCATAGCCACAGCACAGCTTTACATATTCAGCCCTGTTTGTGCCTTTGGTGGTGCTGCCACTGTCATACCAGTTAAACCATAAATCACTGTATTTTGATTGCTCAATTTTCTGTTTTTTCTACACTGGCTTTTTCTATGCAGATGTTTTATTCTTTCAAACTTATGTTATTATTTTTTTTGTTCCTTATCTTTCTTGCTTGCTTTTCTCATCTCACTCCCATGAAGCCTCTGATGTTCTATATAATCAGCACATTTTTTACGTAAATTCCTTTACATATTTTAATTGCAAATTGTGTTGGGGAATTCTTCTCTCCCAAAAACTGGAGGATTTCTTTGTGGGGATTGTTCTGCAGGCATTTGTAATTATTGGAGGTTTTGTCCCATGCAAATTCCATTTGTATCTTAGCACAAAGGACCGGCCATTGTTGGCAATGTAACTAGCTTCAGTCGTCTCCATTTGCTGAGTAGGAAGGAAATAAAATCCTAGTTCTACAGAGAAGGAATTTTTTGACCCTTTTTGGCCTCTGTTTGGATTTCTTTTTTTTTTTTTTTTTTTAGTAAATTCCACTTGAGTATTTTTCTTTTAATCTTTTTTTTTTAAATTTATTTATTTATTCATTTTTGGCTGTGTGGGGTCTCCGTTTCTGTGCAAGGGACTTCTCTAGTTGCGGCAAGCGGGGGCCACTCTTCATCGCGATGCGCGGGCCTCTCAATATCGCGGCCTCTCTTGTTGCGGAGCACAGGCTCCAGACGCGCAGGCTCAGTAGTTGTGGCTCACGGGCACAGCCGCTCCGTGGCATGTGGGATCTTCCCAGACCAGGGCTCGAACCCATGTCCCCTGCATTGGCAGGCAGACTCTCAACCACTGCGCCACCAGGGAAGCCCTGGATTTCTTTTTAATCATATTCCTCTCCATCTTGTTTTTTTGTGTATCATGTACTCTGTGCACATAATAGACTCTATTTACAGTATATGAGTTGTTCAGATTATAGCGTGTTACCTAACCTTAGAAATTCTAATTTGAAGAGGCTTTTTAAATAGGTATTTGACAAGCCTATCAGAATGATGCTACAGTTTTCACATTTGGATTTGTTGAACCCTCTCCTAACCAACCTCTTCAAGGATTCTCAGAGTTTACTTACTAATTTAGTCAGCTCTTTCTTTGGTGTTGATAGCAAAAGTGTTATTCATTTATGGGAACCTGACTATTTCAGACTATGGAGAAGCTGAAAGCAACAAGTCTTATTTATATCTAGTAAATAAACAGGGAACCGGCCTGTTCTCAGTCATCCTCAGCATAGCCAGGCTAACTGTAGGATCAGTGAAACTGCTTTCTCAAGCCCTTTTGCCCTAAAGCATTATTATTTTTCCCAGAGAAACCCTATAAAAGCTTTATCTCAAAAGGGTGATATTCCTAATAGGAATCCGTGCTCCTTTTCATTTCGTCTTTTTCATCCTTCATTTTCTTTAATGATCCACTGTTGGAAGTCAATGGAGAAAATGCTCTTCTTAAGGCTATAGCTAAGCAAGATGGCATCTGAACCATTTACCAACCTCTTTTCTCAATTTCTTTGACTATAAACTAGAGGTATTAAATTTTGTTGTCTATCCAGCTTATAAAGGAGATAGAACAATCACTGAGGAAAAGCCTTTGATGTACTTCCAAAGGATTAGAGGAAAAACATAGGGTATCCTTCTTTTAGTAATAAATTACACTTTGGTAATGAATTCTAAAGAGAATCCAAAGTAATTATAAATGAATAATATTTTATTGAGCATCAATTGTGCAATGACATAGTCACTACCATTCCAAAAGAAAAAAATTCTATGATATATGGTGCCATGCTTCAACGGTTGACAGTCTAATCAGGAAATAAGACCAGCACTCAGAAGACCAATCAAATAGATGTAAAAGACAGTATATAGTTCTTTCATATGAAGAACGTATTACAATAAAAAATAATTTTGAAAAAAATTTTGAAATAAAAATCACCTCCATAGTCTTCAATGTAGATAAAACTATTTCTGATTTGTTCAGTATTACTTTTCTGCTCTTTATAATTATGTAAAGGTTTTATCATAAATACAAGGAATAGTTATATTAGTCTGATTTATTTTTTCAAAACTTATTGACCACCTACCGTATGCCATGCAAAGTGCTAGGGTATATGAGGAAGTGGTTGAAAAACAGATTCAACCAATAAAATAGGAATAGACTGGAATGCCCAGTTCCCATTGTACACTGTCTCATAATTCAGTGGACATTGTTAGTCCTTCTGAAGATATGGTAGCTACCACCAACACCAGTGAAATGAACCAACTCTTTATTTTTACAGCTTCTCACTTTACATTTTATGCCTAGATTACCTAAGAAGTTGTTTTTAATATGCTTTTAGGGGCTAAGATCTCTCTTCAGTATGTTCTTAGGGATACTATTAGTTTGTAGTGCATTTATTGGCACTCACTAGTTACTCGTAACAAATCACAGGGGAAGAAAGTTCTTGGGAACAACATATTGTTAACTATAAAGCAGAAAGCTACTTAATTAGCTTCCTTGAAGTTTTAAATTCCAAACATTAAAGTTATTCATTTTAGTGGCTACTTTATCTCAAGCAGCTGCTGAATAGAAAATCCTGGTTTCACAGAAAAGCAGCTCTCCTGTGCCCTACGTGGTAAAGGGATAAGATTCTAAAACTAAAAAGGCATTTGTCTCCTTTAAGTATTGACTTTCTATTAATTTTTAAAGACTCAGAACCACAATATTTTGCCTTTTAGGTGTACATATATCAAATAAAAACCTAAACCCCTTTTTAAACTATTTTTCTCTAAATACTAAAGCAATTTATTGTGCTCTGCTTTCAAAATCCAGTAGGGGGAGAACTAGGGGTGTGTGTGTGTGTGTGTGTGTGTGTGTGTGTGTGTGTGTGTGTGTGTGTGTGTGTGAAGTACCTTGTAGTTTACAAACTGCTTTTACATGCTGTCTCATTTGTTTCTCATAATAACTTTTGAAGTAGATAATTATTATCTTTTTTAATATAAATGATACTATAGTCTATAGATCAGTGTTTCCAAAGTGTGATACTCAAAATTATTTAAGTATACAAGGTATTTAATCAATCATTTAATTATTTTAACACATATTAGAAAAATATCTAACTATTAATATAAAATGTATTTATAAATTTATAATATATATAACATTAAACTCATGATTTTACTGATAATTTTGCTTAGCATAAGGACTTAGCTAACTGAAAAAGGTTGTTTTAAAGAGATGATAAATAATATATCAGTGACAACATGGTTATGACAAAAAAAATGAGAATGATACACAAATGAATGAAGTATAAGAAGCCTACCTACCATAGTGGAGATGAAGGTAGACTTTTTAAGAACTGAGGGTACTGAAGTTTAAGACATGTTTATATTTTTCTTGACACAGCAGAGAAAATGGCTTTAAAGAAGGAATTTCTAAAAGTTCATTCACTGTTGCTTGTGTGTGCCTCAGGCATGAAGCTGTTTTTTATTGATATGTATCTGTAATCTGTTTGTAAATCAGCCAAACCAGGTTCTTCTTCAAACCTTTAGGAAATACCCTCATACTACTTTTGTATGAATATTTTTTAAAGTCTCTCCCAAATAACCTTTTTGTCTCTGCAACCAATTTTTTTCATCTAGTCTTTCTAAATCTCAAAGTCATCAAGATACCCCTTATTTTAAAATATCTATGTATTTAGAGTTTAACCAGGTTTTATTCCAAAATGACATAAAGATTCTTAAGGTACATAGCTCTGCATGGGAGAGAAAATTCCCTTCCAATTATTTATAGAGTGTTGGTCCTCAAAATAGAAATTCATTTTAATTATAAAAAGGCTAACTCACATAAAAATGCTTTGTTCTGTCTATCTCTCTCTCTCTCTTTCTCTCAAGAAAGCCAGAGAAAAAGAATTTGTTGTCTATTTCCATCATTGTTTATGGAGAAAGCACTAATGTTCAGTAGCCCAATACAAATTATCATATCCAGGGCCAGTTTTCTAAGCATAAATACAGTAATAACATCTAAGCTCTATAGTACTCCATAGTTTCCAAAGAACTTTCACATACATTATATTGTTCAGTCCTTAGAACTCCCTGGGAGATGGTCAGGATAGGTGGTGATGGTGGTGGTAGCCCTATTCAGTAGATTTGGAAAAAAGTATTTAAGAGATTAAGTGACAATGTAAGTAGCAGAATTGCTACTCAAAGCCAGAATTCTTATCACTCTGTATATCTGTTGGAAAAGGGCAATTTATCTAGCTATCCTAACTGGATAGAAATATCCCTTAGACTATGTTGATGTCCATTGTTTTGATCCTGTATTCATCAAGAAACTTTCTGGTAAAATATGAACTTCTGAGTGATATTAACCCATGAAGAAGTGTGTCTGTAAAAATGACCAATATCACTTTTTTTTCTCTTTCCCTAAATGGTTGATGTGAAAATTAAGAATTTGGCATTCTGATATATAAATGGGTACCAGGTGAGTTGTTTAGCATTAATCAATTCCTTGGTTCCTGATCATCCCTGGTTAAGCAGGTGTTTCCTCACCTGAGCAATCAACCATCAACTTGTGCTTTCTTTCTCTCATTCTGTCATCATCGTAATTTCATTAGGTAATGACCTAATGAAACCATTGGGCTAATTAACAATTTTAAGGCCTTGGCTTTCCCTCTCTGGAGGGAAAAAAAGGCAGGTTCTTAGATGTGATTTCTATTCACAACATTTCAGAATATTTTATTCTTGTACAAATGGATATTCTCTTCCCTCACCCCCAGCCCTTGCAGTAACAAAATATTATTTAGAACTGGGAACATTTATCAGAAAACAGTGATCACAATTATGTCTTCTAAGAATAGCTCTCTTTGTGAAACATAACTGTGGATGAGCTCTTTTGGGAGATGCTAATAGGTATTTCTGACGCAGGTTCAGTCACCTGTGGACTCTGCCACAATGTCCCCAGTAGAGAGGACAGCAGCCTGGGTTCTGAACAATGGGCAATATGAAGAGGATGTAGAAGAAACCGAGCAAAATCAAGATGAAGCCAAGCATGCCGAGAAGGTAGAACCTAGTCTGTCTTTATTGCCCACACAGTGATAGGCCACCCAAAGGATCGTCTAGCCAAGGAGATGATCTCCCCAGGGTCCCCAACTTCAGCTCCACCTCTTATGTTAACCCTTATATGCGTATCTGTGTATGATAATTCAGTAGTGTTTGTGTTTGAAAATATGCGGAAATGTCCATCAAGCTGGGGTGGGAAGATTAGCTCTAATTTTTTTTTTTTTTTTTAATATGAGTTGCCTTAACTTGGAGAAAACTCTGCTACTCATTTCTAGTCATTTTAGGTGAATATTTAGTGTTTCTGTATAACTAACCATAGTCAAGATTACCCTTGGACTAGACTTCCTTTCTATATCTTTGTAATGATTTTGTCTTTTTTTGTTTTTGTTTGTTTATTTATTTATTTATTGGCTGCGTTGGGTCTTCGTTGCTGTGCACGGGCTTTCTCTAGTTGCCACAAGCAGGGGCTACTCTTTGTTGCGATGCGCGGGCTTCTCATTGCAGTGGCTTCTCTTGTTGCAGAGCACAGGCTCTAGGCACATGAGCTTCAGTAGTTGTGGCTTGCAGGCTTCAGTAGTTGTGGCTCGTTGGCTCTAGAGCGCAGGCTCAGTAGTTGTGGTGCACGGGATTAGTTGCTCCGCGGCATGTGGGAATCTTCCCAGACCAGGGCTCAAACCCATGTCCCCTGCATTGGCAGGCAGATTCTTAACCACTGCGCCACCAGGGAAGTCCCTTTTTTTGTTTTTCTTTTCACCTTTTCTGGGTAAAGAACTTGTAACACTATAGCTGATTTTTTAAAAGACATTGACTAAAAAAAAAAAAAAAAAGACATTGTCTATTGCTTCAGTTTTGTTTCGTTTCGTTTTGCTAAGAAAAGTTGACATGAAGAATAAGGATTATCAAACAAGAACATTGACATCATGTATGGCATTACCTAATTTAATTAGCAACCAGACAAGTAGCTTCTGCTTACTTATCAGCAGGATCCTAAACTATGCTTATTGATGCAGTCTACCTCTTCAAACTGTATAAGAACTGTCATCTTTGACCTTCTGGATTAATAAGCATAGTGTAGGACCATGATGTTGGATAAGCAGAAGCTAACTGTCTGATTGTCAATTAAATGGAATATTATGTAAAAATACATTGCATTTTACAAAGCAGCATACAGATTTATCATTAGTTACTAATGAATTTAAATAGGCCATATACAAGAAAGCTTAATGCTTCTCGCCTCACCCAGAAATTTGACATTCCAGTTACTCAAACCCCAACCCACAGCAGCTTCAGTACAAGAAAGGGCCACGTAACCAATTGAATTATATAAAGCTTTAGTGAATATAAATGTATATAAAGCTTTAGTGAGAAAACAGACATATGTGTTCCAACAAGCAGTAGCAAACTGGGCAGATGAACGACATCATGAAAATAGGCCAAGAGGCAGTATTAATCAGCCCCAGAGAACATGTAGGCCTTTTGCTTAGAGCTTGTGACCTGAATGGTTTACGCTTTTATAGCTGGGGAGAAAGCAGCCATAAAATTCTATTTATTGTTTTAGTAACTTAACATTATGGAAGTGCTGCTTGCTCTCTAAAGGGCTGGCTCTAGTAGGGTGAAAGAATGGCAGTCTGATGAGTGAAGGCATGTCAGAGATCCTACAGTACAGGTGATGATACAGAAATCTTTTCTCATGTAGACCACTGGCTTTTGGCTTATTTTAAGTTATCTGTCACGCTTCTAAGTGCTTGATCTTTTTTTTTCCTGCTCCCATTTGATACCGTCACAGATTGGATGTGGCTTGCAGGAACTGGTGGTTTAATGTGGAGAGTGATACATAAATGATATAGATTTGGAATGCCAAGGTAAGATGAAAAATGTAATTTTAGGAGGTGGGCAGAGCTCCTAAGTGATGCCTGTTGATAATTTTAAAGAACATCAGCAGCCCGTGGGATGGCAGTTCAGGCAGCCTCCAGCTCCATTGCCTAGGGTTTCTTTCGTAAAAAATAAATCACTAACGACTAAAACCAGCGTAACTCCAGTATTTCTCTCCTTGTCTGTGGCGCCTCTTCTCCTCTGCTCTAGTACGAACAGGAAATTACGAAACTGAAGGAGCGCCTGCGAGTGTCCAGCCGGCGGCTAGAGGAGTATGAGCGCCGGTTGCTGGTGCAGGAGCAGCAGATGCAGAAGCTGCTGCTGGAGTACAAGGCCCGGCTGGAGGACAGCGAGGAGCGGCTGCGCAGGCAGCAGGAGGAGAAGGACAGCCAGATGAAGAGCATCATCAGCAGGTTAGAGGTCGCCTGGCGGTGGACGTGGGCTGGGTAGCTAGGGCTGCGAAGAGGTGGGACGATGACCCAGAGAATCCTAAAGCAATGGCAGCAAAAGCCATTTTCCACTCTACGTGTCCTCTGTGGTACTTGGTACAAAGGTGACGGCTGACTATATCTCTTATGCTTTTCTAAATGTGAGACCTTAGTGCACTTCCTTTGAAGATAGAGGTAGTCTATTTTCCTTTAGTTGTAACGATTAGAAAAAACTAAAACTCAGTGACTCCCTTGAGAGGTCTCAGAGGAAAACTGAATCTTAAAAATGTACGTATTCAATGTCTAAGGTTAACTTACTTTTTTAGAACAAGCCCAGAGAGGTGGAAGGGAGTTTCACGGGATGTCTTTAGGGCCAGAGAATCAAGGGAGAAGGCCAGGGATGTCCAAGGGAGGCTAAGGGAGGGGGCAATTTTACCAAATGCTACATAGCACTTACTATGGGCCAGGTACTTTTCTAAGCACTTTACAGATAAAATTTGTTTAATCTGTTAATAATAATTTGATTAATGCCAACCTCTGAAGTAGGCATTATTATTATTCTCATTTTACAAATAAAGAAACAGGCAACAAATTCATTAAGTCACTTGCCCAAGGTCACTTAGTGTTGCTTCTGGGATTTGAAGCCACGAAGTCAAGCCCCAGAGGCCATGCTCATGACCACTGTGCTTCAGTGTTGTTAAATGCTGTAGGCAGGTCAAGTAACTTAAAGTCAGAGAAGATTTGCTGTTTTAGCAGCACAGAAGTATTTAGCAGTCTTACCGAGAGGCTTTTCGTGGAGTTAAACATCAGGGGGTTAAGATGTGAATGGTGGATGAGAAAGAAAGTAGACCTACTATGTGTAGAGTACGCTCTGAGGAAACTTAACTGTTCAGGGGAAGAGGAAGGTCACCTGTTACAAGACAACAAGATTAAGAGAGGGTTTGGTTTTTGTGGGTTGGTTTGCTATTTTAAGATGAAATAAGTTGTGCTGAGGAAAGGATCTGATAGAAAAGAGGGAGATGATAATTGTGGGAATGCTATTCCAGAGGAGGTGAAAATCCAGTCCCAGTAGAGAAATCAAGTTTGGATGTCTTCTTCTAAGGTGGGTGAGAAGATAGAGCATGGTTGCAGATCTTGTACTAGGAAGGAGTGGCAGTACTGAGCTGTCCTGAGTGCGGGTTTCTTGTCCTCTATGTTAGCCAGCTCTCTCCTTGAAGATGTTGATCTCTCCTTACTACCCAATTCTAGGCTAATGGCTGTGGAAGAGGAATTGAAGAAGGATCATGCTGAGATGCAAGCAGTTATTGATGCAAAGCAAAAAATAATTGATGCACAGGTAAGCAGATTCTTAATCTAGTGGAAGGCACTTGTTTATAATAACTGTTATCTCCTGACTTCCCACTCCTTGCAAATGCCAAGGCACATGATGGACAATAGGTCACTGGAAAGTTCTCAGCATTACCTTTTGAAGAGTAAAAGAGTTTCTTTGTGACCTCTATGACCTTTCCTTTCCTTTACTGTGACAAGTGACAAGTGACTTGTCTGTTAACCTAGCAAAGTTTTAGCGTGCTTAGTGCAGTTGCTCGACAAATCTCAACCTAGTGCATGATGGGGTTTACTTCTTTCCTTCTGGAAAGGAGGGCATTCTCTAAGGGGGTACCTGTGAAAAGTACACTGCATGTGTCTGGCTTGTGACCTCCACTGACCATTGCTTGGCTATGATGTTCACAGTCTTGTCAGTCACGTCCACTGTGCCATCAGCCTCTGGCCCCAAACAGTAGTCTAGCTGCAGGGGAAAGACAGGGTGGTGAAAGGTACCCTTCCTTGTTACTCTTTTGGTTCTGGATTTGGCGTTGATGCCTGGGATTCGCTTGGCTGCCCTTCTCTGTTGGCGCTGTGCTTGGAGAGCCTCTTTTGGTTGATGAAATCGGAACCTGGGCCTCTGCTCACTGCAGCTTCTACCTGTGACAATAATGGCATGACGGAGCACTGCCAAGAGCACCCCCTCCCAGGTTCACGTCAGTGATCAGAGCAAAACCCAGGAGGCAGGAAATGTTTCTAATTCCTTTTTCATTTTATCAGTGCAAAACATGGTTGTATTTCTTAGAGTGAAACAAATAACAAACGGCAGTGCAGCTTGGATGTGGCTGGTCTGGCCACTGAATGCATCACCTCCCTGAAGACCACCCAGCCAGGTTCGCGTTTCTCACCCTTAAGTACCATATCATTTCCCTAAGCTCTGAAATCAAAATGGGAGCGAGGACTTTATGTCCAACTTTCTTCTCTCCTTATCAGCCAGTAGTCAGTCTATGGTAGAGCCCCCAGGATTCTTAAACAGGCATTTTACCCCCAGTCTAGTTTCCTGACAGGGCTAATATGGGATGGGGTTTATTTTACAAAGGAATTGGGAGTAAGGCTGAAAGCACAGCCATGGGAAGAATGCGTCATGGGCCTCCTACTCCCTCACATACACGAGACCCGGAAGTCGAGTGTGAGTTGTCATGCTCTCTCGTCAGCACGGTTCCCAGAATATTTTGGACCCTTGAACTCTGCAGTTTCTGGATATTTAGACCTCCTAAGAGTCAGAAGAAAGTTCTTACTTGGTCCATTTTTTAAACTTTTCTAGGTGTCCCCAAGGTAGGTGAGGGAAGGGTAGCAGAGACAAGGCCTTCTCGACACACTGTAAAAATTCATCTGAGAGGCTTAAGAGAAACAGCCTGGATAAAGAAGGCAATTTAGTCAGGAAAACAAGTATTGATAAGTGTTCACTTTGGGATCTTCAATATGACGGTGTAAAGCAGAGAGAGTTCTATTAATAACTACACCCGAATAGATTTTAGTTCTAATGAGATCATACAGACCGTTTTAATAATTTCAGCTTGTCTAAAACCGTGTCAATCTTAAGCAGAGGGAGCTTGGGGGTGTCGTAGTCGTGGCTCTGTGCATATAGTATTTCCACTTTCTCGGTTGCCTGTCAAGACAACCTCATCATTAGCTTCTGAAGATTTCTACCCCACCCCTGCCCCCCATTTTGACATCTAGGGTAAGATGACCAGGTATGAAGCATGAGTCATAGGCATAGAAGATGAAAGCAAGGGAGGGAATCAGGTTCATCAGGGCTCAAAAACTCTGGAAAGTAAGGACCTTCTCTCAGTTAACACGAGGGCGTCACCATTCAGGAATGGGAGAACTCTTATCCTCAAAGCATCAGTCAATGTCAGACTTGTGGTCTGGCTAAACTAGATAACAGTTTGGGTCCATATTTCAGGCAGTGGTTTTCAAATGGTTTGATTCTGTGGACTATTTTGGTGGAACCAGAGATACCTTCCATAGATTGCTTTCCAGCTGCTCCTGCTGACCATTCAAGAACAAGGGCTTCTCTCAACTAAATTTATTACTATATAATAAATTTTCTACTGGAGGCTCACTATGGATCCCTAAAGAACACTTGGAGAATCCATTAGACCACATTTTGAAAACCACTGCACCATGCACAGCACAGATGATAAACACTAAAACTAGTTTTTTTAAAAATTATAATCTCCTTAAAAGGAAGGTTTCCCAGTTCCAGCTGTTGTCTCACTGATACGTTAAAATCTTATTCTAGCAAAAGACTATGAAAATCCTTTAGTGTCTTTTGTAACAAATGACTTTTCCTTTGAAAGGATAAATCTTACATCTTAAGTGTTTGATGGAGCAGAGCAGCCCTTCTGGCATTATTTAATAGAATGAGGACATGTTTGGGGGTGAAAGCTTCCCAGCGAGGGAACCCATACTTTTATGTCCCTGACATCTGCCTTGGTGCCACTGGCAGTTAAAAAATATTTCTGAAATGAATTGTTTTCCTTATACTAGCGATGGGCCCAACATTTCCCAAAACAGGACAGGTCAGGTACCCAGCGAACTGGTTTCCATCTTCTCTCTCAGCAGCCCTGTGCCCCTACAGACAAGGCTGGTCCCTGAACTCATCCTCTCCATCTCCTCGAGTCAGTTTATGCTCCAAAGGCCCCACTGGGATCAGCCACTTTCCACTGGAACCGGGAGAGGATGAGTACTCCCCTGGTGACCCTGTCCTGGGCCTTGTAGCAGCACCATGGAGATCCTGGTGATGGTACTAAGGGACCATTTCTTAAACGTCAGACCAGGGGCTGTGCCACCTTTCACCCCCCAGGATCTCTCCATGTGACTCAGATGGAGGACTTCCTCCTAGGAGAAGCAAGCAGCTGCCTAGTTACTGTTGCAAGTGATATCTCCGCTGTGTTAAATTACAGGTCATAAATGGAGATGAGATTATGCAAACAGGCAAGTAACCCGTCCATTCTCTAGCTGAGCAGTTCCCAGCCCTGGCCCGGTACACTGGTCTCCTACACATTCCAGCTCCTGCACTCCCCACACTTGAAATCCTTCCTGTCAGGCAGGAACTAGATTGCTTTGCCATTCAATCCAGGCAGAATGGAGAAGTCAAGGCCATCTTTTGCCAACTGAACTTGACTTTCAAAAGTCCCTGTTTGATTTTTTTTTCTTTTATTTTTTGTTTTACTTTGAAAGGTTGGCAGTGGGGGGAGTTACAGAAGGGAGTTTCTCCACTTGGAAACTTTCAACTGTTTAGTAGAAGGGCTGCTTGACTTCAGCTGTTACTCTTGCAGGAAATAAATAAATACAATCATTCTTAGCCTTTTTTGACCCTTTAAGAATCAAATAATTTTTCATGAATGCCTAATTTCTTTGGATCAACTCTAAAGAATCCTGCACTCCTTAGAATTGAGGCATGATAATTTATCCTAATACTAAAATATCTTTTCTTTTTTAATCATTTTTAGATATTACCAGGTTTTCTGCTTAGAGATCATTTCTAACCATAGGGGGAAACATCATATCTGGCTCCCACCCCTTTTCTCCTGGTAACCACTGGCCAACCCTTACTTACTGACTTTTAAAAGATCTACCTGTTATCCCAGTAAATTCCACTGGCTGTAATTTTTTTAATTATTATTTTTTTAAAAGCCTTGTAGTTCTTTCTTTCTTTGAGTTTTGCTTATCCTTAAAACAAGTTACCTTCCCAAAGTAAAAAGCATCTTAGGCTAGATTAGGGGCTAGTTAATAATGCTGATTTTTTTGTATCTTACCACCTGAGTTCTCCATCAGGGAAAGGAAAAAAAAAAATGTTAGTAATAACAAGTGTGAGCTAGTTTTTTTTCATACTTTTGAAACTGTGACCACCAGCCCTGCTGCCATACAGATCCCCGCCCCACCCCCAAAGCAGGAGATTAAAGGGAAGCCTTACTTGATGCTGTTGTTGCATATGCTTTTACCTAAATTTCCCCCCAGGGCAGTGGTCTTCACTCTGCATCCTTGGGCAGCTCGTTTCGGCACAGCAGTGCTGCTCACGGCCCTGTGGAGCTATGCTGTAACAGCAAGGAATAGCATCTAACCCTCAGCCCTTGTATGTCCTCTCTGAACCTGACCATGACTGTCCTTACCATGCTTTTCCCCGAGTAAAACACTCCCTGGGTAGGAAAGCTCTTTTTGGCTTTGGGGATTGTTCCTCACATGCTTTTTTTTCCTCTTTTTTGATATCATAGATGTAGGTAAAGACTGTCCTTCTCAGCGTTAACTTGTTTTCTAAAAAATGGCAACTTCATGTAGGAAAGGTTCTAGGATGATTTACCTAGCTGCTGAAGCTAAGATTAGGATTTCTCTCCTAGTCTTTGTGAGACTGATATTTTGATGGGATGATTTTTATTTTTGTTTAATTTAGATGAGCCTACTTTTCTCTAGATTGCCATTTTTTCCCTCTTTTTTCTCTTGGTTTTTTTTGTGTATTCAACAGTCTTTGGTTCCAAAATATTGGTTCTAAGCCTTTTTTTTTTTTTTTTTTCCCCCAAGATTCAAAAGTAAAATGAAAGCAGTCTCCTTATTGGGTAGCTTTCCTGGAGTACCTCTGAGCTGGAATGAGTCTAGGAGCTTGTGTTCTCTGTTTGTTTTCATGTGTTATGTTTCTGGCATCCCCCTTTGGCCACATCTCCCTTCCCATATTCAAATAACTCCTTGGTCTGAGCTTTTGGCTGCTTCTCCCCCTCTTGCTGTTGCATCCTCACTTTGTTGGTGACTATAAACTGCCACCATGTATTGTTTCAGTTTTGAGCACCATGTGAATTCTTTCCAAATGTGACTGATGTGACCCCTTCGGGGTCTAAGAACCCATAGATCACATGCACTTCTCCTCTGTGAAATGAAACCTCTGGTGCTTCTTTCTTTGCCACCTAATCCCCATGTTTTAGTTTTGACCCAAAGTACTTAATACAGCAAGGCAGCTTGACACCTCTGTTTCATAGTCCGAGGTAACACATGGTGTCATTTTTACATGATGTCCTAGGGTCCCAAGGGATGATTAATAACAAATCTTGCTATGCTGAAAGGAAAAAAGAGAGAAAATAAACACAGACCCATTGGGCTCAGGGGAAGCTGGCCTGACTAGGGTGCAGAAAGAGGCAGAGACGTTCCATTTGTCTGGGAAGCATCATGTGTACTGCTGTTTGATAGAAAGCATTAGAACAGTCATTCAGTAGAATATTACGGTGTAGTTGCCTGCGTGGAGCCAGAATAAAGCCATGATTGGTGTGTTGTAGGAAAAACGGATCGTGTCGCTGGATTCGGCCAACACCAGACTGATGAGTGCGCTGACCCAAGTGAAGGAGCGGTACAACATGCAGGTCCGCAATGGCATCTCCCCCACCAACCCCACCAAGCTTTCCATCACGGAGAATGGTGAATTCAAAAACAGCAGCTGCTGACGGGCTTTGTGAATAGACAGACTGTGGGAGGAGACAGAAGGAAATGCCCCCGCTCTCCTATCCCCAGCCCTCTCCCCAGCCACACCAGGTTTACAGAATGTTGCTACTTCAGAACAGCAGGGTGGCGAGCAACTCTCCAATGAAGAAAGGAACCTTGTCTTTCAGGGCATAAGGCTAAGACTTCCAAGGTCGACGCTCCCCCACCCCCACCCCGCCCCCCCGCACCCCACGCCCCCCCGCACCCCACGCCCCCCCGCACCCCACGCCCCCCCGCACCCCACGCCCCCCATCCCTGTGTACATAGGGAACTTAGTTCTGGGCCATGTACAGAAAATACCACTGTAATATACCCAAAGGAAGTTAATAATGTAGATTACCTTTTTAATTATTGCTATTTTTATTATTGTTGTCCTCTTGTTGAAAGCACTGCAGTTGTTAGAGGAGGCAAAGTAGGAGCTACATGTGAATGAGAGATGAGCCTGGCGGCTCAGCTGGTAGAGACCACGTGTCTGTCTGATAGAGCACACAGACCGCAGTAGGACATTGTCAGAATGAATTTTTCAGGGATTCCTCTGCCAGTTTAAAAACCCCACTCCGGTTCCCTTGTCCTTTAGGAAAACATGCAAATACCGAGATCCAAACACAACAGTTTATCCCATTGATCAACCAAGACTGGTTCTGGATGGACAGCTATCTGATTTGGGGATACACTGTTCCAGAGGACACAGATAAGAGCTGTTGTATCAAAGCTGGACTTCAGGAGTGATTTCTGCTGAACTCCTGTTGATGTTTATTTCCTTCTGTCTGTAGCAGACGGGAATTTTCCATTTTAGATAGGGGGCTTTTTTTTTTAACCCCAGTTGTAATAAAGGGTGTTCTTTTTCCTCTTTAGAGTTTACAAAACTATAAATATTTGTGTCTCTATAAACTGTCTGCATCTTCACACCCACTTGCCCTTTCCTCCCCCATGGTGGGAGCAGTCAACACCAACAGGGTTTACTCTCCCCTGGAGAGGTTATTCAAATATGCTGTCCATAAGCCATCCGAAATAAACACCCTTTCTTCCATACAGAAAAGGGCTAACCATACCATACCATGGCAGGAATCTCTGAATATTTCCTATCAAAAAATTTTTTTCTATTTGTAAGTTATAATTTTGGTTTGGGATAAAGATTTTACCCGGTGTACTAGCAGATCTCTGGGCAGGGTAATTTTATCTCAATCTTTAACTTTTAAATTGCTTCTTCCTCTAATCCCCTCAGTAAAATTTAGAAAAGAAATCCAAATCTGAAGCATTGCTCTCTTAAAAGTCATGATTACTCTTAATGAAAAATAAAATACTAAAAGTGGGAGGACAGCACATTCCAGCTGTTATTCCCATGCTCTTTGTAGATTTGGCAATAATAACCCAGTTTCACTAGCTGTCATCGTTGGCTTTATTGTAGGACAGGTTTATTGTAGGACAGAAACAGTCATGGAAGCTAAGTTACTTCCTTTTTTCCAGAGGTGTGAAATGTCATCTTGAATGCAACCTTGATTATCAGAAGTATGGAATGTTACAAGTTAAACAGACATTATATTTACAAGTATATATACACATATACTCACACATATGTACATATAACTGCACAAATAGGAAAAGTTCCTGCCTTCTATGCTGTTGGATATAATGTTTAAAGGGGTTAGAATCTCTTTAAGCAAGATCTAAGCAATTGTTTATATTGAGAAAGCAAAAACATTTCTCAAGTAAGTTAATGATGTTTATTTGAAATTATAAACTTTAAGGAATTTTTTTTTAAGAAGGAAAAGGAGAAAGGAGGGGGAAAAAAAACCACCTGAGGAAGCCATAGACCTGGAGTGAGTGTTTCCACATAACAGAATACTTATAAGGAGACGAGAGAATATTTATTGTGTCCCCTTTTGGGTGAAGCCCCGACAGAGACACCAAGCCTCCATTTCCACCGCACCCCCAGGCTTGCATTCTGACCTCTTAAGCACTGCCCTCAGGTGGGTCTTTGTGTTGGGCCTTGCATCTCGGCAACCTCACCATGGTCCCCAGCCCACAACCTTTTCAAACATTTCCCCTTCGTAACACTCCTGTCTCTGCCAGTCAGAGATCTAAATCAGGAGCTGCCCAGTGTGCTTATCTGATCTGCAGACTTCCTGCCCACATGTATTGGCATTTGTGTATTTTCTTGACCCGTGATCATTATTTTACAAATTCTTCTCTCTTCCCTCCAAGCAGAGGGCACACTGTGGCCAAATGACTTATTTTAATAGGAAAGAAACATTACCAATTCTGAAGCAGTGCTTCGTGTTTGGGGAGAGGGTATGTAAACATAGGTCTGTTCTTGTTTGTGGCTATTTTCAGCTCTAGCCATTCTTTATAAAAGTCTTCAGAAAACCTGGTAAAAGAATGGTCAGTTTCAGTGGCCTTAAGTATGTAACATGGGTGATGTCTTACATTGAGGTTTGGAAGCTCTCAGGTGGTGATTACGGATGACAGAGGACTGATAAACTATATTGGAGGGTTGGGGGACACAAAATCAAATATGTTTTTGATGGATGCAGTACATCTTGTCGGCATTATGGGAGCTTATTAGAGGGCTGCCTACTTTGGAAGATTAGATGCCCAAAATGTTTGGATAGCTTATGCAGCCCTCTATTATCAGGTTATCTTGAATGAAGAGAAAAGAGTAAACAAATAATAAAATTAGAGGTAAGCTAGGAGTTCAGTGTAGTTGCCAGATGTTAAAGTTTAGATTATCCTTTGAACCTATTCCTGTCCGAATATTTTTCTGAGTATTTCTTTAGAGAATGCTGCAGTCTATAGAACTTATTCTGAAAGATTTTTTTTTTTAAGTATGGAAAAAGTCAGCAACAGCTGATAATTTTTATGGAGGTATTGCTTAATTGGCTTTTCTTCAGCCCAGATAAGTGCATACCTCTCTTGCTGGGAGGAGGTGTATGGTTGAAGAGAAGTGGGTGGATTATGATAGCATGTCTTGCACTCCTTCTAACACCCAACACATCACCACATGGTGGGGTGCAGCATAGACCAAGGCTGAATGGAATTTGGAATTCCGGTGAAGTGCTTGCAAAATGCTTGTCCAGATGACAACCAGATTTGGCCATTAACAAGGACAATGTTGGTAGGATTTAGGAAAAGAGCTTTATATTTCCCTTTTATTTTCACTAGAGCAATAAGCTTTCTGAGCCAAAGCAGCAAAAAGGAGTAACATTTCCTTCAAGTCATCACATTACCTGAGTCTCTGCAATACAAGCCATGAAGGAGGGGAGATTATAACTAGGTAACAATGACAAACACTTGAGCACTTACTATGATCCAGGCACTATCACCAAGATACTGTTGGGGTCCAGGGCAGTCTGTTGTAAGGGAAATGTGGTAAAATGAGGTAATCATGCTGCTGTAACGTTGCCCTTTCACTTGGCATTGAGTTGGTCAGAATTAGCTTTCTCTAGTCTGCTTCTACCTTTACCTTTCCCTGTAATGGTGTTGCACAGTGAAAGAAAAAGTAGGATTTCCTGTCTACGACTGCTGTATGCCCTTGAGAATTAACTTGACTTTAAAAGTAAAGCTTTTTAGATCTTAGTCTATTTATGGATCTATAGCTCTACCGACCCTCGTTTCTCACTCTGTCCTCAGAAGTACACTGGGTTGAGAGCAGTTCTTTTTTGGAAGCCCCAGAGCAAGACAGTTGCCATCAAGTGAGTTTGATTACAATTTGTTCTGCCTTCCATCTAGGTTTAGTTCCAGTTACGTCCAGTTTGGTCTTTCTGAGAAGGCTGGTTGTGGGACTGAACTTTGGGAAGGAACCCTCCTTGGGATTTACCTAAGGCCCATGTGACCCTGACTAGAGTTGACACCAGACTAGGCTTGTCACTGGGCCTGACTCAGCAGCTCTGGAGCCCACACCATACCTTCCCTGTGTTTTCACCTTTGGGAGGGTCACCTTCTACAGATTATGGAAAACCAAAAGGGCTTTCTTCTCCATTCCCCTTCCCTTTTTCAAGTCTGATAGTGAAGTCTCCTGCTCGCTTCAACAGTAAATAGTTGCCTTCCCACCCCTTACCTGAGGGCCAAGAATTTGGGATACTTTGTTTTTATCAATATGTCAATGGAAAGGACCTATTTTGCTAGTTTTTTTAAAAGCAAGATATGTTGGGGTGTTGAATTTTTAAATAGAATCTCTTTTTGTGTTTGAGTGATTGTTATTAGTTCTAGAAGCATTCTGTCATGACCCAGTTATGAATGCTCTTGAGTTTAGGAAGGACAAAAGTGATGAAATTTGCATGAGATAGAATAAATATCTTATGAGGAGTGAAAGAACCCGAGGAAGATACATGATCCAAAAGGGGACTAACGCACAGCAGCCTTCTCCATAGCCCAACGGTTCAAGGAAACAGGAGGATTTATATCCTTTGCCCAATCTCGAAATACATAGATATATATAGAAAGGCCGTTTCTGTAGACAACATGTGGGTACCCACACAAAACACACAATTCCTAGGGCTTCCTTTTTCTGAATGTTAATCCATCTTATAGAGCAGTGATTCCCAAACTTCCTTGAGATTTTTTAGATTTTATGCTCTCCTTTGTTAGATTTTATGACAGTGGTTCTTTCCTCTTTAAAATGTACCATATGTGTTATATGTATATATAAGTTAAAATGACTTGAAATTTGGCTTGACATTGTCTCAAGAACCCTAGATATCATTATTGATACCTTGGGGAGTCACAGAAAGAAAGTTGAATATCACTGATGTGACAGTAGGATACAGAAAGAATAGCTTTGGTTCCTGATCAGTTAATCCTCAGGTGTTTGAGGAACCAACCCAGCAAGGCTTGGCGATGAGCCACCCAAGGAAAGCCAGGTGGTCGTTTGTGTCCAGATTTCAGCATGCATTTTAATTTCCTATTCAGTTCTTGTTTTTCAGTGCCCTTGTTTTTCCCTAGGAAATGTTTTAGTTTGGGATTTAAAACCAGATATATCTGTTGTAGAAAGATTTCCACAGAAGCTGTGTTTTAGGGGCCTCGATCATCTGTGTGGGGCTACAAATATTTAAGAATAACTGTCATATTTATGTCACTTCTAAACTCCCAAGGGAAAATTTTCAATTCCCAGTTCACCAAAAGGTGAAATACTAATTGACCACTATCCTGCAGAAAATTTGAAATAAATAGTACAGGTTAAATTTTGACTGGTGCTTCGACATTTCCTAGTTAACACTAAAATTAACTCAAAGCAGACAGCAGCCCATTAACCTGAATCACACCTGTGAGGAACTTCTAAATTTGATTTTGTTTTTCATCTCCAGGGCCTTAATAAGAGTGTGTTAATACACATGACTATTTTACAATGATAGCTCTAAATAATTTATTTTTTATTTCAAGAAAGAGAAATACACATTAGAAAAACAAAACCCAAGATTTTATTTTATTTTTAAAGCCATATTTTTGTGCTAGTGGCACTTAGATTGTTCCATATGTGAGATCCATATCTGCATTTCATTACCTGGGTTTGTTCTAAAAGAAGATTTATTTTTGTTCTGTGAATAATTTTTGACGGTTCTTGTACATGTACAGATATAGATACGTTTGAGGTCTTTTATTGATATTCCTACAAAGAATACAAATAAACTTTAACTTTAAACATTTCAGACTAAAGTTGCTACTGTATTTGACATATTACTGTTTGACTTCTAGCATGTTATCTGGGTGATTAGGACACTTGGAGAAAAACCAGAAATAAAATGTACGCAGGAACATTATTCTGAAGGTATATTTTAACATTAAGAACAATGCGTCTTAGAATTTCCCAATTTACAGGTAAAAAGTATTTAGCTGTAGGACAAAGAGCTAGCATTAACACATATCGTATTGTAATAACACCCTCAGAGAGCTCCTCATTCTGGAGAGTTGGAAATCTCTTTACTAGCTTGTGACTGGTGAAGAAAATGTCCTCCACTTTATTGAAAGTATGGCCCCACTCAGCTCTCCAGACCAGTACTATCCTCTCTTAATTCCCCAACAGATTAATGTGGTTTGTTTCAGGATTTTTGTTGTCTAGTTGGGGTTTTTTGTTCTTGTTTGCTTGTAATTCTCGAGGTTATTTCCAAATACCCCCATCTTCTGCTTACCTTCATTCTTTAAAACCCCAGGATGCAGGTCTCATAAGTAGTTTTCTTACAAGGCTAAGTATAGGTCTGAAATACCACCAGTTAGCCTCTTCACATATCTAGTGACTTCTACTCCTCTTTTACTATGAAATAAAAAACTAAAATTCACTCAAAATCCAGAGAAAATTGTGTGAGGAGACTCCAGGTCACAGTAGACGTGTGCTATTTTTTGTTTACTTCAAAGCCAACCCATTTCAATCTGAATTGCTCATGACCTAATGTAAGCTTTAAGACTTCTTGGATCTGAAACATCAAAAAGAGAGAAACTGTTGTTGATGCTATCTTGTGACCTCCTAGTCATCTGAGCCCTTAACTGTCCACCCATCTACCCTTTATGTCCAGCCATACCCTTTATTTTTCTTAGCCTCCCTGCAGCTACCTGCCTTCTGTCGTTAGCACCTTCACCAATAGGAAAGTACAGAAATCAAGTTTGTTAGGTCACCACCATCACCCCCAGCACACAAAAAAAGTTTAATGACAAAGGAGACTAAAACGAATGACAATCAGGGATTCTCAGTCGTGACTGTTCATCAGAATCACTTGGGATCTTGAAAAAGTAAGAGTAGAGATGCCCCTTTAGACCCACCATTGAACAATTAAATAGAATCTCTCTAAGGACTGGGCCAGGATTTTTTTTTTAACCTTCCCCACGGGATTCTAAGTTCAGATAGGGTTAACAGCCACTACTCCATAGCTCTCTCTTGAGCAATGCGTGAGTGTCTGTTACAATGTTTTCTCTGCTCCCATCCATGGAACTGGGATAAGTTGGCTATAGGTGTTTTGTTTGCCTCCTATTTCAAATTTTATCAGTAAATGCTACTAAAGCTGATAATATACTCTACCTTGTCCCCACCAATTCCATCCTTTATATCTGTGAGGTAGAAATTCTCTCCATTAATATGAGATAGCTATATTCCAACAAAAGTGACCAGAAGCTGGAATTCCCCATCTTGACCCCAATTTTCCCATTATTGGTTTTAATTTAAAATAAAAGGTAGATGCTTTCTGGTTTGGTAACCCTCCCCTGCCAAAAAAAAAAAAAAAAAAAAAAACGGTTCTTGACTTTTGTAGACTTAATACTCAGCACTGCAGTCTTATTTCTTGAACTTTTACTAAAAAATTTATCAGATGCCAAATTGCATCATTTGCACCTGTTCTTCAACAGCAAAATGCACCAAAAGCTCTCCAGTTCCCTCCCCGCTACCTGGCAGGCATTTGTGCATGCATGCACACCGGCACGCGCACACACACACACACACACACACACACACACACACACAAAAACTGTTCCTCCTAGAGACTTCAGTTTGTGAGATTTTAGAATGAATTGCCTGAGTGCTATTTCTTTGGTCTATGAGTAAATTGCAGTAAGCTACCAGACTAATGCCAATCAGTTTCCTTGTCTGTAAAATTATGGTTTTGGCTAGATGGCCTATGAGGAACTCTCTAGCTCTGACATCTTATGATTATTATCTGATATCACTGAAAAATGTGCCTTTAGGTCATATTCAAAAATCAGCTTGAGGCTTTTGTCACAATTATTTAGGAATAATTCTTCCTCTTCACAATCTCTCATCTCACAATACTTTAAAAAAACAAGAGGAAAAAAAAAGCCTGGAACAAATGTATATTCAGAATAATAATTTGATAATAACAATAGCTAAGATTTATTGAGCACTGCCTATGTGCCAGACAATTTGCTAAGCACTTTTTATGGAATATTTCATTTTGTCGTAATACCAGCCATATGAGTTAGGTAGTGTTGTTCCTAATTCATGAGGAAACTGAGGCTAAGAAAGATTAAGTTACTTGCTCAAGGTCACACAACTAATAAGCTCAAAGCCAAGACCCAAATTTAGGTCCTTCTGACTATACTGTATTGACTTTTTTTAAGAGCTCAGGAAAAATGGAGAGAGTAAGAAAAGATCTGAGCACATGAACCAACCTGTCACCATGAGCCAGGATGGTGACAACGGGGACAGATGAGCTAACTTTCCAAAGCTTTTTCTCTTCCTGTATTGGCTTCGACAGGATTGCTTTGCATTGTCAAGTCACCTGACTGATCAAAATTAGAGGACAGAGAAGTCTCACCTCACTCAAAAATTGGTCTTTCATGTCTTCTGGGTTCATCAGAACTGGGATGAGAAAATCTGCTTTCAGGATTCCAAAGAGTTGCCCTGAAAAAGAAAGTACTACCTGGCTCAGGGGAAATTATCTCGTAGCCATTTGAAAACTTCAAGTTCTTGGCAGTCAGGAGTGCCCCCTGGACACCATAGATGCTACATGGTGATTTAGGATTTCAAAAAGAAAGAAGAAAGAGACTGCTGGACAGAAACATGCTCAGCCACAACCAGCTAGTAGCTGACAGGAAAGAGCCTCATGAGTGGAGTAACCACTGCTCTCCTCCCATATCCTGGCCACCCTCAGGCAATTATTTTCTTTTCTGTCTCCTCAGTATTTTCCTTCTTCCTTTTTTTTTCTTTTCTTTTTTTTTTTTTTTTTGGCATGCCACGCAGCTTGCAGAATCTTAGGTCCCCAACCAGGGATCGATCCCTGGACTGCCAGGGAATTCTTGCTTCTTCCTTTTAATAAATCTGTTGAGTAAATATCCCACACCATGCTGGAAATATTCACCTCTCCCCTGGACCCACGTGTGTAAAGGCCAGCTGTACCCCAGAAAACTCTCAAGTTCTCTGAGCCTATAAACATGCTCAGCCTTCGGCCATGAACGCTGTAATCACAGGAACTACAGCCTCATAATAGGACTACTCTGTATCTGTACAGCATTTTATAGTTTATAAAGTACCTTTGCATAATTATCTCATTGGGTACTTGAAACAACCCTGTGATGTAGGCAGGGTCGTTTTTACTACGTCCCTTTTGCATATGAGAAAGAGGAGATTCTGAAGTAAGGAAACATGCCCCCCGAGCTTTCACAATCGCCAGGGAGCTAACCAACTCTAGGATCCTCATCCTTGTTCCCTTCCCATTTCAGGCTGTCTTTCACAAAAAGGTCTTGAGCGCCCTACGCTAAGGGGTGGCTGTCCAGATATAAATGCCTGGTCGTTAAGAAGGGGAACTTGGTAACCAGAAGCAGTTACCTGGTTTTGGTGTTGGAGTGTTTTCTTTAGCATCTGGGTGATTAGATGAGCTCAAATGTTGGGCCTGAGTGGCAGTAGCTGCATCTGTCATATCGGTGCCACTCCTTTCACTGGTCACAGCTACAAGAGGGGAAAATAAACGAGTTATTGCAAATACAGCCAGGAGCAAGGTGGTCTGAGATTGGTGACCGCCCCTGAGCTAGAAGACAGGCACGGGCAGCCACCGTCCTGCAGAAACCAGCCGGGGTGGGACGCTCAGTCCCTGCCAATCCTTCACTCACCTCCGTAGGCTCATGTACCCAGTAGCTACATCATCATCTCTCATAAAGTGTCTATGATACCGGGATTTGTGGGGCTTAGCAATATTATAAGATACCTCCTCAGGACCGAGTGTTTATTTTCAGTAGTTCCTACCCCAAGAGGCCCAGTGCCCTTATGTAGTCTGCCAGCTACACAGGGCCCCCACCATGGCACCCAGGAACCCCCAACCTCTCCATCAAGGGGTAGCACCTCAAACTCAAAGTACGTATTCCAAAACCAAGCTCAGCCTCCCCCAGCAGCCTCCCCACCCCCTTTATGGTGCCCGTCTACTGAGGCTCTCCAGCTGCTCCCTTACTCCCTCTCACTTGCTGTCACGTTCAGTCACCAAAGTCCTGTCAGTGCCTTGCAGATGTCTTTTTTTTTTTCAAATATGGAATATTTGAACCATATTGTTCTTGTGGTATATTACTGTAAAATATTTAAGCAAAAGTATCCCCTCCCCTGACCCAGGGACAACCACTATTAACAGTTTGCTATAGAATATCCTTCACACACTTGAATTTTTAATTTGAATGCGTAAAGATCTACCTTATTCTCTTTAAAGGCTGCATAGTATTTCACTGAATGTACCATAACTTAATCAATCTGCTTTCAATGGACATTAGATTGCCTCCAGTTTTTCACTGTAATAAACAATGCTGCAACAAACAACCTGTGTGTGGAGGACACGTATATATGTGTATGTGCACCTTGTATTATTATTTCCTTAATAAATCTCCAAGGGTAGAATTTCTGTATGAAAGAGTATGCACATTTTGGAACTAACAGGCATTGCAATGGTAGCACCAGTTTACGGTGCTACCCAGTGTCTGACAGTGCTGATTTTCTCACATTCTTATCAGCATTATCACCCCAGATCTTTGCCAAACTGCTAAGTTAAAACAAAGAACTTTTTATTGCATCTTGCTTTTAATTTGCATTGCTATGATTCAGTGAACAAAGCTGAGCATTTTTTAAAATGTGTTTGTATTTATATTTCTTCAATTAATGTCACTTGCAAAGGATGTAAAATCAGTTCCCCTCAAGTCCCTCCTTGCTCCACTGCTCCAGATCTGGCCTCGGTTCCACTCTCCCGGACTGTGCAAGTCTTTCCCCACACATACACTTCCTGTGTCTCCTCTCCAAAGTGCCCTCTTCTTACTCCACCCAAAGCATTGTACATTTCTTCAGTGAAATGAATAAGTTTGTAAAATCCAGAAGCACAGAAGGGGGGAAACACTCATATTCTTGTTGCCTGAATTTAACCATTGTTAACATTTTCACACGTTTCTTTCCAATCTTTTTTTCCCAAGTATAGGTTGATGTTTCCTTTCAACATTATTGTGACTGTGTTATATGTATAATGTTGAATCATCTGTTTTCCTTTAGCATCCTGATACAGGCATTGCCCCATGTCATTAAAACCACCTTGCTTCTATTGACTACAGAGCTGACCATTTTGCTCACTTGCTAAAAACCTCTGATGGCTGTGCTGACTGCAGGATCCAGTCCTTCAGAATTTGGCCTCAGTCTAGCTCTTTCCCCTCATCACTTGCCGCTTCCTTCCCAAATATGTGACCGACACTCCAGTCACATCAGACTGCTTGTCTTTCCCAAACCACATATTTCCACATCTACCTATCTTTGCCCATGCTGTTCCCTCTGCCAGGAAGAACCTTCTAGCCTTTGCTGCCTGATGAAATCCTCCATTACCTTTTGTCCAATTACCACCACCTTTGCAGGCAGAAAAAATGAGTCATTTTCTTGCCAAGGCTCTTGGTTCACCCTTCTGCGGCAGCACTAATTAAACTGTCCTGGTTGTCTCTATTAGCCCGTATTAGAGTAAGCTCTTTTAAAAACAGGAAACGGGTCCTGCTCATCTTGGTATCCACTGCCTTGTTCAAAACAGGTACTCAGGAAATGATTGTTGAATTAAATCATCTACCAGTGTGCAAAACACTATTCTAGGCCTGGGAAAGATATAAAGAGGCATAAAACATAAAACAGCCCCTGCCCTGTGAGATTTCACAATCTTAATAATTCATAATTGTGATCATTCATAATCATTTATAATTAATAAAATGAGACTGAGGCCAACCTTGTCTACTGAATAAGGTAAGGACAGATGGGAGACTGAATCGCTAAACATTTCATTACTGAATTGAGATTAGAATAGTAATAACTACCATTCATTGATGCCAGGCACTGAAAGATACCTCTTGACATCTGGTGTTTTTGTTCACTTTAAAAATGAGAAAAATGAAGTTCAGAGAGGTTAGGATGTTTGCCTAAGACCACACAGTAAGTAGAAGACCCAGCATTCCAACCCTTGACTGAAAGACTCCTCTAGCCAAAGATAGGTTTTTCTGCCCTAGATCGCCCCACCCTAAATTATTACCTAGGGGGAGGATGAGGGGGGTGAACTGGCTCTAGGATTCCCCCATGGAGTGACCTGGAATGCACCCAGGGCCGGGAGATGTGGCCCAGCACATACCCTCACCCCCTCAACCTCCCTGACTTGTGGCCGGGGCATGGAAACTAGGGCTTGGTCTCCCCAAAGGAAGACCCAGGCGCCAGGGCGGTGTCCCCAACCCCCAGCGACGCGAGTGGGCGGGCACCTGTCTCAGGCTCTGGCCGGCTGCCAGCGGTCTCCTGGCGTGCGGCCTGGCTCAGAGGTTCCCCCTCCAGGCGCGCCGTTGTTCTCTGGGGCCCAGCCGAGCTCCCTGAGCCGAAAGGCTCCGAGGTGCTTTCTCCCGTCCCCAGAAGCTCGGCGCTGCGGGACCGGCTGGACGTGGTAGACCCGGGGGGCGCCGCTACCCACGGGTGAGCCGAGGCCCCGCGGGTGGAGCCGGGCGAGGAGCCCGCTGCGTCCTCCCGCGGCGTCCCGGGCCCGCCCTGGGTCACGAGGTCCTCCGGGGGCGCGGGGCCAGGTGCAGGGCTCGAGGCGGAGGCCAGAGGGGTCTCGGTCACTTCCTGGGGGACAGAGGGGCTCCCCAGGAGCGCGGGGCTCGAGGCGGGGGGTCGGCGCGGAGGCCGGGGGCACGGGGCCGAAGGACGTGTTCTGGGCGGTGACTGGCGGGGTCGAGGGCCCACCGTCGGGGACCGGGCCGTACCCAGGGCTCTCGAGGTGGGTCGGAGGGCTGGGCGCCGCCGTCCCTTGGGTCTGTGGCGCCGCAGGGCCGGCGGAGGCGGAAGCGCGAGGGGCGCGGGGGCGGGGCCCGAGCTCGGCGGGCTCCGGGCTGACTAGCTGCGGGAGCCGCGCCGCCGCAGCCGGACCCTGCGCGGGGCCGGCGCTGGTCCCTACGCCAGAGAGAAGGCTGCCGTGGGGCCCGCTGCGCCGAGCGGCCGGAGTGGGGGAGGTGGGGGGGGAGGTGGGGGGGTGGTGTTGTGGGGGGAGGTGGTGCGGGGCGGGGACCGCGGTGCGCGGGGCTCCAGGACCCTGCAGCGGCCGGGCGGTTCTTCCGCGCATGGCCCTGCACACCCATCGCAGACAGGGCTAAGCACGGAGGGCCTCCTGACCCCGCCAGGTGCGGCCTGGGCCAGGTGAGACCTCGATGGGAAGCAGAAGACAGGCTCTTCCCCCGCTTCTCAACCTCATCTGTTGCCTCCAGGGGGAGGACCGCGTTCCTTGGCAGCTCACAGGGCCCCCACCCCTTCAGGACCGGGGCCTCCCCGCTCAGCGGTACGCACCCCCGACCCACTCCACTCCCTCTGCAAGTTAACTTCAAAATCACCTCCTCCAGGAAATCCTCGTTTAATTACAGGAGCGGGGACAATCCCCTTCTCTGTGTCCCCACCATTCCTGTGACTACACAGGCAACACTGCCTGTCAGGAGCCCTCTTCCCAGCTGGCTGTCAGCTCCTTCGGAACAGGCCCCGCCTTTTCCTTGTGTCCCTGGAATTAATAAAGCTCTGTGCGACTATGAGCAAGCCCCCTAACTTCTGTGTGTCCTCAAAAAGGCAATAATACCGTTGTCAGATGTAGGAATCTGTAAAGATGCCAGGAGAACAGTGATTTTTACCCTCAATTATCCTAGTTTGCTTCAGACCTCATGGGAAGCAAAATGAGGCAATAGCTGTGAAGATGTTTCAGGAATTTAAAGATGCTGAAGCAACACTGTCACTGTCATTCCCAGCCATGTCCCCACAATTCATCTCTCATCTTCTCTCCTCCCAGAAAAGCCCCAAATTGAAGGGATTTGTCTGGCCCTCTATTGCGCTTCCCTCTCTGGAGGCTGAACCTCAGAGGTCTCTCTGATGATCTTTCGTCACAAGCACTGCTCAGCTGGGCAGTGAGGGGGTCTTCCTGTCTCTCTCCCAGGCCAGGCCCTCATCGCCTCACCTGAGAGACTGCACAACCTCTCTTGGGTCCCCTGGCCCGGGAGCTGCAAGTCCAGTGGTCCAGTTCAAGGAAGGAGGTTGATGGTGACCGAGTCCTCCTCCTCCAAACTGGCCCAGCAGAGTGGGGGGCCCAGGGAAATCCCTCTCCATAAGTGGCCCATGGTCGCCACCCCATTGGTTCACCTCTTTCCTGGCCCCTCCCTGGCCCTTTGGGGAGGATCCCACGGGACCCACCCTGTGCTGCTGCATCCAGGCCACCCTCTCCACTTCCCAGGCCCTGGAGACCCCAGAATCCAGCCAAGAACAGGCTCAAAGCACCCATAGAGAGCAGAAAACAGGGGAGGGTACTTGGCCTGGGCGTTGTCCCCATGGTCACTTCTGAGGAGGGTGTGTAGGAGAGCTGAGGGAGGGCTGCTGACTCCCGGTGTCCAATGGTGGGGTCTGCAAGAAAACACCACCGGTGAGTGTGAGGGCAGGGCTGATGAGGGGGGACACAGCACCCGCAGGTCTGCCACGCACGACACGCCTGTGAGAGGTCCCACCAGACACTGATGACCAGCCTCCCGTCACAGGAGCCAAACTCAGGAGGGCACCTGTCACAGGACAGGTATGTTCACAATCTTTATTTCTCACAACAAGGGAGGAACCATTGTTTCTATTTTACAGATAAGGATCATGATTCTCATCAAATCCAGAACACAAAAAGAAACAGCCAAGAATAGGCAAATCCACAGAGACAGAAAGTAGATTAGTGGTTGTCAGGGCTGAGGGTGTGAGAGAATGGGGGGGGTCACTGCTAAAGGGTAAGGAGTTTCTTATTGGGGGTGATACAAATGTCTTAAAATTAGTAGTGTTGATTGGACCACCTGGGTGTGTACTAAATCTCACTATACTGGCCACCTCAAAAGAGCGAATTTTAAAGGTACATGAATTATATCTCAATAAGGCTGATACAAACAAGAAGGAAAGAAAGAAGGAAGGGAGGAAAGAGAAGAGAGATGGAAATGACAAGGCAGGATGAAGTCTGTTGCTGAGGAGACGTTTCACACACAAGATCCAGAATAACCAGGTGGGCCTCTGGTTCCCATGTGACTGTGGTGACAACAACAGTGTCAGTAGCTAGTATCTTTTGGGTGCTTACTCTGTGCCAGGGTCTCTACTAGGTCCCTTATATTTATTCTCATTCATTCTTCAAAGCCATCTTATGAGGTGCATCATCAATACCATTTTGTTTTTTCCAGATGAGGGAAATGAGGCTCAGAGATGCCGCTCACCTTATTTCTAGCAAGTGATAAAGTCTGATTCCACAGGCCACACTTTTCACCTCTTTATTGCGCAATAAGTAATTGCTGTTGCTAATTGCTGATGCCCTGAGGCTAGATGGGGTGCGTTCCATTCTTTAAAGATGCCCCAGAATTAAATTAAAACCTGTTCCAGAACTCCGCTCCCCTCGGAATCTAGAAATACTTCCTTAGGTGTATCCTCACCGCCTCCGGCTGCCAAGAAAACCCATTTCCCATCCCAGCCTAGCCTTGGTGGGTCAAGGGGCAGCGGGGACGACTGTCACGCACCATCGAAGCAGATGAAGGGTTTCAGGGAAGAGCAGGTCACTGCAGAAATTCTGGGGGAGAAGCTCCAGTAGCTGCAGAGACCCGCACACAGTCCTGCCCCAAACTCAGGCACCTGCAGCCAGGTCGGGACGCTGGCACCCGCGTCGCTGGACCATCTCAGAGACCCAGAGGCCGCACTGAAGTAGAGGCCAACCCAGGCCTCAGTCTTAGTCATGATGGATTTCAAGGCCCCCTTGTCTGTCTCCTCAGTCACTGTCTGCGGGTCAGCCAGGTCTGTGTGGTGTCTGTGGCAGTACCGCACAGCTGCCAGCCACTTCCTTTCTTGGTCAAATTGCTTGAAGTTCAGATTGCTGATCTGAACCTCAGCTGCGGGCAAAGAATGTAGAGACCACAGGCTTGAGGTCCGGGATCTCTGCCTGCTCAGCGCTCATCGCCCCCAGGACAGAGCCCTGGTTTGGGCCCTGCCCTTGTTCCCCATCCTCAGGTGTTAGGTTTGATCAAACCCACAAGTTTATAGGCAAACTAAACACCAGACTGGGAGAATGAATGAGCTATCATAGCAGCAGCTGGGGGAAAGACCATTCATTAGGAAAGGCAGGGGTTAAGAACTCTCCTCTTGGCTGTATGGCCTTACAAGTCAAGTCTAAGCCTCAATTTCTCCATCTGTACAACAGGGATAGTAATAGTACCTAAATGTATTTCGTTTAAAGGATTAGATGAAACCACGTATACAAATGATTTACCACAGCGTGTGCAAATATTAAACACTCAATTAAATGGTAGGGTTAAACTTTGCGGGGAGGTGATGAGGGAGATGGGACGATCCTGGTCTGGATTCAGCCTCATTTGTGGTTTCCAGGGTCTGTGCCTGCCGCACGGGCTCTCAGGAGGCTCCCGGCTGAGGTAGGATAGAGGGAGTGTGTGATAGTCTCAGGCTCACACCATCAGGAGAGCCAGGGACAAGAGGTGAGCCTGGCGAGGGGCACACCGGCTGGTCAGTGGCCCTGACTTCTGGTGGAGCTCAGACCAAGACTCAGCTTCTCACAGCCTCTACCTCCAGCCCCCGCCTGCCCTGCCCCTGGCCAGGCCTGTCTCATCTGCAGCACACAAGCATCTGTGATTCTAAACAAGGGAAGTTTGGAAAGGAGGTGCTTTGGCACCACCTGAGGGATTGATTCCAGAGACCTGTTAAAGGAAACACCTCTGTTTGCAAAATTGGGTATCACATCCTCAGAGTCAAATAGGGCCTCCCAAACTCTCTGACACATGCCTGCTCACCGAAGCCCCGTCGAGATTTGCCTATTTCCCTCATGTTCCCTATCTAAACTGGTCTTTTAAAGCTACCCTTTTTTAAGCACCTAGTCCTCACCAGCCCTGAGCTTTGCGTGTCGCACACGTCATCTTTTAAAATCCTCACTATAATCCTGAGACGCAGATGTTATTAACCTCATTTACAGAGGAGAAAAGGGAGACTCGGGGAGGTGATGACTTGCCCAAACTCATGCCTTATTAAGTGGCAAGACGAGATTCAAGTGCAGGTCTGCCCTCCTCGGAAGCCTGTGCTATCTTCACTCCGCAGCGCCATGTTCCACAACAAGCAGAAAACCGACTTTACAAAGCAGGCTGAGGAGTGAATTTCCTTTGAAATGTCTCTAACCAGACACCAAGAAACGCTTTGTAAAATATCAGGGCAGTAATATCCCCCTCAGCAGGTGGATGAGCCTGGACTGTGGAGAGGTGCTGCCCTTGCCCCCCACCCGCAAGCCGCTAAGGGTAGGGGCACCAGAAGACTGGGATGCAGCCTGGACTGGTTGGAGACCTTCCCCCACCCCCCCACCCCCGCTCCTCCCCCCCCCCCAACCCGGGGCCAGCTGAATAACAAAAGCATTGAGCCTCTGCTTGGGTGTCAGCCTGGGGGCCGCAAAGCCAGGGGATCCCTGGGCCAGGCAGGGGTGGGGGAAGCCAGCTGGCCCAGGTGGACAAGTGCAAGGGAAGGCAGAGCCCTGGAGCCCTGGGTGTGCACCTGGCTTTGGAGAGGTGGTCAGGCTGAGAGCCGGTTCCAGGAGGGTGTGGGGCTCCAGGGCAGGATCTGTGAAACGGGCCGCATGTTATGGGGCGGGAGTGCGGCTGCCCAGTGTGCTCTGCGGGCACCGGGAACCGCCAAGTTGAAGCAGGAGAAACGTAGCTCCAGGGTAGAGAGGCTCCTTTGTTCCTATCTACGTGTATTCCATAAATAGATATATACATTGAGCAGCCGTTGTGTGACAGACACTATGGTAGGCCCTGGAAAAATAACAGGTATAAGACAAGCAAGATCTTTGTTCTTGAGGAGAATATGAGAAGGAGCCAGCCTTGCAAAGAGGTAGGAAGGAATACCCCAGGCAGAGCTAAGGTGGGAAGGGGCCACATGTGTTTGAGGAGTGGAAAGCAGCCAGTGTGGCCAGGGAGAGAAATAGGAGATGAGGCCAAGGGTCTCAAGCAGGGCTGGGTTGGCTACAAAAAGGAAGTGATTCTAAGTGCTAAGGGAACCTACTGAATGTGTTTAAGCAAAGTGGTCTGATTTACATTTTTAAGAGTTCACTCTGTACAGAACAGACGGGAGGGGGCCGTGCAGACGCCACGGAGAGCTGTGCCGGTGTGTGGACCTGCAGAGCTGGAGAGAAGTGGGTGCAGTTAGGACGCGTCTGGGTGGAGTCCAAAGACTCCAGGGGGAGTGAGGGAGAGCCCCGCACACACAGCCCTTCCTTCAAGCGGACTCCCACTCCCACCCCGGCACACTCACCACTCCTGGAAAAATCTCTTTTCTGGCTTGGGAATTGCAAGATCAAACCTAGGCTACCCTGGGCTACATTTCAAGGCCCCGTGACGGGCATGGTGTGCAGAGAACTGGGGACACGTCAGGTTGGTCCCCCATACCCCTATTTGAGGACTTGGGGTGTGCCTTGGCTGACTGAGAGAAAAGCAGACACTGGCACTGTTTATCAGGAACATGCTGTCTATAACCATCCCCCGTGTGATCTCAGCACCTGTAAGACAAGGGTCAGTGGCATGGGCTGCCTGGGCAGAGAGGAGCCAGCCAGGGGGCAAGGATGGGGGGCCGTTCCCCAACAGCCGGCACCACGTGCACTGAGTAAATGGTTTTTCTGCAGAGGGGCACCCACCTACCTCCCCAAAGCAAGGGTTCTCCCAGAGAGTGGCTGTGCCACATTCCCCCAGCCCTGCGAGACAAAGCCACCCCGCGCTTAATGAGGAGAGAGACCTTGGACTCTGCTCTGGTTCCTGCACAGACGCAAATGGATCCCCAACCTGACTTTCCCATTTTCCTCCCTTTCTTTTTCCTCTTTCCTCAGATCCTTAATTGGCAGAAGGAGGGGACATAGTGGAACATTTCAGATTTTACTTTTTGACTACCCTGATTTACACCCATTTCTCTGATGGAGCCTTTGGAATGAGGGACAGAAGAGATAGAAACTAAGGCGGCAGAGAAGAATGTAGCAAAAAAGCATTAAGCTGATAGTTACCCTCTGAAAGGCTTGAGCCAGACCCATGCTCGCTCACTCTCTCTCTCTCTCATTTACTCTTGAGAAGCAAAACCCTAGGAGGAAGACCAGGCCCAGAATATGACTCTGAACACACCGTAGTAGCAGATGAAGGGCTTCTGAGCAGTGCACGAGGCGGCCCCCAGGCTGGGGAAAATGGCTATTGAATACAGAGTGGCACAGAGACCCTCCTCGAAGAACGGCGGCGAGCTCCACCCTGGCACGCTGAAGGTGGAGCCGCTGGACCATCTCAGGCCCCCGAGGCGCACGTCGAAGAAGAGGCCGATCCAGGCCGCGGGGCTGCTGGTAAGGGAAGAGAGGGTCTTGATGTTGCTCCAGTCGCCCCGTGCTCTGCAGCTCGGCCAGGTCTGTGTGGCGCTGCCGGCAGTACTGCAGGGCCTCAGGCCAGCTCAGCTCCTCTTCCACCCTCCAGAAGGTCTTGCTGTCACTGGTCAGCTGCAGGGCTGGGGCAGGAGAGATTGTCATCGTGTGGCTGCCCGTACCCTACTCCCAAATCCAGGGTGTTCGGCCACACCACAGGCAGCCTCCCCAGCCTCTCCTAACCCACTCCACCCCTCCCCTCCCGCCCTCCACTTGCACAGCACCACAGCTCTGCTTCCGGGCCTCTGCACAAGCTGCTCTCTTGGCCTGAAAGACTGGCCATCCTCACCTGCTCCCTGGATCCCCCATTCTCCCGTTTCTCATCTCCCCCTTCCCTCTGCCCCATCCTGGGCAGGCTCCCTTCCTATGAGCAACAATGTACCTTTGTTAATGCTTAGCAACAGTAGAAAGTGTTTACTGAGCACTCACCAGGTGCGATTAGCTCACTGAATCCTTTCCAACAGCTAACTCCCTAGGATAAACAGAACCATGACTGTTTTACAAATTAAAAAACCAAGTCACTGAGAGTTAAGTGACTTAGCCAAGGCCACCCAGTGGGAAGGGGTAGAACCAGGGCCCAGGGACCATGGGTGGGGCTCCCAGGGCAAGGCCCTTAGACAGAGCATGGTTTTGCCCTGATGTAGGTGTCACAGGCTCATAACTGGGGCTGCACATTAGAATCACCTGGGGAACTTTTCCAATACACCAATGCCCAGGACGCCCAACAGCAAGGATCTGAATCTTTTGCTGGGACTAGCATTAGAATTTGTTTAAAGTCCCTGGGGAAAAGGACCTTTTGGCTTGTCTGTCTCCACCGCTAGCTCCAGGCAGCTTGGGAGCCTTATTCATCATTATATTCCCAGTGCCCAGCACATCAGACGGGCTGGGTGTATTGAAAATGAATGAATGAGTGAACGAATGAGCACAGACTTCTCCCGGGGAACCGACCCGAACCCCAGGAACTCAATGTTCACTTCCTTCCTTCCTGACTCCATCCCCTTGTGGAGGTGCCAGCAAATGAGGGCTGGTTAAGGACTGCTCTGCTCAGGGTCTTGGGGTGGGAGAGGGGGCGTCCTAGTCCTTAAGGAGCCAGCCTCAAGCCAGAGCCCTAGGAGAGCAAAATGAGACTGAAAAACCGGGCATACAGAGGGGCAAGGATGTGCACAATGGGGGAGGACACGGGAAAGGCCTGATGAGGTGCCTGCCAAAAAGAATGATGCTTCTCACACCCACCAGAGGCCAAGAAGATGCTGCCTGTCGCTGACAGAAGTTGGAGGATCCCTGGGCAGGAGAAAAGGAATAGAAAGAAATTACTTTCTTGTGACGTGTGATTCACTTTGATATTTGTTTATCCTATTCTGTTTATTTTTTTAAAAATCACTGGCTGTGGTCCACTAAATTGACTTTAGGATGTTATGGGTCCCAACCCACAGTTTGAAAAATCCTGCTGCCCCAGCTGATCTCCTGGCTTTAAACACCTTGAGATGACAATTCCCAGACACAGCCTCCACCCTGGAGCTCAGTGTACGTGTCCGACTGTCCGTTTCTCACATGCACATGGGTTCACCCTGCCATTCGGCCTGTCCTAGTCGTCCCAGCTCATCACATGCCACCCCTCACCCCAGCACCTCAAGCCCCACCCAGGAGTCACTGTTGGTGCCTCTGTGTCTCTGTCTTGGCAAATCCCATCGGTTCTACAGCAAGTGTGCATCTTGGACCTTCTCGAACTTTCCACTTCTTTCCGTGCCCACTGCCACCCTGGCCCAAGTCACCATCCCCTCCCTGGGACTGACAGCACCAGCCCCAAAGGCTCTCTCTGCTTCCGTCCTCCACTATCACAGTCCCCTCCCCACTCTGCGTGCAGAAGGACCTTTCTGAGATGCTCCCCCTGTCACTGCCGCGGGTCACAGGACGGGCTCCTTACCACCGTCCCCAGGCCCTGGGTGTCCTGGCCCTGCTGTCATAGGCAAAGCCTCCTCAGGCTCCCGCACTTGCTCATGCATGCACCCTACTCATCCACAAGGCTCGACCCCGTGCCTCGGGACCTTTCTCTAGCTTTATTCTTTGAGGTTCCTTCGTTTAGCCCTTAGGCTCAGCCCAAATCTCCCCTCCTCAGTGAAAGCTTCCCGCCCACTTGACCTAAAGAGTCCCCGACATGCCTCTCCCTGTGACTGTCCCTCGTCACCCTGATCATCTCCTTCATTGCTCTTGTCACATTCTGTGATGATCTTGTTTACTGTCTTCTTGCCGAACGTCTCTGACCCCCACTAGGATGGATGTGGGCTCCGTAAAGCGGGGCACCATTCCTGACTGGCACCCATTAGCACTTAATGTGTTGGTTAGATGCGTCAGTGAAGAAATGAATGAGTGAAATTCTACATAAAACAGCCAGTTCCAGGTTCTGACCCCTGGTGGTGGGGTGCGGGCGGGCGGGGGGCGGGGAAGGGGTGAGAGGGGGCAGGGCAGGGGCGGGGAGCCAGGCTGACATGCAGAAACAGTCCCTGCTTCCCACTTTGTCTCCCCTTCAACCCCAAAGTCCGGGCATCTCGGGGAGAGGCACCCTTCCCGCAGGTCTGTGCCCTGGACGTGCGTGGAGCCTGGTGCCCTCCTGCCCAGGCGGTGGCCTTACCTGCTGTGCAGAGGGACAGTCGCAGCCCTGAGGCCGGCATGGCTGCTACACAGGACAAGACAGCCGGTGGAAAGGCTCCCCTCCTCTAGAAGAGGCTGCGCCTGGCAATTAGTGAGCAGACGGGGGAGGGGAGGGCCCAGCCGGGGCCTGTTACCGTGGGAGGTCAGGGAGGAGGGCGGCAGACCGACGGCAGGAGAGCTGAGACTCCTGGGCCCTCAAGGCCCAGAGGGACAAGGGGCCGAGGGGACGGGGAGAAGAGGGAGGACCGAGGAGGGACAGGAGCTGGCAGGTGTGGGTCAGGCTTGCCGCGCTCTCCTCCCTGCCCACCCTCTCAGCAACCACAGTGCCGGGGAGTGGGCAGCACGATCCCCATTTTACAGGTGAGAAAGCTGTGCCTCCAAGAAGGAAACGACTTGCTCAAAACTCCAGGGTAGGAAGTAGCAGGGCAACAATTCAAGCTCAGATCACTGCAAAGCATGAGGTGGGGAGGTGATGGGCCCCCAACTAGTCCTACTTCAGTGAGGCCAGAAGCCACCCACCCCAGGCTAGGCTCTGGCTCCCCAAGTAAGTACAGACCAGAGGCCAAGGCACTTTCTCTGGGGGACCAAGAACACCTCTCTCTCTCTCTCACTCTTCCTTCCTCCCTCCCAACATCCTGTTTATGCCCATAACTCTCTCCATTCCCCTAAGAGCTAAGCTGTTGGAAACCAAAGGCTAGAAGCCTCTTTTTTTCTGCCCTCCACCCCTTCACACCCTTCCTGAAGGGAAGGGCAAACAGCCCTTCTAATTGGAAGGGCAAAGGGAAAGAGGAAAAAATTCTTCATGCCTCAACAATAATGTCCTGCACAATATTCTCTTGTGCAGTGATGGCCTCAGATGACTTCTTCCCAGTGGCAGAACCCGTGTGTGCCAGAGCCTCTCAGGGCCACTCTCTGGGGATGGAAGAGAACCTGACAGTCCCATCCCGGAAAACACCACCCCTGCCAGGACCCTCTCCCCCAGCCATTCACCCAGGTGTCCTCGGTCTCTTGGCGTAAGGGCCCTGCTAGGCTTCCCTCTGGGAGCAGAGAGAACTACTGGGGAAGTACAGTGAGCGTGGAGCGAGGCACAGCATCCTCGCACCCTCACCTCCCCCAGGGCTGCTTCTGGCACTCTGGGTTGAAATTCCACGTGCATTTCTCTTTTCTCCCGCTAGTCCGCGAGCCCCTTGAGAGCTGGGACTGCGCCATAGTCACAAAGCACTCACCCCATAATAAGTACAGCAAAAGCTCTCAGTGAGGAGGAGGTGCGATGGTTTGTATGAGGAGGGTTTGCTATTATTCTTCTCTTTGGAGTCCCACTCCTACCTTAGACTCTGTCTGGGCCATGGAGATCTGGCGTACATGAATGAATGAGGAGCCTTACACTGGACATGGAGGGCCAGTGATGAGGGGAGAGGGGACGGCCTTGCTCCCCAGGAGACCAGTTTCGCCCAAGTTGTGTGAGGAAACCCAGGCTGGGTAAAAGGAACAGAGAGAAGGAAGCAGCTGGCTTCCCAAGCAACCCAGGAACAAACACTTGGTTTGCATGAGCCACAGAAGCAAAGGGGTTCGTGGAAACTCCCTGTAGCATCTCTTCCCATCTCCCAGGTGAGGAATGCTTTTCCACCTGGACACAATACACCCTTAGGTACGTACAGGTCTACAACTTTAACTTTCCCACAATCTCCCAGACTAACTAGATCTGTATCCCCAGAGTGGAAGCTGCATTTCCCACACTTGCCGTAGTACTCGGACATGCTCTCAGCACCCCTGAGAGCAGACAGGTTTTCTTCCGCAAAGTGAGCTGCTAACAACTGATCGGGCTCTTTGTTAGAGATGTGCATTGTGGCTGTAATGCCCAGACAAGCACAGCTCGAGAGGTTTTTCTCTAAGCCTTGATGCCTGTGAGATAATAGAAAAAATATATATTGGTCTCAGCCCCCAGTACCTGGCAAAGAGCTCCTAAAACCCTTGTAGTTTCCTGAGTGACAGGAGTGTCTTTTTTTCTGATGAAGTGACTCAGGGTGGGCTCCTGGATTGGGGCCAGTCTCTAGAAAGACCAAGCCATGTTGAGAAGCTTGGAGTTTTCAGCACCAGCCTCCTGTCCTTCAGAGTTAACGATTGCTCAGGCCTATGTAATGAAGCCTCCGCAGGGACATCCCTGGCCGTCCAGTGGTTAAGACTCCATGCCTCCACTGCAGAGGGCATGGGTTCGATCCCTGATCAGGGAACTAAGATCCTACATGCCACGTGGTGCAGACACAAAAAGAAGAAGAAGAAGAAGAAGAAGAAGAAGAAGCCTCCACCAAAATTCCAAAAGCATGAGGTTCAGAGAGCTTCTGGGTTGGTGAACACGTGGAGACATGGGGAGAATGGTGCACTCAGAGAGGGCCTGGAAGCTCCCCGCCCTTTCTTCATACCTCGCCCTGTGTCTCTCTCCCACCTGGGTATTCCTGGTAATCTGGTGAGTAAAATGTTTCTCTGAGTTCTGTGAGCCACTCTAGCAAATTAATTGAAACTGAGGAGGGGGTCGTGGGAATCTCCAATCTATAGCTGCTTGGTCAGAAGCACAGGTAACAACCTGGACTTGGGGCTGGCATCTGAAGGCGGGGGCGGGTAGGGGGTGGAGAGTCTTGTAAGGCTGAGCCCTTAACCTGTGGGATCTGACACTAGCTCCAGGGAGTGTCAGAACTGAATTAAATTGTAGGACACCCAGCTGGTGTCACAGAGAATTGCTGCTTGTAGGTGAAAACCCCCATACGTCTGGTGTCAGAAGTGGTAGGTGTGGTATGACATGGTGTGAGAGCAAAGGAGAAACACAAGGGGAAAGGCTGGGGGGTGGTTTTCCTAAACAATTCCTTATCTGAGAAGTGAGGGTAATAATAACTATTTTACAATCGTATTATGAGGATTAAATGAAATAATCTTTGTAGTGGCTTTGATACACTGCACAAATTCCAATGTGCAAGAAACATTGCATCATCTATTTATTTGTCTCTAAATCAACTTAAAAATTTTAACATGTATGCACAATAAAATGCACCTATTTTAAGTATACAGTCTGATCGGTTTTGCAGAATGTACATACCAGTGGAACCACCACCACAATCGAGTCACAGAACATTTCCGACACCCCAGAATGTTCCCTGCTGCTCTTTGCAGCCATCCCTCCCCCACCCCAGCTTCAGACAACCACTGATCTGCTTTCTGTCACTATAGATTTGTTTTCTAGCCTTTCATTTGAATGGAATTTCACTCAGTAAAACATCTGTAAGATTTACCCATTTTGTCAAATGTATCAGTAGTTAACTCCTTTTTATTGTCGAAGGGTATTCCATTGTAGGAAAATACTACAACTTGTTTATTCATTCTCCTGCTGGCAGATGTGGTGTTGTTTTCCAGTTTGAGGCCATTATGAATGAAGCTGCTGTGAATATTCATGAACAAGTCTTTGTGTGGACATATGTTCTTATTTCTTTTGGGTAAATGCCTAGGGGTTGGATTGCTGGGTCATATGGTAAGTGTATGCTTATAAGAAACCGCTAACTCTCTTCCAGGGTGATTATATCATTTTCCACTCCCACCAGCAATGCATGATCATTTTCTCAGTGTGGACATGAACTGTTGAAGACAATTATGCCTCATGGGGCCATTCCTGCTTGAGGGAGAAGTTCTGTTACAGCTAGCTTCTCTAGATCCCCACACAGCTGGGGAAGCAGTGGAGCTCCTGGGGCAGGTCACTGGAGCCTTCCTCAGACGCTTCCTTGGATCCCTTGGGGAGAGCCACCCAGGGCCCTTTGCTCTTGGGCACTAGGGGGCAGCACACCGTACTGGGCAGCCAGCCCTGCTTCCTTAATCCTGAAGAAACATTTTTCCTGGAACCTCATGGGGAACGTGAACCCTTGGATTCTAAACTACAGCTGCTCAAATTTTTCATTTATTTTCCCCCCTCTGTTTAAGTGCTGTTTTAATAACTGATCTTTTTTTTTTTTTAATTATGCTTTATTCCTTTAAAAGTAAATGTGTTGGCCAGTAAGAACATGAAAAGATGTGTAATATCACTAATCATTAGGGAAATGCAAAACAAAACTACAATGAGATACCACCTCACACCCATTAGTATGGCTACTGTCAAAACAACAGAAAAGAACAAGTGTTGAGAATGTGGAGATAAGGGAACCCTTGTTAGGGGGAATGTCAGTGGTGCACCCACTGTGGAAAACAGTATGGAGGTTCCTAAAAAAATTAAAAATAGAATTACCATATGATCCAGAAATTCCACTTCTGGGTATATGCCCAAAAGAATTGAAAACAGGGACTCAAAGTGATATTTGTACACCCATGTTCATAACAGCATTATTCACAGTAGCTAAAACATGGAAGCATCCCAAGTGTCCATTGAGGATGAAAGGATAAACAAAATGTGGTATAAACATACAATGGAATAGTGTTCAGCTTTAAAAAGAAGGAAATTCTGACACCTGCTGCAACATGGATGAAACTTGAGGACATTATGCTAAGGGAAATAAACCAGTTGCGAAAGGTTAAATATTGTATGATTTCACTTATATGAGGTACTTAGTCAAATTCATAGAAAGAGAAAGTAGAATGGTGGTTACCAGGGACTGGGGAAGGAGGGAATGAACAGTTGTTTACTGTGAAACTGAGCAGGACCCTGCAGGGCCCTCCCAGGGACAAAAGCCCCTCCACATCCCCCATTTCTTGTTTGTAAAAAAAAAAACAGGCTTTAGGCTCCTAGGCCTTCCCTGAGTTCCAAGAGCAGACTCGTTCAGTGACTAATTAGGGAAGCGAGGGAATGCAGAAACGAAGGAAAAGCAGTCAAGCAAGAAAAATAATATTAGCTTAAATAATAGTTCAACCATAAAACAGAGTCACAGGACCCTAGTTCCTACCGAAGGGATATAGATAACAACCTGACATGTATCTTTGAGTTGTTCTGCATTAACTAAGACCCCCTCACCCCTGCCAGGTGGGGAATGGTGACTACATGCTGATTGCAAGCCATGGACCCCAGACTGGTTGGACCCAGCAGGTTGATGATTAGGATTCCTGAAACATCACCCTGTTATCTCACCACCAACCAATTAGAAGAAAGTCCATAAGCTGATCATACACCCTGCCACCGTCACCCCTAATGCGGCCTTTGAAAACCCTTCTTTAAAAGTCATCGGGGAGTTCGGGTCTTTTGAACAGGAGCTGCCTGTCCTCCTTGCTTGGTGCCCTGCAATACTGCTGTACTTTCCTTCACCACAATTTGGTGTCAGTTGATTGGCTTTGCTGCATGTGGGGTGAGCAGACCCCAGTTTGATTCGGTGACAAAGGGGTGCAGAGTTTTCATTTTACAAGATGAAAAGAGTTATGGGGATGGATAGTGATGATGGCTGTGCAACATTATGAGGTATTTAACACCACTGAACTACACGTTTAAAAATGGTTGTGGGGGGTTCCCTGGTGGCGCAGTGGTTAAGAATCTGCCTGCCAATGCAGGGGACACAGGTTCGAGCCCTGGTCCGGGAAGATCCCACATGCCGCGGAGCAACTAAGCCCGTGCGCCACAACTACTGAGCCCACGTGCCACAACTGCTGAGCCCGTGTGCCACAACTACTGAAGCCCATGCACCTAGAACCCGTGCTCCGCAACAAGAGAAGCCACCACAATGAGAAGCCCGCGCACTGCAAATGAAGAGTAGCCCCCACTTGCTGCAACTAAAGAGCGTGCAGCAACGAAAACCCAACAAAGCCAAAAATAAATAAATAAATTTATTTATTTATTTATTTATTAAAAAAAAAAATAGTTGTGGGGATTTCCCTGGCGGTCCAGTGGTTAAGACTCTGCTTCCAATGCAGGGGGTGCAGATTCGATCCCTGGTTGGGGAAATAAGATCACACATGCTGTGCAGTGCATCCAAAAAATAAAATTAAATTAAATTTTTAAAAATGTTTGAAATGGTAAATTCTGTGTGTATTTTACTACAACAAAATTTTGGGAAAAAGTAAATGTTTCCTGAGTTAATATTATTTACCTAATTTGACTATTTTTCTTTTCATTAACTTATGTGCATTGTCTCCAATTTGATAATTTAGCTCTGAAGTTACTGAATTCTTTTTGTTTCATATAACTGTATGTGTATACATGTGAACTTCTTGGTTTGTTCTGTTTTACATAATTTTCTTCAGCAATTATTTCATCCTTTTAGTAGTTTCAATAACTTAATAGATTCATTATTAATTTCTTTTAATATTTTTTATTTATTTCATTTTTAATATACAGTGCAGGGGAGGGGTTCCAGGAGGAGGGAGTTAGCTGGGTGCACACCACATGTGCCTGGGTCTGTCTATGTCTCCTAAATAATCCCCACCCCCATCCTCACTCCAACACAGAGGGTGTTGGTCCAGAGCCCTGGGGAGGGGGGCGGGGCTACAAATGAAAAAGAGGAATCACTAGTACTTCTGCTAAGTGCTGCTTCCAGCCCTAAGAGATCCTGGCCTGGAGTAGGTGGAGGAAGGCATTGTCCCTGGGAATGAGAGGGCTTTGGAGCAGCTAAAGTTCACAGGAAGCATATGCCACACCCCTTACATACTTTACCTTATTTAATTCTAAGAGACAAAATTCAAAAACCCTATGAGGTAGGTACTTCATTATTATCCCATTTTCTGGATGAAGAAACAAGTTCAGAGAGGCTAAAACACGTGCCCAAGGTCAGGTAACTAGTAGGAGAGGACCTGGGACTTGAAGCCTGGTCTGTATGATGTTACAGCCCAGGCTCCCAACCAATAGTGCTGTGTTCCCCGAGGCTGCTAGTGAAGGCCTTATGTCAGAGCTACTGAATCAGAAGCAGGAAGGGATGGAGTCCCACATCTGCCTTGTGCACAATATCTTCTTATGGGCAGGCAGGTGTTCAGGCTACTTACCTCTTTGAACCCCAATTTTACAAATGTCAGGTGGGAAATGCTAACGTGGGCTGCATTGGTCGGGGTGGTCCACGCCTCCTCCCCCCAAGTAAGGACGGTGGTGGGTCCTTGCCCCTCCGCTGAGGTGGCCTGGGGAGGAGGTTAAATGTGCTGGCTGTGTAGCCAGACTACCGGGCTTCATTTCACGGCTCCTCCACCCAGCTCTGCGACTTCAGAGAAATTATTTAGTCTTTGAGTTAAACGGCTTCCTCATCTGTAAAATGGGAAGAACAACAGTGCCTACCTCTTAGGGTCATTGTATGGGTTAAATAAAATAAACACATTCAAAATGCTTGGTTAAGACACTAGCTATTTTATTCCCGTGATTCCCCGTATCCCTGTAGGTGAACCCTTGACTCTAGTTCAACCTGCAAGGACAGAAGACCGGCAGGGTCACCAGGAATCACTGAAGCAGAGAATCCAGGCCCACAGGTCCAAAGCCCCCCTTCAGGGAAACCAAAAGTCTCTCCTTAGCAATGGGACGGCCAATGTCTTCACACCTGCGCTACCCTGCCCTTCCGCAGGGAAAACATGCCGTAGCCCCACACGTCCATGCACCTGTGTGGCATTAACCAAGCAGTGTGACAGGCTAGGGAGGCAGGAGACTGGAGAGGCTGGGGGCGTGCTCCGAGCTGAGAACGAGCTTAGAAGGGGCTGAGACGGGGTGCAGCCATGGCCAAGGGCTGCGCAAGGGAATCTGAAAAATAGGGTGTTCCCTCCTGGCAGAGCAGGGCATCAGGAGGGTACGGACAAATACCCTCCCACTAGATGGGTGTCAGGAGACAAACACCACGAGTGAGCAGAGGAGGAGGGGTGACCCCTTGGCGGGGGCCGATTCATAAAGCTGAGCAGAGAGAGAGAGAGAGCCATCTTCCTGGAAGATTTTGCCCTGAAACCACCAGCCACAGCAGTGGGGTGGGAGAAAGCTCTCCAACAAGGACAAAGGGAAGAAGGAAGGATCTGGTATCAGAAGATCCAGGGGCGAGGGTCTGAGGCCAAGCCGGAGGTCAGTTACCATGAGATCAGGCCTCACGTGCCACGACTCAAGGAAGGAAACAAGCTGTGCTCCAGAAGATGAGGACATGGGTCAAGAAGGCAGCAGAGACAGGTAATATGATGGTTAATTTTACATGTCAACTTGACTAGGTCACAGGGTACAGCTGACCCTTGAACAACGTGGGTGTTAGGGGTGCCGACCCCCGGACAGTCAACACTTTGCATATTACTTTACAGTCAGCCTTGGTATCCACGGTTCCGCATCTGGAGATTCAACCAACTGCGGATAGCGTAGGACTGCAGTATTTCTTCTGAAAAAAATCCTCATATAAGTGGACCTGTGCAATCCAAACCTGTGTACAAGGGTCAGCTGAATTTGGTTAAATATTATTCTGGGTATATTTATGAGGGTGTTTTGGATGAGATTAACATTTGAATTGGCAGACTGAGTAAAGCAGATTGTCCTCCCTAATGTGGGTGAGCCCCATCCAATCTGTTGAAGGCCTGGGTAGAATAAAAGGCTGAGTAAGAAATAATTCTTTCTCTGTTTTACAGCTGGGACCTCAGTCTTCTGTACTCAGACAGGAACTTCCACCATGGGCTCTCCTGGGTCTCCAGCTACAGGTGGGAGATTTCGGGGCTTTTTGGCCTCCATAATCATGTGAGCCAATTCCTTAAAATAAATCTCTTGATTGATTGATAGATAGATAGATAGATAGGCAGATATTCTATCGATTTTGTTTCTCTGGAGAACCCTGATACAAGTAACCAAGTGGAAGGCAGAATAGAAGGCCCGTTGAATGTCTGCGGGGCCTGGCAAGGAGCAGCAGGACAGAGGCCAGGTAAGTTTACTGAGTGGCGTCAGCAAGAGGAATCTCACTGACACCAGGTCGGTACTGCAAAGTCTCCTTTGTGTGGACTTTGGGGCTTCCATTTTTCCAATTCTCTGAGTACTGAGAGCTGAGGGAGATCCACGTACAAAACCCAAGGGTTGTTACATTTATGGATATCCCATTATTTCCCGAGGCAGGAACCCACAGGACCTCTGAGAACGGGCATGTGTTACCTGCAGACAGTGCGATGTGATGCAGTATCAGCCTGACACACTCACAGCTCAGAGGACACCTTCTTGCTCTACGTTGTTAGAGGATGTGTAGATCTACGTCCCGTTCCAGCTGCTGTGTAGAGTGACAAGGCCAGGTAAAGGTGAACTTGGGCCAGATGGAGCAGACAGAGAAGGCTGATTTGGTATGTAATACACCTGCTGGGACAGGCTAGCAACTCTCTCTGCTGGAAGGAAGACCCATTTGATACACGGGAGACAGGTAAACACCGTCCAGGCCTCAGCTTGGAGGGGATGGTCCCACTGATATGGGGGGAGCGTGTCATCTTCAGAGACCCAGGCAGGCACTGGCGATGGGAAAGTTTGGCATGTGGTAGGTAGGATTCCTCCTCACCCCCCAGCCTCCTGCGCTGGGTTTAGAGAAGAAATTCTCTAAAGTGAAGGGTACTGGGAAGCTCACAAGGCCAGGAATGGGATCCAGAAGAACATGGCAGAAAGGCAGCTCTGAGAACTGGGCCGTGCACCTCCTCTGGGCTCTCAGCACCCTGAGCCTACTTACCATATTGTAAGTGCGATTCTAATGATGCCCTGTCAGCCCATCAATGATGAGTTCCTAGGGCCAGGGCCATGCCAGGTGTCTCTGTGCTCCTCGTGCCTGGCAGAGTGCTTGGCACACAGTCAGGCTCAGTAAACGTGTGTTGAACCAGCAGGGGATTTGCTGTGGAGTCCCCTGCATAGTGACCCAGAGCTCCTTGCGAAGACCCAGCCTGGCCCTGAGCCTGGATAAGGGTGACCTGCCAGTGAGTGGTGGCGTGGAGAACGAGGCCGGCCCTGGGATTCACGACTCTCTGCGTGGGTTGTTATTGTCACAGGTTTTATTCTGTCACAAGAACGGGGTTGCTTTGTTTTGATCAAGAATTAGAAACAAATCAACGCTTATGTTTAGAAGGCTCGGCAAGTGACTGTGGTCTGCTTCCGTGTTCGATTCCACCCAAGTTGTCTTTCCCAGAGAGCGATTTTTCACACAAGCTTTGCCACCCAGAGGAGCGGTGTCACTTACGCCTCCTTCCTCAACTTCAAGTGGAGCCCAGGGCCCAGAGGGTTCTTCTCAAAGTGTTTGTCTGTCACGTGGCCCAGGGACACCCCAGAGCCGTGTGGACAGGAGCGGGGGCTGCCAGTGGCCCCGAGGAACAAGGCTGGGGTGGAGCCGGGGTGGACTTGTGGATTCAGTCTCCTGAGCAGGGGAACAGGCCTGCTGGAGAAAGCGCTCCCTGCAGAACCAACATACAGGGCGACGAGCCGGCAAGCTCTTGTGAGGTAAAGGCCGTCATCCGAGGTGATGAATCTGTGCAAAAAAAAAAAAAAAAAAGTCTCTGCGCGATGTTTGGCTACAAAGAACCAACCAAGTGAAATCACTCATTGTAAAAAATGATGAGGGGCTTGATAGTAAGACATCAGATCTGCTTTTATCATGGCCACTAATTAAAATGACCAACTCTGAGAATCCACGAGATGTCACCAAATAGAAGTCCCCGACATTTCCATAGGCCATGTGCTTGTGGGTCACCAGGCAGGAGTTACTGCTGCACGTGTGTGACTTTCCAAAGACCTACAATTAGTGGGAACATGGGGCCATCTCCATTCACCAGTCACGTTCTTAGTTGCAAAAGGAATCCACATCAGCTGGTTTAATTGTTGGGAGAGCTGGAGAAAGAGGCTGAACTCCCAGCTTCTAGGACAGCATTCAGCCCCTCATCAGAGAACTGGCTGATTCAGAGCCGGTGATTCGCTCTACCTGCACCAGCAAATGGGATGCCTCAGCAGAACTTCCCCACCGTGAGGCCGGGAGCTAAACAAAAACCAATGTTACATGCAGACTATCCAAGTGGATCTGGGTATATGGGGTGTTTTTTAGTTTTGTTAAATCTAAACTAAATCAGAACAGCCAAATATTTTGGCATGAAATGCAAGAGGTATGTGGAATCCATTGAATTCAAGATCCAGAAAGACAAGCAACCCATTTATACACATTCTATACAATACTTTTTTGCCAACAAAGGAAAAAATCCACAGCCCTGTTTAGAGCTCAGAAATGTAACAAGAACGAAGAAGCAAACCTCTAGAAACGGCCTAATTCTTAGTCTTTAAATGCACCAAGGTTTCCCCCACTGACAGCTCAGCCTCCTGCGAGAGCCTTCCAGGCTCGTCCAATCTGTTTGCCTTTGCCAGGAGCTATTCTCACGCTGTCTCCACAGTGGCTCTCAGAATCTGTGTCTGGCTCCTCTGTCTGGAGACTGGTTTAAACAGCCTTCTCCAGCTCACTGACCTCTCCTGATCGGGCTCTACAAGCTTCCTTGCTTTTATCACCACTCACAGCTCCAGGGCAAAGATGCTTTCCCCAGCCCAGGCCCTGGAACTCCTGCTGAGGGAAGAAGATTCACACAGTCTGGGCCATTCTTCACCTAGACTCAGCTCTGAGAGGCTAATGATCCCAGGGGCAGAATGGCCAAGAGAAGGAAGTTAATCAGATGTGAAAAAGGCACCAGCCAGGCTGACCCCACAGGAAGCCCCCTAGTGACCAGTATCCCCAGGTTCTGGAAAACTGTGGTCCAGTCTGGGTTGGTGTCCATGTCTGGTGGTGGGGGCCAGCTGTAGGCATCCCCAGGCAGGGGTCACGTTCAGGGGCTTCGTGGGACTAGACACAAAGGTTCCTCTAAGGAGGTTATAGACTTTCAGCCAAGAGGACAGCGGCAGGGGCCATCTCCCAGTGAAGGGGCTGACAAAGGTCAGACCTCTCAGTCAGGCCCTAGTGCTTCTCGGAGGGCTCAGAACAGCAAGAGAAGCTCCAGACCAGACCCACATTCTGATGCCTGCAGGAGGGGAGCGAGGTGTGCAGGGCCTTCTGCAGAATGGGACTGGAATAGACTGGAACTGTTGTATCGCAAAGCCCTGGACCAACAGGATCATTATCCCAATCTCTGTCTCAATGTCCCACCCGCTGGCCATTCAGGTGACAGAGAGGTAGATCCCTAACCTGAACTCAGCCAGTTCACGTTTGTTAGGAGATTTCATCTCAGCTCGAGAACCTGGTGTAATCTTCCCTTCCAGACCTTGTTGGCTACCTCCCTTTTGCACCAAAACCAGAACCCCAAACCAAGCTTTCTTACGAGAGGGCTTGTTAAAGTGAAATAGGAGAGATGAGATGCTTTAGGAAGGGGTGGCAGAGATTGGTTGCCCGCTCCTTAAACCTATTTCCTCTTATTCTTGGGAGACACGTGGCCACACATGCCAGCCTCCTTTCTGGTTAGGTGTGGCCTTGTTAGTTTGTAGCCGAAGAAATGTGAGTGGGAGGGATGCAGGCTGCCCCCAGGACTAACCCATGGAATCCTCCCATTTGTGAGCCTCCCTGGACACCACGCCGATCACAGTCCCCCAACAAGGGCAATCCAAAGAGGCTGTTGCACCAGTTTGATTGCTTCAGTGATAAATGGGAATCTGGAGGTGTCAGAGGTGGAGAGGAGGCTACAGACGGGGATAGCAAGTGTAGAGAGCCTTGGATCAGGGAAGCCAAGAGAGGCAGGAGTATAACTGCCATCCTCCTCTACTTGGGCTGCATCCAAAGACGGTAAATGGACACCAGCCAAGTAAGGAGGCCCCAGGAGCTATGTGTGGCAGGAGCAGGGGAGCCTCTGAGGGTTGGTGGCTCTTTATTTCACACAGCAGGCTGCACTGTACCAGTTGGCTGTGGGAACCGTAACAGGTTCCCCTGGGTCCTGGGAGGCCCTGGCAAATGCATCCCTGTCACAGAGAACACACAGGAGAAAAAAGCCTGCGATCCTCAAACAAAGCCTTTGCTCTGACTTTTCACTTATCATTAGCTGTATTGCGGTAGCTGGAGATTTACCATTAATGGTTCAGAATATTACGTTTTGTTCCTGAAATAGAGGCACTAGAAGTTCACATGATAGAAATTCCATAGAAACAATATAGTAGGACTTGATTCTAGCCAAGATCTGATACACTATTTATAGGAATGATCAGAAATTACATAGGAACCAATGTGTCAATGAGAAAAGGTGTCTGAACCCTGCACAGTGTAGAAGTAAGGTGTCTATAAGTCAGTTACGTGGGACAATGCGGTAACCAATCATATAAAAGTCCCGTGAGAGGTCCCCTGGGGCTAAGAACCAGCCAGCACTAGACACTGCAGTGTGAGGCAGGGTGTTCAGGAGCCAATCATCGAGGTCACGTGCGGCAAGCTGTGTCGTGCAAGGTTGACTGGAGACCACGGCCGTCAGGACTCTGGGCACCTTTGTGAATCAAAGGGCTCTAGAACACTGGGTCCCCTGTAGTCAAATGGGCCCCTCAGCACAGATGACGTTCTCTTCACCTTCTCTGGGCCTAGATGTGAGTCTTGGCTGAGCCTGGGCTTCATTGTAGGCTGGACCCTGGAACTTTGTACCTCTGGAATCACAAGAGGCCAAACACAGAGGCCTAAGGCCATTTTTAATCCTCCTTCCCCCGGCCTCCACCCTGCACACAACATTGTCTTCATGAAACTGAAAGATCAGGACCCCTATAAAGAAAAGGAAATCCAAATGCCATCAGCTTGGGGAAGAGAGACACATGACTGCTTCTTTCTCTCTGTTGGGAATCTCCCCTTTCACCAAACTCCATTGGAACATCAGAGGGCTCTACGGTCCTTGCTGTGGACCAGTGGATTTTGCCCTGAAGTGGGGTTAGGAAAAGCCTACCTGACATTCTCCAGGTAAGAATGGCCTACGGCCTACATATAACAAAGTCATACTTCCACATCACAGGGCTGCTTCCACCTAGGGCCTCGCATAGTTGCAAAATCTTAGAGAAGAGAGTAACAGACTCATTTATTCAGGTTCATTAAACATATTCCCAGCCCTTCCAGAACATACTGATGACAACAATGATGTATTTGAGGGCATGAATAGCAAGTACTATACGAAGGCACAAGCCTGGAGCTGTGGGTCTGTAGTTAAATTTCTGTCCAAATGATGACGACGATGATGATGATGTGTGTATAATTTTCTACTTTACAAAGAGGTTTTCACAATGAGACCTTGATTCCTTTTACACCCAATTTCCTGATATATGGGCCAGTGGGCTCATGTGACATGCTTGGCCAAGAGGAGACTCATTTAAAAACTGCTCAGCCAAGCAAAGGACACTTTGCTGCAGGCCCAGGAGGAGTTCAACCCCAAACAAAGATGAGAAGATGCCCATTTTCACAGAGCTGGTAAATGTTGAGAAGGAGACCATCATTTTCATTGTAGTTTCCTGCTCAAGCCTATGGGATCTTTGGAAACCTGTGGAGAAAGGGCCCTCCTGCCATGTGGCCAGCGGATCTGGGAGGACCGAGCACAGTGGTCAAAGGACCTTAGCGTTCCAACCCCTCATTTACAAGGGGGAGAGGAGCTTGGGAAGCTCCCCGCCACTTCCTTGCCTCCACTCCCATCTCTTTTCCTCCCCCACTGAACAGTGACAGACGTTCTCCTTTGGTTGTGATGGGCTGAGACTGAAGGCTCTCACCAGGTTGGGAGCTGCAAAATAACCCCCTAGGAAATGCGTCAGAAATGCTGCAAGTGACTCCGAAGAAGCTCCAGTGCTCAGGACCTCTGGGAAGAACAGGCATAGGCGCAGGAAATGGGAAGGTGAGGGTGATAAGTCATGTCCGGGGTGCGGACACACACTTCACATGCAATTTGCATCATTTCCTGTACTGTCTGTTCTAGGAATTTCCAAATTGGCCCTTTCTGTAGCAAGTAGTAGAGGGAAGAAGGCATGCCCAAGGATAAGAGGAAAGAGAATTATTCAGCATCCAGTTAGGCTTGCTAACCTGGATGCTGAATAATTTTAGGTCCCAGGGGAGGCCACGTTCCTTTGCTCTTGAAACACAAATCACAGTTACCCGCAGGATGGCCTCAGTATTCTTCATTGCCCGTCATCTGGGCTTTTCCCCGACCGCACTGTCCACATACTGCTTCTTGCCCTAACGCTCTTCCGGGATAGTAGAAAAACCAGGAGAAAAGAATGGAGTTGGGTGTAGGAGGGGAGAGGGGACAGAGCCAGCTGTGCAGTCAGGCCTGGGCATCAGAGATCGCCCTGCCGAGACTGGCACCCCTCCCCCAGCACAGACAGCCCCGGATTAGCACAGTACGTGCACCTTGAACCGGAGAGACTTCAGGGCATCTCAACCCAAAAGAGCTTCAGACTCGAGGAAGGGTCAGGAGAGCAGGTGTGTGGGCTCCCAGGAGAAGCTCGTTGTTGAGGGCAGACACCTTCTCCTGGTCTTTGGGTGGGTCCCGCTGGGAAAGGAGTGCCAGCAATTTTTGCTTCTCCTGGGGCGTGCCTTGTGCTCGGGCCATGCAGGCTGTGGTCCTTCAGGGTGGGCTTTCCAGGACAGCCCCTCTCCCCTTGCAGGAGGGAGACTTCGTGTCTTTGGAACCCGGCCTGAGGTCCTCTTCTCAGCGGCTGAGGCACCCCAGGCTCAAAGTTGCGGTGACACTCTGGCCGGCATGCGGGTCCTGGGCATTGTGACCTCAGCTGTTCCACACACAGAGAGGTGGGTGTCCTGCCCTCACCTCAGCCTGTAACCTGCATAGGACAGTGGCCTGGTCCCGGGGCCCATTGTGGGGAGGTTGGGAAGTTGAAGAACACTCTGGCCTCCTCCATCATGTCGGCCAAGAGGGCAGAACTGAAGAAAACAAACCTGGTAAAGGAGAAACGTTGCTGGCCAATGTGGGGCCTCTTTGAACTCTCACTGGTTGGAGTTGGGGGGTACAGAGAGTCCCCAGCGAACCCTTGGCTTTTCTTTCTCCCTCTGAGCATGACGTGGCCTCTCAGGCTGGAAGGAGGGTGGGGAATGGACCCCTGGCCTTGGGGTGGGAAGGACCCCTGCCAGGACAAGGAGCACTGAGATGCCCCACCCCAACCCCGGCCATTCCGGGAGCCATGAGCCCAGCCAGGCCTGCATTTTACCCGCGTGTTTAAGGCACACAAGAATCTCATCAGATAAAGGTAATTATCATCCACGATTTACAGACGAGGAAGTGAAGGCTCAGAGAGGCTAAATAACTTGCCTAAGTCAACACAGCTGGTAAGGAGGGCGGCTGAGACTAGAATTCAAGTCTGTCTGTCTACCTCCAAAGTCAATGCTCCTGAAAAAATACTTAGACAGCTTCCTTCAGTTATCTTAAAGTGCTCCCGCCAGCCCTCACCCCCGCCAGCTCCCCAGGGAGAGGGCTGCCTGCTGAACCGGCAGGTGTCATTCATGAGAGGAGTAGAACATGAGAAAATGTGAGTTACCTTGGCTCAGGTGCCGGGGGTATGTGGGCCTGTGCTTAAGCGCAGTTGGACAGGCAGGGTTGGGTGGGTGGAGGGTCCTCCCCAATCCTGATGCCTGGCAGCCTGAATCCCAGCCTCCTGTCTCTGCAGAACAAGAACTACAAGGCAGTTTGCCTGGAATTGAAGCCAGAGCTGATCAGAGTAAGAAGCTTGTTTGAGGTCATACCGGCAGCCAGGCCTGAGACGCATGGGGAGGCGACTTGAAGTCAGGGGTCATTCGCTGTTCCTGGTGGCCAAGACTTGTCCCAGATGCTGGCGGATACATTGAGAGAGAGACAAGCTCTCTGCTCTCACAGAACAAAGCAGATACCTAAATAAATAAGGAAAAATTCAGTAGTTTTACCTATGATGCAGAGAATTAAAAATAGGGAGATGTGACCGGGGGGCTGCTGTGGGTTGAGGGTGTCAGGAAGGCCTTCCTCTGAGCTGAGAGCTGTAGGACAAGGCTGCGGCCCCTGGAGGGCTAAAGACGAGTGCTGTGGGCAGAAAAAGCAGCGCGCACAGAGGCCCTGAGGTGGGAATGAGTATGGCTGTGGAGGGGACAGAAAGCTGAGGCCCAGTGGGCCAGGAAGGGAGTGGAATGAGATGAGCTCAGAGAGGGGAGAAGGATGGAGGAAACTCCTGCACAGGTGAGGCCAGGTTACCTCTGCGCTGGCCCAAAGGGAGGAGCAGAAACTCGGAGTCATCCCTCCTGCCTCACCCTCCCACGCCTGCAGTTTCCAATATTCTGCGTTTCTGTTTTCAACCAACGGACATATGACTACAAAGGAGCTAAACAAGAAGGGCCATTTACCAAACCAGGAGGGACAAAGGAGCTAAAGGTAGGTGTGTGGACCCAGGAGACAGGAAGTTGGATCAGCACAGTGAACAGGTGGGGCCGACAGAACAACTTCTGCAGCAGGTAAACTGCTGGCATCTGCAGTTCTGCTCCAGCCCCTGTGACTTCATTTCGTCTGGTTCTCTCTATTTTAAAATAGTTTCAGACTTACAGAAAATTTTCCAAAAAATGGAACAATGAGTTATACCCTTCCTCCAGATTCCCAAATGTTGGCATTTTATCTTGGTTTTTTTTTCTCTCTTTCATTTTCACACACCTATATAAAACATATATATTTCCTGAACCATCTGCGAGCATGAGGTTCTCTCAAATTTCGGTATATATTTCCTCAAAACAAGAACACTCTCTTACACAGCCACAGTACAATTATCCAAACATCAAAAGCAGGAAATTAGTGTTGATACAGTTCTCACCTACAGCCCTTATTCTAATTTCACCAGTTATCCCACTAATGTCTTTCATAACAAAAGAGAAGATAACTTTTTTGGTCTGGGATCCAATCCGAATCACACCTTGCATCTAGTTTCCATGTCTCTTCAGTCTTTTTTCATCTGGAACAGTTCTTCGACCTTGTCTTTTGGGACACTGTCATTTTTGATTACAAATCATTTATTTTGTGGAATGACCCTGAATCTGGGTTGTCTGATGCTTCCTCACCATTAGACTTAGGCCATGCATTTTTCGGTGGTCACACCACAGGAGCGAAAGTATGACCTTTTCAAAGTGCATCACATCTGGAGGTACAGGATGTCTGTGTGTCCCACTATCCTATTTTCTTAATAGCATCCTTTCTTTCCTCCCTGCTGGCATCTATCTCTCTGCTCCTCTTTTGGCAAGGCCCCAGGATCTTTCCTTTCCTCCTTTTGACCGTTTCCCTTCCATCCAAGACATTTCTTTACTCCTTCTCTATTTTATTTCCTCAGAATGAACTCAGGAAGGTGAGGGAAGAGCTCAAGGAAAAAATGGAGGAGATAAAACAGGTAACAGGATGAGACTTTTCAGCTCACGGAGAAAAAATGTAGCTTCAAGGAAAATGCAATGCCTAACTTTGAATAGTAAAGAAAATCAGAAATTGCATGGAAAAAGCAATCAAACCAACTGAGCCCAAATCCCCTAGAGTGTTTAAGTGTCAGCAGCTTAGGTTATCTGTTTCTTACTTGTTTGATGCTTAAACCCAAATTTTGAATGATAAGGGCTCTCTAAGATATCTCATTAATAAGGGTGGGGAGATACAACCTTAGTGACAGAGTGAGAGGGGCTGACCTGGAATTTGGGGGCAGTCAGGGACCAATTCCATTGTCCTAATACTCTTCTCCTGAGCAAGCTGCAGAGAAAGAATCTTCTTCTTGTTTCTCTGATGGAATCACCTATAGCATATTTATGAACAAAGGAAATGCTCAAGCAAGTACGTGTAATTGAGCTGTGGTCTGAGCTCCACATGGCAGCCTTGCAATGACCAGATCCAAGCTGTGCTAAGGCTGCTGCTGGTGGTGACTTGATGATACACTCACCCTAGTCCCTTCACAGACTCTTGGGAAGAAAGTGGCTTTAGTAGGCCATTATTAGAACATTCCTTAATCTTCATCCAGCTCATTCCAGGGGAGCAGCTGCAGCCCTTAGCTTAAAATGCCTGAAGGACAACTCCACATTCAATAATGTGCTCTTTGCCTTTCTTCCTCACTAGATAAAAGATGTAATGGACAAGGATTTTGAAAAACTCCATGAATTTGTGGAGATTATGAAGGTAAGCATTTACTGAGTGCCCTCCATGGGCCAGTACCATACTAGGAATCATGCAAGGAGATGCCAAGCCTGCCCTGCAAGTGCTTACAACTTGATAAGAGACCCAAACTCTATTGCAAAAAAGAACTAAATAACAAGTAAGTACCAAGCTAAATGATGACTGGTTGTCAACTAACCAGGGGTTTAGAGAAGTGAGTAATGAATGCAGGTTGGGGTAACCAGAAAAGTCCTTTCAGAGGAAGAGAACCTTAAGGTGAGTCTTAAGGCAGCATTGGAAATTTAATATGAATCTAACCAAGAGCCCAGTAAGATTATTTTTGAACTCAGTAATTACTAAAAGGATCATCTAGATTCTAGAATAGCAGTTTACAGACTTTGGTGGGTTTCAGAATCACCAGGAGCACAAATATAGGAAACAGAGCTCAGGTCCTGTGTGGATGGGGCTGGCACCCTGGGGTTTTGTTCATGGTCCCCAGGTAGAAGATTGAGAACAACAAATGCAGAAGCATAAATAGGCAAAAGCATTTATTTATAAATTTTTCAAGAGTTGTAAGGGGGCATTCCTTCTACCAGATATTAAAATCATAATGAAGCCAACTTAATAATCAAATTAAGGTGGTACAACCCAAGGATAACCAGACAAATGATGAAACCAACATAGATAATCCTGTAACAGCCTCTCTGCCAGGAATGCACTGAGAATCACTTCTGAGGATTTCTAAAATCCATTTACCTAGGCCCTGGCCCAGATAAACTGAATAAAAACCTCCAAGGTTGGGCACAGTTGCTCAAGACTCTGTTAAGTGATTCAGATACTTGCTCCTGATGAGAACCAGGTCCTTAGCACATTAGCAGTAGTTATTAACATTGGCTATGTGTTGGAATCACCTGTACTGTGGTTTTGAACAGCTCCTCTTTGCACCTGGCTGCACTCCATAGCAATTATATCAGAACCTCTTAATATGGGGTCTGCGGACTTCCCTGGTGGCACAGTGGTTAAGAATCTGCCTGCCAGTGCAGGGAACACGGGTTTGATCCCTGGTCCAGGATGATTCCACATGCTGCGGAGTAACTAAGCCCATGTGCCACAACTACTGAGCCTGCACTCTAGAGCCCTCGAACCACAACTACTGAGCCCACGCACTGCAGCTACTGAAGCCCGTGCGCCTAGAGCCCATGCTCTGCAACAAGAGAAGCCACCACAATGAGAAGCTCGCACACCTCAATGAAGAGCAGCCCTTGCTCGCCGCCACTAGAGAAAGCCCACGCGCAGTAACAAAAACCCAACACAGCCAAAAATAAATTAAAAAAAAAAAGAATGGAGGCAAAAATCGAGAAGATGCAAGAAATGTTTAACAAAGACCTAGAAGAATTAAAGAGCAAACAAACAGAGATGAACAATACAATAACTGAAATGAAAACTACACTACAAGGAATCAATAGTAGAATAACTGAGGCAGAAGAACGGATAAGTGACCTGGAAGACAGAACAGTGGAATTCACTGCCACGGAACAGAATAAAGAAAAAAGAATGAAAAGAAATGAAGACAGCCTAAGAGACCTCTGGGACAATAGTAAATGCAACAACATTCGCATTATAGGGGTCGCAGAAGGGGAAGAGAGAGAGAAAGGACCCGAGAAAACATTTGAAGAGATTATAGTCAAAAACTTCCCTAACATGGGAAAGGAAATAGCCACCCAAGTCCAGGAAGTGCAGAGAGTCCCATACAAGATAAACCCAAGGAGAAACATGCCAAGACATATAGTAATCAAATTGGCAAAATTAAAGACAAAGAAAAATTATTGAAAGCAGCAAGGGAAAAACGACAAATAACATACAAGGGAACTCCCATAAGGTTAACAGCTGATTTCTCAGCAGAAACTCTACAAGCCAGAAGGGAGTGGCATGATATATTTAAAGTGATGGAAAGGAAGAACCTACAACCAAGATTATTCTACCTGGCAAGGATCTCATTCAGATTTGATGGAAAAATCAAAAGCTTTACAGACAAGCAAAAGCTAAGAGAATTCAGCACCACCAAACCAGCTCTACAACAAATGCTAAAGGAACTTCTCTAAGTGGGAAACACAAGAGAAGAAAAGGACCTACAAAAACAAACCCATAACAATTAAGAAAATGGTCATAGGAACATACATCTTGATAATTACCTTAAATGTGAATGGATTAAATGCCCCAAGCAAAAGACACAGGCTCACTGAATGGATACAAAAACAAGACCCATATATATGCTGTCTACAAGAGACCCACTTCAGACCTAGGGACACATACAGACTGAAAGTGAGGGGATGGAAAAAGATATTCCATGCAAATGGAAATCAAAAGAAAGCTGAAGTAGTGATACTCATATCAGATAAAATAGACTTTAAAATAAAGAATGTTATAAGAGACAAGGAAGGACACTACATACTGATCAAGGGATCAATCCGAGAAGAAGATATAACAGTTATAAATATATATGCACCCAACATAGGAGCACCTCAATACATAAGGCAACTGCTAACAGCTATAAAAGAGGAAATCAACAGTAACACAATAATAGTGGGGGACTTTAACACCTCACTTACACCAATGGACAGATCATCCAAACAGAAAATTAATAAGGAAACACAAGCTTTAAATGACACAATAGACCAGATAGATTTAATTGATATTTATAAGACATTCCATCCAAAAACAGCAGATTACACTTTCTTCTCAAGTGTGCACAGAACATTCTCCAGGATAGAGCACATTTTAGGTCACAAATCAAGGCTCAGTAAATTTAAGAAAATTGAAATCATATCAAGCATCTTTTCTGACCACAACGCTATGAGATTAGAAATCAATTACAGGGGAAAAAAACGTAAAAAACACAAACACACGGAGGCTAAACAATATGTTACTAAGTAACAAAGAGATCACTGAAGAAATCAAAGAGGAACTCAAAAAATACCTAGACAAATGACAACAAAAACACAACAATCCAAAACGTATGAGATGCAGCAAAAGCAGTTCTAAGAGGGAAGTTTATAGCAATACAACCCTACCTCAAGAAACAAGAAAAATCTCAAATAAACAATCTAACCTTACACCTAAAGGAACTAGAGAAAGAAGAACAAACAAAGCCCGAAGTTAGTAGAAGGAAAGAAGTCATAAAGATCAGAGCAGAAATAAATGAAATAGAAACAAAGAAAACAAGAGCAAAGATCAATAAAACTAAAAGCTGGTTCTTTGAGAAGATAAACAAAATTGATAAACCATTAGCTAGACTCATGAAGAAAAAGAGGGAGAGGACTCAAATCAATAAAATTAGAAATGAAACAGGAGAAGTGACAACAGACACCACAGAAATACAAAGCATCCTAAGAGACTACTACAAGCAACTCTATGCCAATAAAATGGACAACCTGGAAGAAATGGACAGATTCTTAGAAAGGTATAACCTTCAAAGACTGAGCCAGGAAGAAACAGAAACTATGAACAGACCACTCACAAGTAATGAAATTGAAACTGGGATTAAAAATATTCCAACAAACAGAAGTTCAGGACCAGATGACTTCACAGGTGAATTCTATCAAACATTTAGAGAAGAGCTAACACCCATCCTTCTCAAACTCTTCCAAAAAATTGCAGAGGAAGGAACACTCCCAAACTCATTCTACGAGGCCACCATCACCCTGATACCAAAACGAGAGAAAGATACTACAAAAAGAGAAAATTACAGACCAATATCACTGATGAATATAGATACAAAAATCCTCAACAAAATACTAGCAAACAGAATTCAACAACACATTAGAAGGATCATACACCATGATCAAGTGAGATTTATCCCAGGGATGCAAGGATTCTTTAATATACGCAAATCAATCAATGTGATACACCATATTAACAAATTGAAGAATAAAAACCATATGATCATCTCAATAGATGAAGAAAATAGATGCACAAAATTCAACACCCATTTATGATAAAAACGCTCCAGAAGGTGGGCATAGAGGGAACATAACTCAACATAATAAAGGCCATGTATGACAAACCCACAGCAAACATCATTCTCAATGGTGAGAAAATGAAAGCATTTCCTCTAAGATCAGGAACAAGACAAGGATGTCCCCTCTCTCCACTATTATTTAACATAGTTTTGGAAGTCCTACCCAAGGCAATCAGAGAAGAAAAAGAAATAAACGGAATACAAATTGGAAAAGAAGAAGTAAAACTGTCACTGTTTGCAGATGACATGATACTATACATAGAGAATCCTAAAGATGCCACCAGAAAACTACTAGAGCTAATCAATGAATTTGGTAAAGTTGCAAGATACACAATTAATGCACAGGAATCTCTTGCATTCCTATATACTAATGATGAAAAATCTGAAAGAGAAATTAAGGAAACACTCCCATTTACCCTTGCAACAAAAAGAATAAAATACCTAGGAATAAACCTACCTAGGGAGAAAAAAGACCTGTATGCAGAAAACTATAAGACACTGATGAAAGAAATTAAATATGATACAAACAGATGGAGAGATATACCATGTTCTTGGATTGGAAGAATCAATATTGTGAAAATGACTATACTACCCAAAGCAATCTACAGATTCACTGCAATCGCTATCAAATTACCAACGGCATTTTTTACAGAACTAGAACAAAAAATTCTTAAAATTTGTATGGAGACACAAAAGACCCCGAGTAGCCAAAGCTGTCTTGAGGGAAAAAAACGGAGCTGGAGGAGTCAGACTCCCTGACTTCGGACTATACTACAAAGCTACAGTAATCAAGACAATATGGTACTGGCACAGAAACAGAAATATAGATCAATGGAACAGGATAGAAAGCCCAGAGATAAACCCACGCACCTATGGTCAACTAATCTATGACAAAGGAGGCAAGGATATACAATGGAGAAAAGACAGTCTCTTCAATAAGTGGTGCTGGGAAAACTGGACAGCTACATGTAAAAGAATGAAATTAGAACACTCCCTAACACCATACACAAAAATAAACTCAAAATGGATTAGAGACCTAAATGTAAGACTGGACACTATAAAACTCTTAGAGGAAAACATAGGAAGAATACTCTTTGACATAAATATCAGCAACAACTTTTTTGACCCACCTCCTAGAGTAATGGAAATAAAAACAGAAATAAACAAATGGGACCTAATGAAACGTCAAAGCTTTTGCAAAGCAAAGGAAATTACAAACAAGATGAAAAGACAACCCTCAGAATGGAAGAAAATATTTGCAAACGAATCAACGGACAAAGGATGAATCTCCAAAATATATTAACAGCTCATGCAGCTCATTATTAAAAAAACAAACAATGCAATCCTAAAATGGGCAGAAGACCTAAATAGACATTTCTCCAAAGGAGACAGATGAAAAGATGCTCAGCATCACTAATTATTAGAGAAATGCAAATCAAAACTACAATGAGGTATCACCTCACACCAGTTAGAATGGGCATCATCAGAAAATCTACAAACAACAAATGCTAGAGAGGGTGTGGAGAAAAGGGAACCCTCTTGCACTGTTGGTGGGAATGTAAATTGATACAGACACTATGGAGAACAGTACGGAGGTTCCTTAAAAAACTAAAAGTAGAATTACCATATGACCCAGCAATCCCACTACTGGGCATATACCCAGAGAAAACCATAATTCAAATAGACACATGCACCCCAATGTTCATTGCAGCACTATTTACAATAGCCAGGTCATGGAAGCAACCTAAATGCCCATCGACAGACGGATGGATAAAGAAGATGTAGTACATATATACAATGGAATATTACTCAGCCATAAAAAGGAACAAAGCTGGGTCATTTGTAGAGACGTGGATGAATCTAGAGACTGTCATACAGAGTGAAGTCAGAAAGAGAAAAACAAAGATCGTATATTAATGCATACATGTGGAACCTAGAAAAATGCTACAGATGAACCGGTTTGCAGGGCAGAAATAGAGAGAAAGATGTAGAGAAGAAACGTATGGACACCAAGGGGGGAAAGCGGTGGGGCGTGGCCATGGTGGGGAGGGGTAGTGGTGGGATGAATTGGGAGATTGGGATTGACTTGTATACACTGATGTGCATAAAACTGATGACTAATAAGAACCTGCTGTATAGCACAGGGAACTCTTCTCAATACTCTGTAATGACCTACATGGGAAAATAATTTTAAAAGGAGTGGATATATGTATAGGTATAACTGATGCACTTTGCTGTACGGCAGAAACTAACACAACATTTTAAATCAACTATACTCCAATAAAAAAGAATATTGCCTGACTATATAAGGGAAAAGCTTAACTCAGTTAACAGTATAAACTGAAATAGTATATAAAGTGAATTTTAAAAATAAAAATAAGAAGTATGTATTTAACTGGATGGTCTAAATATAACTACAATGGAAGAAATCACAAAGGAAATATTGATAATATTTAACAATACAAAAATTTAAAAAATTATAACAGAAAAGCACCATACACAGAGTTAAAAAGTAAGCAACAGTTTTGGGGAAATAATTTTCCACAAATATGATAGACATAGACAAAAGCTTTTTATGTGTAACATACAAAGCTCACACAAATCAATAAGAACCAACTAGGAAAATGGGCAAAGGGTATATGTGAACAATCCACAGAGGGGAATATTACTAAAAAGCAATAAATATATTAACAAGTTTTACCTCATGAGTAACCAAATAACTGCAAATGAAAACAATACTTAGATAATTGCCACATTCAAATAAGCCAAGTTGTAATTTATGGCAATTATAAAGCAAGATAGGAATGCTCTTGTACTGCTGATTGGAGTACAAGTTTGTACAAAACTAAAAAGGAATTAGACAATAGGTATCAAAAATATCAAAACTCCATGACTTATCAACTCCTTGACTTCTCAGAATTTAACCTATGAGAATAATCAGAAATGCCAGCATGGGTATATATAAAAAGATGTTCATCACAGGATTATTTATAATAGCAAAAAATTATAAACAGCCACAATTTTCAAAAGTAGAGAAATAGCCAAAAAAATTATGATACATCTATATAATGAAAATTCACTATAGGAGACAGAATTTAGAAAGAATACTTTTAATGAGAAGTGAAAAAGCAAGATGCAAGTAATATATACAGGCTGATCTCAACAGGTGAAAAAAAATTGGTAAGTAAATATATAGAAAAAAGACTGGAAAGAAATATACCAAAAGGGTTAATTGCTGTTATTGAAAGGTGATGAGATTAATTTTTTCTTTTATATTCCTCTGTATTGTCCACATTGTCTGCAAAGGGCATGTCTTATTTCTATATCAAAATGCAAACACAGTAAGTGTTTTGTTAGTGGGTATCACAAGGCACAAAGGAGGCTATTTCGGGCACGGGAACAGCTTGCACACAGCATGGAAGCAGGATGAACGCGAAGCTTCTCACAGTCAGTGGGGAGATCAGTCATAAAAGAGGGATCATTGGGGGAAACTGTGAGAAATAAAATGGAGTGGGCACAAAGGTGGTGGATAATGAAGGCTTCTGAAAGACAGGCAGACAGGTTGGGACTTGGTTGTGTAAGCAGTAAGAGGCCTCTGGAGATTCTTAATCAAAGAACATGCTAGGAGCAGCACTTCAGAAAGCTGAGCTGGCAGCTGCTTGCAAGGTGGCCTGGGGGCGCCGGGGGAGCCGGTGGGGGCCGTCTGGAGCAAGAATATCAAACTGGAAGCCGCATCCCCGCTCGAGGTGAAGAAAGCTGGACCAAGTGTAGAAACAGAAGGAAAAGGGTAAATCTGAAAGATGCAGCGAAGGAAAAATAACATTCTTGGTGATTGATTCAGTATAAAGAATGAAGGCGAGGCAAGCATGCATGATGACACCAAAGTTTTAATCTGGACGATTAGAAAAAAGTGGTGACAGTGACAGGCTAGTTGGGAAGCAGCTAATTTAGAAGAGAAAGTGAAGAGGTCAGTTTGGAACATGATGAGTTTGAAGTGATGGTGAGACTTTTAAGAATATGGGACGTTTTGACTCTGATGTTTTGGACCCGGGGGAATATTGACTTCAAGGATATTTGACTTTATTTACAAATACAAATGTCTTATTCAAAATTTATACAAACATTTTAAAATGCTTTTCAAGAAGATATTTTTTGGAAATCATTTCCATCCTGACAGTGTAATTCCTTGATCAATTTTCTCCCCCAGATCAGTAAACTCTTCCCAGATCTTTCATTTTTTATTAAAATGGTTTTCCTTGAAGCAAATTATTTTTCATTTATATTTTGTGATATTCAATCCAACCCTGTTTTTGTCCTTCACAGATATTGTCAATAATACTGTCACCATCTTAGAAATTCTTTGTGACCACTATTTCTATCCAATTTTTCCGGGTCAAATTTTATAGATCTAAAATTTGCCAAGAAGATTTTATTATTATTTCAGTTCTTAATAATAAATGTGAGGTGCCATTTGAGCTACTGTCTACTTTATTTTGTGTTGACCATTTCTGCCAGGAGTTGGGTAAAAGATGGAACAAACACAGATACACAGGATCTATGTACATGGCAGGGGTCAAAACACTGGAGTCAGAAACGTCTTTGTGGGGGGTCACGGGGTTTGTTTTCTTTTTTTTTTATAAATTTATTTATTTTATCTATTTATTTATGGCTGTGTTGGGTCCTCGCTGCTGTGCACGGGCTTTCTCTAGTTGCGGCGAGCGGGGGCCACTCCTTGTTGTGGTGCGCGGGCCTCTCACTGCGGTGGCTTCGCTTGTTGCGGAGGACGGGCTCCAGGCGTGCGGGCCTCAGTAGCCGTGGCTCACGGGCTCAGTAGTTGTGGCATGCGAGCTCAGTAGTTGTGGCTCGTGGGCTCCAGAGCACAGGCTCAGTAGCTGTGGCACACGGGCTTAGTTGCTCCACGGCATGTGGGATCCTCCCGGACCAGGGCTCGAACCTGTGTCCCCTGCAATGTCAGGTGGACTCTCAACCACTGCACCACCAGGGAAGCCCACGGGGTTTGTTTTCTTGGTTCCATGATTGTATAGGCATTGAACCAAGGCAGATAAGGGTTTTATTCAAGTGTGAGATCAGGTAAAATAGATCCTGGCCTCTGACTCACATGGAGACTTTGGACAAGCCCCTAATGACTCTGCCTGTGCTTCAGCTTCGTTATGGAATGGGGGAGGAGACAGGGAGAGGTGGCACATGTCAGGTACATCCTAGTGAGCCACCTCACCCAGGGCTGGTAAGGATTCTTGAGGAAGTAAGATGTTGCGGTGGTCTCTGAGTGGTTTGCAGAACGAGGCAGGAAAAGGGACTTCAAAAGTCCTTCATGATGATGATTTTAGCTTTGAATTCTCTCTTGAAGGAATTGCAAAAGGATATGGATGAGAAGTTGGATGTTTTAATAAATATACAGAAGAACAGCAAGCTGGGAGTGTAACCTGCACCCGTCACTCTTCAACCCTAAAGAATCTCCTCCCTTCGCTTTGCTAAGTGTCCTCGGGGTTCAGTGGACTCCCAGACCCTTCAAGGAGCTTGGTTTCTCTTCCCCAGTGGCTTGTAGTCAAGGCCTTCCATGGCCAACCATGCTACTGGTTATCTCCTTTCATGTTGAAAATTATCTCCCCAATTCTGCCCCTCCCTGAACTCCCAGTCCTCTCAGGAGAGGACCAAAGGAGCAGCAAGAACTCAGGCTGATAGGAAAGATGGACACAGACCCACAGATCCGGCTCAAGAAAATGGATGGAGCTGATGGAGCGCCACTCGCCCTTCACAAAAAGATGATGGCACTACAACAACCAAAAAAGGATCCAATGGAGTCCCTTCACCAATGTGATACCTGCTGTGTAATGAAGCCCTCCCTGACCCTGCCCCGGTGTTACACCCCTGGGTTCCTGTTCCCTCCGACCTCCCCTGGGCTCTCTCACTCCCTTACCTCTTGCTGTAAAGGACTGGTTCCACTCCTCTCCTGGCCCCAGGATGCCTCCCTAGTTTTGAGTCCGCTCTGGGGTCTTGCCCTATAGGCCTGGGGTGATTCTGAAACCATGACCAAGTAGGACTCAACCCTGGATGCACCTGTTCCCAAGTGCAACTGTACTGTTCTGTCCTTTCGTATAGCAAGACCTGATGAGGTGCCCAGCAGGCTGGCCATCTTGGACCAGGGAAAAATGATCTTTCTGGTGCCGTTTCTGTCCTCCACAGGAGAAATGTTTGTTGTGTGCCCCAAAGAACAACTATAATCAGGGGTAGGTAGATCCATGGAAGCCCCTTATCTCAATCGGGTGCCCCGTCCTCCCAAAGGCAGTGTGCTCAGGGGTGCATTCCCATCAAATCTCACCCATGGTTATGGTTATGCAGGCTCTGCCCCCCCCTCACATCCACTCAGTCTTAGAGGACGTGGCACAGGAAGGAGGACTTGCTTAGCCCAGCCTGGAGGCTGCTGCCTAGAAGCCCCCGTGGAGGGGAGGGTGCCTTGCCAGCTGCTGAGCTGACCTTGCCTCAGGCTCCTGACTTTCTCCCCATATAACAGGCAACTTCCATACCAGGCCTGGGCAACCTTTTCACCCTTGGCATCTGGACCTGCTTTCTGATTTATCTGTGCTTCAACTCCTGTGTGACTGAGGATGTAGTTCCAACTTAGTGCCACCGCAGGACCTATCAGCAGCTCTGGTTCAGCCTCTCCCCACTCCTTGAGCTGCACAGCAAATGCTTGCTGCCCTCTTGCATACCACCCTGCCCCTGGCTCCCTCTACCCGGAGAGTAAAATCTTCATTTAAAGCCAAAGCGGGAGTCAAAGTGTTGAATATCAGCCTCAAACTTGAGTGTGCAAGGAGTGTCACTTTTTTGGATTGAAATCAGTGTATTTCAGACTCCAGCCTCTCTTCTTGCTTCCTGATGGTTTAGTGGAAAATTCTTAAGGTCATCCTTAGGGTCTTCCTAAGGATGATCCTTCCCCCCTCATCCCTGCTTCCCTCCTCTTCACCTGGTTCTGAAAACGTCCCAGGTCAAAAGAGAGGAAGGGAGGCCCTGAAGATATCAGATGCCATTCTGCGTGATCCCAGAAGTGTGTGTGAGTGTGTGTGTGCGCGTGCACGCATGTGTAATTTGGGCAATGGGAGGAACCCCCGGGCCCAGGGTCTAGCCTGCACTGCTTCCCTCTGAGGTCTCGTCACTAAGCAGGACTTGAGGCTCCACTGCTTATAGGAACTTGGTCCCCTTCTTGGGCTCTAAGGATCCACCCTCCCTATCCTCTGGAAAGTTTCCTCAACCCCACCCAAAGGAGACCTAGCCTTTCAGAGGCCTTTAAAGGTGGGGACGAGCCATTGACCTCCCACTTCAAGCTGTGTCCTGCCCCAAATCCCTCCACCGAGGGAAGGTGAAGCCTGGTTGCTGGCTTGAAACCAGAGCAAAGAAAGATACAGAGAAAACAGTATTTCAACAAACTATCTTGCCATGGGTGCGATTCTTTGGCTTCAGTTCAACGAACGATGAATTAATGGGATTCCATATTTTATTTCACATCAACTCTTTCTTGTTTCATCTCTTTGCTAAGTTGGCTGCTTCAACTTTTAGATGGTCTAGTAAATGTTCAAGTTCTTAATGGCTACATAGTCATGAGCGGTGCCTTGGGTGCTTCAGATAAACATTTAAAAAACAAACAAAAACCAAAACAAAACATAGGCTTTGCCCTCAAGGAGCTTATAGTTTTAAAGGAGAGATGGTAAACACATGTATTGAAAACATGGACCATATATAAATAAGTACAATCATCACACGCCTGTGATGAAAGCAGAAATGGATTCGGAATGGGGAAAAGAAGGGTGGGTATAGTCCTCTATTAGTTTCCTATTGCTGCTATGACAGATTACCACATATTTAATGGGTTAAGTCAACACAAAATTGGCCCAAAATTGTTCTCACTGGGCTAAAGTCAAGCCTGCATTCCTTCTGGAGACTCGGGGGGATCCGTTGCCTTGCCTTTTTCAGATTCTAGAGGCTGCCTGCATTTCCTGGCTCACGGCCTTCTTCCATCTTCAAAGCCAACAATGGCCAGTCAAGTCTCTCACTGTGCACCACTCTGATTCTTCTTCTGCCTCCTGCTTCCACTTTTAAGGATCCTTGTGATTACATTGGGCCCACCTGGGTAATCCAGGATACTCTCCTCCTTAGTTTAAGGTCACCTGATGATCAACCTTACTTCCCCTTTGCCATGTAACATGACATATTCTCAGGTTCTGGGGATTAGCACATGGACATATTTGGGGGTTAATATTCTCCCTACCACAGGGGACTCCCCAAACCCCATCCCTTGACTACCAAACCTCCAAACACTTAGGAACACTGCATCATTCAGTTCTGTGCAGCGGTGGTTTTAAAATAGGCCCACAGATCGACATATATACACTACTCTGTATAAAATAGATAACTAATGAGAACCTACTGTATAGCACAGGGAACTCTACTCAATGCTCTGTGGTGACCTAATGGGAAAGAAATCCAAAAAAGAGGGGATATATGTATACGTATAGCTGATTCACTTCGTTGTACAGCAGCAATTAACACAACATTGTAAAGCAACTATATGCCAATAAAAATTTATTTAAAAAATAGGCCCACAAATTCTTTGATACTCTTTCAAGAGGAATCTAATTCCTCTCCCCTTAAGTGAGGGCTACACCTAGTGACTTGCATCTAATGAACAGATTATGGCAGAAGTGATGAGGTGTTACTTCTGAGACTAAGTCACAAAAGACATGTGGCTTTGGCCTTGCTCTCTCTTGGACACGCATTCTGGGTGAAGCTTGCTGCCGTGTGGTGAGGACATCCAAGCGGTCCTATGGCAAGGGCCACGTGGCAAGGAACCAAGGCCTCCTGCCAACAGCCATGTGAGGCATCATCTTCCAGCCCTGTAGGGCTTTGCAATGACTGCAGCCCTGGCCAACGACTTGACTGCAACCTCATGGGAAGACCCTGAGCCAGAACCCTACTACCTAACTACCTGACCTGCAGAAACTGTGAAATATTATAATAAATGCTTGTGGTTTTAAGTTGCTAGATTTTGAGGCAATTTGATATGCAGCAAGAGAGAATACACGTGCCAGTTTTTTTGTTTGTTTTTTTGTGTGTTTTTGTTTTTGGCCGCAGCCTGCAGCTTGTGGATTCAAACCAGGGATCGAACCCACAACCTTGGCAATGAAAGCACAGAGTCTTGACCACTGGACTGTCGGGGAATTCCCACACGTGCCAGTTTTAAGAACTAAGACAAGGTCATCAGGGAAACAGGGCTGTCAGGATCAACTGAAGTGCTGAGTCTTTTTTCGTGCAAATGACCGTACACTGCTAATCAAGCCCCCAAGGACTGGTGACAGTGGTCTCTGCAGTCCCTGTCCCTTGACCCTTTCCGAGCTCCCCCGTGCCCTACTTCCACGTCCTCCAACTTGGAGGCAGCAGAAGGACAACACTGTGTGTTGGGGGGAACAGTTCTGCCTGGCTCTCACACAGCTGTCATGTCTGCCCTTGGGAATGGATGTTCGGGGAGCCACAGCCTGCCATTCCCGCCAATGCTGCTCTTGGGCCAGCTTTGCTGGTGAGCTTGTGCTTTTTCTGTAGGTCTCAATGTCATGTCATCTGGAAGGGAATTATACTTAACCTTGTCTCTTCTCCCAAAGATGCTATTCCTGTCCCGCGTACAGAGCCTCTTGGGGGGCACTGGCCTGACCTGGGCCACCATTTCTGCTTTGTGCTACAGGATCCAATTGATCCGAGCAAGGTGGACAGCCAGTTCAACTTTCCCAATCGATTTCTTTCCCTGGGAATTTGAAATTGGAATTTGGTGAGACTCAGCTGGCCCCCAGAACTGGACTTATAATTGGGAGCTGAAGAGGCCTCTGCCACCATTGGCCAAAGATGCAGATCTACAGAAAAAAAAAAAGAAAATCATTTTGCAGAGAGAGAAGAATGAAACAGAGGGACTGAGAGAAGTGGAGACTCGTGCAGTTCTGCAGAGGGGGCTGTGAGAGCCACTGTCTGGCCCAGGCCCTGGCCTGGCTGGGCTGGTGCTGGCCCCTGCCTTGGCTTCATGAGAGCCTCTGGACCCTTGGACCGAGGTGCACATTTCTGTTTAAGCAGAGTGGCTTTCTGTTACCACCTAACAAGCCTGAGCTAAGGCCCCACGGTTAGAAGGAATGTCAGAGATTGGTCAAATCTCTTCAATTTACAGTGAGGATTCTGAGACCCAGAGAGGTGCAGTGAGGTGCCCTCAGGCACACAGCCCATTTGTAGCAAAACCAAGACCAGAACCCAGGTCTTCTGACTCCTGGGCCAGTGCTCTGTGGCTCTCTGGGGCTGGCTATATTTCCAAGGGCAGTAAGATGAGATAGAAGGCAGTCAGCTGGATCTGGACATGAATCAGTGGCGTGGCCGCAGGTAAGTCACTTCACCTCTCAGATTGCTTTTCCATCTGGAACGTGGGCATAACCACACCTAATTCAAAGGGGGTTGAATGAGAGCACATGCAGAGGAATTCAATTCTTTAAAAAAAATTGCTCTGAGAACAATGATGATGAGGTCAGAACTGCCTTTCTCAGATTAAAAGGCTTCAGTTCTCCATCCCGCCTCCAGTCAGAGCCAGGTCTGCAATAAAATGAATTTTGATCTACTTCGATTTAAAAAAATGAATGTTCTGAGAGGAGGAAGGATGCGTATATTAGGAAATCAATCAACAGGAAATTATAAACATGGTATGGGGATTGGGACTGCCTGTTCTAGAGTACAGAGCGGTCCCTTGTAACACAGCATCCCACCCTGTAACCTTGGTGTCTGATTCCAACAGAGTGAGGGGTAAGTGGCTCACCCTAGCTCACGCACAGGTAACAGGTGCTGCAGCCCCAGGCCCTGACTCAAGCAGTCACCAGAGAAACAGGAGGGTGCGTCATTTGGCAGCCAGTAGGCAGGCAGGGCTGGGCCCAGGAGGAGGCCAGGCTGTGCCATCACTTCCCATCACTGCCCTGGGCCCTGGCATGACCCCCACTCACAGCTTCCCTTCTCCCGGTCACAGGCCACAGCCAGCCCCAAAAGGTGGATGAGGATGGGCTCAGGTGTCCACCACCACAGACGGGAGCCCCATCTCTCTCAGATGCAACAGGTCTGAGTATATCCATTTCCATGACAATGGGTTACCCACCCATCTTCCTAAGGGGGGTTGCCCTGTCTGATTCCAGGGACCCCTAGAGCCTCCCTGAACCCCCTTCAGTATTTGAAAGGTCATTTACCCTCCTACACGTGTGATCAATGTGACTCTTTGGTACTTCCCTCTATATTAGATCAAAATACAACCAAACAGAAATCAAATCTCACTTCTGGAGAATGAACAGTGAGTCTGAAAGCCCAACCCCAATTCCAACTCTAGAGGACTCAGAAGGTGAAGAATATGCCTTCAGCAGGTGATGGAGCAGAATGGTGCAAGGTTCTGCCCACCTGACACTTTATTATCAATATCAGCTTTTAAACGTGACCAAGAAGGGTTCGTTGTTTTTTTTATGGGTGATGAGTTTGTGGGGAGATGAGCGACTCCAATATGAGTCTAATCCATACAATATTTCTGAGGGCAATTTAGTGATACATATCAGATGCTTTAAAAGATAGGAAAAGATTACAGGTGGCCACTAGGATTTAGTTATAAGGATACTCATCATGGAGTCATTTATGATATATATATTTAAAAATCAGAAACAACATAAGTGGACACCAGTTGGTTAAATAAATTGTGGCACATCCATAAAATGGAATGCTCCACTGATATTAAGAATAATATGTTGTTGAAATATATTTAATGCCATCAAGAGACGTTAATGATATAATGTTAAATGAAAAAAAAGCAAGTTATGAAATAAAGTATAATCCCATTTTTGGTAAAAATTTGGTGTGTGTGTGTGTGTGTGTGTGTGCACATAGGGAGGCCTGCATGAACTGAAAAGACCTAGAAGGATATATACAAGAATAGAATAACAGCAGTGGTTTTCTCTGAGTAGTAGGATTATGACAATTTCTTATGTCATACTTTGTGCCTATCTATAAATCTCTAAAGTTTCTACAAGGAACATGCATTGTTTGTATAATAAAACTAATAACATTTTTCTTTTTTTAAGGAAGAGAAAGGTGACCCAGGAAGGACCCTTAAGAACAGAGACAAAGTCAGGTGAGATCTCCCCAAATCCTTTCTGATGGGAAGCACCTTGGACCTTTCTCTTTCCTGGGAGTGGCCAGTGAAGTCATGCCCTGTCCATGTGCTCATCCAGAGGAAGGGGGCGAATTAACACCACTAAAAGGACAATTTAAAAGGACAATAGAAAACAAAATGGGAATGGCTTTATGTTTTTACCCATGAGCGACACTTACTCGATACGTGTTCTCCCACCACTGCTACCAGGGGTCTCTGCACACTCCTCTCTCCTCTGAGGAAGTACAGTGGTCTGGAGTAGAGAAGGAGCCCCTGCAGTCTATCCCCAACGAGCCAAACTTGTCCTTTTAGAATGTCACTTAGATCTCGTTGCTCTTATGGTCAGAACTGCCAGTGTTTGCCCATTTCTCTCAGAACAAAATCCAAAGTTGGTGCTTGCAAAATGCCCTGTGGCATCCACCCTGCTACCTTCACACTCAGCCCACACATACTATTCTCCCCCTCACTTTCTGGGCTCTAGCCACACCGGCTTCTTTGTTCTTCTTCACACATACCGTGTACACTCTTGCTTCAGGGCCTTTGCACTCACAGACATTCCTGCCCATTTCCTCAGCTATCCGTGTGGCCGTCACCTCAAAGTTACCTTCTCAGTGGCACTTTCCCCATCTGTACAAACAACAATATCCCCACCTCCAGCGTTCCTTATCCTCTTTACTCTGCTTTATTTTCCTCTCCAGCTCACTTAGCACCGACTTTTACATACTATCCATTTCACTTGTTGTGGTCTGTCTTCTTCTGCTCGAATGTGAGTTCCTTGAGAGCAGAGATTGTGTTTCTGTCACTGCTCTACGGCAGGGCCCAGGGCAGTGCCAAGTGCACAGCAGGGAGTTGACAGGGACTTGCTGAACGGACACATGAGTATAAAGATATTTGCCATGTACTGGGCACTGCAGGCTCTGCGCTAAGAGCTTCACCTGCATTGTTTCATTTTATTCTTACGGTAACCCCATGAAATCATTCTGTCTGTCTTTCTATGAAGTCATTTAAATGGTCAACCTCCCTATTTTGTATAGGAAGAAACAGGCTAAGAGAGAGAAGGTAATGAAAGTAATCTGTCTGAGGTCACAGAATAAGTGGCAGAGCTGGAGTTTGAACCCGAGCATTCTGATGTCAGAATCTCCCCGTGTGTCCCTGGGCCAGCAGTATCAGCATTACCTGGGAGCCTGTTAGAAATGCAGAGTCTCAGGCTATATGCCAGGCCTACTGAATCAGGACCTGCATTTTAACAAGACTTCTCAGGTGACTCCAGTGCCCACTGTAGTCTGAGAAGCAGTGCTCTATGCTGGGCCAGCAGGTGTATGGAAAATAGGGGGCTTCATTCAGCTAGGGGCTGCTGCAGTTTGGGTTAGTGGCCTTGGGTTCTGTACCCCTGTGGCTGGTTCTCCTGCCCACTACCCCTCGACCCAGGAGCTCTTTAGTATCTGCCGGGCTTTGGGGGGAACCAAGGTTTGTGATGAGGAGGGAAAACGCAATGCCAACCTCTGTCCAGGAGCCAGTCCTGCTGTGGGCACTGTTGCTTCTCTTTCTTGGAGGAAGGTCTCTCAGCTCACTCAGGGAAAACCAGACCTGTGCCTCTTAAAAGCATGTGAGAGAACCCAGTGGCATCAGAGATGCAGCACTGAGACTGGAGCAGAAGCTAGTTCCACCTGATACTTAGGCACTCGGGCCAGGGAGGTTGTTAAAACAAAAACAAAACCTACTGTCAATTAAATTATTAATGCCTGGGAGCCCACCCTGACATCTATTTTTATCACCGAGCGCCACCTTCAGTCTTGACATTCATGAAGAGTGGGCCTGGAATAAAACCAGAAACCCACCCTTCCAGCCTCTCCCAAGCCCATTCAAAACAAGAGTAAACATAAATGTAAACCCAAGTATGTAAAAACCGACTATGAAAACGCACCAGCAGAGGGCGCTGTGACCCCATCAGTCCCTGCCCCACTGACCTCTCCAGAAAGAAAAGCTGCAAAGACACAAGGAAGGAAGTCACACAAGATTAGGGGTCTGGGTCCTGGTTCCACCCTGGCTTCATCTTTGGAATCTTGTGGGAGCCCAGGACACCTGACACCTCTGATCTGTGCCCACCGGAAAGCCATAGGGATCGGTTCCAAAAGGCCACCGCCCAGTCTAGCATTTGGGATTCACAATGAAGTGACTTTCCTTTACTCCCTTATTTACTTAACCAGCATTGGTCGAGCACCTGCTGAGCCAGGCACAGGGCTAGACCATGCAATTTTCCCAAAAAGTGGTGCCATAACAATAGTTAGATTCTAAGGCTAGCCCCCTAAAGACTTTCAAATCTTTAATATAGAGAAAATAGAACTAATGAGATTATTTTCTGTTCTAGGGTCAGAGGAAAGGAATAGGGGAAGGGCAGTGTGGAGGAGAGGAAAGAAAGTGTGGGATGAGAAGAAAGAGGAGAGACGAGGAGGAGCAAGGGGACCCCGGGGAAGAGGAAGGCAGTTTGGCTTCCAACCCCTGCCTGGTGCATATAAAATATAGAACCTTAAAAAGTTTGTCTTTGGCTTCCTCCCATTTCCCTTTCTAGACCCTGACTTGGGACTTAATCTCGCCAGAGCCTCGGACTGCATGGGGCACTCCCAGAGCTCCTGCAGCACGCCCCAGCCCACCCTGCCCGTCGTGGACGCCATGCTCCAGAGTTTTCTACCCCTCCACTCCCCGTCCACACGCCCAGGCCTGCAGCTGCCCTTCTCAGCTCCGTGTTGGCAGCTGAGTAATCCATTAAGCTAACGCACCCTGATATATGGCAGATTGATCCTCCCAGGGACATGTGTATCTTTTCAAGATTACCCAAATTCACCTCTGAGTGGTAGATTCCCAGACAGTGGGCTGGAGGGACGTGACAATTTCAGGCTGTTTGTGTCGGGGGTGGTATTTTGAGAGAAAGGCCAGAGCACCTGCCAAGGGGTGTCTCACGCAGTCTCTTAGAGGAGCTGGCAGGAGTGACTTCCAGGGCGGGGAGTGGGTGCTAGTATGGAAAGGTCATTGGCAATAAAAGATTTGCAGGTCAGAGATTAACCTCTCTGAGCAGTTTTGAGTGCGTGTGTGTGGGTGTGTGGGTGTGATTCCCTGTGTGTGCTGGGATAAGGCCAGAGGGAGAAGGTCAGTTTAGGGGAAAAGGTTGGAGTGCAGGGCTGGACGCAGGAGAACCGCTGAGGTAGGAGAAAGGGCCTCCCAGGGCCGGGGCCTCACTGTGGCAGCAGCAGGCCTGCCTCCGCAGGGACCACCTCCCAGGAGCACCGCTTGGCCGAGCACACTCTGCAGATTCTGGCCGCAGAACAGAAGCCTGTGCTGCCCGCTGCCCTGCACGGTTCCCTGATGGCCGGAGACCTGCTCAGAAAGTCCTGCCTCGGCGCCTATGGGCGGGCTGGGGTCTGAAGGGCTGGGTCTTTCCCAAAGGGCCTGCTGGTGGGAGGTAAGGGGACACTAAAGGGGCAGGGAGGATGGTGACAGGACCACTGCAAAGGCAGACGCCTCCATCACAGCCATGGGCCACACAACAGGCTTAACCAGGGTGCTTCGGGCTGAAGTTGTCCTCCAGAATGAATCCTGGGCATCAGGCATGTCGCTTCCTCACTTCAGCTGCCCCCGAGGCTCCCAGAGGATCCCAAACCTGCCGCTTGCTGTTCCTCTGAAAGGGTCCACTGGCTGTGCAGGAAGTGAGGTGAGGAGGGAGGAAACCTCTTTGCTCACCAGGCCTTGGTACAACAGGAAAAGCTGCATACCTGTCCACATGGAAGGATTTAAAGCTGGATTTAAAGCCCTGCCTGGTTCATTGTGGAAATGTTCCCCCAGTTCTACCTCTCAAAGTCCCAGCCATCAATGGTGACAAGAGGTCAAACTAGAGGTTCAGGGGAGGGTTCTAGAGTGCTGATAACATCCTATTTCTTAATCTGGGTGGTGGCGATATGGGTGTGTGCTATGTATAAAAATTTATTCATCAAACTGCAGATGATAGATGGTGCAGCTACTTTGGAAGACAGTTTGGCAGTTCCTCAAAAATTTAATGGAGTTACCATTATGACCCAGCATTTCCACTCCTAGGTATACACCCCAAAGAATTGAAAATATATGCCACACAAAAAATGTGTGCGTGAGTGTTTATAGCAGCATTATTCATAACAGCTAAAAGGGAGAAATAACCCAAATGTCTAGCAGCTGGTGATGAATGACAAACAAAATGTGATCCATCCATACCATGGTATATTGCTCAACCATAAAAAGGAATGTTGTACTGATACATGCTACAGCATGAATGGTCCTTGAAAACATTATGCTTAGTGAAAGAAGCCAGTCACAAAAGACTACATATATAATAGTATGATTTTATTTATATGAAAAGTCCAGAGCAGGCAAATCCACCGAGATAGAAAATATTGTAGATTAGTGATTGCTGGGGTCTGGGGGAGGGGGAAGTGGAGAATGAGTGCTAATGGATATGGAATTTCTTTTGGGGTATGATGGGAATGTTCTGGAATTAGTTAGTGGCAATGGTTATACAACTCTGTGACTGTATGAAAGACGACTGAAGTGTATACTTTAAAGGGGTGAATTTTATGGTGTGTGAATTTTATCTCAAAAACTGGATCAAGCGGTACACTTATGATTTGTTCCCTTTGATCTATGAATGTTATACCTTAATAATAATTTTTTTTAATTTAAACGTGAAGATGCCACTTCTTTGTTGCTGTGGCTCCTGATTTAAAAAAAAATTCACAGCAAAAATGCTGCCTCCTCTATGATGGCTCCCTCACCCCTGCACTGAGCTCCTTTAGCATTTAGTGCTGATACCCCGCTTACTGCTTATTGCTTGTAGAGCCTGGCCACTCAGAGTGCAGCCGTAGACAAGCATCCCTGTATCCCTCGGAGGCTTTTTAGATGTGCAACATTTCATGCCCTGCGGGCCTGCAAATCAGACTCTGCCTTTCAACAAGATCACCAGGTAATTCGCACACAAATTAAGGTTTGAGAAACACTGCTCTAGAGCAGGGGTCCCCAACACCCCTCCCCGGCTGTGGAAGAATTGTCTTCCATGAAACTGGTCCCTGGTGCCAAAAAGTTTGGGGACCACTGGTCTAGAAGGCTTCCCCCACCTGCCTCCCCCTCCACCTGGTGCCTACACCTTATGACTGTCTTTGTCTCTCCCCACCTAGCGCTCATCAGCATTTGTGGATTCAGGGCTAGTGGCCTCAGAACTAAAGCCAATACCTACTCTAACTCTAAGACCAGGATAGAGAAACTGAAATCAGTGGACACTTTGGTCAGATAAAAGAATATGTCAACTCTGCACGTCCAAAGTGAGGTCTCCAAATACCATTTCCCACCGAAAGGCATCAGAGCTTTGGGAGAAATGGCTGATTCTAGGTCTAAGCAGAAAATGTACAAGTCTTCTCAAGTCATGTTTAAAAGATTCATGAACCAACTGGAAGAGACTTCCGCTGATCAAAATGGGGCCACTTGAGCATCAGTAAGAATATTAACTGCAACGAATTGAAACACATCAAATGTGTTAAAAATCCATGGATTCATAGTAATACTAAAAACTAAACTAAACTCTGATTATTCACTGTTGGAGGATGGTAAGAAAGCAATTCATTGTTTTGAAAATGGTAAATAAAGGGAGGAAATCAAGCAATTATCCTGGGTGTCAAACAGTAGATAAACAGTAATATCTGATTGTATCATTCCTTCTTTATTTATAAGTAGGAATACTTCTATGAAGGAGAAAATGATAGAATCAGATATGACTATTCTGAAAGAGTGATATTTCAAAAGATTCAGGCATTGACCACCTGTAGCATCCAGTATCAGGGAAAGAGACAAACAGACATCACGTGCCTCCTGTTGGAAGAATATCCCACCTCTGAAACCACACCTGAATATGATTAAGCTCTAGATCCAAGTACCAATTTACAGGAAAAATAGGGACAGAGATCCTGTAAAATTACACCATAGGAAGGTTATCAGCAAAATCTAGATTGTGGACAAATCTACAGAATAAACAGCCCAGTGTCTTCAACAAACAAATTGAGAGGAAAAAAAAAGACAGGAGTAACCTATAGATTAAAAAAAAAGTTAGAGCAGCCAATTTCAACAGGTGAACCTTATTTAAACCCTGATTCAAACTGTTTTTCTAAAAATCCATTTATGACAATTTTGAGACAATTGGGGAATTCGAACACCAGGAATTACTGGTTATGATACAAAAAGAGTTCTTTCTGAGTGATTTACTAAGACTTTTACAGATTAAATAGTATGATATCTGGGATTTGCTTCAGAATAATAGAAGATGGGCTAAATTGTTGAGGGGGGGATGGGGCCAGTGTGGACGTTGCTGGGCTTGATGGGTGGGTGATAGCGCATCATAGCATTCTGTCTACTTTGGTGTATGTTCAAAAGTCTCTAAAATTAAAAAGCTAAGACAGACAAACAAAAGATTTATAACAAAATGTTGATGTAAGAAAAACATATAAGCAAAACAAAACAGAGTGTAGGTAAAGGATCCATAACTGTCTAAGAACAATAAGATGACGTTTCTTGTTTCCTTCTCAACCTACTTTCCCATAACTAGATTTTTTTGTAACGTAATAATTTGCCTTCAGAAGTGTTCTACAGAATGAGACTCTCAACTCACAGTCCAGAGAATGAAGCAGAAACTTCAACGTTTTGAAAACTGAAGGAGAAAGAATTGGCTACAGAGACAATTATGGGGGACTTCCCTGGCGGTCCAGTGGTTAAGACTCTGCGCTTCCACTGCAGGGGGCACAGGTTCAATCCCTGGTTGGGGAACTAGGATCCCACACGCTATGCTGTGCGACCCAAAAAAAAAAAAAAAAAAGAATTATGGGTCAGAAATGAGCATAGCTCAGTTCATACCAGAGGCCCACCAGCCAAAGGCATGAGTCAGCCTGCAGATGTGCTCACGGCCGCGTTGGGGGTGGAAATAGTATGTCAGTTTAGCATCCTTCTCCCCAACAGAATCAAATGTTAGAGTCATGGGTTTGAACCCTGGCTGCACATTCGAATCACCTGGAAAGCTCTGGAAACACACAGATGCACAGGATTCCACCCTGGCCCCATTAAATCTCTGCAGGAGGCCCGAGGCTTCAGTGATTGCCAAAGCTCTCCCAGGTGACTGATCCTGACACGCAGCCAGAGCGAGAGGATTTTAGCCAGCCTGCCCACATTTAAATAGCTGGATAAACCTGCTGGGAAATGATGGCACTCAGTGCCGGATAAATGACAAAGCGAGTTGGTAAGTGAAACACTGGGTGTCAACTTGATTCTGTTTGCTTTGAGTCACTTGAGGTCATTTGGAGCCACTGTGTCCAACCTGAGTCACTTTTCTCTGGGTCTTTGGGGTGTGGCTGAGATCCAAGGAGGCCAAAGGTTGGCTCCTGTGGGCTTGGCTGTGGGCTCCCGGGGCTGCACGTTTTGGTGGCACATAGCAAGTACCAAGGGTAAAGAGCTGGCCAGCAGAAGTCATGGTCTGGATCAAGTTGGGGAAGGAAAGGTTTGGGGTCCACAAGGATGTCCTCCTGCTCTGTGCTGGGCTGTGAGTCAACCCCAGGAACACCCAGCGGCCAAGCCAGCAGCGCCAAGCCCAGATTCCATCTCCACGGCAACGAAATCCCTCCCGCGGGATCTGGGTCTGGCGCTGAATGGTGACCTTCATGGGTGCCACCGTAGAAAGTTCAACTAGCTAACTAACAGGGAACAGAGAGATTTCAAGTCAACGTGGGAGGGAGGCCCATGAGGGAGGGGATATATGTATACACACAGCTGATTCACTTTGTTCTACAGCAGCAACTAACACAACATTGTAGGGCAATTATACGCCAATAAAAAAAATATGGAAAGAAAAAATAAAGTCAACGTGTCAGGAGCCACTGATCCCTGGCAGCTGAGGAAGGCAGTCTCTAAGCAATCGTGGCACATTATGGGAAAATGTGATTCGAGTTTCCGAACTTCCATTCCCAGGTATCCACCATGGCGCAGAGAAAGGCCCCTCACTGCAGCTTCCTCGCCGGGCAAGGTGGCTGGACATGTCCTCGGCCTGTGTGGGTGCTGCACGGCCTCTGCTGCCTTTGGAAAAGCTGTGACATCTCTATCCTGACTCAGCCATCGCCAGCCATAGCCCAGGCCCCACCCAGGAGAAGCCAGGAGCCTCCCAGCCTAGTCCCCGACTTGGAGGCTTGCAGCCTTCCTTGGGAGGAGGACTCCAGCCTCAGTTGGTCTTGTGAAGTCAGAAAAAAATATCAGGGACATGAGGCTGGGAGGTTTGATGACTCATTTAGAGCCAGGAACGTCAAAGGATTGTCCCTGGGACATGACGGCGGTAGTTATAACCTTTATGCTGGGGGCTGGCTGCTGCACAGGGGCTCTCGCCTGCAGAGGCTTTGCTGGGAGAGAAGCCCTCCTCCTGTGAGGCACGGGCATTCAGGGACACGGGTGGGGATCTGGCAGGAGTCGCATAGCAAGGCTTTGACAGGCCAGGAATCCTAACTTCAGGGACCGGAAGAAGAAGAACCCCAAACACTGTTACTGTAGGCAGAGCGAGACGGCAGCTGAAAGCTCAGCACAGCCACTCCAGCAGAGCCCGGGTGGCGGGGGGCACGGAACTGGCTGACTGGCTTAAGCAGGGAAGGAACTTACTCAGTGGGTGTGGGGATGCACACAGATGTCATCAGCGGGGAGGCTGGAGACCCACGCTGGGGAAACGTCCCAAGGCAGGAGACCCAGCCGAGGCCACGCTACGGTTAGGATGCCACTGCCGGGACTGCTGCCACTGGGCACGGCACGCTGCCTTCACAGATGGTCTTCTGGCCGAGCTGCCACGGCCCCAGATGAGTTCTCTTCTGTCCCTGCACCTTTCCCATCCCAGGTCAGAGCCCCCAGTTGCCTGGGCCATTTCCTCAACACCTTCCTGATGCCCCAAAGGCCTGATGGACTGCACTGAAAGATCAGTTTCCATCACCATCCATTCAAGAACTCTCTTCTCTCCTTGCCACAGTTAATACTCCAGCCCCAAATGCTCCCTCCCTCCCTCCAGGACCAGAGTCATACACCCAACTTGGATGTTTGAAAGGCATCTCCTCTGAACACATCCAAGCCAGAACTCTGGATTCACATTCCCCCGACACCCCATTCCTCCCCAAGCCTTCCCTGTCACAGTTAATGGCATACTTCTTTTTTTATAAAGAGGGAGAGCTGTGCAGTAGTTAAACACTGAGTTCACTCAAATCCGAGCTTTTCCACTTGCTAGCCATGTGAAACTATGCAAATGGATTAAACTCTCTGTGCCTCAGTTTCTTCTTCTGTAAAGTGGGGACAATAAAAACACCTAGTTCATAGGAGTGTTGTCAAGTTTTTTTAAATTTATTTTCATTTGGTTGTGCTGAGTCTTAGTTGCAGCAGATGGGCTCCTTAGTTGCGGCAGTTGGACTCCTTAGTTGCGGCATGCATGTGGGATCTAGTTCCCTGACCAAGGATTAAACCTGGGCCCCCTGCATTGGGAGCACGGAGTCTTATCGGCTGCGCCACCAGGGAAGTCCCCTGTTGTCAAGTTGTAATGGCTTTAAAATATGCCAAGGGTTCAGAAGAGTTAGCCTGGCTAACGGTACATGTTAGGAGTTGTCATCCTTCCAGTGGCTCAGAACAAAACCCTGAAAAGGATCCTTTATTTCTCTCTTTCCCTCACACATCATATCCAAATCCATCAGCGATTCCTGTCCATTCCACCCTCAGATACATATCCCAAATCTGACCTCCTCCCACCATCTCTATTGCTACTGGCCTAGGCCAAGCTACATCGTCACTTCCAATGACCTCCTAACCAGTCTCCCTGCTCCTGTTATTGCCATACTCCCCTCATCAGTTCTCCGAATGGCAGCCAGAGTGATCTTTAAAAAATGTAAATCAGAAAAAAAAAAAAAGGAATTCCCTGGTGGTCCAGGGGTTAGGACTTGGTGCTTTCTTAGTTCCTGGTCAGGGAACTAAGATCCTGCAAGCCATGCGGAGCAGCCAAAAAAAAAAAAAAAAAAAAAAAGTAAAATCAGATCACATCCCTCCTTTTCAGACTCAGAACATAAGTCACACCTCTTACTATGGCTGGCAAGACCCCACCTGTTTTGGCCCTTGGCCACCTCTCACACCTCATCTTCTACAACTTCCCCTCCCTTCCTTGGCTCTGAGTGTCAGTTGGTCCCTCCGTTACCCTGTTCTGCCTAGAATAATGCCAGAGTAGAGGAGGTGGATCGGGGGCTGTCGTCCTAGGGTGGTGAGGGGAAATTTCTCTGAGGAGGAGACATGTGGGCACACTTGAACAAGTACTGGAGAAAGTCATGCAAATACCTGGTGTGAGGAAGCATACATACATACATATATACACACATGTCTGCACAATGACTTGATTTTCTACAAATGGTGTTCAGTGAGGCCCCCAAACCCCACTGGGGAGGTATCCAGAGTTTCAAGGCAGCCTCAGGTGTGGGAATGCAGACCTGGTCGGCTGGAGGAGTCCTGCTCTGGCCGCCAGGTACCACTTTCCTATTCCCACATCAGCCAGAGGGCCATGTCAAGGGCTGGTGGGCGGAGGACAAGCCCGATGGATTCAGGTGTTCTATCACCTCTCGGCTGGAAGCACCATCCTCAGGGGAAGGAGGTGAAATCCACAACACCCTCCCCTTCTCTGAAGCCTCCCTTCTCTGAAGCCTCCCTTCCCCGAAGCCTCCCTTCCCCTCTCTGAGCCTTTCTCTGCCCCCACAGGTAGGGGAAGTTGCCAGCGGAAAACATCCCTTTGCTTTTCCGAGGCGAAAAGAGAAAAAGCACCGAGACCCACAGGAGAGCCACCCGGGCCGCAGAAGTGGGTGCAGTTTCCTGGGCAGCTTCCTTCGGATTTCAGGGACTTAAGTTTAAAGGACAAGGGCAGGGCTTCCCTGGTGGCGCAGTGGTTGAGAATCTGCCTGCCAATGCAGGGGACACGGGTTCGAGCCCTGGTCTGGGAAGATCCCATATGCCGCGGAGCGGCTAGGCCCGTGAGCCACGACTACTGAGCCTGCGCGTCTAGAGCCTGTGCTCCGCAACAAGAGAGGCCGCGATAGTGAGAGGCCCGCGCATCGCGATGAAGAGTGGCCCCCGCTCGCCGGAACTGGAGAAAGTCCTCACACAGAAACGAAGACCCAACACACCCAAAAATAAATAAATAAATTTATTTAAAAAAAAATAAATAAATAAAGGACAAGGGCAGCTCAGTGAATAAATGAATGCTTCTAAGGCATGGACCTCAAGGTCCCCAAGCCATAGACTGGTAATAGTCCTGCAGACCTCTCACTTCTGCCACGGGCTGTGATAGAGTCCGCTGGCCCAGAACGTGACCCTGGGGAAAATTTCAAGCGCCGCTGAAATAGTATTGTTACTGTCTTCGTCCGCGCTGTTGATATTACTGCCATTCCGGTCTCTTCTTTTGCTAAGAGTGGATTCGTTCCTGGCACAGGAATGACAGCAACCTAACACCGCGCACTACTCGGCGCCAGGCACTGTTCTTAATTGTCTCGGTGTCCAGCGCGAGCGGCGGGAGGGAGCTGGGGTCGTGGGGTGCAGTTCCCGCGGCGCCCACTGGGTGGCGCAGGCGTCGCACTCTGTCTGGAGCCGGGAGCCAGAGGCGGGCTGACTTCTAGGGAGGGGGTCCTGGGAGGAGGAGGGCCCCTCATCTGTGACAGAGGACCCCGACGTCGCAGCCCCGAGCTGGGAGGCCCGCTGCGGCCTCACCCCGGCTTGGATTCCGACAAAAGCCTTCTGTTTGCTTTCCAGAAACTTTTCTCCTCGGGGATTCGCATCCCGCAGAGCAGGCTCCAAGGCCACTCACGGGCTTGGCCACAGATGTACTGGAACGGGGGTAAAAGGAGGGGGGGGGGCGGAGCGGGGAGAGGGAGGAGGGGGGCTCTTGCAGAGAGAACTGAGGAGGCACAAGGCGGTCAGTGGTCAAGGCCAGGCCTGCGGTCAGCCTTCTTGGTTTGCTAGTTAGCCAGCCTGCTGCGTCCTGATCTTGGGGTTCTCGTGCAGGTGCTGGGGCGGGAATGGGAGGCTCTCCCGGGAGAGGGGAGCCAAGAGGAGGAGATGGGGGCAGAGTAGCGGAGAGGAGGAGAACTAGGCACCTTGGCAGGTAGGGCCCAGGCCCGCTGGGATGAAGTGGGGCCCTCCCCTGCCCCACTACTTCCTCTCCCTCCTGGGTACAGCTGTTAGGCATTTTCTCCCGAGGTTCTCTGATTCTTGTGGGAACCTGCCCTCTCGCCCTGCTTCTGACTTGACCCTTCTTCCGCGTCTGGGCAACGCACCATCTGTCTAATTTGAATCTGATTTTTGCTTGTGAGAAGAGAAACAGGTGAGGTGTGAGGCACTGGAGCGGCACATGCACACCACTCCCGGGATGTTTCTCCACACACAGCAGGGACCTAGTGTTTATTGTCCGACTGTGTAAGAGGGCGCTGGAGAGGGACGTGAGAATAACGTGCCCCTGGGCTATGTTATCAAATGCACATTCCACCTTCTCATTCTGAAAGGTTCTAATTCAGGAAGACAAGGACGGGGTCCAGGAATCTGCATTTTAACAAACACCATCCCAAGGCATGGTGGGTAGGCCACATTTGGAGAGATACCAGCCAAAGCTTTTGGGCACTACTGTTCCAAGAGGAGACACTTGGAGTCAGCAGTTCCTCCTTCCTTTGTGAGCATTGCCTCTGGCTTGGTGTGGCTTCAGGCTCAGCAACTCCTTGAGCGTTTTGTCCCCTGCCCTCAGCCTCTTCAGCTTTCCCAGGCCTGGTTTTTCTTATTTTTCTTTTTCCTGACCTCACTGGAACATTGAACCCCATTCTTTCAGAAGGTAAGCTCTTTATTAGCATCAGCCTGGACTCTTAGGAATCCTCAAACAGTTGTGCAGCATTGGATTAATTCTGTAAGAAATGAAATTTTTAAATTTTCCAGCCGTTCTTATAGAACCTGCATTCTGCAACCACGTCATTTTCTTTTCTTAAATGGTTCTGATTTGAGCCTAAAACACACACCCCCCCCACTCCCACCCCCATTCCTCTGAGCCTCCCGAACTCCAGATCTTTGTGCTGTCAATCACAATTTCTTTCATTCTTTTTATTTTTCATGGAATTAGAGAGGCAAAAAAAAAAATTTTTTTTTAAACAAAAGATAAAATTTCTTGATCTCCTGGAAGAACTTAAGGTAACTAAACTTCTCTGGGGTTTATTTTCCCTCATGGCTCAACCTTCTATCGTAAAAATAGAAAGTTGGCAGACAAATAAATTATACAGAGAGTCCTCAAAGTTGGGTATTTTATTATTGCATTTTTAAGAGCAGTATTTTGTAATTGCTCTGATAATACAAGGGATGATATTTGTGAGAGTGAGCCCACAACACCTTCCCTGCTGGGGTCTGCCCTCTAAGAAGCCTATGTGATGGATGCACACCATCACAGAACATTAATAAGGAGGAAGCTGAGTGCTGGCGCCTGGAGAGACAGAAAGCAGTAACTAGGCCAGACAGGCCTGTCATTTTCGCGCTTTGAGCAAGAAGTGAAAAATGGAAAATGGTCCCTCTACCTTCCCAGCAAATACAGGGCCTGGCTCAGAATTTCCTCTGACTTTGTGTCCCCAAGACACTGGCTGCCCAATTACATGGAGCTGGATCCAGAGAGAAACTGTTCGTGAGAGTTCAGGAAAATGAATGTTCCCTCAGCTCCGTGAGGGCAGATGGGTTCTGGGTGAGATGGGAGATCTTGGGGAAGGTCATAACTGAGCCCCCGATGCATCTAGAACCCTTTACATTTTCATTTTTCTAAAATGTTTGTCACTTTCTAAAAATTATATTTTCAAGTTAGATTCGGTAATGTGTTTTCCAATATTTAACAGGGCCTCAAGGAAGAGATAATGCAGGACTTCCTTGGTGGTCCAGTGATTAAGACTCCACGCTCCCAATGCAGGGGGCCCAGGTTCAATCCCTGGTCAGGGAACTAGATCCCGCATGCGTGCCACAACTAAGAGCCCGCATGCCACACCTAAGGCCTGGCGCAGCAAAATAAATAAATAAATAAATATATATTAAAAAAAGAAAGAGATAATGCATTTCTTTGTTGGGTAGAAGGGTGCTAAACTTGCAAGAATCTTCTTCTTGTACTACAGAAATGGCAGTTCTGCTTCTTTGCTAGCCACGGAGAACTTGCTCTGCAGCAGCTACAGCCAGTGCGGGGCCCCCAGCCCAGGACGAGAACAGGACCACACCCGGCTCCTCCAGGCAGCCGCTGGACTCCAGGACACTGACTCTGCAAGATTTATTTTGACCACGTAAGTGCCACGTGTGCTGTTTCCACTTCTTACATTTCCCCATTCTCCCTGAGAGGGGTCTGTGTCATTGCCTGTTTACAGAAGGGGAAAGGGAGGCTGAGGGAGGCTAACACCTGGCCCCAAGTCACAATCCCCCCGAATGTGGTGCCGCCCACCTGGGCATCCCGGATGCCTCGACCACCAAGGGCTTCAGCCAGTGCATGTGCAACAAAGGACAGAAGGGATCTGGGATCAAGCCCAGTTGCTCTGATTCACATTCCAAATTCTTTCCACTTCATCAAAAAGCCAGGACAATGATCTTCAGCTGTTTCATTGAAGACCTAAGAAATCTGTGTCCCCACCTTCTCTGCTTTAACTCTGGAGCTGCGTAAGCCGATCATCATTTCATGCCCTAAACCAAAGAAGAAACTCTACAGTTATAAACATGAACATCACAAAGGATGCTCTCTGGCCCATGGGGAAGACAAGTACCTACAGGACAGCTACACGGAGCCTTGAGGTTTATTTCCTAAGTCACCACCAGGCCATCCCAGAATGGCATTTTGGAGATAGACAGAGAAAATGAAAATGTTCCCACTCTGATTTGTTACTTGTAATGACACCAAGCAAAGGACTGAGGGGACGATTCTGGGCCAAACTTGGAAGGCCAGGAGGAACACGCCTGTGTCATGTAAACATAATCCAAAGCAGCTTGTGTCAGACAAACATTTCGCTTCTGGAACTCCTGAAACCTTCTTGGCCCTTGAATGTGGTAATTCGTCTGAACATTTTATTTTACTTTATTTTATTTTATTTTATTTTATTTTTTCACTCCTTGCTTTTTAAAAAAAATACATTTATTTATTTATTTATTTTTGGCTGCATTGGGTCTTTGTTGCTGCACGTGGGCTTTCTCTAGTTGCAGTGAGCAGGGGCTACCTTTTGTTGCAGTGTGCGTGCTTCTCATTGCGGTGGCTCCTCTTGTTGAGGAGCGTGGGCTCTAGGTGTGCGGGCTTCAGTAGTTGTGGCACGCGGGCTCAGTAGTTGTGGCTCACGGGCTCTAGAGTGCAGGCTCAGTAGTTGTGGCGCACGGGCTTAGTTGCTTCGCGGCAAGTGGGATCTTCCCGGACCAGGGCTCCAACCCGTGTCCCCTGCATTGGCAGGCGGATTCTTAACCACTGTGCCACCAGGGAAGTCCAATCTAAACATTTTAGAAACCATTTAACCACATGCAGTGGAGGCAAGGAGTGGGAGTGGTGGTCTTTAAGGAGTTGTCTCCATTTTGAGGGCCACGCAAAAATGAGATGGGCAGAAAACTGCCAGGGTGGTTTTCCAGACAAAAACTTAAAGAGGAAAAATGTCCAAGAAAATACATGATATGACTGATGATGTCATGAAGTGAAAAGGCCATCATAAATGCTAATAAATATAGTGGACAGATGTTCCCTAGATGTTCATTTGAGACCTGGTTCAGGTCTCCTCCAGGGAGGCACTTGTAGCAACACTAGCATCTAAACTCATTCCCTTTTTTTTTTTTTTTTTTTTTAAATTTTTTTTGTGGAAGAAACGTACTTTATTTATTTATGGCTGTGTTGGGTCTTCGTTTCTGTGCGGGGGCTTTCTCCAGTTGCGGCAAGTGGGGGCCACTCACTCTTCATCGCGGTGCGCGGGCCTCTCACTGTCGCGGCCTCTCTTGTTGCGGAGCACAGGCTCCAGACGCGCAGGCTCAGTAGTTGTGGCTCACGGGCCTAGACGCTCCGCGGCATGTGGGATCTTCCCAGACCAGGGCTCGAACCCATATCCCCTGCATTAGCAGGCAGATTCTTAACCAATGTGCCACCCGGGAAGTCCCAAAACTCATTCCCTTCTTTAACCTCATCTAAAGTTTTATAACGTGCAGAATACACCACAGTATTCAAAAAAAAAAAAAAATCCACTTATATTTGACTGGACTCCTTTCTCCAGTACCCACTTTGGGGTCAGGAACTACCTCCTCAATGAGAAGAATGATAATGCCTAGTAAGCACTGCCTTTAGATCCAGGCAAGAGGAATCCTTGTCCTGATGCAGCACTTTCATGGGATAAGCCCACATCCTCCCTTCTGGAATATTTCCCAAGTACTTGGGGCCACATAAGCCCCTTTTCAGGTCTGTCTTTCCTGGATAGACCATGTTGCCAGTTCCTGGAATGGCCAAGGGGGAGCTGTTTTGCAGGGGGTCTGCTTGGACACAGAGCTGGGTATCCGCCTACCTCATGTGAGAGCTTTCATGCCACCAGAGCCTGGTGGGAATAAAAGGGGGTTGGACAGCAGGCCGGGCACCAAGACTCTCTCCCTGTGCCACTGCATTCTAGTACAGAGTTCCAAGGAGGCCAAAAATTCTATGTCTGGACTGGACTTTCCAGCCTCGTGTTGCTCTGAGGAACTTAAAAAAAGGCAATGAGGTAGAGGCACTTTATAGGCAGAGGTTGCCTGGCTTGCAGTGGGAGGGGCACGGAGAGGTCTCCCGGCAACAGGGCTGTGGGCTTCCGTTGGATCTCTTCTTCTAGGCTCCACACATATCTGAGGCAGCCTGGGCATGTCCTGGCTAGCTCAGTCCCTGAAGGTTCTGTTTAATTCTCCTCTTGCTATTGCTGTCACCTAACTGGAGCTAAGAAACGAGTCATCAAAATAATGAAATGCCTAGTTAAGCTTAAAAACAAAACTAGGGGACTTTCTAAATAATAAGTTATAAAAAACAAAGTGGAAACTGCAGTTCCCCATAATGAATTCAAAGACTCTGTTCCAAGATGGAAATAATGTTAAATAAGGGAGTTTAAGGCAAAGGAGGTGGTTAGAAGAGAAAGGTGACTGACATGGAACTGAGAATATACCAAGGCTCCATCTCAAAAACAAATGTGTATCATTTGTAGCAACAGTTCTGTGTGTTGCTCTTTTGATTTAAAATATAGCATAACTTCACTCTTTTTAGATCCACTAACCTAAAATATGGATAAATGTACATGGTCAGGCTAGACTGACACTTTCTTCTACCCCACTTAAAAGATTTACTAAGAAAATTGAGTGGACAAACAGGAGTGCAAAGGGAATGTCAGGTTTAATTAAGAAATCAGCTCGTTAAAGGACTTTAGCACAGTAATTGTTGGTATGCACATGGTGCTGTGAACTATAAATGGGTCATCCATTCTTTGAAAGAGACTGAAAGGGATCTCTTCTTGGAAGGACTTGGGGAGCCTTTCAAGTTGTTGAAAGGTAGCAAGTTGCATTTCATCCCCATCAAGCAGTAATGATTGAGTCCTTTTAAGCCTAACAACAATAGGTAATATCTTCTAGGCGTTTACTACATACTAGGCCCTTGGATGAGTGCTTTCCTAGCATTTAGCCCTCACAACAAGCCTATGAAATAATGTGTACTAGTATTATGGCCATTTTACAGATGAGGAGACTGAGGCACTGGGAGGCCAAGGGCCGTGCCCAAGTTAGCCAGCTAAATACTAGGTATACAAAGACAGGTACAATCAGCTCTCTGCCTTTAGGAAGTTTGCTACCTAGAATTTTTTTAACGTTGTAAATTTTCTAATTTTAATAAGCTCAGATCAGCTTCATCTTCCAACTGATCTGAAATGGGTAAGTTTCACTATAGTAAAACAACATGAGATATTTTTCTAACCAATTAACTATTGTCATGGATTATAATACGAATGAGGGGAAAACTGTCTGATGGAATATCCAGTCCACACTTGGGAATCGACTGCCTGAAGAACATTCTCATTTCCAGATTGGAACATGGTATTATGCCTGAATGATGACAAAAACAGTGCTGATTTTGTAACAAAACCTCAGGGAAGCTATTAACAAGTCGGCATTTCTAATTCATGTGGAGATGATCATTTTATTTATCAGAAAATTGCAGCAGTGGTATTCATTTAATTAAGAATCTGGTACTGTGGAAGGGAAATTTTGTGAAGTTTCTAATATCGCAGACAAACATGAATTCAAACGCAAAAGAAAATTGGTTACGTATCTAAGGGTCAGCTTCTTTTCCTTTGACCCTCTCATTTTACATGGTTTGAGAGCTGCTTAACAAAGGAATATCATTATGTTGTATCATTTTATAAGATTTTTTTTATGGCAAATTCATCTAACTGGTAACTGTACTAGGCTCCTAAAGAGCCAGAAAGAAAAGTGCTTCCAACGTTTGACAACAGCTAAGGAAACTATCTCTGTGTATTGGAAGGCAGGTTAACATCTAGCTGCTTTCTCAATTGTAAATAAAGCATTGGCATATTCTAATCTAGTTAATAGGCATTATAAAATCAAAAAAGTAAGAAAGCAGGTTTGAATGAGACGGAATCTGAGAAAAGCAGAGAATGGGAATCAGATGGAAACTGGAAGGGGACAAAGAGTTTGGAAAAGGTGGCAGAGGAGAGCACCCACTCTTGGTGGCTGACACCCCACCTTCGCCAGGAAACACTGCTCACCTGTCGAAGCCTTAGGCCTGCTTATCTCCTGCATCCAGGTGCCTGCCAGTGGGTGTGCCACTTCCATGGCCCAGCCTTCCTAAGCCGCCTCACCTCCAGGTCTGGATTCATTGTTTACAGTAAGCGTTTGTTGAGCACTAGTTATGTGCCAGGTGCTGGGCTGGGTCACACCCATGAACAAGGAGGACAGGTCCCTGGCCTCTAAAGCAGATGTTCTGGTCAGAGGAGACAGCTGTAAACAAGTAGATAAATAATTGCGAGAGATGCAGATGGCAATCTGTGCTGTGATGAAAATAAAGCAAGGTAAGGGGATTGAGTGTGATGGAGGAACACAGGTGATTAGAGAAGGCCTCTCTGAGGTCGTGACATGTTAGCAGGGAAGGAGCCAGCCATGGGAGGCTCCAGGGGGAGAGCACTCCAGACAGAGCAAGTACCAGGGCCCTGGGGCAGGTAGGAGTTTGTTGTATCTGAGGATGAGCAAGAAGGTGCCAATGTAGCTGAACTGTAGGAGGGGAGAAAGTAGGAGATGAGGGTGGAGAAGTCACAGATCCTGTTGTCGTCTAGGCCAGGACCAAACTCCTGGATTCTCTTCTAAGTGGAATGGGAAGTGATTGGAGGATCTTAAGTAGGGAGGTGATAAGATCGATTTCCATTTTCCAAATATTATTCCGTGGAGCCTGGGTTATAGGCAGTTGAGAGCAAGGAGGCGAGTGAAGAGAGTGGCCAGTCATAGCATCCCTCTTCTTCCCCAGAGGTGAGTGCAGGAGTGGGTCTGTACCCCTGCTGGGGGCCTGAAGCCCATCCGTAGGATGTTTCTGTGGAAGTTAGAAGGTCAGACTCTCTTTCCTCTCTTTGGTGTTGAGCCACAACTTCTGCCACTTGAAGGAGCCAGAGAAAGTGATAAGGGGCTGAGAGAGGTATGGGCAGCGTCAAGGCCACATCTGCCTTCCCTGAGGTCCCAGGGCTGTCCGGGTTCCTCCAGCTCTTCCTTTGATTCCAGAGCTTTTAGCTGAAGGAGTTCTAACAAACACATGGAGGTTAGAGATGGAAAGCAGATGGCCAGGAAGGAGTGGAGGAAAAAAAGAGGGGGAGATCGACCTTGGCCTTGAACGTGGGTGGGATCCAGGAGGAGTGAAGCAGAGATGCGCGAGCTTTGGCCCAGAGATCTCAGGCAGTGAGGACTCTGTGATCCTGGCAAGAAGACAAGTGTGTGTTTTCTGTCCAAACATCCAAGTTACTCATTTCCCCAGGTGACGCTGCAGCTGGGAGACCTGTGAACAGTCCCACAGCTAATAGCTCACAATTCTGGGTTTAAAAAAACGAAGATGGTATTTAAACCAAGAAACAAGAAAACAAACAAGGGCAGTGCCTTAGTGTGTATTGCACAGGGGGTAAAGCAAAATTAATTCACAAAGATTTCCTTTAAAATATAGGGAAAGAAGGTCCTGACGTTTTTCTACAAATTCTAATGGAAATTAATAAAGATGAGCAAAAATATCACAAATATTGTCATTATTCTGTGTGACATCCTGTTATTTTATTGTAGTGAATGCGAAGTATTTACAAAGGATTTAGTAGCTTCTCTCTTGCCTCGACCTTCTGCTCTCCGTTTTTCTGGTAAGGGTTTAAGTTCCTCAATCACCAGTTGTCTGACCAGCCACAGAAGTTGCAGCCTAACCCTGTGCAGCAGGTAGACGTTAAGTCTGGAATGACTTAACCTGCTCCGGGAAGAGGTTGATGAATCTGAATGGGAGGTAGAGGTTATATGTGGGAGGGGAGGAAACCTTCGTTCTAAAGCAGGACATCTGGTGTCCCTTCGCAGGCATTGCTCCCATTCAAGCTGTCCTCACGTTCTCCATCATCGGCCACATGATATCCTATGGGGCTAGGGTCACCCTTTGGCGAAGTGGGAGAAATGCCCTCCCAAAGGGGCCTCTAAAAAGTGCTGCTGCTGCTGTGTGTGTGTGTGTGTGTGTTAAAGTTTAGTGCAATGGTCTTTCCAGCTTCTACTTACAGCTCGCGCTCTCCCTAGATCAGGGCCAGGCATCGATTTGATGTCAAACACCAACTTTTCCTCAGCCTTCACCGAGGCTTGCACTCCTCACACAGTCAAGGTTGTCTTGCCGCCTCTCTTAAAATGAGTTCTTTCCCAGGCCAGGCAGCACCTCGGTCCCTCACATAAGGAGACTGTAAGTGGGCCAATCGCACCAGTTCACCCGGCATTTCTAGACACACCCACCCTCTTCCCATCCCCCACTTCAAGTGCCTATACCAAGTGGGTTCGAGGAGCAAATCTGTGTTTAAATGAGATTAGACTGGCAGCCAAGGACAGGATGATTTAGCCTGCAGCAGAATCTTCTGGAACACTTGTTAAAAATACAGACTCCCAGGGGGCTTCCCTGATGGCGCAGTGGTTGAGAGTCTGCCTGCCAATGCAGGGGAAAACGGGTTCGAGCCCTGGTCTGGGAAGATCCCACATGCCGTGGAGCAACTGGGCCCGTGAGCCACAACTACTGAGCCTGCGCGTCTGGAGCCTGTGCTCCGCAACAAGAGAGGCCGCGACAGTGAGAGGCCCACGCACCGTGATGAAGAGTGGCCCCCCGCTTGCCACAACTAGAGAAAGCCCTCGCACAGAAACGAAGACCCAACACAGCCATAAATAAATAAATAAATTAAAAAAAAAATACAGACTCCCGGACCCTACCTGGATAGTGTCATTCACTAGGTCGGGGCAGGGCCTGAGAATCTGCATTTTTAACTCCTGCATGTGTCCCACCGTCACCTCCACCCCCATGATTCTGATGCATTGACTGTCAGACCTGGCTGAGAGGGAAGCAAAGCTGGAGGTCAGGAGGTCAGTGTGGAGCTTACATTGTACGGGAGAGATGCCTGAGACCCTCAGCAGAGAGAGGAAGGGAAGGAGACGGACACCAGGGACACAGTGCGGAGGCAGAGGAAAGGAAGCTGGGAGGGAGCGGGGTCCGCCGCTCCCTGGTCTGCGTCCAGGCCAGAGCCCACTTTTCCAGCAGGTTGCGGCTCTCACACGTGTAGGGAGGGGGCCTGGGCTGTGTCTCCTCCTTCTGGCTCCAGCTGGCTCTGCTCCCCTGACAGCAGCTCTCTCCCTGGGGACAAGCCAGGGCCACTCCCTGGGAAGGCTCAGGTTACAGCTGTGCCCTGGCCTCAAACTCGGCCTCTACATGGCCCTGCCCGGTAAAGTTACCAAATGCGAAGTGTGACAGATTCCTGGAGGAGGACAGAGCGTGGAAACCATGGCTGATCCCAAAGTGTTGTCTTTTATGTCCCAAACCCACTTGGGGATAACAACGGCACCTGATATTTCCAGAACCCTCTTCTGGGGGCTTTCAAAATGGCTTGACTCCATGGGGATCGTGATCCTGGGACTTCTTTTTTTTAATGTACATAATGGATTGTCACATACAAGTGTCAAGGTTATTTTTCTTCTTCATCTATTCGCTATTTAAGTGGGGGGAGCATTAATCTCATTTTATAGACATGGATCATTTCTGGATATAAACGGCTCCCTAGTTTTAGAGACTCTAACTTGAAGCTCCTCTTTTCTTTCCTTTTTTTCTTTTTTAAAAATTATTTATTTATTTTTTGGCTGCATCAGGTTTTTGCTGCTGCGTGCGGGCTTTCTCTAGTTGCGGCGAGCAGGGGCTACCCTTCATGGCGGTGCATGGGCTTCTCATTGCGGTGGCTTCTCTTGTTGCAGAGCACGGGCTCTAGGCGTGCGGGCTTCAGTAGTTGTGGCACACGGGCTCAGTAGTTGTGGCTCGTGGGCTCAGTAGTTGCGGCACGTGGGCTCAGTAGTTGTGGTGCACGGGCTTAGTTGCTCCACAGCGCGAAGCCCCTCTTTTCTCACAGAGCTGTCTCATTTGTGTTAAGGAGGGCCGTTCTTTGTGGGTGGTCCCCGTGGGCCTTAGAGAACCATTTTACCCAGGGAGCCTCACCTGAGAAGTTGCCTCCAGCTGGCTTTGTGTTCATCCAGAGCACCTGGTTCAGGCTTCCGCCCAGAATGGCAACCTCGTAAATGCTGCTGACCCTCACCCTGGATCTAGCCTTCACCAAGGGAAGGGGCTCTGTGCCTTTAGCCCAAAGACTTCATGGAGATAATGGGATCCTTCCACAGACGAGGTAGGAAATGGGGGTTAGGGTCAGAGGGATTATCTTAACTCCCTAGAGAAAAGTATCGTGGCAAAGCTTGTGTTGAGGCTTAATTGGGAGACGCAATATCAAGGCATCCAGAGTGAGGGGAAGGGAAGGAAATGTAAGGCTGCACAAAATGAGGCAGCCTTGAGCTTGGTCATGGAGGATGTCTTCCAGACAGGCCAAGGGGATCCGTCCATAGATCAGAGTAGGAAGAGGAAGAAAAAGGACTTTATCACCTGTGGGCTCCTTCCTGTCTCCTGTCTTTCTCTGGTCAAAGTTCTCTCCATGGTTTGTTAATTCCTCCGCAGTTCTGACTGTGTTACCTGTCTCCCGTAAGCAGTCACTGGGGAAGCTGGACCCCGGACCCCACGCTTCATTCATTCGGATTGGGCCTGGTGTCAGACAAGTAAAAAACATGCAGAAGCCCAGTGTTCACCCAGGGTTATTAGCAGTAGCTGCTGAAGCCAGAGGACAGGTGGGCGAGCAGACTTGCGAGACACATAAACCGAGTTTGCTTTGGTGATAAACAAGGAGTTAGGGATTAAAAAAAAAAAAAGGTTGGCTTCTTGTTTGTTTGTTTGTCTTTCCACTGAAACTTTGGCCCTACTAGACCTCCAAGTGCCATTTACAACTTACTCCTCTCTTGAGACTGGCATCTGCCTTTAGCAACATATGACAGTGGAAAGGAGAGTCCTGGAGAAGTTGTGGGGGGAAAAGATTCAAATGTCCTCATGTCCCAGACTACCCCACCTCATTTCTTTGCCATGCTCTACTACTTACTGTGTGACCTTGTGGAAGCCACTTAACCTCTCTGAGCTGGTATGGCAATTTCATGAGGGTCAGCATAATGCATACAACACAAGGTCCTTTAGAGAAGTCTGTGAAATAACAGATGCATAAGCACTTTGAAAACTCTGGTGTGCTCTCGAAGGCAATGGGCTCTTGGTAGCGCTCCCCTCTCTTCCTGCAGCCCCACCTACCATCCCTCTTGAGACACTCTGGCTTCTTTCTCGGGCCTTCCTGGGCTTGGTTCCAGCTGCGTTTCTAGCAAGAATCTCTTCAGTTCTGGCCCCAACCCCATTTGCTCCTTCAAGCTCATCTATCCCTTGAAACAACCTCGCCTTGGCCCTTTATGAGGGAGAATTCTGACATTCATATGAGGGATCCTACTCTTTTAGCTATAATGGTTTGCTAGGGCAACGATTTCACAATTTCACAATAAAAGGAGCTTTCTTTTCAAACAATGAGTAAGCTCTGCACAAGTACTAACAAGTCGGGAACCATAACAACTTGCATGGGAAAAGCTGGTCTGACTGTATCCCGGCGTCTTTATATTCAGGCTCAAAAGAAATGCAGGTTAGCTTGTTTGTTTCACTGCTAAGCCTTTTTTCGCTCAACACCCTTTCCTTCGCATTGTCTCATTTTAGCCTCCCAATGACCCCTATGAGGTAGGAAGGGCACCTCCATTTTTACAGTGGAGGAAGTGGAGGATAAAATAAAAACCCGAGTGATTTTTCCCAAGGTCCCAAACAGCCAGTCTGAGGTCAGATCAAATGAGAAACTGTGTCTTTTAGTTCCTAGTATTTTCTGTTGAACATTGCTACCATCATTTTCACGTGTCCCTATTCCCTTTATTCTTGATTTTCACAAGAACTTCTGTCTCCAGGGAAAGCGTCCTGGCTTCTAGCAGGTGCTTGTGTTCTTGGTAACACGATTTCTTTGATTCACCAAGAAAGTCAGTTGCAGAACCATGTGGCCACTAGAGACCAGCCCAAGACCACACGGCCAACTTCTTCCCTTGAGCTCAGGGGAGGCCTGAACCAGTGTTTCCTAGCTGGTTGAGGGAGCCTTGGGGTGCCATGACCTGCCCCAGAGTTCAGAGCTGAAGAAAGGCCCAGGGTCACCCCGAACTGAACCTCATGTTTTGGGGCTCCCCTCGTGGGAGTCTGAGCCTTACCCTCCACCTCCATCCCCAGAGGCTTGATGGCCAGATGGGGGACCTCCACATCTTTTATTATGCTGAATGTTGTCCCGCTGGTTTCTGTTTTTCTCGGGGGACTGTGCAAGGTGATGGCATTCTGAGAGGGAATCTGGGGGATGGAAGTGGAGTGAGCATGGGCTGGAGAGGTAGAAAAAGAGGTTGGGAGAGGAACTTCAGAGAGGGGGCAGAGATGCTAAAGGGGATGGACTGTGGCTGAGTGGTGTGCATGTACCCTTCTTTGTTTCTCCATGAAAGCTTCAGTCAGATTTTTGTTACTAGCTGGTGCTTTTGGAGTTAATGGGGGGAGGGGTGGCAGAAGTGGGATGGGACTGGTTGGGCATGAAGGGAAGCAGGGGCAGCCCAACTGTACTTAGTCACAAGCAGGTCACACATGGAGGATTTCATCACAGAAGAGGGGGTCTGTGGCTGGCCTAACTCATCAGGGCATCGGTTTCCAAATCTGAAGATAAGTGTTTATCAAGAATTCTTCCTTTATGCCTACTCCCAATCATTCCTCTTTTAGCTCAAATTCAAATCCATTTCTTCTGGTTTGGCTCAAGCTGAATCCTTGCCAGTGTCCTAAACTTTGGCTGACAACATCCAGAACTGTAGGGAAAGCGGTAGCTGGCAAAGGAAGAAGGCTCTGGCCAGCATCACTGGAAACCGTGGGCCAAGCAGTTTGGGAAAATGAATTGCACTAGTACAGAGGCTACAGGACTGTAGCCATGGGAAGGGGCTGCTATTGTTCTGCAGAAAAGATAGTGAATAATTTCCACTTGGTGAAACAAATTATAAGGAAATTCAGAAACACCTGGCCCTTCCAGGGGTATAAATTCCAGTGTTAATGGGCACCAATCTGAAGCAGCTTAAGACATTAATCACCGTGTGCAATACTGGCATTCACTGTTAGTCCATGTGTATCCAAAATTTGTCAGGCACTATTTAATGTCCTCAACCCTCTCCTATCTCACATGTAAATCCATCTTCTGTCTTTACGTGTGATGGCCAGAGATAAGCCCATGTCTAACTTTCTCAGCAGTGAGGCTCTTCCTTTCTTGTTAGCACAGCCCCACCTGGTTAAGCTAAGGGTGTTTGGTGTAGAAACCCACCAACTGCTTGTCTCAGTCCACTCAGCTGCTATGACAAAATACCACAGACTGGGTGGCATATAAACAATAGAAATTTATTTCTCACAGTTCTGCAGGCTGGAAGCCTGACATCAGGGTGCCAGCATGGTCGGGTGAGGACCCTCCTCCAGGTCAGATTTCTCTTTGTATCCTCACATGGCAGAAGGGGCTAAGTTATCTCTCTGGGGCCTCTTTTATTAAAAGGGCACTAATCCCATTATGATGGCTTTGACCTTCCAACCTAATCACCTCCCAAAGGCCGCACCTTCTAATACCATCACACTGGGCTTTAGGATTTAATATATGAATTTCGGGGGGTACAAACATTCAGACCATGGCAGTGCTACAACTTGCAAACCTAACTGGTGTCTGCCCCTACGCAGGGCCCCACCTACAGAGATAACTAGAGATTTTGCTGTGTATTTTTTTTTAAATAAAGATGCAAATATTTATCCATATTCACATATATGCCTATGTAGTATATTAACATATCAAAGACAGGGAAGGTAACCAGGTCTTAAATGACTGTATCTATTTTTAAGGACCATCATTTTTATCAGCCATTTAGATTTCAGGGCACATTTTACTTCTCATTTCATTTGACACATGAGAAAATTGTTGCAAGCTAGTTGAGCTGTAAGGTGAACTTGACTATGATAATGGGACACAGCTCAGCAAAGACAGCAAGGTCAGCTGACCGGTGTTCTGTTCTCCTCTGCATGCTGTATCTACTGACCTGGTTCAGGATCACCTTTTTGTTCTCCAAAGAGCTATTACATTAGCACCAGAGTGGCTCAGGAATGTCTTTTGTACAATTAACCAGTAAGGATGCCAACAGATGTATGTGGAATGAATGGATTCAAAGAGACTGATTAATATTTGTAATTAATCCTGGAGAGCCAACTTTGCATTGAACTATCAGCCTAAATTCCTTTTTCTAAATGGGTCTAGAAATTCTTGGGCGGGTGGGAAAAATACCTTGTATAGAAAATGTCTGTTTAAATCTCCAGTCTGGCTATGTCAACTGTGTTGATCAGGATAGGCTAGATATGCTATAGTAACAAACAGCCCTCACATCTTAGGATTTGTGCAACAAAAGTTTATTTATGGCTCACACCATATCTGAGGTCTGAACAGTTATCCAGAGCAACTATCCTCACATGTTGACTCAGTGTTCCATTCGATCTTAAGGCTCTTCCTTATCAATGCATGTTTCCCTGATTGCCACAGCAGAGAAAAAGCAAGGAAGAGCAAATAAATGGAGGTGACGTGTCATATTTAATTTGCAAAAGCAAGTCCCATAGCCACACTGAACTCTGAGCAGGCAGATGTATCAGATATTGGCTCATGTAAAAAACAAAACAAAACAAACAAACAAAAAAACCCCACTGCAAACTTATGCTTTCAATAACACTGTTTATAATTTCTTGGGATTCTGTGAGTTGAATGGGCAACTTATTTGCTGGTTTTGCCTGAGCTTACTTGTACAGCTGTACTTGGTTGGATTGGCTGGGCTGAAAAGTCCTAGATGTCCTCATTCACGTGTCTGGCATTTCGTTCTGGCTGTTGGCTGGGGTGCCTCAGGTCTTCATGTGGCTTCTCATCCTCCAGTAGACTCAGCTGACTTCCTTACATGATAGTCTCAGGACAGTGGTCCATGAGGACAAAGGCAAAAGCTGCCAGGTCTCTTAAACCCAGGCTCCAGAACTTGCACAACACTTCTGCCACATTCTATTGGTCAAGCAAGGCCAGTAACAAGGCCAGCCCAGATTCAAGGTATGGGGAAATAGTCACTTGGTGGAAGGAGTTGCAAATATTGTAGCCATGTGTTTGAATCTATTACAGCAGGATACATGAACATTTGATTCTTGTTATTTATGGTAGTAATGTTCTATAAAGTCATTGCAAATAGAAAGTATTGAACCATTGCTCCTAGGGGAAATACAAGGTTAAGTTCCTATGAGCCTCTGGATACAACATTTTAATCAACTGGTCAATAATAACATTGTTTTATGAGAGTACCTATTTAAAGACACCTTACTTAATATATATTGTTGATTCATTAACATTAACTCATGTCCAGCAGCGCTATAACTCATTCCTGAATGAAGCTTATCTAATACAATGTTTTCTCCATAAGGCATATCACAGCCTTCATGTCCTTAGAACACTAGACAGCACTTCAGCATTATACTTGGGAATCGTTTAAACAGTGAAATCACCAACAAAAAGCACAAAAATGTGGGGAAAAAAATCACTAAATAACACCCCCCCCCCGGCAAAGGATACATGTTTATAGTATAAGAGCTGAAACAAGAAAGCTTGTTTTACCTCAGCTGGGAACATGTGTGTCAGACAACTCAAATGTTTTACCACTCTGCTCATGTCCATGAATGAGCATGAAAGCAACATGAGTATTGATTTGGGGATTACAAATAAATTTTAGTAAGTAGGTGAGTTTGCAAATATGGAACTCACAAATAATGAGGATTATTATACATAGAAGAGGGAAACCAGGTTGATGAACAGTGGTGATTCTTTTACACTCATTCATGGGAAAACAGGAAAGAAATGAACATTGCTGGAGTAGTTACTATGTGCTTGCCTTTTACATTTACTATGTCATTTAATATATATTATAAAACATAATTTAATATAATCTTTTAATATATTGCTGGATTCAGTTTCCTGGTTTTTTTTTTTTTTTTCTTGTGATGTCTTTGTCTGGTTTTGGTATCAAGGTACTACTGTCCTCATAGAAAGAGTTAGGAAGTGTTCCTTTCTCTTCTATATTTTGGAAGAGTTTGTGAAGGATTGGTGTTGACTTTTCTATAAACTTTTGGTAAAATTCACCAGTGAAGCCATGTGGTTCAGGGCTTTTGTGTGTGTGTGTGTGTGTTGGGGGGGGGGGATATTTAATTACCAATTCAATCTCCTGTCATAGGTCTGGTCAGATTTTCTGTTTCTTCTTTTTTTTTTTTTTCTTCTGTTTCTTCTTGAGTCAGTTTTGATAGTATCTTTCTAGGAATTTGTCCATTCATCTAGGTTATCTAATTTGTTAGAATACAAGTGTTCATAGTATTCCCTTATTTTTATTTAATTTCTGTAAGGTCAATGTAATACCTGTCATCCTTGATTTTAATAATTTGAGCTTTCTCTCTTATTTCCTGATCAGTGTAGCTAAAGGTTTGTCGATTTTTTAATCTTTTCAAAAAACCAACTTTTTGTTTTGTTAATTTTTTTCTATTTTTTTCTTCTCTATATTTTATTTATTTTCACTTTCATCTTTATTGCTTTCTTCCTTCTGCTTGTTTTGGGTTTCATTTGCTGTTTTTCAAGTTTCTTAAGGTGGAAGATTATGTATTGATTTGGGATCTTTCTTCTTTTAAAATATTTAGTTACAAATGTCCTTCTATGCATGTTCTTTGTTGTAGCCCATAAGATATAGTATGTTGTGTTTTCATTTACATTCATATCAGAATCTTTATTCTAAGTTCCCTTGTTTTTTCTTTTCTTTCTTTCTTTCCTTCTCTCTCTCTCTCTCTTTTTATTTTTTCTTTTGATCCATTGGTTATTTAGGAATATGTTGTGTAATTTCTACATATTTGTGAATTTCCCAAATTCCCTTCTGTTACTGGTTTATAATTTCATTCCGTTGTGGTTGAAGAATATACTCTGTATGATTTTAATCCTTTTAATATTATTGAGAGTTATTTATAGCCAAACATATGGGCTATCCTAGAAAAAGATCCATGTGCACTTTAGAAGAATGTGTATTTTGCTGTTGTTGTGTGGAGCATTCTATAGATATCTGTTAAGTCTAGTTGGTTTATACTGCTGTTCAAGTTTTCTGCTATTTCGTTGATCTTCTGTCTCATTTTTATATTTATTATTGAAAGTGAGGTTTTGAAGTTTCCAACTATTATTGTTGAATTATCTATTTCTCCTTTCAATTCTGTCATTTTTGCTTCATGTACTTTGGGACTCTGTTGATAAGTACATATATGTTTGTAATTGTTTTATCTTTTTGATAGAGTAACGCTTTTATTATTATAAAATTTTCTTCTTTTTCTCTAGCAACAATTTTGTCACATATTAGTATAACATAGTGTAATTAATTTGTGTAATGTTTTATCTGATATCAGTATAGTTACTCCAGCTCTCTTTTCATTACTGTTTACATGGTATATACTTTCCATTGTTTTACTTTCAACTTATTTGTGTCTAAAATGTGTCTCTTATAGAAAGCATATACTTGTATCATGTTGGTTTATTTTTATCCATTCTGCCAATATCTGCCTTTTAATTGGAGTGCTAATTTCATTGAAGATCTTTTGTATATGATAAGTCGATTCTCTCTTGCTGTTTTCAAGATTCTCTTTTTGCCTTGGCTTTTGACAGTTTGATTTTGATGTGTCCAGGTGTGGGTATTTTGAGTTTATATTACTTGGAGTTTGCTGAGCATCTTGAATGGGTAGATTGATGTTTTTCATCAAATTTGGGACGTTTTCAGCCATTATTTCTTCAAAGGTTCTTTTGCCCTTTCTCTTTTCCTTCTGAAACTCCAATTATGCATATGTTGGTACACTTAATGGTGTCCCACACATATCTTTGAGGTTCTATCCATTTTTCTTCATTCTTTTTCTTTCTGTTCCTGAGACTGGATAATTGCAATTGACCTATCTTCAAGATTGCTAATTCTTTCTTCTGCCTGCTCACATCGTCTTTTGAGCTCCCCTAGTGAATTTTCCATTTCAACATCAGAATTTCTATTTGGTTCTTTGTATGTATGTATGTATGTATGTATGTATGTATGTATGTATATGAAATTTCTATCTCTTTATTGATATTCTGTGTCTGGTGATATATAATTCTTATACTTTAGTTCTTTTGGTGATATATAATTCTTATACTTTAGTTCTTTAGACATGACTTCTTTTAGTTCTTTGAATATATTTAAAATAACTGATTTAAGGTCTTCATCTAGTAAATCCGATGTCTGGACTTCTTCAGGGACAGTTTCTATTGATTGCTTTTTCCTGTGTGTGGACTGTACTTTCTTGCTTATTTACTTGTCTGGTAATATTTTGTTGAACACTAGATATTTTAAATAATATAATGTGACAACTCTGGAAATCAGATTTTCCACCCTTCCCAGGTTTGTTTTGCTGCTGCTATTTGGTGTTGTTTGTTTGTTTAGTGGCTTTTCTGAACCAAGTCTGTTTTCTTTGTTAGGTTGGCCACTGAAGTCTCTGCTTAATTAGCTTAGTGGTCAGCTAATGATTGCACAGAGATTTCTTTAAATGCCTAGAACTAATAAGTCTCCCAGTCTTTGCTGAGGACTCTGTGTGAATGTTGAAGCACACCTTCAATACTAAGCCAGGCAGTTGACAACTCTGTCTTAGCCTTTACTTCCTCCTTTTTCAGAGCTTCAAGGTCAGCCAGAGTTGAGACTTTAGGGCCTTCTCAGGTATTTTCTGAACATGTGCACAGCCCAACATATGCATATGACCTTGTAGATTCCCGAGAATGTGTCAGGGTTTTTCAAAGCTCCTATAAACATTTCATTCCACAGTTTTTCCTTTTAAACTTTTTGCTTAGCTTATTGTTTGCCCCAACTGTTACCCATTGCTTTAGGCAGCCGTAAAGTTAAATAATTGCCTCTAATTGTTGTCAACAAACATATCAGAGTAAAAGACTTTTCATACTGAGTGAGCTCCAAGGTAGGTCACATAGAGATAGCCTTGCCACTGGGGTTTTTCAGAAAATCACCAGACAACTCAACTAATGACCATTCTCTGGGAATGAGGTTTTAAAGGTGATTCCATCCTGTTTTGCCCACTCCAGTGGCTGGCAGGTTTCTAGTTTTCACCAGGATTGGAAGCTTTTGGTTTTCAAGGTCACCATGGAGCTGGAGAGGGGTCATGTTAAAATGTCACAAAGTTTCCTGTTCTTACTGAGATCCAGTGGTTTTTCTTGAATAAATACCTATGGATTGAATAAATAGGCTAACCAAAATGCATTTTGTTAATTTTCAGAGTTTTGGAAAAAGTTGATTCTGACCATTTTGGCAAGTTTTCTCATTGTTTTTAATGGAGGAAAGAGTTTTTGAAGTTCCTTTTTCATTCATGTTCCTTGGTAGCTATTTTGATCCTTATTACAGCAGTTAGGATTAGGTTCATATACATGTGACAAAAAACCTGAGTTGGGGCTTCCCTGGTGGCACAGTGGTTAAGAATCCTCCTGCCAGTGCAGGGGACACGGGTTCGAGCCCTGGTCTGGGAAGATCCCACATGCCGCGGAGCAACTGGGCCCGTGAGCCACAACTACTGAGCCTGCGTGTCTGGAGCCTGTGCTCCACAACAAGAGAGGCCACGATGGTGAGAGGCCCGCGCACCGCGACGAAGAGTGGCCCCCACTTGCCACAACTAGAGAAAACCCTCGCACAGAAACGAAGACCCAACACAGCCAAATAAATAAATAAATAAGTTTATTAAAAAAAAAAAAAACCTGAGTTAACAGTGGCTTAAATACACAGGTTGTATTCTCTCACATTAAAATTTAAAAATAAGTTCAAACTGTTCAGGGACAGCAGCTTCTTTCAGCTTTCAACTCTGCCAGCCCTAGAATATGGCCCTCATTTTCTTTTCTTTTCTTTCTTTTTTTTTTTTTCTATATATAATCTAGGTATATTATGTATAGAATACCTACAGGTGCACATACGTAAACACACATACATCGTTAAGGTTAAGCTTTGGGTTAGGGTTTTTGTGTCTCGAAGACTTGCATTGTGTGACTTCTCGGCCTGTTTTCCAGATGACCCCCCATCTCAGTTACATCGTTTGCAAATCAGTGTTCTCTCACATTCGCTCCACTGCCTTTTCATCTTGCGGATACTTTGCCTGTGCCATCGAAAAACCTTTTCAGTCACCTGGAGCCCCAGCTGGCTTTATTGTGCTTCTGTTTCCCTTGCCCAAGGAGACCGATCCACAGACATGTTTCTAAGACTGAGGTCCAAGAACGTACTGCCTGTGGGTTTCTTCTAGGCCTGGCCTGGCTTTAGGTTTTACATTGCAGTAGTCGATTTAGTGTTAGGTTCTTGTTATAGGTGGTATGAGAAAGGAATCCAGTGTGATGCTTGTGCATGGAGCGGTCCAGTTTCCCCAGCACCATTCATTGCACAAGCTATCTTGTCCCCATGGGACCTTCTCACCTCCTTTGTCAGAGACAAATTGACCACACAAGCATGGCTTTCTTTCTGGGCTCTCTGTTCTCTTCCTTGGATCTATGGGATGTCTTGTGTGCCAATACCATGCTGTCTTGATGATGGTAGGTTTGCAGTCTAGTTGGAAATCAGGCAGCGTGGGACGTCTGAAGTCTGCATTTCTTTCTGAAGAGCATATGGACACTCTCTAGGTTCTTTTGTGTTTCCAGACACATTTCGGAATTCTTGGTTATACTTGTCTGAGAAAGTCTGTGGGTATTTTGAGAGGAATGGCATCCACTCTGTGGATTGCCTCAGGGGCATGGAATCATTTGCACAAGACGGACTCTTCTGACACATGAGCACCGCCTATCTTTCCATGTTGGGTGTGTGTCGTCTTCATTTTCTTTCATCGATATGTCTCTCATCCCATTTTCTGAGTTTTGGGTCTTATAGGTCGTGGGTTAGATGGACTCCTAGGTATTTTCTTTGTGTTGTTACCATCATTGTCCACGGGGTTGTCTTCTTCCTTTCTCATTCGGATAGTTTGTTGTGAGTGTACAGAATGGCAACCGATTTCTGTAGCATCGATGAAGTTTGTACCCTGCAATTGAACTGAGTTTCCTGAGTTTTGTTTTGTTTTGTTTTGTTTTGTTCTGGTCGGGTCGGGTTTGTTCTGTTCTGGGGGGTTGCCTTCACATTGTCTGTGCAGAGAATCGGGTCAACTGGAGTCTTTCCTCTGCCATCTGATACTCTTCTTTCTTCTTTCCATGCCGTTATTATGGCGAGGACTTTCTCCACATTTGTGTTCTGCCTTGGTGGGCTCCGGGTCCTCCAGCTGACTAGGGGGGAAGCTTGGCATGGTGCTCCAGGTCAGAGCTGGCAGTGCTGAGCCCTTTTCATAGCCCAGGATTGGGCCCCATGGACCTCTGGCCCCTGGTTCCGGACAACCCTCCATTGGCCCTCATTTTCATGGTCTAAGAAAACTGCTTAGCTCCAGCAATCATATCTGCATTCCAGGAGATAAGAAGAAGGAAGAGGTGAAGAAGAGCACACACCCTTCCTTTAAGTATGCTTCCCAGAAATTGCACATGATATTTTAGAAGGTAGTCACATAGCCACACCTAGCTACATGGGAGGTTGAAAAATATGGTCTCTATTTAGAAGGCCATGTGTGCAGCTAAAAACCAAGAGTTTATTACCAAGGAAGGAGAGAAACTAGCTGTGACGTGTATTTGACAGGTAAAGAAACTAAGGTTTAAAGAAGTTCAGCAATTTATTCAAGGACACCCAGGCAGTATGTAGTGGTGCTAGGATTCAAATCAGGTGGTCTGATCCTAAAGCCTGTACTTCTTTTTTATGTTTATAGAGCACATTTTATTTTATATAATTGAATCCCATTGATATAATAACAATGCATTGCTGTTCTTTTCTGGGTGAAATATACAAAGTTCACAAAATTTCTCTCCCCTTGGTGCATATCATACATTTTTTTTTTTTTGGTTTTTAAAATTTTTTTTTTTTTTAATAAATTAATTTGTTTATTTTTGGCTGTGTTGGGTCCTCATTGCTGCCCGCGGGCTTTCCCTAGTTGAGGCGAGCAGGGGCTACTCTTCCCTGCGGTGCACAGACTTCCCACTGCAGTGGCTCCTCCTGTTGCAGAGCATGGGCTCTAGGCACACGGGCTTCAGTAATTGTGGCATGTGGGCTCAATCCCACGAGGCACGTGGGATCTTCCTGGACCAGGGCTCGAACCCGTGTCCCCTGAATTGGCAGGGGATTTTTTTTTTTAAATATTACTTTATTTATTTATTTATTTATTTTTATTTTATGACTGTGTTGGGTCTTCGTTTCTGTGTGAGGGTTTTCTCTAGTTGCGGCAAGTGGGGGCCACTCTTCATCGCGGTGCGCGGGCCTCTCACTATCGCGGCCTCTCTTGTTGCGGAGCACAGGCTCCAGACGCGCAGGCTCAGCAATTGTGGCTCACGGGCCCAGTTGCTCCGCGGCATGTGGGATCTTCCCAGACCAGGGCTCGAACCCGTGTCCCCTGCATTGGCAGGTAGATTTCCAACCACTGCGCCATCAGGGAAGCCCCGGCAGGCGGATTCTTAACCACTGTGTCACCAGGGAAGCCCCCTTTAAAAAAAATTTTTTTTAACTTTTTATTTTATATTGGATCATAGTTGATTAACAATGTTGTGTTAGTTTCCGGTGTACAGCAAAGTGATTCAGTTATTCATATACATGTATCTATTCTTTTTCAAATTCTCTTCCCATTTAGGTAGTTACATAATATTGAGCAGAGTTCCCTGTGCTATACGATAGGTGCTTGTTGGTTATCCATTTTAAATATAGCAGTGTGTACATGTCAATCCCAAACTTCCTAACTATCCCTTCCCCCAACCCTTCCCCCGGAAACCATAAGTTCGTTCTCTAAGTCTGTGAGTCTGTTTCTGTATTGTAAATAAGTTCATTTCTATAATTTTTTTAAGATTCCACATATAAGCAATATCATACGATATTTGTCTTTCTCTGTCTGACTTACTTCACTCAGTATGACAATCTCTATGTCCATCAGTGTTGCTGCAAATGGCATTATTTCATTCTTTTTAATGGCTGAGTAATATTCTATTGTATATATGTACCACATCTTCCTAAAGCCTGTACTTTTAACTGTTTTGCCATACAGATTCAGAGAAGTTAAATAACTTGATGAGGTCACAGAATTGGCAAGTGCAGATCTGTCTGGCCCCAAAACTCATCTCTTTTCCATATTTACCCCAAGCCATCTATTTTACTCTGGTAGGCCATCAGGAGAGTGAAAAATATAAACCTCACTGTTCAACCTGAAAATTCCTGATAGAGGTTTATTAAGATATCTAAATAAAGTACATCAAGTGTCTTTTAAACACAGGACAACAATGAGTGCTTGAAGGACAGCAAATGAACCAAGATGACAGATAATCAGAACTAGAGCTATTAATAAACATGTGCTGTAGAGCCTGCTTGCTTTCTGAAGTGGGAATAAAGACCCAGTAAGGTACAGGTTGTGAAATGCTATTAAGAAATCAGTATTGAAGTTTGCAATCTTGAACAGAACGCTAAGTACTAAGTTTATTTAGTTTTTCTTACTAATCTCCTAGATTCCTAGCCCCACTCTAGCCAGTCAGTAGGTTATTATCAGTCCCTTCCACTCACATCTGGCTCTGGGATGGGGTGAGGCCCAGAGTAAGCCCAGGTCTTAAGGTTCCACTGAGCTCACCCAAGGTCTAAGAGAACACAGTCCAGTGCCTGCCTTGACTCACCCCATTTCTTTTCTTTCTTTGTCAACTCTTTCTTCACTGTGGATTATCCTAAAGCTGAGTTAATTGAGGCCTGAATAAGGAAGGTCATATTATAATTATAAATTCAGGACAAGTTTTCAATTCAACCCGAGCGCCTTTTCATGTTGCTCACAGAGAATACCCTCATGGAGAGGGTATCAATGGAATTGCAGTTTGATAACCAAACAGAAGCACAATTGAAGCTGTGGTGACTAATACACAGCCACTCAAAGATAATCCACTGTGGTTTGAATCCATCACATACATACACACACACACACACACACACACACACACACACACACACGGAGAAAAGATTGGGTTCCAGCAGCTGGAGTAATTTTAGCTCTATCTAATGGTGTATGTTTGAATTACTGAAGTTAGAAAACTCATGGGTGGAACTTGGGCCCCACTGGGACCTGCCATCTGTCCCCCTCCTTTGCCTCTGGAAGCTTCCTCACTGGCATGCAGCAGATCCCTATTTCTAAGAGCTCCCTCTTCACCCTGCCCTGGAACCCCAAAAATAACCTCTCCTGATACTTTCCCTTGACACACACACACACACACACACACACACACACACACACAGGTGCAGGAATAACTCCAGCCTCTGCTTTTGTCCTCCACTTTGAACTTTTTCCGGGCTTTTGGCGCCTCCCCACTGGTCTTTCTATAGCTGCACATCTGAATTCTTTCTGTCTACAACAAGGTTAACAGATGCCTATTGTTCGAATACCAGATTGCATTTAATTTTAAAAATTTAATTGAACAGTTTATTTTGAGGTAGATTCACATGCTGTGGTAACAAATAATACAGGTAGATACTATGAGCTCTTTGCCCAGTTTTCCCCAATGGTAATATCTTGCAAAACTATGGTACAATATCAGAGTCAGGATATTGACATTGGTCTAATCCCCAGAACTTATTCATGTCTCCTTCATCGTGTGTGTGTGTGTGTGTGTGTGTTCTTTGCTATTTTATCACATGTGGAGGTTTGTTTATCAATCACTACCTCTTGTGTTGCCCCCCACGTCTAACCCCACACATCTTCTTCTTGCTCCCTCCTCCACCTCCCAGCCCTAACCCCTGGCAACCTGTTCTCTATTGCTATATTTTTGTTGTTTTAAGAATGTTATATAGATGAATCATAACCTATGTAACCTTGTGGGGCTGGCTTTTTTGACTCAGCCTAATTCCCTTGAGATCCAGCCAAATTTTTGCATATATTAATAAGTTGTTCCTTTTTATGCTGGGTTGTATTCCAAGGTATGGATGTACCATAGTTAATTTAACCATTTACCCACTGAAGGACATCTGGGTTGTTTTCAGTTTGAAGCTATTATGAGTAAAGCTGCTATGAATGCTCATATACAGGTTTTTCTATAAAGAAAAAACATAAGTTTTTATGCTCTGGGATAATTGCCCAAGAGTGCAGTTGCTGGGTCATGTGGTAGTTGCATGTTTAGTTTTATAAGAAACTACCAGAATGTTCTCTACCAGCAATGTATGAGTGATTCCGTTTCTGTACATCTTGGCCAGCAATTGATATTGTCACTACAGTACTTCTTATATTAGTCAGTCTGATGGGTGTGTAGTAAAATCTCATTGTGGTAATTTAAGTTTTTAAATCTATCTTTATATTTCAACTTTTAATTGTAAACTGATTTGTGCAGCTTTCGTGTATTGTTTTTTTCCTAATACATTATTTTATTTTTTTCTAATACATTATTTTATTTTTTTACTTCTTTTTTTAAGTTGAACTATAGTTGCTGTACAGTATTTTATAAGTTACAGGTATACAATACAGTGATTTGCAATTTTTAAAGGTTATACTCCATTTATAGTTATAGAATATTGGCTATATTACATGTTGTACAGTATATCCTTGTAGCTTATTTATTTTATACATAGTAGTTTGTACCTCTTAATCCCCTACCCCTACCTTGCCCCTCCCCGCTTCCTTCTCCCTACTGGTAACCACTAGTTTGTTCTCTATATCTGTGAGTCTGCTTCTTTTTTGTTATATTCACTAGTTTGTTGTAGTGTTTTAGATTCCACATATAAGTGATGTCATACTGTATTTGTCTTTCTCTGTCTTGTGTATTATTTGTCAGAAGCTTCTTTACTATTAAACAACTGTGTGGAGTGTTGGAAAAATTCAAATTTTCCACCAAATTTCTGCTAGTATTCACGTAATTCCATTTCACTTGTCAATCCACACTTTTTTCAATATGCTTAGAATTCTATCACTGTCTGCTTTTGATAGATGACTTGATGTACAATGTTGAAAAATCTTCAGTAATTGTCAACTCAAAAGTTAACGTGACATATACTGCATAAATAATGTAGTTAATGGGCTATTCTCACCTTCATGGGCCTATTATAAAGGGAATTGCTTTGTCCAAGTACCAATTATGTTTCTATATTCATAAAATATTTTTCTAATCAAAAAATTAAAATATGAAAAATAGACATCTGACTATATCTCTTCCAGCCCTTCCAGAATGAGAATTCATTCAGCCTCTCCGCCCAGTTCTGATCTGTAAGCTTCCACCTCGATTCCTCAATTCCATGTAGCCCAGGTCCCACCCCAGCTTTCCGGCCATCATACTAGCCCCTGGGGAAAAATGAGAGGTAAGAGGGGAAACTCCGTGTCCAAGTTTTTATTTGTCTGGGAGGGAAATCGATGTTTTTAGCAGACAACTTGAATGTTTACTTTGAAAAAAGTAGAGACCCAGTTGCTTGGATACAGCCAGAAATGCATATCATTGAATCTGCAGACGACCTGTAGTCATTTTGTCCTTATTTGAGTGTCTAATGTGTTAAGGGGGAAAATGAGACAGCTCTAACAAATAACTCATACCTGCTTGGGCTTTCCCTGTTGGTCCTCTGGGTGTGTGTGCATGCATCACACACCCACACATAAGTGTGTAATGAATGGCTTAGTATAAAACCCTGCAACAAACATCAATTCTGTAGATCACCAGGGAGGCCTAATTGGGCTCACTAGCAAAGCAACTTCTATAAAGACTATATATAGTAGGCACATGCCTCCGTAGGCAGTGCAGCTATTTATTTTTTTAATAGGGGATTCTCATGTTACAAGGGCATCACAGATTACTGAATAATTTATTTAATGGTAGATTATATGGGCTTCACTCTTTGCCAATGAGCTCATACCCAAATGTCTAAAGGAGATAAGGTGAGCAAAAACTAGAGCTCAGGCTTGGGTGAGCTGGTTTTTTTTTTTTAAGATATGCATAACTATTAGAGCCATATATACGTATTTTACTTAATAATATCTCAGCTGCATTGTCATATACATAATCGAGGCACCACTTCATTACTGACATTTAGCTAACTCGTAGCAATGCATACAGCATATGGCACTGAGAGATACAGAATAGAATAATAAATGACCTTGTCTATAGTTGGTGATTCTAACAAAGGACTGTGATATATAAGGGTATGTTTGTTCTCTATGAAAATATAGGGAAACAGAGGGAGCAAAATTCAATGAAAGGATGTTAGATTTGGAAAATGGAGACAAGAAAAAAAGATCTGGATAGGTATCTTTCTGTGAACCTCTATTGTTATCTTTTCAATGATTTGAAATACAAAAAATAATCACTTCCAAGATTATAGAACTTAAGACATTTTGCCTTGAACTGTATATAGTCCTCAGGTAAGCAGAGGTACCTTGGAACATGGACATACTTTTGTATCAAGCAAAATTCTGATGAAGATAAAATTTATTTTAAAAAATTTTAAATTTGACAATAAAGAAGGCAAAAGATTTGAAGAGGCACATCACGTAGAAGGAAATTCACATGGCCAATAACTGCGGCAAGAGGTGCCTTATTTTTTTTAGTAATCAGGGAAATGCAGATTAAACCCATAATGAGATATCCCTATATACCCACCTGACAGTTAAAATTTTAAAGTTTGACAATAATAAGCGCTAATGAGGACAGAGCATAATGGGAACTACCGATAGTGGGACTTGCGATTGAAGCAATGATTTTGGAAAATAGTCACCATTGTCTACTGAGGTTGAAGATTCACACAACCTGTTTACAAGTGAAGAAATGCCACTGTGGGAAAATGCCCTGGAGGTAGATGTATATATGTATCCTGTGCACCAGAGTATATACAAGAATGTCTAGAGAAACATCGTTCCTAATAGCCCCAACCTGGAGACCACCCAAATGTCTGCCCGACATAGAAAGTATAAGTGAGAACTTGAGCCACTTGCAATAGCAGGGATGAATTTCACAGACAGAATGTTGAGCAAAAGAAGCAAGACGCATTTGGTAGGAAGCTCATAAACAAACAGGCAAAACTCAGCCTGTTGTTTAGGGATGCATAGAGAGAGGCTAAAACTATAAAGAAAAGCAAGGAAATCATTATAAGAAAGGTTAGGATGGCGGTTACTTTTAGAGGAAAGGAAGGATTGTGATAGCAAAGAATACTCGAGACTTCTGGGCACTGGAAACGTTGTATTTCTTGACTCGGCTGTGGTTTCATGGGTTTTCACTTTACAATTATTCACTAAACTGGATATTAATTTTTAATGCACTTTTGTGTATGTATGTTGTATTTCACACACACCTGCACACGCGTACACAAACTATTAAATACGAAAAGATTGAGATTTGAAAAAAGAAACTCCCTAGTTCAATTTAGTTCCTTTAAAAAATGAACATGTTCAGTTGCATGAACATTTAAAACAATAAGCGAAATCTTATGTGTAGTTTCACATGAGAATTCTACAACGTAGTGCTGGAAAGACGGCCCGAGGAGAGGAAGAGCCCTTTTCCAGCAATCCCTGACCCTCAGCAGCCGTTTCCCTGGGCAATTCTTTGGGCCTCGATCCTCATCTGTAAAGAGGGTCAGACCCAGTTAGAACTCCTCGAAAGTGTCTGGTGTATTCTTGGGATTTCTCTGTGGGAAATTTAATTTTTTTTAAATAAGAAATTCTTACCGTTTTGATGAGAATCTAAAGAACATGCATGTCACCTGGGTCCTCTGTGTGTCCACTTTAGAGCTGACAGTGCCAGGATCACTCTGTGATTCTGATTACGTTGGGGTCCTGATGTGCTGTTTCAATTGTCTCAGGCCACTAAGGTGAAAGCACAGGTGACCCTCAAGAGTAGAGTCTGCGTTTGCCAAGTGACCTCACGGAAGGCTCACAACCAGAGTTTTCACAGGAGTTTGAAGAGATCATGTTGTATGAGATGTGAGTTAGGGGGCGATGCCTAACCCCAAAAGTGACTTGGCACCCAGTGACAAAGTGAGGGGCAATTTACTCTGCAAAATCACGCCATCTGTCTTGTTAAAGTAATGCTGTTAACTTAAGATTTATTGGTTTGCTGCTTGGTTGTCAAAATCTTGACGCTGTTTTGATTTTATAGTTGTAGAAGTTACAAGCCTGTGGGATGCATGCCCAGTTTCATGCTTGTACATATTTAACTAACGATCTTATAAAAGTCATTTACATCAACACTGGAAATCCTCAAACATTTTTTTTTCTTGAGAAAGCACCACATGTCGTTGGAATTTGAGCCACGCTGAGCCCCGTGACCTTCACTGACCCTCCTGTGATTCTGTTTCCATTTTGGAAGTCAAGCCCTTTCCAAAGCAAGTGGGAGGGTGTGTCCCTGGTGCAGCCTGGAAGCCCAACACCCTCGTCTCTAGTCGTGACTCTCTACTGCAGGTGATTTTGCCTCCAGGGGACATTTGACAGTGTCAGGAGACCTTTTTGGTTGTCACAGCTAGAGGCAGGGCCTAGTCAGCAGAGGCCAGGGATGGGGCTAAACATCCTACACTGCACAGGACGGCCCTCCATAACAAAGAACTCTCCAGGCCATAACGCCAGTGGTGCCCAGGGTGAGAACCCCTGGTTCTGCTCTCTAGACCTTTTACTGCTCTGTGTTTGTTCGCAGTTTATCAGGATAAGGCAGTAGTTTTCTTTAATAACTTACCTTTCCTGGCAACTGTTTCCTTCCACACAGGAGAAAAAGATAAGCAAGCAAAACAGTGCCTCAGGTGTGAGGTCAGTTGCATGACTGGCTTGATGTAAGAGTGGGGTTTGGAGGGGGTCAGCCTTTCTACTGTTGTTGAGGCAACCTTATTCCTGGTCCTCCTCTACCGGGTCCTGGTCCACCACCTACATAGAGTGACCTTGCTTTGCGGGGACCTGATCCCTGATGTTTGTAGCTGGTCTCTAAAGGGACTGTGCTCCAGAGTGATTCCCAGGGGAGCCAACATCTCTTCCAGAATAAACCACTGGAAATAATATTTGAGAGCTTCCAACAGATCTGAGGAATCTGGAGCAATCTCCAAGGTTGATCTCAGGGTCCCCGTAGTCGTGTTTGTCTACGTGCCTGTAACGGCTGCTGGGGGACGTCTGCCCCGTGGCTATCTATCACCACGTAATTCTTGTATTTGTTCATGCAGAATCTGCTGGCTGTTCCTGGGTCCTTTCTCACCTCCCCCCCTCAGATATTTAAATCCTTGGGAGTAGAGACTTCTGTGTCTTTTGCGGTCACTGGTGCACCCCCAGCATGCTCAGCACGGTGGCTTGCTCTGTGGTGGTCACACTGGCAGCAAGCTAGGGAAAAAGACCATGTTAAAAAACAGGCCAGCTGGGATTATGGGTGACGGTTTCCTGAACACGGCGCCCGTCCTCTGCAGCCCCTCGTCTTGCCCATCTGTTGTTCTAGTGACCAGTGTCCAGTCACAACCAGCCTCTTAATTTTGAAAGCATTCAAATCTACAGCGTTCTCCTGACAAGGGAACAGCCCTTGGTCTCCGGGACCAAACAAGTGGATGTGCTGTCACTCACCGGGCCTGGCAGGCTGCCCAAGGTAGAGATGGGCAGGGCTTCTGAGCACTCCTCCATCTCTACCCTGTCTGGCCTCCTCCCCAGCGCACTCCCCCAGGGTCACAGAGACCGCTGTGGACAGGACTTCATCCAGCCCTGACCACCTCCGATGTAAAGCAGCTGACGGGATGCCTCACATCCTGCCTAAAACCACCACCCTTTCCTCCCCACCCCCATCCCTTTCTAAAAAGAAAAAACCATTCCTCTCTCTAACGTGTAGTCTTTCAAAGATACAGTGGAGGCACCATGCCTTTAGCAAAACATGGGTGCTCCTGTGGTGTGGCAAACAGAGCCCTTGTTTCCTGGCTGGTACTTTAGGGGTCTGCTCAGATCCCACAGCTGAGAGGAGGCCAGAGCAGCCAGGGATCACTGACAAAACCGAGGGGCACAGACATCTCCACTCGGCACACAGCCCGCAGACCTCCTCTCCCCATGGGCTCTTTGGTGGACACCGCTCCCCCTCCTCCAGGTGCCCTCCTCCTGGGTCCTGCACAGCTGGACCCACACCTGCATGGCTCAAGGTGGCTCACTGCAAAAGAAATGCAAACCATAGTTAAGGAAGGAAGCAAAATTGAAGGCCAGAGAAGCTGAGCACTGGGGGTAAGGGAAAGAGGCTGGACCACAGAAAGGAAGGCCCATCGTGGAGTCAGAGGTCAGAAGAGTGACGAGCACAGCAAGTAATGCTGTAGGAGAGAGGTTAGTGGCCATGGGTCAGGTAAAGTCCATGAGCAATGCCAGGCTGAGGCCTCTCTTGTGGGATCTTGATGTTTCAGGTTTGGGGTAGAGGGAAGAGAGAGAAGGACGTGACGGCATCGGGATGACTAGGCAAGACTTGACAATCCTTCTGTCCATTTCAGCCAGATTTTAAATCTATTATGTCCAGACTTGGGGGAAAGGGAAGGAGTAGTTGTGATTTCCCCCTGACTTTACCCCAACACAATGATGACCTGGAGCCCAGTGTATGACTCTGAAAGGGCAAACCAGACTCCGTCGTAGCCAAAGCATAGCCCCCAGCTCAGTGGTGGAGAAGAGCTAAATGTGGTCCATCCACCTGGTGTGAGCCAGAACCTAATTTTAGCCTCTTATGAGCATATGCAAAGTGGGTCACCAGCTGCCCTGTCAGCCTCACCCAGGGCCACTTCTGCTCTACATCCTGCACCTGTGGGGATATGCATGTCTCAGGGCTCGCCGGCCAGTTCTGAGGCTGAGAACATCCTAGACTCACCCAGGCCTCCTTATTCCCTTGGCAACAGCCAGCTCCTTCCTCCCCTCCCACCCCAGAAGCAAAACCACACTTCCTGCACTTCTGCCCTGGCAGGCGGACCCCATGGGGGTAGGGGCCTCATGGAGGAGGTCTGTGCCCTGAGTTACAAGCAGGGAGGAGGACGGTGAGCCCACTTGCCCCTGTGAGATGGGATACGATCAGGTCAAGAACCCATGGTTCAGTGTGCAGAACATCCCGGCTCCTATTTTCCCCTTCCTCTGGCTGCTGGCATTTTGTTCTTGTCATGGTTGATTAGCTCCCTAAGTAGAGGTTAGACAGAGAAAATGAAAGGAGAAAAATGGAGAAATGAAAAGCTCTGGTAAAAGGTCTGGTGGGGAAGGAATTTAAAACCAATGAACCAATTGAGATGTCAATTATCCCATCCACTCCCTGATACCTTTGTGGTGTGCAGAGTTAAATGTTGGGTGTAGGCACAAAACACATTTTACACTCATTCACCAATGAGTTCTCTGGTCTTCAGCTTGAAAGCTGGTGAACTCAAGGTCAGGATGGTCTGCTGGGACCCAGGCCACCAGGTGACACCACACTCACAACCGGCCTGCAGCCTGAATGACAGGAAGCCCCACCTGTGTAGACGGCTGGGGTAGTAGCTGCGGGGAGTATGTGTGATGTCTCGTTGGCACCATGGAAAGACACACACAGGGATGGGCTGTGGGAGCGGAGAGAGTGGAAGAGGCAAAGAAATGTCTCTTCCTCCGCCATCCTCTGGGAGAACACCGAAGTCCTGAAACCTGGCCCTGAGGGATGACCACATTTTAGAGGACCATCAGGGAACAGATCTGAGTAGTGGGAAGAGGCCAAACACTGAAAGCCTCAAGTGCCCCTCTGGCAAGAAGAGCAGACCTTGCTGCCAGGACTCTCAGGCCTAGAATTCTCTGCTAGTGGCCTCGCTTCTTTCACCTTATTTATCCTTCCTCTTCACTGGACTATGTCACTCAAAAGAAAATGCGATGCTTAGGGAAATAAGTAAGACAGAGACAGACAAATACTGTATGTTATCACACATGGAATCTAAAAAATATGACAAACTAGTGAATATGACAAAAAAGAAGCAGACTCACAGATACAGAGAACAAACTAGTGGTTACCAGTGGGGAGAGGGAAGGGGAGAGGGGCAAGACTGAGGTAGGGCATTAAGAGTTACAAACTATTATGTATAAAATAAGCTACAAGGATATATCATACAACACTGGCAATATAGCCAATATTCTAGAATAACTGTAAATCAAGTATGAACTTTAAAAATGTGAATTGCTATATTGTACACCTGTAACTTATATAATATTGTACATCAACTATACATCAATAAAAAAAGAAAGAAAAATTTTTTAAAAAATAAAATGAGGTGCCAAGATTTTTTTGATAAAGAAGAAAAAAAGAAAATGCAAAGACGGGCTATGCAGTTCCAGAAAGAGTCTCTGTGGCTCCACTAAAGTCAAGTGGGCTATGAAACTATAGGAAATGTCAAAACAGGTGCCAAAGGAGGAAGTAAATCTCTTCTGAGTAGCTGCTAAATTAAACTCTATTCATCTATGGGATGTGGGGTAGAATTATCTCCCCCATTTGAAATCCAGTTTCTACCCTGCCCGTAATGGGCCATCCAAGCCACTGGCCGTTTAGGAGAACCAGCTTGCTCTCTCTTAAGGGGTTGGCCTGAAATCACTCTACCAACAGAATTCACACCACTGGCTGAGATCCTACCCAGAAAACAAAGTCTCTCCAATTTAACACAACAAACATACATATACCTTTGATATTTAGCTGGTGACTATCTGAGAACGTGGAGTTACAACTCAGGTCACCTGCCCTGAGTACCACACAACAGAAGGAGAGCCCTAGTAGCATGGGCAGCTGAGTGGCAGCTGAGAAGCAGCTGAGAACAGCATGGGCACCATCATTCACTAAACCACCCTCCAAGTCAAGCCCACAATTTAAGGCAGTCCGTGACTGAGGAGTTGACATGGTCTCCTCTGATGAACCCCACTGATAAACCACTGTTCCCACCACCACCACCACCCTCCTTCCTGCGATCTCTGGCTTTACTGGTGGGAGGGCCTGGAGTGGGTGTGTTATCACCACCGCAGACTGCCTTTCGCCACATGCGGCGCTGCCACAGACAGTACCAAGCAACGGGAGAATCGCCAGACACAACGGTTTCTCTGGCACAACTCAAGAGAAGAGACTCGGCGTTTTTGCTTTGTATGGACCCGGGGTACACTTAGAGGGGGAGAGGAGATGGCCTGGTTGTGCCCTGCTAAAAGGGATTTCCCAGAAAGTCATAAATCCGAGCGACAAAATCAGCGGGCACTCATGGAGCACCTGCTACGGAAGACTGCAGAAAAGAGCTCCTGAGGGCAGCAGGTTTGGGTTTCCTGGTGTGGGGACTGAGGCACAGAAGTAGGTCTGTCTGTCTGTCTGTCAGAGAAAAGTGAAGAGGGCAATCCAAGAATAACAACACGGAGGGGAGGAAAACCCAAGAAATATACCTTTGAAATGACTGTTTCTCTTTGGAAACCATAAAAGTGAGTAAATCACATTGTTTGGGTCCCAAGTGGTGTGGCTTCCTCCCCTATCCAAGGATGTGGAGCAGTCATGGGCCATGCATGTGTGAAGTCAAGGAAAGGAAAATGTCACACGTCTATGGCATTTTACAGCTTCTCTTACCCATGTGGTTGTACCTGATGCTCACAGCAACCTCTGAAGTGGACAAGAATTACTATCTTCATTTCACAGATGAAAAAAATGGAGTCTAAGAGAGGTTAATTGACTTCTTGAAAGCCACACTCTTTCTACATGGCAGAGCCTGGATTAGAACCTCGGTGTTCTAACTTTAAATTCAGGAGTCTTGCAGCTATGGCAGTGATTTTTAAACTGTGTACCCAACAGAGCATCCTGGGACAGGAAGGGGATCCTGGCATCCCCAGTCCCCACTCAGATGGGAGCAGCTCCAATTTTATTTGCTTTATCTGTTGGTGTTCCATTCAAGATTTTGTGTGTAAAAAGGGGGTTTGATATAGGTTGGAAATTCACTGCACTCTGCCATGATCCTTCCAGTGGGGGCTCAGCCTCAGGACAAGGAGTCCACATGGAACACGTACAAGGAAGGGAGGGATGGAGATTACAGCTCCAGAGGCAAACTCCCCACATGCGCATGCTCGGCACTTTAGGTCGTAGGGAGGGAGAGAAAGAGCTGAAGCCTTCAACTGGGGAAGTGCTTCCTGGCTGCACATCATGGGGTGCTGCCTGGTCAGCTTTGTGAATCTTGTCCAGACAAATCTAAAGCCCTCAGCAGACTCTGAGTCACAGACTGTCCAAGCTCAATCAGCTATTGCAGCCTCATGCCTGGTATTCAATGCTTCTGGGCTCCTCCATGCCCAGCCTCCAGTGAAATGCATGCTTATCCCGAGGGTTGCTGGGGAATCACCTAGTCGGGGGGTGAGGCCACTCAGGGTGTCTGAACCCTAAGACCTCCCAACAGTTTGCCTTTTTCTCCGAGCTCTTCTTTCATATGACTGTCTGCTCTCTCACTGCTGTTCTGATCTTTCCAGGAACCCCGCATTACACCTGCTGGTTTCAGCTTCTCTAAACAGGATCGGTTTAGAAACAGCCTCCTACTTCTCCCCAACGTCCCACTTGGCAAATATTCTGGCTTACCAAGGGCCTTCTGGAGCTGTGTGGAGTTGGGCAAATCATTTAAGGTTGGGTTTTGACCCTTTAACCTGGCCTATTATAAAGCCTCCTGCAAGATTTGCCTAAGGCCTGACTGCTGTCATCACGGTTGATGGACCTAAATACATCCATTTGTTCAGATTTTACAAAGCCCTTACAGCTTGCTTTTGTCATTTGTTTTCACATCTCTCTCCTTAAACTACTTGTGACAGAAAGAAATCAGACAGACCTGGGTTAGGATTCCAGCTTTGGACTTACTAACTGTAGAATCTTGGACTAGCTATTCAACTTTTCTGACCTTCCTTTTCCTCATTTATATAAAAGAGATAATACCACTGCACAGGGTTGTTGTTTTGTTTTTTTAAATGAAGAATAAATGAGATAAAGAATCCTGTACAGTGTTTGGCACAGGGTCAGATTTAAATAGATGCTAGTGTCTCCTTCCTCCTTAAGGATAAAAAACAAAATTTATCCACATTTGTTTCCCCCAAATCTAGCACAATGACTGGCACATAATACACACTCAATAAGTGTTTGTTGACGGTGTGAATGAATGAGGAGTGAATCAAGAGGACATATATGAAACTGATAGGACAGGCCACAGGAAGAGTTGCCAAGACTTGTTGAGTCCCGTAAAACAAGTTATAGTATTAGAATTTGAGAAGTGAGAAATGTACCCTAAAGAGGTAATCAAGTGCTCCAAGCTGTACTTACAAAGATGTTCATTGTTGTGTTCTTTATAATAGTGAAGTTTTTGAAATAACCTACATGTCCAACAAAAGGGACAAGGTACATTAAGGTGATTTAATGCAATAAAATACTATGTACCCATTTTTAAAATGTAGATTTAGAAGTATTATTCTATAAAAATAACAAAAACATATTTTTAGGTGAAATGGTATGTTATAAAATTGTACTCATAAAATTATCTGTATTTCAAAAGAAAGAAATACTTTCAAGAATATGAAAAGACAGTGGTTATGTCTGGATGGTGGAATTACACTAATTTTTAAAATATACGTTTCAATATTGTTTGACTTTTTATGAATCTCATTTTTATAATCAGGAAAAAAATTTTATTTTGGAAAACCAAAACGTACAAAGGGCATAACAATCAGTGGGTGGCGGTTGTTTTGTTTTTTGTTGAAAATGTCAAAACTCAGTATAAACTCGAGACTCAAAGGAAAATGTATCTGGAAGGCTAATATGATTGTAGGAAGGTCGAGGTGTGGCTGTTGCTTGGGAATAGCTGGGACCACATCTGTCATACCGCATCTCTGGGTGTTGGTATCATTCCTTCTACTGTAGGCCAGCTTCCTCCCCACAGCAGGAAACACCATCTTTTTTTTTTTAATATTTATTTATTTATTTATTTTATTTTTGGCTGTGTTGGGTCTTCGTTTCTGTGCGAGGGCTTTCTCTAGTTGTGGCAAGTGGGGACCATTCTTCATCGCGGCGCGCGGGCCTCTCACTATCGCGGCCTCTCCCGTTGCGGAGCACAGGCTCCAGACGCGCAGGCTCAGTAATTGTGGCTCACGGGCCTAGTTGCTCCGCGGCATGTGGGATCTTCCCAGACCAGAGCTCGAACCCGTGTCCCCTGCATTGGCAGGCAGATTCTCAACCACTGCGCCACCAGGGAAGCCCCCAGGAAACACCATCTTGATGAGCTCTGAGCTGCTAGTCTCCACCACAGAGAGGAAATGGGCACTGTGCCCTATGGTCCTTAGGTCATAAATTCCAAAGGTACACTGCAGTTGTCCCCAGTGGGCCAGCTGTCTGTCCTTTATCCAGCCACGGTGCCCAGGGCGTAATGGGCTCTATAATTGGCCCAGCTTGTGGCCCGCTCCCACCCTTAGGTCCATCAGTGTGACCCAGATGGTGGGTCCTGTGAGAAGAGCTTCATTAATGTGTTGAGAAATGGTTGTCCTCTTCCCCCTGCACTCTTCTGATATGAACTAATATTTCCTCAGAGGTGAGGAAGAGAAGATAGGAAGTTCTGAGTGCGTTGGCTTAATTTCTGTTTTCAAAGGAGTGCGGGGGAAGGCCGAAGGTAGAGGGGTGGCCAGGGTTGGCTCAACAGTTGTCAGTAGCAGAGGCAGTGAATGAGCTTCCCTGACATGTCCCTGTGCTGGTGCACAGAGTCATCTGAGTTCTCAAATAGCTTATGGCTCAACCCAAGGGCTGAATGCTGGTTGGATAGAGGCATCAGCTTTTGTTGTTCTCATTACCTGACCTCTCTTCCTGAGCACCTTTCATCACTACCTTGTTAAGCTGGGAGAAATATATTTTCTAAAGAATGGTGGATTTTCTTAGAGTGTGTTGCATGAAACAGCCAGAGCTCAAAAAAACATTCAGTGGTTTCCATTCCTCTGTGCATTCCCTGCTGCACTTACTTACTTTGGAGATGATAATTTGATTTATTTCAAAAATAGAGTGGCTGTGTTCAGAAAATAAACACTTTTAAATGCAGTAGGATCTCATGATATCATAGCTCACTGTTACAATTCAATTTGGAATAAGGTATTTGGTTGAAATGAGATCAATGCACTGTGAGTGCCTGATGGTCAAGAACTATGCTTGTGTCACCTCTGAGCCCTAGCTCCTAGTGCAGTGCTGGTCCACTGTAGGTCCTTAGAGGTTAATGGTACTCAGAGGTCACATGGTTCATTCTTAATATATTTGTTTCTTTGGGTTTCTATTAATGTTTTTTTCTTCCTGCTTACATTTTTGTATCTATTAAGGATGCCACACATTTCCCAAATGTGGTTCCTGCAGTAAACCATTTTCACAGGCATGTTCTTCCTCTGAGTCTTTGAGGTGATGTTCCCTTTACCTTGTTCTCCAGCATTTCCCCACTTAATTCATTTTTGATCTCTTTACTCATCCTTGCCCAAGGTAAGACCTAGTTTCCCAGCAACAGAGAGGCTATTTGGTCTGCCTTGGGTTGGGTTCATTGTTCACGTGAGCACTGGCTGAATCCTCTTCTTTTTTTTTTTTTGAATTTTTGAATTTTATTTTATTTATTTTTTTATACAGCAGGTTCTTATTACTTATCCATTTTACACATATTAGTGTATACATGTCAATCCTAATCTCCCAATTCATCACACCACCACCACCCCTGCCGCTTTCCCCCCTTGGTGTCCATATGTTTGTTCTCTACATCTGTCTCAATTTCTGCCCTGCAAACCAGTTCACCTGTACCATTTTTCTAGGTTCCACATATATGCATTAATATACGATATTTGTTTTTCTCTTTCTGACTTACTTCACTCTGTTTGACAGTCTCTAGATTCATCCACGTCTCTACAAATGACCCAATTTCATTCCTTTTTATGGCTGAGTAATATTCCATTGTATATATGTACCACAACTTCTTTATCCATTCGTCTTTCGATGGGTATTTAGGTTGCTGCCATGACCTGGCTATTGTAAATAGTGCTGCAATGAGCACTGGGGTGCATGTGTCTTTTTGAATTATGGTTTTCTCTGGGTATATGCCCAGTAGTGGGATTGCTGGGTCATATGCTAATTCTATTTTTAGTTTTTTAAGGAACCTCCATACTGTTCTCCATAGTGGCTGTATCAATTTACATTCCCACCAACAGTGCAAGAGGGTTCCCTTTTCTCCACACCCTCTCCAACACTTGTTGTTTGTAGATTTTCTGATGAAGCCCATTCTAACTGGTGTGAGGTGATACCTCATTGTAGCTTTGATTTGCATTTCTCTAATAATTAGTGCTGTTGAGCAGCTTTTCATATGCTTCTTGGCCATCTGTATGTCTTCTTTGGGGTAATGTCTATTTAGGTCTTCTGCCCATTATTGGATTGGGTTGTTTGTTTTTTTTTAATATTGAGCTGCATGAGCTGTTTATATATTTTGGAGATTAATCCTTTGTTCGTTGATTCGTTTGCAAATATTTTCTCCCATTCTGAGGGTTGTCTTTTCGTCTTGTTTGTAGTTTCCTTTGCTTTGCAAAAGCTTTTAAGTTTCATTAGGTCCCATTTGTTTATTTTTGGTTTTATTTCCACTACTCTAGGATACTACTCTGTAGTATCTTTGTTTGGTTTTGGTATCAGGGTGGTAGTGGCCTCATAGAATGAGTTTGGGAGTGTTCCTTCCTCTGCAATTTATTGGAAAAGTTTGAGAAGGATGGGTGTTAGCTCTTCTCTAAATGTTTGATAGACTTCACCTGTGAAGCCATCTGGTCCTGGACTTTTGTTTGTTGGAAGATTTTTAATCACAGTTTCAATTTCATTACTTGTGATTGGTCTTTCATATTTTCTCTTTCTTCCTGGTTCAGTCTTGGAAGGTTATACCTTTCTAAGAATTTGTCCATTTCTTCCAGATTGTCCATTTTATTGGCATAGAGCTGCTTGTCGTAGTCTCTTAGGATGCTTTATACTTCTGTGGTGTCTGTTGTAACTTTCTAATTTTATTGATTTGAGTCCTCTCCCTCTTTTTCTTGATGAGTCTGGCTAATGGTTTATAAATTTTGTTTATCTTCTGAAAGAACCAGCTTTTAGTTTTATTGATCTTTGCTATTGTTTTCTTTGTTTCTAGTTAATTTATTTCTGTTCCGATCTTTATGATTTCTTTCCTTCTACTCACTTTGGGTTTTGTTTGTTCTTCTTTCGTTAGTTCTTTTAGGTGTAAGGTTAGACTGTTTATTTGAGATGTTTGTTGTTTCTTGAGGTAGGATTGTATTGCTATAAACTTCCCTCTTAGTACTGCTTTTGCTGCATCCCATAGATTTTGGATCATCATGTTTTCATTGTCCTTTGTCTCTAGGTATTTTTTTATTTCCTCTTTGATTTCTTCAGTGATCTCTTGGTTATTTAGTAACGTATTGTTTAGCCTCCATGTGTTTGTGTTTTTACATTTTTTTCCCCCTGTAATTGATTTCTAATCTCATAGCGTTGTGGTCAGAAAAGATGCTTGATATGATTTCAATTTTCTTAAATTTACTGAGGCTTGATTTGTGACCCAAGACGTGATCTATCCTGGAGAATGTTCCGTGTGCACTTGAGAAGAAAATGTAATCTGCTGTCTTTGGATGGAATGTCCTATAAATATCAATTAAATCTATCTGGTCTGTTGTGTCATTTAAAGCTTGTGTTTCCTTAGTAATTTTCTGTTTGGATGATCTGTCCATTGGTGTAAGTGAGGTGTTAAAGTCCCCCACTATTATTGTGTTACTGTTGATTTCCTCTTTTATAGCTGTTAGCAGTTGCCTTATGTATTGAGGTCCTCCTATGTTGGGTGCATATATATTTATAATTGTTATATCTTCTTCTTGGATTGATCCCTTGATCATTATGTAGTGTCCTTCCTTGTCTCTTGTAACATTCTTTATTTTAAAGTCTATCTTATCTGATATGAGTGTTGCTACTCCAGCTTTCTTTTGATTTCCATTTGCATGGAATATCTTTTTCAGTCTGTATGTGTCCCGAGGTCTGAAGTGGGTCTCTTGTAGACAGCATATATATGGGTTTTGTGTTTGTATCCATTCAGTGAGCCTGTGTCTTTTGGTTGGAGCATTTAATCCATTCACATTTAAGGTAGTTATCGATATGTATGTTCCTATGACCATTTTCTTAATTGTTATGGGTTTGTTTTTGTAGGTCCTTTTCTTCTCTTGTGTTTCCCACTTAGAGAAGTTCCTTTAGCATTTGTTGTAGAGCTGGTTTGGTGGTGCTGAATTCTCTTAGCTTTTGCTTGTCTGTAAAGCTTTTGATTTCTCCTTCAAATCTGAATGAGATCCTTGCCAGGTAGAGTAATCTTGGTTGTAGTTTCTTCTCTTTCATCACTTTAAATATATCATGCCACTCCCTTCTGGCTTGTAGAGTTTCTGCTGAGAAATCAGCTGTTAACCTTATGGGAGTTCCCTTGTATGTTATTTGTTGTTTTTCCCTTGCTGCTTTCAATAATTTTTCTGTGTCTTTAATTTTTGCCAGTTTGATTATTATGTGTCTCAGCATGTTTCTCCATGGGTTTATCCTGTATGGGACTCTCTGCACTTCCTGGACTTGGGTGGTTATTTCCTTTCCCATGTTAGGGAAGTTTTTGACTATAATCTCTTCAAATATTTTCTCTGGTCCTTTCTCTCTCTCTTCTCCTTCTGGGACCCCTATAATACAAATGTTGTTGCATTTAATGTTGTCCCAGAGGTCTCTTAGGCTGTCTTCATTTCTTTTCAGTCTTTTTTCTTTATTCTGTTCCATGGCAATGAATTCCACCATTCTGTCTTCCAGGTCACTTATCCGTTCTTCTGCCTCAGTTATTCTGCTGTTGATTCCTTGTAGTGTAGTTTTCATTTCAGTTATTGTATTGTTCATCTCTGTTTGTTTGTTCTTTAATTCTTCTAGATCTTTGTTAAACATTTCTTGCATCTTCTCGATCTTTGACTCCATTCTTTTTCCAAGGTCCTGGATCATCTTCACTATCATTATTCTGAATTCTTTTTCTGGAAGGTTGCCCATCTCCACTTCATTTAGTTGTTTTTCTGCAGCTTTATCTTGTCCCTTCATCTGGTACATAGCCCTCTGTCTTTTCATCTTGTCTATCTTTCTGTGAATTTAATCCTCTTCTTATTCACATTTTAATGTTTATTTGGCCACCCCATGTGGCTTGGGGCATCTCTGTTCCTCGACCAGGGATTGAACCCAGGCCCTTGGCAGTGAAAGCGCAGAGTTCTAACCATTGGACTGCCAGAGAATTCCCCCATCCTCTTCTTATTCCATAGATGGGAGCACATTCATGGGTATAACTCCCAGCCCACTACAGGCAATTGTCTTTCTCTTGCAGTGGATTTAGTCCAGATTCCCAGCAAAAACATTGCTCTGGAAGATCTGCTGTTCCTCAGGCTATTTCCTTTTGCCCCAAAACAATATAGCACAAGTGAGATTATATTTTCAAGATGCACAGAAGAATTTTAGTATGGCATTATCTACCTATAGACTTACATGTCTCATCCCTGAACAGCCACTGCAGTGATAGTACACTGTAGCATGTTTTCTTTGTACTGACACTTGATAATCATTGAGCACTGAGGGGAACCAAAAGAGTGTCTTTCCTTTCCTATTTAGCATAAAGAGCTATGGAATGAAGAAAGTCCACTAAAAACCATGGCAAGTCTGGCAACATGTATCCCATTTCCATAGCCATATACCATTACTACAAGCATTATTTACTTTGTTTTTCAGTATGAAATCGTTTTTCAGTGGCAAGTAAAGAGATATATATCAACAGTGCCTTAAATGAAAAGGACATTTGTTTTCGTTAAACAAGAAGTCCAGAGGTATGGTCTTAGGGGTGACCTGAGAGCTCAACTGTGTTATCAAGGGCTCAGGATCTTTCTCTCTTTCTCACTTTGACTTACTAGGCATATTGCTTTTCATGATTATGCTTATTGCCTCTTGGACTTAATGTGGCTACCTCTGTTCCAGGCATCACATCCATTTCCAGATAGGAAGGGAAAAAGGATGGCAGCAAGCTTTCCTTCAAGTCTGTCCCTTTTATCAGAAAAGCAAAATATTTCCTGGAAAACTCCCAGCCAACTTTTATTTTGTCTCATTGGTCTCAGCTGGTAACATTTCACTCCTAGCAGCAAGGGAGGATGGGAAAGTATTTTTTCAAAGAGAAATAGTACAACCATGACTGGACTGAATTTATCGATCTTAATTTATTCCCTGAGTCAAGCTACATTGCTGCTACACACCACTGACCTCCACCATCATTCAAACAAAATCAGTGTTGTGTTAGCCATGACTGCTGTCAGTCAAGGGCAACCTTGGCAGTGTATTTTTGGCTGTGGCGCTGATAGCTATAAAACTGACCAATGTTTTCCTAAGATAAAGGTACTTTGAATATAGTGAAATGATGTATGATTTTGATCACTGAAAATGAATGTGGAGTCAGCGGAACTGAATATTATCTAATATTACATATTTAAATAATGGCAGCATGGCTGTTGAACTCAAGAAGACTACAGAGACATCAAATCAAATAATGTTTATACAACCTCCCTTTCTAAAAGCAAGTAATTTCAGAACCCAATATATAAGGAAATATAAACACCATTTGCACTGGTCGTTCAAATTTCTCCAAGCAAGTAAATTCTGAGAATCACATACTTCAAAGAGCCCTTTCTAGTCAACATTTCTACTCAGTTCAAAGTGAAAGGTATTTCTTGGACTGTGGCTTCCTCCACCCAAGCCAAGACTGCAGAGGCTCATTGCCTACTCCTGTTTCTTCCCCCTCCTATTATTGTCTCACAAGCTCATCCCTTAGTAAAGTTGATTTTGGCATTAGAGGTCTTCTCTTAGTTCTCACAGGGTGAAAGGTAGGGAGTTCAGGTGATGGACCATCCCAGATTGCTTAGGACTGATGCTTCCCTGGGAAGTAGGGCTTTCAATGTTAAAATCAGGACAGTCCTAGGCAAACCAGAATGGTTGCTCATCCTAAGGGTTATCACCAACATGAAAAGGCATGAGGGAAAGGGGGTTTGAGAAGAAGGAAGGAAAGGGAGGGAGGACCTGGGAAGTCATGGCCATTTAACCCAGCTCTAAATTGTATGGCTTTTCTTTCCATTTTGATAACTGGGGTTCCTGCACATCAACTCACCAGTGATACTTGAACTCACCATTTTTTCAAGTTCTTTACTCTTCCAACCTGTACATAATTGCCCATTTTTCACCTCCCGGTTCTATCCCATTATTACTACTTTTCCCAGTTCCTGTTCCCATTCACCAGATTCAGTGGTATTGTAGGTGAATGCTTTGAAGCCCCCTCTGCTCCAACACATAGCAATAATAGATAACATATACAAGAGAATTTTGAAAGTCATAACCACACTCAAAAATGAGGTACATATGTCCATGGTCCTGGAACTGAAATGCAAAGTGATGAGTAGAGGCTGATCTGAGGACCTGCCAGGCTCTGGATCTGGAAATAAGTAATAGGAACTGCAAGTTTGGCTTCGGCAGATACACCACAGGGGAAAAGTTCTCCACACAAGGCATGGGAACCATAGTCATGCTCAGAGCTCATGACGAGAAGCCAGGGCAGGGCTTCCTTGGCCTGTGAAGTGAGCCTGGAAAACCTGCTGCTCACCAGTGCCATGGGTATAGCTTAGCGCCTTTGGAACCAGGAAAAAACTCAAACACCAGAAGGGGGATGCATAGAGAAAAAAGAAAGGCATTGAACATATTGATGATCCTGTAAACCCAACTTTAAAATGCATGAAGAAATCTTACACCAAGAAAGATAGCCAATAAAATCAATAATTGGAATGAGTTTTTTCAGAAAAAAAAGAATAATAAAAAATTCTGAAAAAGACTTGAAAATTTACACATTTAGAATCCTTTAAGAGATAAATGAAGGCATTACATATATGCCACTGATATATTCTGCACTGAAACAGGCAGAAATGAAATAAAGATTAGAAATTATGAAAAAATAACCATTGAAAAAATTTTAAACTCAGTAGGATAAATACTAAACTAAACATAGCTGAAGAGAGAATTAACAAATTGGAATTGGGAGGAATTCACCCAGAAGGTAACAGCTCCAAAGGGGTCATCCAAATAAGACAGAGAATGTCAGGTGCTATGGTTATGGATTGGGGGCTCAGGAAAGGCTTGTCAAGAAAATATTTGAGCAGTGACCTGACCAAGTAAGGATGTGAGTGATGTGAATGTAAATAAAAATAAATCAAATAAATCCAAAGATGCACAGTGGTAATAATACCTAGTTTCCAAGTTGCTGTGCAGATTAAATTAAATAGCATACATAAAAGCACACGTCCAGTGCCTGACACATAATTAATAACAAATGTTAAGGAGCTCTACTTCCCTTCCAAAGAAATTGAGTTAATAGAATAGAATTTATACTTCTGCCTCCATATGAGGGGGCCTTTTGCTACCTCTGCTGGAGCCCCAGCATCATTCCCAGGGGACTTGAATTGGCTGATGATTTTTGGATCAAATAATGGTGGATTTAGCTCTTTGTGACAAAGTGGCTGGAATGCTGTCAGCTGTCCATATGCCTGTTTTCTCCTTCTGCTTCTCTCCCTTGAGAAAAACTCTATTTTCCCCTCTAGCATTAACTAAACAATCCAGTCACGTCTAAAATATAGAGATGACATTTTAGTGTATCCAGGGAACATGGCTAGTAGTTTCTCTGCAAATCTCAAAATTTTATCAGTGCAGCTCTAAGCATTTCTCCTCATTATGTCTTGTCTGGAGCCTCAAAGAACTCCTGACAGAGGTCACGAAAGGGGGAGAGACAAAGCCACCCTCTTTCTGAGCATGGAGCCTTTTCAACGGGCAGGCCCCTGATGGAAACATTCCCTAATGAAAAGAACAAAATAAGACTGCTTCACAGCGAACAGCAACAGAATGTTCCATTGGACAGAGAGCAGCTTCTTAGACGTGGGAATCTGAGAGACTGGATTGCATTCAAAGAAAATGCCCCTAGAGTGATAAAGAGCAAGTCCTGGGGGCTCAGCAAGAGTCAAGATTCCGTGCTTTAAAGGGAGCGGGGGTTCCCTGCCAAGGCCTGGGGCGGGGGTGGGGTGGAGTGGGGGGGTGGGGGTGGGGGGGAGGGAGGGGCGGGGCTGGGGGCGGGGCTGGGTATCCTAGGAACTGAACTAGGCTGGGATATCGGACTCGGGATGATCCAGGACATTAGGTGGAGCAGCTTCTCCATCTCTTGAGCAAAGCAGAAAAGGGAGGCTGTGATGGACCTGAAAGGAGAAGCTGGAGGTGTAGAGTGTGCGTGTGTGTTTTTCTAACCAAAGAGAGAAAACGTGTCCCGCCCTCTCTGAGTCCTTGGTTGGGAAAAGGTTGATTTAAGGAGGAAAAAGGAAAAAGAAGGACAAACATCCCTTTCTGCGGCAGCTAAGACTGCTGTTTGCACTCAGTTCCAGAGGGAGAGGCAGGCTATGGGACATTGGGTAGTGGTCCAGGAGGTCCCCTCAGCATCTCAGTCCTGCCCTTGCCAGCACAATTGTCCCACACTAGCAAGTCTGTTAAAAAAAATCAGTCTTCCCCTTGTTTACTTTGAGTTCTTTTTTTTTTTTTCAAAAACTGCACATTTCACCAACTATGAATTATTTTAAAAAATAATAAAGAACTGAACATTTCAACTTTGGCTTTGTCGGAGGTAAATATTCATGCTTGGGATGGGAGAAAATAACAGGAGTTGCAAGGATAAACAGTAGGATTTTAACATCTCCACCCCCACGATGCAGATATTCTCTGATATCTTCTGCAGGAGAAGGAAAAAAATCTTAAGTTCACGTCACATTGAAAACAACACAGGGACTTCCCTGGTGGTCCGGTGGTTAAGACCTCGCCTTCCAATGCAGGGGGTGCGGGTTTGATCCCTGATTGAGAAGCTAAGATCTCACATGCCTTGCGGCCAAAAAAAAAAAAAAAAACCAAAACATAAAACAAAAGCAATATTGTAACAAATTCAATAACAACTTTAAAAGTGGTCCACATCAAAAAATCTTAAAAAATTTTTTTTTTATATCAGATGCTTGTGGGAATTCTCTGGTGGTCCAGTGGTTAGGACTCTGTGCTTCCACTGCAGTGGGGCAGGGGTTCCATCCCTGGTCGGGGAATTACGATCCTGCAAGCCACGCGGCACAGCCAAAAAAAAAAAAAAAATCAGATTTTTGGGGTGAGATTAGAGAGAAAATTATTGCACACCCACAAAGTGAGAGTGTGATGTATGCATGTGTATAAGCAGGGGCTCTGTATCGTCGTGTTGTTTTGTTTTCAGTGTGCTTGCCCACCTCACACACACATACAGCTTGAAATGCATCTCTAATCAGATTTCAGTCCCTATGGTAGGCAGGTAGGAGAGCCGTTAAATAGAGGAAACTTCAAATTGAGAGTGGGGCATTGTTCAGTTATCAGTATTTATCAGGCAGGGTCTCTGCATTGCGGCAGGCTCCGTACACATCTTTTGATTAAATTAATGCAGGACATCAGAACAGCAAGTGTAAATGGATTTGATTCCTTTCCTTAGGGACAGTCATTTGCTGGTAACCCGTATCATGCCATAGAACCAGTTGCCTACTCACAGAGACTGCCATAGGGTGTATGTTTGAGTAATACAATAAGTCCTAGTTTCTCAGTTAAATCCTTTTTAGACCTAGTTCCTCATTCTAATTGGAAACACTGTATTGATCTATTTTCTTTCCTTGTACTTTGATACATATAGTTTTTTATTTTTGTTTTTATTGAAGTATAGTTGATTTATAATCTCGTGTTAGTTTCAGGTGTACAGCACAGTGAATCAGTTACATATATATACATATATATACACGTGTGTATGTATGTATATGTCTGTTTGGCTTACTTCACTTAGTATGATAATCTCTAGGTCCATCCATGTTGCTGCAAATGGCATTATTTCATTCTTTTTTATGGCTGAGTAATATTTCATTATATATTGTGTGTATATACATATATATACATATATATGTATGTATATGTGTGTGTCTATATACACACACCACATCTTTATCCATTGATCTGTCGATGGACATTTAGGTTGCTTCCATGTCTTGGCTATCCTAAATAGCGCTGCAGTGAACACTGGGGTGCATGTATCTTTTTGAATTACGGTTTTCTCAGGGTATATGCCCAGTAGTGGGATTGCTGGGTCATATGGTAATTCTATTTTTAGTTTTTTAAGGAACCTCCATACTGTTCTCCATAGTGGCTGCACCAATATACATTCCCACCAACAGTGTAAGAGGGTTCCCTTTTCTCCACACCCTCTCTGGCATTTACTGTTTGTAGACTTTTTGATGATGGCCATTCTGACCAGTGTGAGGTGACACCTTATTGTAGTTTTGATTTGCATTTCTCTAATAATTAGGGATATTGAGCATCATTTCATGTGCCTTTTGACCATCTGCATGTATTCTTTGGAAAAATGTCTGTTTAGATCTGCCCATTTTTTGATTGGTTGTTTGTTTTTTTAAAACTTCATCTACTGTTTAAAGTTAACTACTTTTCCTCATGTGATCCTCCAAAAACCATAGCCCCTTGTGACATCCAAGAGAGTATTCTGAGGAATGCTGATAGCTCAATACTTTTAAAGAGACTTCTAGGCCACAAACCCTCACAGTCTCTCTTCCTATTCCTCAGCCTTCATACAAAAGGCCTTTGTTACAGATCTAGAACCCAAGCCCTTGAGTCCATGATTCCCAGAGTGGGAGATGTGGAAAAAGGGGGGGGGGGGCGGGAGGAAAAAAAATCACCTGTTCAATATTATAGAGCAAAATAGCAATTCTGCCAAACTAGAAATTAGAATTCACTGGTTCCGAGTGATCTTTTTGAGAAGCATTTTCAAATTAAATCTGAATATATTGAACAGCTGTGTGTAGGGATTTGTTTTATGTAGTGGTAGTTAAGTGTGATCATATAAAGTGCACTTAAAAAGAAAACGTGGAGCAGAAGCAATTTATCTATTGAATTTAACTAGGAATATTCATTTGAATGGCTAATAATTTGACACTAGATGGGAAAATTACTCTACTGTGCCTCTTTCTGTGTGAGACTCAAGAATCGTCATCAGTTGTCCCCAATCCCTTGTCTCCTGATGAAATCAACAGTGAGTTTAGCAGCTTCTCTGTTATTATAATTCAGCTACTTTCTTTCTATTTTAATCAGAGCAGATTACTTTTGATCAAACTAGCATCTCTGGATATAATCTACACTGTATGACCTCTTTTGGTTAATGAGAACTGGTTCCGTCTATTCATCTTATGTTTGTGCAGAGCTAATTTATCTTTGACCAATATTATTATGCTAATTATATAAGTACAGTTGGCTCTTTCAGACAATTTCTATTATGAGAGCTCCTGAAAGTGCAACACAGAAGAAAGGATAACATGGAGCAGACATGTAGTTAGGGAGATTATGAAAATCCTTTCCCAGGTGTCAAAAATGTATTTGATGTATCGAAATTTTGGTCTTTGTATTATGATGCCTGTATCCTCTTCTGGGCCCAGATGATCCTTCGGTTTCATGGAGTAAAATCTCAGGTGCGTACAAGGGCTAGGAAGATAAGGTAAATGAGTAAAAAAGACAGGGTTCATGTGTTTGTGTCTGTGTCATGTGAGTGACGGCCAGAGAGGCCTGGACCCTAGAGAGCGCTTGCTCCCTCTGAAGGAGGCTACCTGGCCCCTCGCCATGACACCATAAGGGAATGCAGCTCCGTGTGGCCAGAGAAACCAGAAATCTGGGCTTGAGTGAAGTGTCCTGATTTTTGAGTGGCTCTTTTTTTTTTTTAAATACTGAGCTGAATCCAAATTTATCCGAGGCTAGGACCCAGCAGGCTGCCATTTTGTGACCCCTGCTCCATTCCATACAAAGGTCATTTCAGGAACAAGCTGCTTAGAAATGGTCTATAAATTAGCTGGAGTATCCACCAGGTGGCAGGAAGAGGTAGACGATTTCTCCTGCTTGCCAACCTTTCCAGCGTCGAAGATTTCTGTGGATCCATCTGGAATCTTACAAAGCAGCTGTCCCCTTGGTCCCAGCAACAACCACTGCTCCCCAAGTCTTAAAACAGCCAAACACTGAGGAGACCACCTCCCTCTTTCCCTATCATTATTAGACACAGATATGCCGGAAAGCAGAAAACATACACCACCACCGCAACTTACCGCCGCCCCTTCCTGGCACCTCACCCTCACCCCAGCGGCCACTGGGGAGCCAGTCTGTGAAGCATGAAAGGCAAACAGCCCTGACCCTGCTTCCTCCTTTCTCTGAGTGTGAGGGCACTTGGTATGAGGTGGAAAGTCGCTGAAGATGAAGGATATCTATGCCCCGGGGTTGGTTTCTGCTGTAACTGGGAGCAAACAGCCCACCTGGGCAGACAGCTGTTTTCACATCAAGGCCCAGGATTGAGTATCATCAAGGTCTACTTCATGCCAATAGCTGTGTTTGAGGCCTGAATTCCTGATCCCCTGCCTGGCCTCGCGCTTTTTCGGCTCTCAGCTGTCCTGTCTCCCAAGCTGTGTGCTCCTCCTGCCTCTCTGGCTGGTTTGACCCTTATACCATTGCTCAAATCCATAGCACACAACCCCAGCTGGCCCTTTACCCAACAAAGACTCCCTATCTGTCTGCACCTCGCCTTGGCCCAGACTCCCCTGGCCCGGCCCAACCCTCTGCTCCCAGCTTCACCCAGGCTCCCCCCACTCCATCCTCTCCATCCTCTAGCCACACACTCAAAGCTGCGCTGCTGGGACTGCTGCCCCTCCCAGAGCCATCTCATTTCCTCTCCTCGGAAGGCCCAGGGCTAAAGGCAGCACACAACATAAATCTGTGACTTGAGGAGAATGGGATAAGGAGAGACTGCTCATTTCACTAAGAATTAACAGGACAAGATAGCTCTACATTGTAGAAGGAGAGAGAAAGGGTGTAAAATGCTAGAATCTATGAGCCAGAGAGATTTGGAAATGTCAAGGTTTTTCAGCTACAGTCATCCCTTGGTATCTGCAGGAGATTGGTTCCAGGACCCCCAACCCCCAGGATACCAAAATCCCCAGATGTTCAAGTCCCTTATAGAAAATGGTATAGTATTTGCATATAACCTATGCACATCCTCCCATCATACACTTTATTTATTTTTTAAAATAAATTTATTTATTTATTTATTTATTTAATTTTGGCTGCATTGGGTCTTTGTTGCTGCATGTGGGCTTTCTCTAGTTGTGGCGAGCGGGGGCTACTCTTCATTGCGGTGCGTGGGCTTCTCATTGCAGTGGCTTCTCTTGTTGCGGAGCACAGGCTCTAGGTGCGTGGGCTTCAGTAGTTGTGGCTCGTGGGCTCTAGAGCACAGGCTCAGTAGCTGTGGCGCACGGGCTTAGTTGCTCCGTGACATGTGGGATCTTCCTGGACTGGGACTTAAACCCATGTCCCCTGCATTGGCAGGTAGATTCTTAACCACTGCGCTACCAGGGAAGTCCCCTTCATATACTTTAAATCATCTCTAGGTTACTTATAATACCTAATACAATGTAATTTATGTAAATAGTTGTAAATAAAATGTAAATGATATGTAAATAGCTTCCAGCATGCAGCAAATTCAAGTTTTGCTTTTTGGAACTTTCTGGAATTCTTTTTCAAATATTTTTTAATATGAGATTGATTGAATCAGTGGATGTGGAACCTGCAGATACAGAGGGCCAACTATAAACGAGAAAGCCTAGTGCCTGGAATACGGCTGGGCTGGGAGTGGGGACCCCTGCCCAGGGGCCATGGAAGGGACAGATTGGCTTCAAGATTAGGCTTCCAGACTCTGCCCCATCCTCTTCCTGGCCAGCTGGAAACAGAGTTATCCTATTAGGAAAAAGTGTGGGCTCATTTAAAGGGGGGTTAAATAAGGCCATGCCAGGCAAATTTCCATGACACCAAATTGCAAAAGGACATTGTAAATTGGTGAGAGAGCCCCGCCTGGGAATTCCAGGACCTGACTTCTGGTCTGGTCTGAGTCTGTGAGAGCTCAGACTAAGTACTAAACCTCTCCAGGTCTCCATCAGTTCACTGAGAATATAGAAGTTGGATTAGATGAAGTATTAGTTATCTAAGATGACACAAATCAACCCAAACCTTAGCAGCTTAGAACAATAAAGTTATTATCTCACAGATTCTGTGGGTCAGGAATCCAGGCACTGCATAGCCAACTCCTCTGACTTAGGGTCTCTCTGAGGCTGCAATTAAGGTTTCAGCTGGGGCTGCAGTCATCTCAGGGTTCAGTGTGGAGAGGATCTGCTTTCTAGCTCACCCAGGAGGTTGTTGGCAGGATTCAATTCCTCTCTGAATTCTAGACTAAGAGTCACTGTTGGAATAAGAGCCTCATTCCCTCTCTGGCTGTTGGCTGGAGGCCTCCCTCAGTCTCTTGCTGCAGGGGTCTCTCCACAGGGCAACTCACAACATGGCGGCCGGCTTTCATTAGCATGAGCAAGAGAGGGCAAGCAAAATGGAAGTCAGAGTCTTTGTGACACCCCATCACTATTGCTGTATTCTGTTCCATAGAATTGACTCACTAAATCCAGCTCCACGCCCAAGGGAGGGGAGTACACAAGGGCATGAATACCAGGAGGCAGGGCTCATTGGGAACTATTTTAGAGGCTGCCTACCGCACATTCTCTCCAAGGCCCCTCCCAGCTCAGATTCTATGAATACTCCCTCTCTCTTCCCCAGAAAGGGGCTACACATTCTGTGTACAGCCTCAACTTCCAAGACTCTCAGCCAAGAGCCCACATGGGCTCTGACATATTCTTCAACTGGAGTTAGCCAACATGAAAAATGTAGTCAAATAGGAAAATCATCTTATCCAAAAGGGTTAGACTGTGAAAAGAAGACATTGGATTTTCTTTATTTTGGTGGCATCCTCGATCACAGGACTCTGCTGGTAGACCAGATATCTTTTTAGAGTAGAAGGGAAAATATGTCTTTGTTTAGAGCACTTCAGAACCAAATGCACTGAAACCAACCTATTCAGAGAACCTAGGTTGATTCGAGGTTCCTGCAGTGCTAGGAGGAGTGTCACAATTCAAAGGCCAGTCCTGAGTCTTGCTTTCTTTACAAAACAATCGAAGTCATGGATTATCCTCAGAGCCTCTGTGAGGTGTTAACATTTCCTCTGGAATGATATGACTTTCTTCAGACGTCTAAGCCTGTACATGTTATAGCATTGGGCTGGCTCAAATCTGGAGAATGATCTAGGGCTCCAGATCCTGAGGAATGTTGGGTTGATTTGAATTAAATGAGATAAACCTTCCTTTGCAGAAAATAGAAATTAATGTTCCTGTCTTTGTCCATCACACAGGCACTTTGTAAAGCAGTCATGGATTCTTTCTAAAAATCTGTTTTAATCTATCAGAAGTCTGTATTTCCTTTACTAATAGCCCTCTTTAAAATTGTGGTTATCATAAACCCTTCATTTTTTGATGACCGAGAGCTCTTCTAGCTTGGGAAGTTGTTCTATCAATGTGCACATACACATTAACCAGTTTGGAATCTGTAGGCAAACTGAGCCTCAGTAGCTTCTTCTGAATGAAAAGATTGAGATCCCTGTTTTTACTTACAGTTTCTAATTTTGAGGATTCCTCAGCAGTACATTTTGAATTTATGAGATTTTAACTGATCCCTTTCCATTTCCTTTTCATCATACTTAAGAATCTAAGACTTACAGGAGCTTTCCTCGTGGTCCAGTGGCTAAGACTCTGCGCTCCCAATGCAGGGGGCCCAGGTTCATCCCTGGTCAGGGAACTAGATCCCGAATGCCACAACTAAAAAAAATCCTGCATGCCGCAACAAAGGTCCTGCTCATAGCAACGAAGATCCCACGTACTGCAACTAAGACCCAGCGCAGCCAAATAAACAACTAAATAAGTATTAAAAAAAAAAAATCTGACTTACAGATACTTGGATTTACAATTATCAAAGCTTTTTCATGTAGTTCCTTATTCATTCTTTCAAACTTGATAAGAAGAGGGATTTAATTCTTTACTGGGAGGCAGCATAGTGTAAAGAAGGTACATGGAGTTTGACACCAGATGGGCTGGAGCCCTCAGACTTCTGTCAAGTTACTTTACGTCGTGGTGACTCGTAAAGAGTTTTCATCTGTAAAATGGGATCACAGGCGCCTATCTCACAGAATGGTTGCAAGGATTAAATTACACAGATATACCTATATGAAGCGTTTAGTGCCATGCATGGAACTGGTTACTCAGTAACTGTTGGTTTCCTTTACCGTTTATGGAGAAGCAAAGGGCGATCCTGAGAGCGTCTCCAAATGGTCAACCAAATAGGAACAAGAAGGGATGGAATTCCTGAGTCTAGATCATCAGACTTTATTGTAGTCATGTGTTCCTTTAGCAAGTTATCACCAAAATATCCTGCTTCACCACTTTGAGAAGCTTTATAAAGCTGAAATGCCATATAAGAGACATACTGCCTATGCCATTCCTGTGCCCTCAGATAAGGGCAGATTTGCTCTCAACTGGTTGAGGTAAAAGGAACGTTGTATGTAATACACGCAAAAATGCTGATATGCCCACTTTCTGATCTTATGTTGTACTGGGTTTTGTGGTTTAGCCTCTGCATCTGAATGCATGAAAAGTGAGCACAGATAAAGGTGGGCAATAGGTTCTCTGTGGAGCCCCCTGCCCCTCACAATAAATAGCTCCCCTAGATGATTCCCGAAGGCAGCTGCATGTTTGGAAATTCCTCTCCTTTACCTGGCAAGTAGCCTGAGATAGGCTCAAGCTGCCCAGGAGTAGCTTTGCAGTGTAAGCAGCCACTGGACACACACCACACCCTGAAGCCTGGCTATAAGGGAAGGGGACTGAAGAAAGGCAAAGATCCCGGGTCAGGGGCTGGAGGAGGAGAAGCTGAGAAGCAGGGGAGATACCCCGCTCTGGGGCCTGGGGCCTGTTCCGGGCGGGAGGCGGGGTGTTGACCTGGACCATTTCACTAAATGTGAGGGAGAGACACAGAGTACACTGGCCCAGTGGTTTCTCTTGGCCCCTGGAGGAGGATTATAAAGGCCTTTGCCAGCTATAAAAAGTAAAGTAAATGGGTTGAATGTTGAGTATTCAATAAAATTAAGAAAGACAAAGATGGGAAGTATAAAGAGAAAGGAGGGTTTGTATGGCATCATCAGTCCCAGCTGCCTCCAACTCCTTTCTTCCAAAGCCCTCACCTCTAGGACTCACCTCCACCTGCAGTCTTTCCTCTCCACTGGGACTCTTTCTGCCCTCCCTTCTCAGGGAACTTGCTGCTCTCTTGCTCTCCTGGCTTTGGAAGCTCCCCTTAAATTCTTCCAAGAAAACACACCTAAGATTACAGAAGAGAGTATTTCAAGCAAGGGAAGCATTTCAGAGCACAGATACAGCTTGGCCTAGGATAATGTACATCAGGGCACACATGGGCCAAACTGACAGAGCTTCTGGGGCAGTCTCTCTTCTCCAACTCTGAACTACACCAGGAGACCCAGCTGAAAAGTCCTCCTTTTCGGGCCTTAGGTGTTGCCCCATTCACATCCCACCTGCCTTCCCCTTTTATACCCTCCCTCCCTCTCACTGCCACTCCTGGCATTCTCACCAACACTCAGTAGTTACGGAGAGAGCCTGGTGCACCTCTCTGGACAGAGAATGGAGACTACTTGGGCAAATGAAGGACATTAACCCAAAGGACACGTCAAGATTACTTTTTAAATCTTGCTACTAAATATCTTCTGGGATTATCTGGGATTATGGTGGTATTTGTAGAAAAAGCATCCCCAGACAAATGCTACATAAATTAATACCCCTGGGTTTATAATTTCCCAACAGCTTCTTACTGATTCGTTTTTCAGTTAGGTAGTGAGTCCTACACCTGGTCACTTTTAGTTTTCTCAGACATCCTTCCTTTGCATGTGTAATAATCTACAGACCAAAGCTCAAGGAGGGGAAAATCCAACATGATGGAACTAGGATGAAATATTTTGTCATTTACTACCCTTCGCCTCTGAGTCTCCCCAGCCATTTATCTGTTTTGAGGTTTGAGATTTTATACACACACACACACACACACACCCCTCCTGGGCCCCCCTGCCCAAATCCTCTGGTTGGTGGAGCTGGCAGCAGAGCCCTAATCTGGAGATCTGGAGGCCTGGCTGAACCACTCCAGAGAGTCAAAACCACAGCCAGGAAGCATTTGCACAGCACTCTCCTGTGCAAAACGCAGAGCGGCACAGCGAGTTTTCAGTTTTAAACCTAATTCTCACTCCTCCAATGCAAACTGCCTCCTCACCTGCTTTTAAGGGTGTCATTTCTACAGTGAACTTCCTTGAAAACTCACTCTCCTTCTAGTGGGTCAACTTCTAGTGAGTCTCCTTCTAGTATACCCTTCCCCGTCTTTCCCTTTCACCTGGCAACAGAAGACATTTTCTGTCCCCTTAGAGCACACTGGCATTACACGCAGCTTCTGGGGGAATTCTTCAAAGAAACAGAGTCTTGCTTGATCCCTGACCTACTCACACAAAGAGTCCACAGCAGGAAGGCCCAGTTCTCAGCCGAGTGAGTCCCAGCATTACCACCCACCAAGCACAGCTGCTCTGCTAATTTTAGAACTCTTTGAGAAGCCACCTGACTTCAAGGCACTTGGGAGATACACATCACACCCTATCTCAGGAGTTGATCTGGGGTGTGGCCCACTCCTTGCTTTTCACACCCAAAACACCTTTGTGAGGTAGAAAAGTGACTTTCAGGGAGGCTACTCTGAATAAATGATAAAAAGATAAAACAACCCTCCATCAGCTAGCAAACTGCAAATTCTTTCCACCTAGTCGAGCCCCCAGCATTAGACTGGTCTGTCCATCGGCCTGATCTCTGCCTGGGCATCTGGGTCCCACCTCCCATTCCACATGTCCGAAGTGGAACTCACCAGCTTCCCCCAGACCCTTTCTTCCTGTCTGCCTGTCTGAGGCATTTCCAGTTTCCCAAGTGAGGACTCTCAGGTCAACCCTGACTACCTCCGACCTCCTCTCCAGTCACTAAATCTTAAAGTTCAAACTATTTTATCTCCTGAACAGGTGTTCATAAGCTTCTCCTCTCCATCCCCACAGCCTTTGCCCTCCATCAGGTCTTCTTCAGCCCTCACCTGCTCACTGCAACAGTTGCCAGCAGGCTCCCTGCCTGCCTTTTCACACTCTAAGTCCAACTACCAAGACCATTTTTCTAAAACCACATCTATCTCTGGCTTAAAACCCTCCAAGGTTTCCTGTCAGTTACTCCGTGCTATCTGCACATTAAAATCACCTGGGCAGCTTTTAAGAACATGTCAGTGCCCAGCTTCCATCCCGCAGAGATTCCGATTTAACTGGCAGGGTGGGAGGAGGCATCCATATTTCTTTTTGAAATTCCCTAGGAAACTGATGTGCAGTCAGGGATGAGAACCACTGACCGCCAGGATCAAGTCCAAGCTCCTTCCCATGACACCCAAGACTTTTCTTGACTGGGCCCCTGCCCACCTCTCCAGCCAGCCTCACTCCTAGGCTCTCCATGCCTTTATGTTCCAGCGACACTGAACTGCTTGCATTTCCCACCATCATACCATTCCTCATGCTGTTCCCGAGGCCTGAAACACCCTCCCTACTGGTCCAACGTCATCTTCTATAGAAATCCATTCCTGACCACTCACCTCAGCAACTTCCCTTACTCCCCGGTGCTCCATAAAGCCTTGGGTGTGTCTCTGGTACTGAACATCCACACTCTGTTAGGGTGATTTACGTATCCGTCTTCCTTGAGCAAAAGGGAGAGGTTATTTACATAGGGTTACTTCAATCCATTGTTTAGACATATTTAAGATGTTTCTAGATTTTTTGATACTGTAAATTATAAATACACTGTTTATGTCCTTATACATTGCACACACATTTAATTGCATATGAGCAATAACTAACATTTACAATTTTGATAGATATTGCCAAATACCCTCACCTTCACTTACTATGGGTTAAATTTTCTTTCGGGCTGTGCCAACTTGATATGTGTGTTTTTTTTTTTAAAGGATTCTTTAAGAAAATGCTTGTAAAGAAAAAATATCCATCATTGCCCAATACAGAGTGTATTTATTGGTCACAGTCCAAAATATATCAGGTCATCACACAGTTCTTCTAACCAAGATTGTGTAACTCAGGGTTGTAGTATTTCACCCCAGTATCCACTTACCAGAAACTACTATTTATTGCTAATTGTCAGTGTACATCTAGCAATGAAAGCCCAACCCTACTTATAGTAGGACATGAAAGTCATCTTATGACATAAAATTGCTATGGTTCATAGTACGAGGCAGTAACTAAAATGTTCATCCCTGTGATTGAATGACCAGAAAGAATGCACCATGGTTGCAAAGCTCAGCTGAAGATTGTTAGAGACGTACATCCTCAGGGCCAGGCAGAGGCCTCACCACAATCCACAGGACAATTAAATGCAGGAGTGGGCAGGAGGGGTCAAGGAATGGTCTGGGTATCAGTTGAGCACCTTTCAAAGGACTGCCAGTGGTGGGCCTCCTGGGAATGAACACTCCCAAGTAAACTGTGCTTCTTTCATAAAGAAGCTCAGGCCTTTCTGAGCTACTGGGTTGGTTTGTTTGTTTACTTGTTTGCTTGCTTCTTTGTTTTTTAGGCTTTGAGTTATGAGCCAAATCCAGATATGACTGCATTGCCCACATATCCATTCAAGGGATAGGTTTTAAATCATCATGCTGATAGGAAAAATTTTTTAAATGACTTCATTATCTCAATATGCCAACAAATAAATCAAATCAACATTTATTCCTTTTGAAAACTCTAAATATTTTAACAAAAAGCGTTTCTGTATTAAAGTTTCTTAAAAAAACCAAAACTATGAGCCAATGTTATATAAAATGGAGAATCCCTTCAAAGCAGAATCAGAGCCAGTATGCCCCCTGCCCCTCATTGCACTCAGCATGATATTAAAGGGCTGACAACAACGTTCTGAGAAGGGCAAGAGACAGAGGCACCTACACAGGAAAGGAATAATTAAAGTATCTTTGAGAGACGATATTATTACATACTTATAAAACCCAGGCAGCAAGAGGTAACAAAGAGCTATGGTGTATAAGACAAAGCCCCCAAATTTGGTGTTATTCTTTATGGTAGTGGTACACATAGAAAAAGAGATTCCATTCTATAAGAGTAACAAAAATCATAAATTCTTGATTGACTCAACTTGGAATAAAAAATATTTATCTAATTGAAAGAAATGTAAAACACCATAATAGGAAAAGTAAAGGGAGACCAAAAAATGGCAAAATGTCCTTGCTTCTGGTTAAGAAGAGAGTACAGTAAAGATAATATATCTTAAATTAGTATGCAAATTTAGTGTAATTAAAGTTCCCTAAAGATAATTTATACAGCTTGACAAATAATGTGAGATTAGTCCAAAAGAAAGAGCAGTCAAGAATAACAAAATTTTTTTAATTTATTGAAGTATCCTATTAGATTTTGAAACATATAGCAACTAAATCTTTATGAAAATTGTGTGGTATTGACATCAAAACAATGAGAAGGGGGGGGGGAATCACTAATTGAATAAAATAGATATTCCAGAAACAAATTCAACAGCTTTAGGGACAAAATATATTGGGGGAGGGAAGGGAGTATAAGCATTATAACAATAGATGAAAGAAACATTATTTAAGCAAAACTGTAGGAAAAACAGGGGAATAATTATATATACATATATGTCATACTTAGAATGAATTATTGAGAAAGTATCTGGTGTCTTGACTGTTTTTGGTGGTTTATGGTTTTGTGGAAGCTTTTTTTTTTTTTTTTTTTTTGCTGCTGTGGACTCATCAGCAAAGAGCAAAGACTGAAGAGAATTTTCCCCTTACCCCTCGCAGAGAAGGCCGCCAGCCTCTGTGTTCCTGTGTTCCTGGCTCCCAAGGGACGCATTTTGTGTTTTAGGATCAAGGCTTTGTTTGCGAGCACTGGTTCCCAGGCAGGAGGAGGCTGGGGTGGGGGAGGTGGGGGGATGAGGTGTCTGGAGTTGGGGAGAGGCTTGATGCCAGGCTGAGAGTGGTTGGTTCTCTGGTTTGAGGTCACTAGGAGAGGGGAACACACAGTGCCCAGGGGGTGGCAGGACCTTGAGTGGGGGAGGGGATGGCTGCAGGGATATCATCAAGGCCAGTCACCAAGCCCCTCAGCTCGGGAGCAGCTGCCATGCTGTCTGGCCTGGTGAGGAGAGAGGACGGCTACGGGGCCTACCAGCTGTCGGGAGGTCTATGCTCACCGGGGCGAGGAGCATCTTCTCTGGTGACCAAATGCATTAATGACAGAGGCCTCTTTCCCCATCTTCCTAGACCGAGAGGGCCCTGAGGGCCTGGTACAACCTGGGGAGGCAGGGGGCGAGGACCCCCTTCCTAAATAATTACTACTGGGCTCAAAGAGTTAATCCTGGCCTACAAAACAAAGTGATTTTTCTTGCACCTTAAGCACAGTGGAACAATTCATAACTATTACATGCATCCTACGTTTTGATAAACCCAGATGGTTCAAAGAATAAACAACAACCGCAAACTATTTTGAAAATTAGAAAACAAGCCAGTATATTTATTCCAGTGGTGGAGGACAGATACATTTCTGGGGTCAAAAAAATAAAAAACAGGAGATTAGACAGAGGGATCATGGAAAAATATACAGCCTGACTGGTACTTAGAGAAATACAATCACATGGTATACCCAGATTGCCCCAAAATGGCCTGGATTTATTCTAACTCCGGATCAACTATAATTAATCCATAAGTGACTATTAACAAAATGTTTTAATTACAGTGGTGTAAGCCCAGCAGTGTAATCTGCATTTTTTACCAAATGTGATGTAAACATTCGTGCAGACTCCAAGTTATCAAAGGACTTATTCAGCTTGTGCAGTGTCTCACCAGAGGATGCTTTCTGAAGCAATGCTGAAAAAGGGTCTGGGCCTTCCGACTCTTATGAACCAGCCACTTAATGCTCTCACACCATAAGATGGTTGCCAAGCCCGTGGCCATGAAGCAAAGCCGAGCTAACCTCCCCAGAGGCCCAACACAAAACCTGGGTCTCCTTAGCATTATGTTAGAAATTCAGCGGCTGGCAAGGGGTCAAGGCTAAATGACCCCACAGTGTGGCCACCGAGACGTCAAGGTGAAACAAAACCAACCCTTCCCTCTCTCTCTCTCTCTCTGTTGAGAGAGATTTTAAGATTATAAGATATTGGCTCATGCAATTATGGAGGCTGAGAAATCCCACAATCGGTCGTTTGCAAGTCAGGGACCCAGGAAAGCAGGTGTAGTTCCAATCCAGGCCTGAAGGCCTGAGAGCCTGGGTGGGGAGCAATGGTGTAAGTTCCAATCTGAGTGCAGGAAAAGATCAGAGTCCCAATTTAGACAAGGTTAGGCAGAGAGCAAATGTGCTCTCCCTCCACCTTTTTGTTCTATTCAGGCCCTCAACAGAATGGATGGTGCTCACCCACGTTAGGGAGAGCAATCTGCTTTACTCAGTCTACTAACTCAAATACTAATCACTTCTGGAAACACTGTCACAGACACACCCCAAATAATGTTTAACTAGATATCTGGGTACCCCGTGGTCCAGTCAAGTTGACACATAAAACTAACCATCACCCATGTATGTAGGGGTTCAGCAGGGACCACCCATCTGCCTAACACTACGGTTGTGAAACTAATCGCCCATGTGTGTCTCATTAGCAGGCTTGGCTAAAAATTGTAATTGAACCAAACTTCATGATATAGTTTTCTGAGTTCCTCAGATTTAATTCCACTAAAATTTCAGAATGAAACGTGGACATCGTGGATTGCTGACAAAAGGAAAAGAGGTGTGAATAATTCCCCGAATGTCCTTGACTCAGATTTGAGTCACATGGATTTTCATTCAATACCATTATCACTAAAAACCAGCACTGGTGGTATAGTGGTGAGCATAGCTGCCTTCCAACACCATTATCACTAAAAATAAATGAATGTAACTTACTTGAATTTCTGATCACATGGTTCACTACTGTAAAAACGTGATTGTTCCTGCTCAAATTATAGAGTCAAGCAGGCCAAATCTAAATATGTAATAAAAATAATTCTTTCTTTTTTTTTTTTTTTAGAGAAGGTCTCTTTTTTTTTTAATTAATTAATTTATTTATTTATTTTTGGCTGTGTTGTGTCTTTGTTGCTGCACACGGGCTTTCTTTAGTTGCAGTGGGCGGGGGCTACTCTTCATTGCGGTGCGCAGGCTTCTCACTGCAGTGGCTTCTCTTTTTGTGGAGCACGGGCTTTAGGCATGCAGGCTTCAGTAGTTGTGGCACGTGGGCTCAGTAGTTGTGGCTTGCGGGCTCTAGAGCTCAGGCTCAGTAGTTGTGGTGCACGGGCTTAGTTGCTCCGCGGCATGTGGGATCTTCCCAGACCAGGGCTCGAACCCATGTCCCTTGCATTGGCAGGCAGACTCTTAACCACTGCGCCACCAGGGAAGCCCAAAATAATTATTTCTTATACCTGCAGTTTGAGTCAACATTATGATTAGACCACTAATGACCTTATGTGTGCTGGTTGTTGATCTCTTCCAAGTGTTGATAATTTTATTTTCCCTTTCCATAAATGATGCTCCTTCCTGTGGCTGCTCAGACTATTTCCCTTTAGGCTGTGGCCAAAGATGAAATTCCACATTTAGTCAATTGGAATGTTGTTACCATCGGGGTAATGGCAGAAGCACTGAATTTGGTGCTGTAAGACCTGAATTACAGTCCAGGCTACCCCACTTACGAGCATGTGACCTCGTGCAAGTTACTTGACCACACAGAGCTCTGGGCTCTCCTTCATGAAATGGAAATGATAATACCTGCTCTGACATTCTTCCCTGAGGCTTGCAGTGAGGCTCAAATGAGATATTATACAAAAGTCTTTGTAAAGCATAGACTGCCATCAACTGTAAGGTATCATGATTGGCATGCTCTAGGAATCAATGTGCTTAAACCTGGAGTGTATTAAAATCACATGACTCACTGGCGTAGAATGTTCATTTCTAGGCCCTGTTCCCAGGGTCTAGTTTAGTAGATTCTGGGTGGAGCTTGGAGATCTGCATTTTTATCCCTCAACCCCATCAACACCACCCTTCCCCTGTCATGTGATTTGTATATGAATGGTCTAGGGATGACACTTAGAGAAATACTAATGTAAGGGTAAAATAAAACACTTCAGAAGAACTTCAGGAATGGCCCTTCAGAAGAATAAGTTAGGTCCCGACAGTTTGGGATTAAGTGTCACATATCTAATTGTTGTAAGTGATAAGCTTAAATAAGTTAATGAACTGACGCCCTGTTGGAAGATGTTACTCAAATAAATTTACTACAGAAAAAATAATATTTACTGTAGAATTGCTGTTACAGTTGGTTGAAAATAATGGAAAAGACTTGTTTTCCACTCTAACTTAGCTTCCTCTAATCCTATTTGGGGCCAGTATTTCTGGTTTCACTCCTTCTCTGACACGATTTCTGTACTGAATGAATGTCCTCCTTTCCATCTGGGGGAGAATAATGGAGTCCTGTCATCTTAACAACGTTGTGCGCTGAGCCATGTGGGCATGCCACAGGCCAGATAGCTGAGGGAGAAACAAAGCTTCAAAGATTCTGGCAACCGCTGGTGCATCCAAGATGGGAAGCAATAGAGCTGTGGTCTCTCAACAGCCACAGACTCAAATGATAGCTATTTTGTCATTCCGAATAGATTGCACAGGGTCAGCCGTGGGCTAAATTATTAAGTCACTGAAATTGACTTTGATGTTTCCCCACTATCTCCACTTCCTGGTCACTCTTATTATCCCCGTCTCCTCTCCTGGTCAGGGACTCGGGACCCTCATTTTGATATCCCACCATGCCCTCTTTGATTAGCCAGAACTTGGAAACTTTTTCTTTTCTATGACATCACCCCAGCTGCCCACTTTGCTCAGTGTCCCTGGTGTAAGAGGAGGTAGTGGCGGTGCGGGGGACTGGGGAGTGGGACTTTATTCCGTCAGCATATCTGTGTTGTGGTTTAATGTGTCGCTCCCCCTAGGTTACTGAGGACTTTCTGGAAAGATATTTTCATCCCAAAGAATAGAAATTCCCGGAATTATAGGCACCTCAAGTAGCCTTGGAGGAGGGGTGGGGGATAGAAGAGAAATTCTCAGGTAGTAGCCCTCCCTGAGTCACACCACCCTGGGCGGTAGTACGGACAAGCCATGCACATTTCCAAGGGATTTATCTGGGGACTCCATGGATCCATTGTTTGGACTCACCAGTAAAATGACTCCCTCTCGCCCACCAGCCTCTTTCTGTTTCCTGAAATAGGGGGGCTACACATTTCATTGACTCCTCTTAGCAGCCACACAAGGAAGGTGTTATGCTAACCCCCTTACACAGTGAACCATTGGATCCCTTCAAGGACAGTATAAACTGTGAAGGTTAAATTCATCAATGCCAAGAATTGACTGTACTGACCCTAAATGAATATACTGTACCGAATTTAAAAAGAAAAAATACACCACCTCCAGCGGTGGACCCTGATCGGTTCAAGTCAATTAGTATAAGCCCAGGTCCCTTGCCACAGTGATTGGTTTTATCAGAACTAAGCCAATCATTTCATGGCATTCCCCTGGCTGCATTTGACCTTATTAAGGGCAGTGAAAAGCAAGAAGATGTCGGAGGGTTTCTGGGAAAGGAACTACATTGTTTTTATGGGAACGCTTCTGGATGTCACTCTTTCTCTCTCTGAAAATTGATAAGGAAGCACATATCGGTCTTTTTGTTAGCAGCCATCTTGCCTCAGCCATAGGATGAAATCGACACCAAAGGCAAAACAAAGAGCTAGAACAAAACTGATTCGTTGATATTACCACGGAGCTGCTGAATCAAATTAACACTGAAGCCACCCTACTTCTAGACTTCGAGCTATGGGAATATATGAGTTAGAATTAGGTTCAGTTGCAAGTAACTGCAAACCCCAGGAAAAGTGGCTTAAATAAGCTAAAGGGTTATTTCTTTCTCAGGTTTAAAAAAAAAAAGTCCAGGCAGATAGTCCAGGGATAGTATACTTTCCATCTGGTAGCTCTGCCATCTTAACACACAATGTCTTCCCCTGTAGTCCAAAATGGCTGCTCCAACTACTGCCATCACACCTGAGTCCAGTCAGCAAGAAGGAGTAAAGGGAAAATCACTTCCCAGGAGACACACATAACACTGTTTACATGCCAGAACTTAGTTATATGGCTACACCTAGCTTCAGGTGTGGCTGAAAAATGTCTTTATTCTGGGATGTCATACATCTGGCTAAAAATTGGGGGTTCTTCTGGTAGAAGGGGGAAATGAATCTTTGGGGATAACTAACATTCTCAGCCACTGTGTGTCTTGCTTATTGTTTAAGGAAGTTTGAATTGGGTTTCCTGTTATTTACAGTCAAACACATCCTAATTGACACAACCCCATAAACCCGCCAATTACCCTCCGTCTCCAATCACATGCTGATGGATAAAAATAAGAAGCCCTTCACTGGGAGCATCTCAAGGTCTTTCCTTGTTTTTCTTCTCAGGCTTGGGACAGCACCTGGCACATAGAGGCACTCGATAAATATTTGCTGAATTGAACAAAATTAACTAAGAAGATTCAAACAGAGAGAGTTCAGTAGAATCTTGGCATAATGACTTGTCAGCTCTGGCCTTGGGCAAACCATAAAACCTTCTGAGCCTATAAATAAGAGAAGTAATACCTACCTTCAAACATTGTTATAAACATTAGTGACAATGTATGTAGAGCGCTTAGCACAATTCCTGGCACATACCCACACAGTTGACACACACACACCCCATGTATAAAAATTTTTTAAAAATTATGATTACGTACATTATCCATTTTAAAGGAACCCTGAAGTTAAGAAAAGAGGGATTTTGGCAGTGTTTCAAACACCCACAAACTCTACTGGCTATTATTCATTCTTATTCTTAGGAAAATATTACTGCTGAGTTCAAAGGAAAGAATACTTTGATGAGATTTTCCATTAACACCCTGAAGCCTTCTTAGATATTGAATATTTAGTGAGTAAAGTGTGAATGAATCAGAACATATGTATTGAATTTATCTTGGAACCCTGTGTGTGTAAAACCTAACTACAAAACATGCTTTGCATTCTCTTGCTGTCCAAAGGCTGGAAAAACAGCATGACATTCTGCTGAACCCGAAATGACCTTGAACTCAGCAAACAGACCAAATTGATGGAAGAACCCGGGGTTATTTTTCAGGGTCTTTACCATATTAAGGGATGTATAACCGCTGTGATTTGGGATCTTTTGTGTTTGTTTTCCTTGGTTTGACTCAGAAACCTGAGGGAGAAAACAGAATCATCCTCTTTGTCCTCCGTCAAGGTCTGAAAACAAAGATAGAAATGTTACCCCTGTGAAGAGGGCCTCTTATAAGCAACGGGGCCTCACAAATGTGGAAAGAGTTGAGAGTAAGCTTTTAAGTCCAAGCACAGATAAAGCTTGTAGTAAGAGGAGCTGAAAGACAAGAGTGAAGGGGAGTTTAGAATGTTAACGGGAATCAACTGGTTCTCCCCCGATTTTGGAGATGAGGAAGTTGCATCTCAGAGAAATGACTGTTCTCAGCAGGGTGGGCAGCGAGCTAACAGAGTAGGGACGGCAAGGCAAGTTTCTCGTTCCAAAGTCCTGTACACTCTGGCAAGAAAATGTTTAAAAAGACAAGAAAAGAATTTTTAATTTTGCAAAGGCAGCATGTTGGTTTTAAAGGGTTGGTAGCGCTTTAGAGCGTGCGAGGCACTTTGACACACATACTCACACATACTCTCATCTGACCTCACAGTGACACAGGACGCCGTTAAGCCCACTCTGCCCGGTTTTGCAGAGGAGGGAACAGAGGTTAGGTGATTTTGTAACTGTGCAACTCAGACTGGGACTTGAACCCACAGTCTTTTTTTTAATATAAGTTTATTTATTTATTTATTTTTGGCTGCTTTGGGTCTTCGTTGCTGCGCGCGGGCTTTCTCTAGTTGCTGAGAGCAGGGGCTACTCTTTGTTGCGGTGCGCGGGCTTCTCATTGCGGTGGCTTCTCTTGTTGCAGCTCACGGGCTTCACTAGTTGTGGCACACGGGCTCAGTAGTTGTGGCTCGCGGGCTCTAGAGCTCAGGCTCAGTAATTGTGGTGCACAGGCTTAGTTGCTCTGCGGCATGTGAGATCTTCCCGGACCAGGGCTCGAACCCGTGTCCCCTGAACTGGCAGGCAGATTCTTAACCACTGAGCCACCAGGGAGGTTTCCCACCTCCGCAGTCTTTTAATTGAGATCACACACCCGGTCTCAGGACTTAATGAAACTCAGGATCTTGATGTCTCATTGCAGAAAGAATTCAGTGAGAGACAAAGCGATAGGGAAGAAGTGGATTTATTTAGAGAGAAACACTCCACAGATGGAGTGTGGGCCATCTCAGAAGGCGAAAGGCCCTGAAATATGGCTTGGTTAGTTTTTATGGGCTGGGAAATTTCATAGGCTAATGAGTGGGAGGACTATTCCAACTATTTCGGGGAAGGCGCAGGGATTTCCAGGAATTGGGCCACCACCCACTTTTTGACCTCTTATAGTCAGCCTCAGAACTGTCATGGCACTGGTGGGTGTGTCATTTAGCATGCTAATGCATTACAATGAGCGTATAATGAGGCTCAAGGTCTACTGGAAGTCAAATCTTCTGCCATCTTGGACCTAGTTGGTTCTAACCAGTTTTTGTCACGTCCTATGGCTATGTCATTCTTTTAAAGGTTGTGCTCTGCCCCTTTCCAAGCTGCTCGGAGGGGTGCTGACTCCAAACACACCTCTCTTTCCACTCTGCACGTATGTCAGAGACAAAATAATCTTGTTTCTTTCTTTTTTTTTTTTTAAATCAGTTCAAGAGGAGTATTTTTTTTTTTTTTAATTTTATTTATTTATTTATTTATGGCTGTGTTGGGTCTTCGTTTCTGTGCGAGGGCTTTCTCCAGTTGCGGCAAGCGGGGGCCACTCTTCATCGCGGTGCGCACGCTGCAGGTCTCTCACTGTCGTGGCCTCTCTTGTTGCGGAGCACAGGTTCCAGATGCGCAGGCTCAGTTAATTGTGGCTCATGGGCCCAGTTGCTCCGCGGCATGTGGGATCTTCCCAGACCAGGGCTCGAACCCGTGTCCCCTGCATTGGCAGGCACATTCTCAACAACTGCGCCACCAGAGAAGCCCCTCTGGTTTCCTTTTAAAAAGAAGAAGGAAATGCTAGTTTCTTGTTCTGATACGATCAATCTCCATTTGCTGACTATCTTTAAGGTTAAAAAGTCCCCTTTGGGGCTTCCCTGGTGGCACAGTGGTTGAGAATCTGCTTGCCAATGCGGGGGACATGGGTTCGAACCCTGGTATGGGAAGATCCCACATGCCACGGAGCAACTAGGCCCGTGAGCCACAACTGCTGAGCCTGCGCGTCTAAAGCTTGTGCTCCGCAACAAGAGAGGCCGCGATAGTGAGAGACCTGCGGCCTGCGCACCACGATGAAGAGTGGCCCCCGCTTGCCGCAACTGGAGAAAGCCCTCGCACAGAAACGAAGACCCAACACAGCCAAAAAATAAATATAAAAATAAATTTAAAAAAAAAAGTTCCTTTTAAAATGAGATGAAAACATTTCCAGATTTTTCTTTATGGGGAGGTTACTGATGCTCTAACCTCTGGCCTGATAAACATAGGAGGGGGTCCGTTCTGACTCTGCCACAGCCTGTCCGCCCTGGTCTCCCTCTCACCTCCCTTGCTGGGCCCTTCTTGCCTCCTCGCTGGGCAGCCTAGTAGATCATCAGCCCCATCAGCCACAACATTCCTGAAACACTGCAAACTGCTCAAGACTCAAGTTGACGTCAAATGTCAAAACATTTGTTGTCACAATTGTCGAAGTTCTGACAGATGGGCTCTAAACCTTGTGGAATTGTTCCTCTCTCTAGATTGACTGAAAGTAGAAATTATCCCATTTTTTTCAAAGGGCAAATCCTCTCTATTCTCTCAAAACTGTAGGCCTGTTGAGGCTGCTGGACAGCCCATCGAAACATGAAGCTCTTTTCCCCAAAAAATGGCAGGGCTGGGGCTCTGTCCAACGTAGACTTTGCAGTATTGACCATTGATTGGTACTTTCTCCCCTCATAGTGATGCTGATCTTTTTTTTGGCTTTTAATTATGTTAATCAGAACCAGTGATGTGCTGGAGCTGGCGTGTACCAGCTTACAAGAAGTGATCCTTAAATTTCAGGAATTTTTTGAGCTAATTTGTTAAAAGCAACCATTATTATGAATTAAATTATATAAACTTACAATTAAGTTATATGAAAAACAAATGTAATAAATGCTCAAAATGTATCACTTCCTAATTATTTTACTGGCTTTATAAAAACTAATATATAATATCTATTCTCTTGAGATTATTTGGGTCTATTATATCTGTTTGGTGGAAATACCATAAGATGGTGTGCCTCTTCCCAACTCTGTGTTTGGTGATGTCACATTGATATCTTGAAACCAACCATGGAGGGAGAATTTACCCCATAGAAATTGGAAAATATGACAGAAAACACTATAAATCAGAATTTCTTTATTTCAGGGAGTCTTTTTTTTATGCCTTTACCAGCACTCCACTGAGCAGAACCACCTGCAGATCCCACAACATGAATATGTCAACATCACTGTTCTTAGTGCTCTAGCAAAATCTTGTTTGAAATACCAGCCCCCAAATCAAGGAGTGAAAAGGATGACCTTGAAGGAAGAAGTGAGTGTTAAGTGGTGTAAAACAAAGGTGCACTGGGACCCACCCGCTTCCTCTTTCTTTTAATATAGATCGTAATGGCTGAGACCACTTTCAGATAACATAGACACACCCTCTGCCAAAATTAACTGCAGCTATAGTCAAAAAGTAGAAAGAAAATAGTGCTGGTAGCTACTCACTTTCAAAAAGAAAGGTTTAACCTCAGCCTCCGAAGATGTTGCACAAAGACTACTGTCTTGAGAAGGCAGCCCCGACATTTAAATAATTAATATCAAACAAGTCCACAACATGCCTTCAAGCCCTTCCGTGGTACTTTTGTGTCTAATTTGTCCCAACAGACAAATAAATTGGGAATAAATTATTCTGGTAGCCCAGAGGAAGGGAGCAACTGGCTGGTGAGTTTGGAGGATGAATGGGGGGTGGTGGTGCCTAGCCCCTTCCTCTCTCTCCCTCCCCCCATTGGCAGCAAATTCCCATTAGGGACCAGATGTTCTCAGTTCCTCCTTGCCCCACTTCTTACAGAAGCCTGTGCTGGCCAGGTATTGCCTATGATGGGGTGTGAAAGGCTGCCTGATTCTGGGGTTCAGACCTGGAAAATTCACTTGCCCACAGAGACCAGGCACATTTCCCCAAAACAGATTACTTTAGCTCCCATTTGCTTTACCCCTTTGTCTTATTTCTCAGTTGATTCAAACCCAGTAGGAAAGAGGGTATTAACTTCAGGGCCTCTCTAACCCATCAACAGGCAAGGTTGAGGTGGCTTAGAACTCAGTCTTCCAAGGACATTACAAAGAAATTTCTATGGCTGCAGTGAGAAGCTGTCGACACTTGCCCACAATATCTTTCATGTTCAAGTGTTTGAACGTTCTACTATGCAGACGTTTGGCATCTCATCGGAGCCCTGGCTCATGTTGGCTCAGCTCCAAAACTTATTCCTTGAGAAAATCCTGGCTTTTTTTTAGACATATCCCCGGCTCACAGCACAGCTCCAGGCAGGGATGGGGAGGCCTTTGATCAAAACAGGGATCCTGGCCAAGCCCTTTAAAGTTTTACAACTGGGCATTAACCCTCCTACCTGCCCACCTGGGTTTCAAAGCAAATGCTCTGCTCATGACAGCAAAGGATTCCTGGATTCCAGATCTCACTAGAGAAGATAATTTTGAGTTGTTTACTATCCCACTTTTCTGAAAAAACCCAGTGAGATCATCTTATTTAAGGCTAATATTTGCTATAGGAATGTTTATGGAAGATTATCTGGACAAAATAGACACGTGACTATCCCTACTGCATTTGCTATGGAACTCTCATTGAAGATGCCATTCAGAGTATGCTCCAAAAACTTCTATCTGGTAACCCAAGTGAGGACTATCTCGGATCTTGTGCTAGGGAAAGTTCTTCTCCCCTGAGATGAATGAAATGCTTCCTCCTCTCAGATGATAATTGAAGTACAACTTTTCCCTCCTTGTCTTGGCTTATAAGGAGGCTACAGCTAAGCCTCAGCCTTCAAGGTCACTCATAGATGCTCTATCGACCCTTATAGTTGGGGTATCTCCCTTGTGCCTGTTAATCTTGCTTTCTCCTCTTTATTCCTTCCCTTTTATTGATCTTGATATATTTATTCCCTTTTAAGGTCATTTTAAAATTCTTTTGCAGGGACTTCCCTCGTGGTCCAGTGGTTAAGACTCTGCCCTCCCAATGTAGGGGGCCTGGGTTTGATCCGTGGTCAGGGGAGATCCCACAGGCTGCAACTAAGACCCAGTGCAGCCAAATAAATAAGTAAATAAATATTTTTTTTCAAAAATTCTTTTGCAAAGAGGCGAGATGTAACTAAATACAATGAAAGGATTCAATGATTGCTTGAGCTTGGTAGGGTGGGGTGGGGTGTGTGGGAGGGGAGACAACTGCAAAAGGACATAAGGGAAATTTTTAGGGTAATGGAATCACTATATCTTGACTGTGGTAGTGGTTACCTGCGTACATGCATTTATCAAAATCCATTGAAGTGAACACTTAAAATGGTGCATTTTATTGTAAGTAAATTAAACCTCAATAAAGTTGATTTATTCATCCAACTAACATAATGTTTCTATTATCTGCAGGCACTTTGCATGGTGCTAGGCAGAGAGAGTGCACACAGTTGTGTAGGTTGTTCACTGAACAGTGGTACATGGCCAAGGGACTAGGAAGGGCTGAAATCCATCCCATGCCTGGCTCACCAAGCCAGGTGCCCAGCAAGGGGCTGGGGCTTCTCAGAGGAAGAAGCAGCCTTTTCTGTTTTGGAAAAGGCATTATATGTATATGGGTTCCTGGAAGCCTGGTTCTGAAGGCATATTGAAAAAGAATATAGACAAATTCCTGCCCTTGTGGAGCTTGTAGTCTAGGCGGAGGGGGTTAAAACAAACAGTAAACATATAAGATAAAGATAAGTTGTAATAAGCACTGCATAGAAATAAATAGGATGATGTAATAGAGAGTGTTAGGCTTGGGGAGATACTCAAGTCGTCGGGAAAGACTTCTTAGAAGATGACATTTCAGCTGAGGCCCGAGTGATGAGGAGCAACCAACCTTGCAGAGTGTGGGAGGAAAGCAACCCAGACAGAGGGAACAGCAAGAGCAATTTCTCAGGGGCAGGAGAACCTGGCCTATTCATGGATCAGAGAGAAGGCCACGGAGCATGTAATAAGCAAACTGGAGAGGGGCACAGGGGTCAATAATGTAACTAACTCTCAAAAAGTTAGACAAAAGCCTTGAGAAATGGCTCAGAATACTAACTGCACTACAAAACATTTTATTTCTCATAGATTTTAGAGTTGCAAGAGACCTTACAGATAAGATAGTCCTTTAATCTTCCCCTATGACAAATGCAAAAAACAAGGCCCAGCTCACCCTGATAACTGATAGCACAAATAGGATTAGAACTCAGGCTTGGCTTCAATTCAATTCAACTAACATTTACTGATTGCCCTCCATGTGTCGGGTACTATTTTCTACCTGTCAGTCTAGAGCTTTTTAGGCTTGGTAGGGTTGAATAACAAGAATGACCGAATTGGTAAAATTCTGCTGCTGAAGACATGTTAACATAAGAAACATCTTCCTTTAGACGGCTGTAGGGGTTTAATCAGATGAGTATTTCACACGACTTGATTTTTGCCTTGTTTTTAAAATTGTTTCCATTCCTGAAAGTGAGATACATTTTTTGAAAGATGCATGTTTTAAAGCAACCAGTTCTGAAGCTAATCCTATGTTGACAGCTGTAGGAATGAGAGGACTCTTAAGGGAATGCTGGGTGGGAAGTAACAAGGGTAAAATCACGGGTGAAAAGCGTTGATGATCAATCAAGGGAATCCCAGTATCATCTTTGAAATCCAAGAAGAGCAAGATTGGGATGGAAGCCTTGCAGGGAAAAACTCAGATCTCACAACCCAAGCCACGTTCCAGAACACGATGTCAGCTACCACATTTCCTTCATCTGTCTATACTCACTGCCTGGAAATGGCAGGTGAAGATGACAGCTGCCCCTCCCGAACCATACCTTTATCATTGTTAAACGATTTGTAGGCTAGCAAACCCCAAAGTTCTTGGAATTATATTTTCCCTCTGTGATCTCTCTTTTCAAAAAGCTAAAGAAACTACAGCCAAGAAATGAAGCAGCGGCCCACAGAAATACACCACGAAACCACCACTTCCCCCTCTATCTCGTGGAGTTCTAATAGTAACAGAAATGAAACCTACCATCTTCAACACAAACTTGAGCATCCTACTCGAGTAGATAAAAAGCTAATTAAGAAACCAAGGCTAGTATTTTAAGAGATGTTTTCCGTTGAGTGTGAGGGATTTTGTTTTCCTTTTAAAGAAAGTGCATTTCTTGTTTTCATCTGGGAGCTATTTTCCTAACTGACCCCTAATCCATAGATGTAACCTCCTGGCAGCCAGGTCTACATTAAACAGCCTCACCTAATCCAAACTCATGCTGGTCCTTTCCGTGGAAGAGATTTAAGAAGTTCCAGTCTCAGTCTGGGCTGACCTCCTACTGGGGATGCTGTGAGCTCTTGTACAATTTGCTGTCCAGCACTTCCTCCTCTTCTGGAACTGCCCCATCCCCTCCAGTCACAATGCAGTTTCTGGAGAGACCCATCTCCTAGCACCCACCTCTCAGGCCACATTTGGTTGGTCCAGCGGTAGCTGACCAGGAACCTTAAGGCCTTCAGGCAGCATCCAGTGGTGCATCTCTGCCTCCCTCTTGCCCCGGACACACTAGCTTTCTCCGTTGTTCATCCAGGTGACAGAAGATGGCAGTTTCTCCGAAGTTAACACCCTTGTTTGCAAGCAACAGGGTGTCACAGAAACCAACAACAGGATTATAGATGGGCCTGAAGTGTAATGAGAGCCGAGGGCTTGAAGCAGAGTGTGAGCAAGAGTCACTTCTGTCACTTCTCCCTGTTTCTATCTACATATCTGTGTCAGTCCTCTCTCACTGTAGATGAGCTCTCTCTATTGCCCAATCCACTATGTAAATCATGTCCACAGCCAACAGTTCTTGGTTTGAGAAGAGTTACAACTCCTCAATTCAAGAGAGCAGTTATACTGAGGTGGATTCTTAGTCTAATTCCAGATTCCTGGGAAAGCTCTTTGATTGTTTCTCCATGGGTGTTATCGGTATTTTGGGCAGGGCAATTCATGTCATATGGAACTGTTCCATGCATGGCGGGATGTTTAACATGTTGGCACCTGCATGTTAAATGCCAGTAGCACCCCGACCTTACTGATTGTGACAACCAGAAAAACACATCCACCCTCTACCAAATGCCCCTTCGGGGGGCAGTATCACCATAGTTTGAGAACCACTGCGTTAGACATTTCAACTCAACCTGGTTCAGTTTGAGTTCTTATTCCCAGAGCATTCTAATACTGGTTATAAGTGGCTAAATTCTGAGAGGAATTTCCCTTGGAATACATCTTAGAGGACAGAGGTATGTGTACCCCAAAATGAAATTTTTCATTTCTTTATGGTTCTGAGTCAGCTATATTTGTTTCTGAAAACAAAAAGCACTTAGGTTTTTTTTTAAAGTCACATCTTGCTTCTGCTAAATAGCTGATTTATTTTTCTTGCACAATGACATGATGGTGAAATCAAGGATGTGGTAAAGGCTTGTTTTCGTTTTTTTTTAAATCATGTAGTTAGTAGTCAAAAATGGCAAATATTGACTTGTGAGTTGGCATTCTCCTTTAGACTTATACAACCAAGTACAAATGCAAGTCAAATGTCCCTCCTTCAGGTACCCCAGGGACAATGGAGTGGGAGGACCAGGAAAGAGAGAATCTGCCAACTAAAGCAGTTTTTTCCCTCATAGAAACCTAGGTCTGGCCATGACCAGCTCTGCCTACCCTTCTCCCATTCTCTGAGTTCAAGGATGGGATCCTCCTTTAGCTCAAGGACCATAATATGGGCATGGTTAGACTCCTTACACACATGGCCTAAGACGAATTAAGGTGGGTGGTGGGAAATGATGAAGGCATTGCTTTAAGGCAAAAAATTTAAATTGTTATTATGACCCTGGAAAATATGACCCAGAGCAACAGTGCTAGTACTCTTAAGACTGTTGATATTCCTAGGCTCTAGCTTGGAACCTGTACTGTCACAAAAGTGGAGACCTATCATAAAGTCTATGGTCCAAATAAAATTTCAATTCGGTTTTTGAACCAATGTGATAAACTAAGAAGTCATCTCTGAAATAATGCTATTATAAGCAGCTGGGCCCTAGAGTGGAAAGAAAGTGGACTTAGGTGGTAAGACATATGGATTCTAGAATAAAAAAGAATCCATGAGTGAGTCCATACTGATATGAATGAATGAATGAACGGGGGAGAAGGGGAAACTTTTCCTTACAGTAGGAATCTGACTAATAAATGTAGGAGAAAGGATAGAATTAGAGTCACCACTTTGCAACCACCACATTAACAGTTGCTTCAGGTACAAATCATTCATGGATGATAAAATCAGCGGGTGAAGTATGATTAGAAATAAAACTACATAGTCTCAAGGTTTCTCCTCACAAGATACTTATTCATTACAGAGGGATGAAATGATAACTTTATCATGGGAAAACCCAGCAGATTGCATCTTAAACAAGGGATCAAGGTTCCTATCATTAGAAATGGAAAAATGGACCTCATGTGCCTCCTGACATGATACCCTGCGAAGGACACTATATCACCGCTGTGCTATTTGTGCCAAAACTGCAGAACTTGAATTTAATTATGAAAAACCATCAGACAGCCTGAATCTAGGGACATTCTTCAAAATAACTGGCCTGTACTCTTCAAAAGTATCAAGGTCCTAAAAACAAAGATAGACTGAGGAATTTTTCCTGATTAAAGCAAACTGAAGAGACATCACAACTAAATTTGTGTGACTCTTGACTGGATCCTGGTCCTATAAGGGACACTAGTGGGACAATTGACAAAATTTGAATAAGGTCTGTAGATTAGTTTATAATATTGTTTTAATGTTGATTTCCTGATATTGTAATTGTACTCTGGTTACGAAAGGGAGTGTTTTTACTTTTAGGAAATACATGCTGAAAATTTAGAGATGAGGGAAAGAGAAAGAGAGATTAAGATTCTAATCCTAGCTCTGCCGTTAACTAGGGGACCTAGGACAAGTTATTTATACGCTCTGGGCTTTGGTTTCCTGTTTGTAAGATGAAGAGATTATACTAGTTCGGTGGTCCTCAAGGTGTGATGAAATAAAACAACATCATCTGGAAGTCATTAGAAATGCTGATTCTCAGGTCCCGTCCCAGACATGAATCAGAAACTGTGGGGATGGAGCCTGTGTATTAACAAGTCCTCCATGAAATCCTGATGCGTGCTCTGGTGTGAGAACCACTGCCCTAGTCACCTCCAAGGCCCCTGTTAGCCTAATGTTAGCTGATGTTCTGTGGTTCTCATTTGTCTCTCCTACAGAGGACAACCCTTTCTCATAAAAGACACTTCCCCTCTCCCAGTTCATTCATCATTGATTTGGTGCTGACAAAGGGCTGGCCAGGAAGCTGGAAGTGCTGGAACTTTGGAGAAATAGTTCTCCTGGGCATTTAGACACAACCTCTGCTTGCAATAGGTACAAATTAAACATAAAACATTTAATAATCCTACTTAGCTCAGGAAACATCAAAGAAACCGAGTGATGCATAATTAAGTTCCACGCAGTGGCTTATCTTTCTTGGCCTCTTACTAAAATACTTGAACCAGTTACTTCTAGGAAGAATGGGGCTGTGAATCATTCTGGAGAGTTTCTATTAGTACCTTTAGAAAAGTTTGCCTCAGCCTTCTCTTCAGGATAAATGTTTCTTGGATTACTCAGGTGGTAAGAATCTCTCCTAATGCCTTCTAAATACTTCTACAAACCCAGAGTTAACTCTTGTCTGTTAAGAGTCCTTAAGCTGTGACCTAAGAGAGTGTTAAGTTTGCTTCTGACTGGCTGATTAAAAACAACAAACAGACAAAAATCTCTCCCATTCTTGGTTTACCGGTTACTACTGGGTTCCTATCACTGAAGGTTTTCCGCTCACATCCACACCCTTGTCTTCAACACCACCTGACTCTCAAAGCTACTTTTTCAGTCCTGACCTTTCCTAACGTCAATTTCTGATTTTTTGTTGTTTTTACATTTTTATTTATTTATTAAACAGATATCATGCATATTCATTTGCTTCAAAACTCAAAATATTAAAAAAGGTATACAGTGGAGATCTACATGACCTTCTCTCCCTCCCTGCCCTGCCTCCACCCTCCAGGTTCAATTTCTCATTTTTGACAGTTTTTAGAACTGATTCACTCTATCCAAAACGAATCCATCATCTTCTCTACCATCCTGGACCCAACCCCTTTAAGCCTCTTTCTTTGTCTTCAGCTGTAAAACGGGATAATATCACTTTCCTCATAGGGTGTGTATATCCCTCAGAGAACCAACACTTATAAACTTTACCACTGCCAAGCACATAGTAAGCACTCAGTAAAAATTCGCTATTGATAACATAGTTATAATAATAATAACAATAATAATAAACTCTCCCTAAATTGAATATTGATGTATGGGCGTGCCTTTTCTCCCAGTCTTCCAAATTGGCAACTTTGGAGTTCACCTCCCTCCCCCCACCCCCGGCCCCTTCTCCTCCGTTGCAGATATTTTGGCCTCATCTACCTTTATATTATTCCTTTCTTGGTGGGATTTGCATGGGGCAAGAAGAATCAGGAACAAATTCCCTAAGAGGCTGCCCTGTTCTTGCAAAGACTCTTGGACGAGGCTGCTGAGGAGATGCCGCCTGCCCGTGGGTCACGCACCTTTGCCCCCAAGCCCCTTTCAACACGAACTCTCCCCACCTCCCTTCTGGGATGTTGCTGGTAATTAGTAGTTCATTCCTGACATTGCTATTTCCCCCTGGGCCAAATGACCGAGGTTGTTATATTTTAAAATGTAAGGTTTCCTGGCTCTCTTTAGTGCATTTAATCCTGCCATCCTTGGACTTCCACAAACAAAGGCACAATTCTCATTTTCACAATAAAATAGGTAAATAAATAAATATTAGAACCAATCCTTCCATCTATCAAAATTCTAGTGCTTAAATCTCAAGGACAGCTAACTTGGGACTGAGAGGGGCGTGGGTGAATGATGGATGGCCCTAGGTCAGCATTTTGTTGGAAGGGAAAGGATGTGTCAGGGCTCACATTTCTGCATTCCAATCTGTGTTCACCCAATCATATTTTCCCCCTTCCCACTCTTAGCAAACGGGTATTTCACACTAAGGGCTGCATTTAAATCTCATTGTATGAGTCACTAAAAAAGTTTTCATAGTTAAGCCCTTAAATTAAGAAAATCTCTCTCATCTGCATGATAACAACTTGGAAATGAGTGAACAGACCCCCTCTGCTCTTCCCTAAGCCATATTTGAGCCTAGTAGAGTAAGACTTCGCTGAAATTGCAATTGATCAGAACACTTGCAATCTTGCCAAATAAAAGAGTTAAAAGAGAAATGCCTTAACCAAAGCTAAAACATCTGCCACCTGATTGTAACATTTCATATTTGATTTCAAGGAACATTAGATTTATTATGTCATGTACTTCAATTTTGCAGCAGATGCTTCCTCTGCTGGAAGATATTGGGCTTGGGCATTTCCTCCACCAGGAAGCCTTCCCCTCTCGTGGCCTCACTTATTTTCCCTAGGTTCCATTAACCAGTATTATTGTGGGTGTGAGGGGCCCGAGCTTGGGCCTGTGTTTTAGGTATTCCCCTCTGACCCTCCTTTTGACTGGCCCCTCCTTACAGGACAAACAACCCATGGACCAAGGGGATGTGCCCATTCAGAGACTGGACCTTCCTTCCTGGACCATAGTCTGGGTACTCAAGATTCCAGAATGTTCCTTGAATGATCCTTGAATGGCCTACAGCTCTCCAGCCTAGGTCCATCCTGAAAGTGGACCACAGAGCTGGCAAACACACCCTGAGGGATGCTGAGAGGTGGCTGGGCAATGGCTATTTGCTGCTGGGGAGAAGCTTGGATATGCAATCTGGGGGGTCCTCATGCATGTGCACCTAACTCTCAGGGTTCAGGATGGAGCTGGGGTTGGGAAGCCAGGGGTAGGAGGATAAGGTAGGAGGATAGAACATATTGTATTGATAGTTTGTTAGCTAGGTTTATAATTTTAAATACTTAGTCTATGGGCCTTTCTTTATACTCTTGTCCTGGGCCCTGCAAATGTTAAAGGTGGACCTGTTCATAACAGCCTGGGAATATCTCTAGGTTTACAATGCTAACATTGTATAATCATCTGTTTTCATGGCTGTGGTAGTTGCTACATACTCTCCCCCCCACCCCCCAACCTCAGGGCCTTTGCACACACTGTTCCCTCTCCTGGAATGCTCTTCCCCATGGATTCCTTTAGCCTAGTAAACTTTTTTTTTTAATTGAACTATAGTTGATTTACAACACTGTGTTAGTTTCAGGTGTACCGCAAAGTGATTCAGTTATACATTTGTATATCTATATAGCTATATTCTTTTTTTTTTTAATATTTATTTATTTATTTGTTTGCACTGGGTCTTAGTTGTGGCAGGTGGGCTCCTCAGTTGCGGCTCAAGGGCTCCTTTGTTGCGGCAGGCATGTGGGATCTAGTTCCCCAACCAGGGCTCAAACCCAGGCCCCCTGCACGGGGACCGTGGAGTCTTACCCACTGCGCCACCAGGGAGGCCCCCTATATTCTTTTTTTTATTCTTTTACATTATAGTTTATTACAAGATACTGAATATAGTTCCCTGTGCTATACAGTAGGTGCTTGTTGTTTATCTGTTTTATATATGGTAGTGTGCATCTGTTACCCATACTCCCAATATATCCCTCCCTCCCCTTCCCCTTTGGTAACCATAAAAAAACTCCACTGTTTTCCATGTCAGTGAGTCTGTTTCCTTTTTTTGTAAATAAGTTCATTTGTACTATTTTTAGATTCCACACATAAGTTATATATATGATATTTGTCTTTGACTTACTCCACTTAGCATGATCATTTCTAGGTCCATTCATGTTGCTGCAAATGGCCTTATTTCATTCTTTTTTATGGCTGGGTAATATTCCATCATATATATACACCACATCTTCTTTATGCATTCATCTGTTGATGGACACTTAGGCTGCTTCCATGTCTTTAGCCTAGTAAATTTTTATTTATCTATCAGACCTCAGTTGAAATATTTTCTCAGGGACTTCCCTGGTGGCACAGTGGTTAAGAATCTGCCTGCCAATTCAGGGGACAAGGATTCAAGCCCTGGTCCGGGAAGATCCCACATACCACAGAGCAACTAATTCCGTGCGCCACAACTACTGAGCCTGTGCTCTACAGCCCGCAAACCACAACTACTGAAGCCCGCGTGCCTAGAGTCCATGCTCCACAACAAGAGAAGCCACCACAATGAGAAGCCTGCACACCACAACAAAGAGTAGCCCCCGCTCGCCGCAACTAGAGAAAGCCCGCACACAGCAACCAAGACCCAACGCAGTCAAAAATAAATAAAATTTTAAAAAGAAATTCATTTTCTCAAGAAAGTCTTTCCTGACTTCCTACATTAGGTCAGGCGCTCCTGGTTTTTCACTCTCACATCTCTCAACACTCTGATAAGTCTGAGGGGAAAGTACAATAGCAATCATAATAATAATAGCCATGTTAGTGATAATAATAAAAAACAAATAGCCACTGATTACTTACTAAGTACTAGACCTTTCGATAGGTGCTTTACGTATATGATCTCATTCATTCTGCGTAAGAAGCCAAATGAAATATTATCATTCTCGTTTTACAGATGAAGAAACTGAGGCTTAGAAAGTGTGGTAGACTATTGTACTGCTGGTCCCCACATGAATCAGACCTCCCAGTATTCACATCCTCACAGACTTCCCTCCCACATTGATTGCCTGCTGACCCAGGTGATTTGTTTTGGCCAATGACCCATCAGCAAACATGACTTGCTGATAAATTCTTGCACATTGGAGCTTATCTTCTTGGAACCCGGCCTCCATTTAAGACTCTCAGACCAAACTAATGAATAAAAAGAACCACATGGTGAGGGAGGCCCAACTGGTTCAGCATCTCAGCTGAGCTCAGCCCCCAGCTGACCCTGCAGCTGAATGCAGCCACCGTAGGCAGATTATAATTATAGAATAATATGATAGTATAGTATACTACAAAATGTACATAGAAATAGATCATTATTAGAGGTTAATTTGCTGAAGAACCCAGAGCTAATAAACGATAGCTATGAATGCAAAATTTACAACTCTTTTCAACCTATATAACTTCTTAGCCCAAGCTATCCTCTTCTGGACACTGGACGGGCATCGTGACTGTGTCTCCCCTTCTCTGGCTCCTCTCCTGGTCTACACCGCACTTGCCTACCCTCTGGTCAACTCAGCTTCCTCTGGCCATGCTGTCTTGCATATATCACAGGTGACACAGGACTACTGGGAACAGCAAAAGTCCCTGGAAGGTGGGAAGCTTCTCATCGCAGTGTGAGGTTCCCCAGGGGAATGGGTTCTCTCCAGGCCTGGGTGACCCCTACACCCCCTGCGCCTTCCCCCCAGGGGAATCAGGTAGGCTGAATCCACCCCTTCTCTCCCCTGTGTCTCCAGGACTCTCTCTCTTCAGGCCTGTGGCCTCCCCTTCCCCATTTCCTTGAGCCAGATTTACCCTACACTGGACTGACAAACTTTTCTTGCTCCCACTAAGATTTTCTGGCAGGCATCTGCAGAACTGGCCCTTTCCATTCAGAGAAGCAGAGGGTATAAGAGGCAACAAAAGTGCTGGTCCTTCCACTCATGCACCCACCAGAACTATAAATGTTTTCTAGTCTCAAACTAGAAACCAGAGGGGAAGAACACCTTCTAAAGAGAGAAATACAGTGAGGATAGCTGAGGCCTGGAGAGTGACTGGCAACATACGCTTCAGCCAAATTGAGATTTGAAAAATCCCTTCCCAAGGTCAGGGTTTCCTAGAGCATTTGCCCCTGGCTGATCCTTCTGTCTCCCAGAAAAACATGGGTTACTTTCCTGTTTGTTTGTTTTTTTTTTAAACAGCATTTTCAAGATACACTTTACATATTAGAACATTTACCTATTTCAAGTGCAGTATTCAATTATTTTTAGTAACTTTACCAAGTGGTGCAACATCACTATAAATCAGTTTGGAACATTTCTATCCCCCCGACACAATCCCTTATGCCCTCATTCTGTTCCCATCTCCAGCCCCAGGCAACCACTAATCTAATTTGTCTCTATAAGTTTGCCTTTTCTAGACATTTCATGCAAATGGAATCATATAATATGTGGTCTCTTGTGTCTAACTTATTTCACTGAACATGATGTTATTAAAGTTCATCCATGATGTAACATATGTCAGTAGTTTATTCCTTTTTTATTTCTGAGTAGCATCCATTGTATGGATATACCACATTTTATGTATCCCTTCACTACTTGGTGGACAGTTAGGTTATTTCCAGCTTTTGGGTCTATGAATAATGCAGCTATGAACAATTGCACGTGAGTCTTTGTGTGGACATATATTTTCATTTCTCTTAGGTAAGAGTGGAATTTCCAAGTAGTTTTGTGTTTAACTTTTAACTGTAAACTGCCAAGCTGTTTTCCAAAGTGGCTTTACCATCTTACATTCCCACCACCAATTGTGGGTTCCTTTTCCCTCTCCACATCATGGGACAAGCATCCTCTTATCTTTGATCAACTCCCAGATTCTTTATTCTAAGAATTAATTATGTCCTGGAGAATGTTTCAGCTATGCTCTCCTGGGTTGAATTATGCTTTGTTCTCTGTAATGACCTTAAATAGACAGTTATGATAGTTACACTCAATATGCACGTGTAATTATTTATTTAAAACACTTAGTTTTTTGGGCTGCCTCCAATAACCATTTAGTTTCTGACTGTCTCAGGGGATGGTCGTGCAAAAGTACTTATGCAAACTCTGAGGCAAACAACAGTGTACTGCTCTGAAAATTTACCAGGAAACTGAACTCCTTGAAAGTAGACTTCAGAAGAGTGTAACCTCAGGTGTTATTTTCCATAAGAGGACATTGGCCCTAAATGTGTCCACATGCAACTCACCAAGGTGAAAAGCCAATGTGAAGGACATATGTATAGGAAACCTCAGAGCCCAGAGGAAACAAGTTTAGATTTGTATGAAGGTATATACCAACACATCTCACAGATTTAAGACATTTTTTATTATGCAACTATAGTCAAAGAAATTTTGGTCAGAAATCCTAACTTTCAAAAATCCTACTGGATTTTCTATGTAGTAGAAGGAATATACATTAAAAAATTTGCTCAAAGACAGAAAATATTCAGAGATTCAGAAATGAAACTCGGGCTTCCCTGGTGGCGCAGTGGTTGAGAATCTGCCTGCCAACGCAGGGGACATGGGTTCGAGCCCTGGTCTGGGAAGATCCCACATGCCGCGGAGCAACTAGTCCCGTGAGCCACAAGTACTGAGCCTGCGCGTTTGGAGCCTGTGCTGCGCAACAAGAGAGGCCGTGACAGTGAGAGGCCCGCGCACGGCGATGAAGAGCGGCCCCCACTCGCCACAACCAGAGAAAGCCGTCGCACAGAAACGAAGACCCAACACAGCCAAAAATAAATAAATAAAGCGTAAAAATTAAAAAAAAAAAAAAAAAAGAAATGCAACTCAAGCTGCTTTCGCATCTGAGATGGCCCCCTCTCTGTCTGTGGAATGTGTGTCTCTCTAAATAAACCCACTTCCTCCCTATTGCTTTGTCTCTCACTGAATTCTTTCTGTGGTGAGACGTCAAGAACCTGAGCTTCATTAAGTCCTGAGACCAGGTGTGTGATCTCAGTTAAAAGACCATGGGTTCGGGCTTCCCTGGTGGCGCAGTGGTTGAGAGTGCCTGCCAGTGCGAGGGACACAGGTTCGGGCCCTGGTTCTGGGAGGATCCCGCATGCCGCAGAGCGGCTGGGCCCATGAGCCACAACTACTGAGCCTGTGCCCCGCAACAAGAGAGGCCGCGATAGTGAGAAGTCCGTGCACCGTGATGAAGAGTGGCCCCTGCTTGCCACAACTAGAGAAAGCCCTTGCACAAGAAGCGAAGACCCAACACAGCCGTAAATAAATAATAAATAAATAAATAATTTTTTTAAAAAAATTAAAAAAAAAAGACCTTGGGTTCAAGTCCTAATCTGAGTCAAACGGTTTCACCGTGACTCCAGTATTATCCTGATGTCAAAGACAAAAGAAAAGAAAACTATGGACCAATATACCTACAGAGATCCTCAACAAAATACTAGAAAACTGAACCCAGCAACTTATAAAAAGGATTAATTACCAAGTGGGATTTATTCCAGTAATGCAAAGTGGATATAACATGTGAAATTCGATTAATATAATATACCATATCAATAGAATACAAGATAAAAACCACATGATCATCTCAGTAGATGCCAAAAAAGCACTTAACAAAATCCAAAACCCTCTTGTGATAAAAACACTCAACAAACTCAAGATAAAAAAGGAACTTCCTGACTAAGGGCATCTATGAAAAAGCCACACCTAACATCATAATTAATGGTGTATATCAGTTTCCATTGCTGCTGTAAAAAAATTATCATGAACTTAGTGGCTTAACCAAAAAATAAAAATAAAAAAGAAATGAAACTCAGGACAATTTGGGTCTAAAAGTTGCCATTGAGGCCTTGGTAATAGTGAATGTGTTTACTTACTCCCCAGGGAAAGGGATTGGTGAGGTCACAACTGCTGTCCCTCAGGGTCATTTGCATAAGAACTTCAGGTGCCTGAAATAGCAAAAGTCTGCTGGACTAAGACTTCTAACACTGAAAATGGAGTATTTATAAAAGAAAATAACTGACTGCTAAGGAGTAACACAAGGGAGTTTCTTTGTGGTATCCTGATTGTGGTGTTCGTTTCTCAGTCTACATGTGTATTAAAATATCATGGAACTACACACACACACACATAAAGAGTGCATGTAAAAACTAGTGAAATTGGGCTTCCCTGGTGGTGCAGTGGTTAAGAATCCACCTGCCAATGCAGGGGACACAGGTTCGAGCCCTGGTCCGGGAAGATCCCACATGCCACAGAGCAACTAAGCCCGTGCGCCACAACTACTGAGCCTGCGCTCTGGAGCCCGCGAGCCACAACTACTGAGCCCATGTGCCACAACTACTGAAGCCCACGTGCCTAGAGCCCATGCTCCTCAACAAGAGAAGCCACTGCAATGAGAAGCCCGTGCACCGCAACAAAGAGTAGCCCCTGCTCGCCGCAACTAGAGAAAGCCCGCGAGCAGCAACGAAGACCCAGCGCAGCCAAAAATAAAATAAATAAATTTATAAAAAAAAAAAAAAAAACTAGTGAAATCTAAGGTCTATTCCTGAGTTTATATTATACCAATGTAATTCCCTGGTTTTGACCTGTGCTGTGGCTATGTAAGGTATTTTCATTGGGAAAAGTTGGGTGAAAGGTATGTGGGAACTCTATGTACTACTTTTGAAATTTCTTGTACTTACATCTTAAGCTATTTCAAATTTAAAAGTTATTTAAGAAAGAGAGAGAGAGAAAGAGACAGGAAGGAAGGAAAGAGAAAGGAAACAATGGATCCCTTCTGTAGTCATCATGGATTGGAGGTAGGGGAAGGGTGGGGAACAGTAAGGTACCTCCTGAATCTGAACAAAGATCTCTTCTGAAAGGAAATTATGAAAAATTAACACAACAAACCCACCCTAAACTGGAATTTATATATGGGGAGACTAGATACATAAATAGATAGATAGATACACAGATAATAGACATAGATATAGATATAGATATAGATATTCTATATATATAGAAAGACTAGGTATAGTGTAAGGAAACTCGCACGTCTGCATGCGGGGGTCTAACTTCTTGTACTGTACCTTTATTTAGCAAGAATGATAACAGAAGGAGATTAGCCTTCATTGTGTCTGAAAGCAAAGAGAACAAACATCAAGAACTGTCCACAGCAGAGGGCCTGGATTGACTGTTCCAGCATCCTTGGCAGGGGTACTTCTCAACGGAAACGGATGCATCAGACTGTCATAGTCTGGCGACAAGAGCTATTAAGACTATTCTCTAATTCCCTTTGCTACGATTCCATTCTCAGTTTTAATTGTGCTTTGGCTTTTCATGTAGCTTTTGTATAGAAAGATAATGAGCTGATTGGCCAATGCAAGGGTTTTAGTTCACTTGACATTATTTCTTCTTCATGAATTAATAATTTAACATTCTGGTTCACATATCAATATCTTGTGGGTTTTATAAGTATGAGTGAGCAACTAGAGCATGAGTTCTTAACCTAGAAACCAGGGATGGGCTTCAAGGGATCCATTAAGCCCTAAGATTGTATGCAAAAACAAGTGTGTACTTGCAGTGTGCATTTATCAAGGAGAGGGGTCAATAGCTTTCGCTAGATTCTCGTAGAGAGCTTCCAGTCTGGATGCACTGGCAAAATAGAATTTCCGGGTTTATGAAACTTATCTTCACAGAACACACTGGGAATGTATTCCCGTGCTATAATTCTTTTTGACATCATTTTAACGACTTCATGGGATTCAATTGCTTGAATTCATCTTCTAAGATTTTAAAAGCTTCTTCACTAATAAACTCCGAAGGGTTTAATCTTTAGGTGAAATGTTGCCTTATTTCATGAATAGATGTCCAAATGTGAGAAGGAATGGCAATCACCACTATTAACAGCTAACATGGATGAGACTCCAGCTCTGTGCCAGGCAATGTGCTAACTTTGTATATGAAATCTTAACTGTGGGCTTCACACAACAGTCCTGGGAAGTGGGTATTATGATTTGTGTTTAATAGCTGAGGAAACTGAGGTATGGAAGTTAAAGAACTTACCAAGGTCACTTTGCTGTCAGTGTGGAGCCAAGTAGACAGCCACAACTGGCTAGCCTTTCCCCCAACCACAGGACTCAATATCTTTATCCTTCAAGCTCTACTTGGAGGCACTTTCTCCTTGAAGCTTTATTCCCACCCAAAATTCTCTCTCCCCTCGTGGAAGTCCTCTGGTTCTTCAGCTGATTCTAAACAACCCCACTTAGCACCATGAGAGTATTAACAACCTCAGGGTCAGCAAACTTTTTCTGTGAAAGGACCAGATAGTAACTATTTTAGGTTTTGTGGCCCATATGGTCTCTGTCAGAACAACTCAACTCCGCTGCCCACTGTAGTGCAAAAGCAGGCACGGAGAAGACACACGTGAGCAAGCGCGGCTGTGTCCCAATAAACTCTGATTGATGGGCATTGAAATTTTTATTTCATATAATTATCATATGTCACAAAATGTTATTCTTATTTTAATTTTTTTCCCACCATTTAAAACTGTGAAAACCATTCCTAGCTCATGCCCTGTACAAAAACAGGAGGCAGGTGGATTTGATCAATGGGCCAAAGTTTGCCATTGCTGCTCGGACAGCATCTTATGTGTTCCTACTTTCTACAACTAGATAGAAAACCACTGAGCCTATAATTATACCTTAACCTTTTCTTATTCTCTATAGTATCTATATGCAGGGCTAGACCCATAAGTAAGGGCTCAAAAGATACTTGATTAATAACATTGATGCTTCTCACCCTCAGAGCCATAACCAGGAAGAAATAACAAGTCCATCTCAAAATAGGCGGCATCTTTATTATCTTCGCCCTTTTCCCTCCCTAACGAAATTCTGGCTCTCTAAAATATCACAGTGAGTTTTCGGTTCTGAGGGCTGATAAGAAATACCCACGTGCTTGGCTAGCTTGAAGGTCAGATGGCATCTGGGCCTCGAGCCAATGAATACAGCTGGTGAAAATTCAAGCTGTCACACACTTGTTGCTAGCCCTGGTTTTCTAGTTCTTTCATCGTGAATTATTAGATTATTTATAATAATGAATTGCTGTATGAACAATCATTTTTAAAACCATAATCCTTAACCCAAAAAAATGTCATGACTTGATGGGCTAAATTTAGGACCATGAGAACCACACTCTAGGTCTGGCTGCCATGCATCTTCTCTGGGCCTTCCTTTCCTCATCTGTAAACAGAGGGTAATAGCCCTGCCTCCTATGTGACGCTGGGCTGATTGGGGGACTACCCTGAAGATATAGGAGTAATGGTCTGTCAGCTTCTCCATTTACTTTGGTTCAATCATACTAAGTCATGCTCGTGTATGATATCATAAGACAGAGAAATGTGCTGTGCTGTTATGTGTAAGAATAAAACTGTTTTGTTTTTTTAGTTTGCTTTAAGGCCATATCAACAAGCTATGAAATCAAGCTGATATTTACTACTAAGTACACATTTAAAAATTATATAACATATGCCAATGAGCTTTTATTGTTTTACCATTTCAGTGTGAAATTGCTGAAACCAGAAACTGCAATTACAGCAATCTTTTTGGTCCGATGTCATCCTGCTGAATAGCATGTGAAAGCAGGAGATTCATATTATTCTTTGTTAAAGATGGCCCATGACACGGTTGTCAGGATAGAATCTTGCAAACACTGCTAGGCACCATGTAAAATTCTAGGTGTTTGAAGAGCCAGCTGTTCTGCAGGGCTTGGATGTTATTCTGATTTATTTCTAAAAGTTTGGGTTTTTTTAAGACAGTTTTCCACTAGAGTTAGTTTTCACCCACTTTACAGATGCCTTAAAATAATCTGGTGTTGAAAACTCTTCCACAGCTGCCAGCTTGCCTATGACGTGAGGAGGCTAGTCCCTCAAGGGTGAAACAGCACTTGGTGCAAACAAATGTTTAAAACCGGTGACGACAGCAGACAAAGGAAAGCTTTAGCACTTACATATTAACTATAGCAAGGAGAGATTTTTCCAGTCAGAAACCTCTCAGCATTCTGTAGGAGATTGATGATTTACTGCTCCTAAGAAGACAGCAGTCTCATACATGGTATATAGTAAGAGGTGGAACAGAAATCGACTCACAAAAGATGTTCTTTCAAACCTCAAACTGCAATTACCATGGAGGAGAGGAGGGGGAGTTCAGCTTTGCAACTGGTGCCTCAATAGTACATCGTAGGAAGCAGCTGCTTTCTGCTCCCCAGTGCTGCCTCATTCCATAGATGGGGCAGATGACGCCTGAGTACACAGAATTTGTGACATTTGTTGGGTGCTTATGGTGCCTGGATGAAGAGTGCTTATAGGAATGTTAGCTATTACTAATTATTATTATAATACTACTGTGGCAGGAAGGTCTAAGCAGCTGTTTTGACGTGAGAAGCTTCCAAGCATCAGTGGTTAACACAATTTTGGTTGGCTCTTACAATCAACTGTGGTCATTATGGTACCTCCCCAACATACCCCAAGGAGTAGTTTGCATATTTCTATGTGGGTTGGTCACTGAATCATTAATCAAGAATTTAACCACTGGTGTGGCAGATCTTGTTGGTGTTCCCAACGTGGTTCATCTCTCCCTCCACCTTCACCGATGGTCTCGGGATAGAAAAGAAAATATTTTCCCTCAAATTTGGATTCACACTACCTGAAATTGAAAAGCCCAGGACATGTTTTCACTGAATAAAGAAAGCCTTTAGTTAGCCTAGGAGTGAAAATGGAAAGGAGAGGAAGAAACACATTTAGGGGAAGTCTCAGGTTAATTTATTTTAGCAATTCCCGAGCCCCCACTATATCCATTGGAGATATAAAGATACAAAGCCGTCAAGGAGACTCAGGCTGGGAGGGATGGACAGACAAACTGACAAGCTCTGTAAAAAGCCACATGTGCAGTGATACATGTACTAAGAACAATAGAGGCACAAGAGAAAAGGAATTTTCGGTCTGGAGGGGAGCAAGTCGGTCAGAAAAAGTCAAAGCAAGGGATATGAGCTAAATCTTGAAAAATGGATGTGGTGGATCCTCCAAGCTCATAAACTGCCCATCTTCCAGGGAAGAGCAGCAGTAGGAACAAGAGTGTGGAGGTGAGAAACCAGCCGGCACTGTGATCAAAAAGAAAACAGAGTTCTCAGAAATGCCTAAATCCTGTGGCTATATGCTCAACAGGACCACCAGTCTCCTGCCCCAATCCTGTCCAGGACCTCTTCATGCAGCACCTCGGTGGAACCTTCTGGCTCCTTTGAATTGCTGTAGCAGCTGACTCTTCGTGCCATTTATCTTGCACTCCCACCCCATCATTTCAGTGTACCCCTCATACCCCTTGGTGAGCAACTTGAGGGCAGGGACTCAGTAAGGGAGTGTCGTGCTTTAAGCTTCATTATTATTCCATTTGAATTGACCCGCTCAGTTTGATTCACTGTGGTCTGTGTACATAGAGACTCATAGTAGGCTTTTTTTCTGTTGTTATATTTTTTATTTTGAAATTTAAAGTTTATAGAAAAGTTGTAAAAGTAGTACTTGAAGCTCCCCTATACCTTTCGCTCAATTTACCGATTGCTACCATTTTATCACATCTGCCTTATTCTTCATACACACATACATTAAAGTTTTTTCCTGAAACGTTTGAGAAAAAGCTTCAGACATGATGCCCCTTACTCCTTGATCCTTCAACATGTATTTTGTATTTCCTATAAACAAGAACATTCTCCTACACAGTATAACCATCAAGATCAGAAAATTAACACTGATCCAACATCCATATAATTCACAGATCCTATTCAAATTTCACCTGTTGTGACATAGAAAACAAACTTATGGTTGCTAAAGGGGAAAGTGGGGGAAGGATAAGTTAGGAGTTTGGGATTAACATATACATACTACTATATATAAAATAGATAACTAACAAGAACCTACTGTATAGCACAGGGAACTACTATACTCAATATTTTGTAATACACGTAACCTATAAGGGAAAAGAATCTGAAAAAGACTATACATATATATATTGTATATATAAAACTGAATCACTTTGCTGTACACCTAAACTAACACAACCCTGTAAATCAACTATACTTCAATAAAAACAAAAACAAAAACAAATTTTACTTGTTGACCCAGTAATAGGTCCAGGTCCTTTATAGTTATCATTTCTCTTTAGTCTCCTTTATTTTGGAAAAATTCCTCATTTTTTTCTTCTTTTTCATGACCTTGACATTTCTTTTTTTTTTTTTTTTTAATATTTATTGAACAGCTACGCTGTGCTAGGTGCTGGGGGTATAGCTGTAAATAAGAGAAAGTCCTTGTTTTTTGTTTTTTTTTTTTTGTTTTTAATTAATTAATTTATTTATTTATGGCTATGTTGGGTCTTCGTTTCTGTGCGAGGGCTTTCTCTAGTTGTGGCAAGCGGGGACCACTCTTCATCGCGGTGCGCGGGCCTCTCACTATCGCGGCCTCTCTTGTTGCGGAGCACAAGCTCCAGACGCGCAGGCTCAGTAGTTGTGGCTCACGGGCCCAGTTGCTCCACGGCATGTGGGATCTTCCCAGACCAGGGCTTGAACCCGTGTCCCCTGCATTAGCAAGCAGATTCTTAACCACTGCGCCACCAGGGAAGCCCGACCTTGACATTTCTTGAAGCACGTAGTTACTTTACAGAATGTCCTGCAGTTTGGGTTTGTCTGATGTTTCCTCGTGATTTATGTATTTGCAGTAAGAATCCCTCAGAAGTAATTCCTTGCTCTTCTCATTGCGCCATATCAGGAGACACATGATGTCAATTTGTCCTGTTACTAATTTTCTTGTTGCATTTGGTGAAGATGGTGTCTTACAGGATTCTCTGCTGAGTCATTCCCAACTGTTTTGTGAAGAAATGCCTTTAGACTTCTATGGTAAGATAGGGCTTTCTTTCTCCTCCATTTATTCGTTTAATTTTTATTATTGTAGACTCATGGATTCCTATTTTATTCAAATGGGTAAACTCAGTAACTATCATTACTATGATACTCAAATCACCCCAGACTTGGTCAGTGGGAGCTCACTGAAGGCAGCTCTTTTGTCTTTTTGATATGTCCCCATCATTCTCTGAGCATTGCCTTAGTTTGTGGTACAAGATGGTCCTGTCTCACCTTTTATTTCTCCTACCCCAGCCCTAGAGTCAACCATTTCTCTAAGGAACCCTGGTTCCATTAAATGGAGAATAACATTTAGAAGCCCAGTTCTGCAAGAGAGGTGTGCTTAATGCTACCGGGATATCTTTGCTTCTAGCCCTCTCAGCAGATAGAACTAGGAAATGTAAGCATATATCTATCTACATATGTGTATGTGTATGTACATGTATGATATCTATGAATACACACACACAAACATCTACACACATTTATACCTATTTCTATATCCATGTCTGCATAAAGCTATGAGTTCACATTGATTCCTCCACTCCCAGTCTAACACCACAGGATTTATTCTAGCCTTTCCCTTTTCCATATTTGTAATTCTTCTGACAGCAAGAAATCCTCAATGCATTTACTTATTTGCACAGTCCTCCCTGTATGTCACCAGTCTCCCAGCTGCACTTGCCAAAAGTTTGTCCCCTGACTGTGGGCCCCCAAAACAGGCAAACCCCTTCCCCTGCCATGGGGGCACTTTTCATCAACAATGATTTGCATGGTCAGAATTAACCCTCTTTGAGTGAATTCTGACCACTTCTGCCACGGCCTAGACTGAGATTCAATGGAAAAGAATCACAAGGTTTACTTTTCCTGGTGTTGCTTAGCAGAGCGAATGTTATTTTCTTCTTCGCCATGGCAGTGACCACTTTCAATGTGGAATTTTTTTTCCTGTTTGCTCATCTCTGCTTCTCTCATTACTCTTGGGACAGTAAAAGGATTAACCAAATCCATTCAAAGATGTGTAGCACTCCAACCTTCTCCCAGGAAGATTGCATTATAAATATGATATAGCTGTAAAAACTAGAGCTGGAGACCAGAGATCAGCTGATCCCTCCCCACAGCTGCCAGATGGTTGGCTCTTCCAGTACATTCTCAGAGACACAACCTCACATCCTAGATACACATCTTTAAGTCATCTTCACCTCCTCCCGCCTCTCCTCCCCCCAACCCCATGATAAATTGTAACCTTGGAGGCGGTGAGTTCCCTCCCGCTGCAGCTGCCACGTCAGTTTCTCCTTGATCCGTTTACTGTGGGTAGGGACTTAACCCCGACAATGTCCTTACTGTTCTGTAAGGCAGGCGAAATCCTTTTTCACAATCTATTATAAATTATCCCAATGCATGAAGTGTTGTTTCCTTACAGAATTTTCAAAACCAGCTAGTTATGTCGCATCACATTTACCAAGTGAAATTAAAAATGCCATTTCTAAAATTACTCTCAACGCTCTCACAGTTAATATTGTTAGGGAAAATGGATAATAATGGGACCCACAGTCTTTCGGTCCAGAACTGACTCTGTTTTAGACGAGCAAGGAGAGCTGCCTGGCAACACAATGCATCCCTGTGCATAAACTTTGTTTACAGCCAAGGCTGGAGTAAAGGAACAGATGGTAAGAAAATCGGATTTAAGGAAGGGACAGATGCGCCTGTGTCGGGGAGCTCGGTAAATCTCTTGGCTTTTGGTTTGCATGCAAGGATGAAGTCCAGCTACCCACGGTAGTCACGCCACAGCTCGCTGTTGCCTTTGACTGTTTGCATCTTGTCTCTGAGGATGGTTAATACAGCCCATTACAAGCGTTTATCTCATCCCTCCCACGGGGAATGTGTTTTCCCAGGGATTTGTATGTTCCCTATCCTTTTATGGAAAGTAGTTTCTTCATCATCCATGTGATCGTGTATCTAAAATTTCAAGAATATTTAAGCTGTTAACCCTGCTTGTCTATAGAGGATGGGATTATATTTCTATGATCTTAGAAATATTTCCAATGAGCACATATAACAAGGAAAAATAAGCATAAACATTTATGCTTAACACATTAATAAGCACCCTCCACCCTTCATGCTTCATCGTCTCTCTTTGGTACCTTTCTCTGTGAAGGCAAAACAATTTTAAGATGCTAACCTCCACAACATATAAAATAGCTATTATAAATGTTATATTAAAGCTGCCCAGGCCTACTTTTTCCTCCCTCCTAAAGGAAAGTGTAAGTTATACTCGAGTTAAGATTTACATTTGCTCCTTCAGGGAGGTAACGGGGAAGAACACACACATTCTGTCCCAGTGATGTATGGCTGGATTTAAATACATTTATGTTATTTAACATAATTCTATCTCAGTGGTGTATGGTTGGATTTAACAGCCCCAGTTGTTCAATGCCGGGATCAAGTTATAAACATTTTTATTCCAAAATGATCCCCTCTACGTTTATAGCAATTCTAGGACATTCATAGCCACCCCACAAGTCACTTCCCTACAGAGACATGCACCATAACGAGGAATCCCACCCATTCCTGCATGTTGGCAATTGTCACTCCTCTGCAACATTAAGTTCTGTGAAAGTCACTCTTTCAGATTCATCCTGAGAGAAAGATGGAACTACTTAAGGAAAAATGCTATATATTAAAGAAAGAGTTCCTCACAAAATAGTCACAAGTTAAAAATCAAAGTATCTTACAGGATTGACTGCAAAGCACCCCAGCAAGTGGCTTAAGTGACACCTTCAGAACTGGTTTGACTCAACTCTTGCCTCGTGGTACGTGCAAGCCAGCTGCAGCTCTTTGGATATGAGCATGATTCTGTTGGATGGCACACGGGTTCCCTCTTCACATACATTCTCCAGACGTGCCTCACCAACCAGCCCACCCCCAAGCGCACATAGGGCTGCCCTCTGGAACTTCCAGTCAACTCTGAGGTCCAGTGTGACCCCCTTCCCCGATCTCTGGAAAGGCAACATTGGGATCAGAGGCCTGTGGCTTGCTGGTACCCCCAATCTCTCACAGTGCGTGGGTTCTGGCCTGTGTTGGTGTGGCTTCCTCACCCAGTGGGACGTGGAGGGGGCCCTGAGCCTGATAAACCGAAGGCCTGGCTGAGGCTGCCTTAGAGAATTTACCACTTCTACTTTAAGTGAGCCACGTTCTTTCACTCTAACAGCGTTTGCATGTGCCACCACCTCTGATTCTCTGGCTCCAATGCACTACAGGAACCAAGCCAAGGAAAAAGCCACCACCAAGAAATCTGGGAAAGAATCCATTATGGATACCTATGCACAACCACCAGCCAGGAGGCAATTTGTTATGCCTCCTTTTTGGCATCCTTTTCTGTGCCTGATGCAAATATACCCTCCCCTCAGTTCTGTGGGACTCAAACTTTTGTTTGCATGGGATGGACCTTGAGGACATTGGATGGACCTTGAGGGCATTATGCTGAGTGAAATAAGTCTGACAAAGACAAAATATCCTATGATCTCAGTTATGTGTGAAATCTAAACAAATTAAACAAAACCTGCACTTATAAATACAGAAAACAGATTGGTGGTTGGGAGGTAGAGGAGTAGGTGAACTGGGTGAAGGGCGTGAAAAGGTACAAACGTCCCTTGCCTCAGTCATTTAGGTTTAATGGGTCCAGGGTGGAGCCCAGGAACAACAGGCTCCACATGTAAAGCTGATGACCATGGCTTTTTCAAAAAAGGCCCTAAATAGTAATTTGTCTTTTTCTCTCTTCACTTTATACAATCCCTCTTCCCACTCACTTTAATTATCCTAGAGCTTTAATTATGACCTATATACTAATGCCTTCCAAGGCTGTACATCTGTAGCCCCAACCTTTCACTTGAATGCTAGGTTTAAATTTCCATCAGCCAGCAGATATTTCTCCCTTGATGTGCTCTAGATATTTTTAAAACACTTTCAAAATATAATAATGAAAAGTTATTTCCTCCCAAGACATTTGAAATTAAAGGCCACTCTTTGAGGCCCACTTAGGTAACAAAACAGTAGCTTGACCAAAATGTGGAATCCACTCAGGGTAAAGAAAAATTTGTTTAAATTTCTTAAAAAAAAAAAAAAAAAAAAAAATATATATATATATATATATATTTAGCTGCACCGGATCTTACTTGCGGCACGTGGGATCTTTATTTCCCTGACTAGGGATGGAACTTGGGCCCTCTGCATTGGGAGCACGGAGTCTTAACCTCTGGACCACCAGCGAAGTCCCTTGTTTAAATTTCTTATAAAGTTAAAAAATTTTTTTTTGTTGCTAATGGCTGAACAGCCTATAACACCAAGACCAGAAAGCAGTTTGCTTCCACAATGTATACATTTGGGGCTAGCATCATCACTTCTGCTGAAGATATGAACAGATATTCAAATATTTCATCATCACTTAGTGAATGTTTGCCTTGTTTCCCCAAGACAAAGATGGCTCTGTGGGTATTTGATAACTGTGGGTACTGACTACCTGTTGATTTTATTCTCTACTGCTTCTCAAAGGACAGTGGTGAAAATTCCACTTTGAGAATCTGAGTTATTACATTCACCTGAGGATTCAAATCTGTAGTGGTAATTAGGCTCCTTCTGTTGCAAGGAGCAGAAACCCACTCAGTTCAAAGTTTATCGTCAGGCTGAAGTGCCACTGAGGAAAACAGGAACAGTGGCACCTGAGGGGAACTGGACATCTTCAGAGAATCATGACAGCACCATTAATAAAGGGTCTCACAGACCAACAGCTTCCATGGGCAGACACAGCTCTGAGCTCTGCCTGTGCTCACTTGCTTAGTCTTCACAGCAGCCTTATGAGAGGCACTGTCATTGTCCCTGCTTCACATGGGGGAAACTGAGGCATAGAGTGGTGAAGAAAGGCAGCCCAGCTGCTCTGGCTCCAGGGCCATGTCCTTTCCCACTGTGCAATGCAGCCGCTCTCCTGGTTGTCCTCCCCCATTGGAACTTTGCAGTTATGGTGGCTCAGTGGCTCCCTTGTTGGTGTCTTCTGCTCTTACTGCTGCCAACTGACTCCGTGTTCTCTCCCTTAAGATTTTTATTCACTCCCCCAACATGTGTACTTTGAGTGCAGTCGCTGGTGGTGGTGGGCAGAGCATATTTAGCAGGTGCAGCACAGCCTTGGTGGCTTGGTGGGGTATATGGAAGCTGTGACATCATTGGAGCTGATAGAAATGTAGACACATCACCACCATATGACAAAGCAGGAGAGAAAACAGCAAACCAGAGGACAGACAAGTAACAAAATCAAATACCCTCTGATAGCTGTGAGTTCAGAAGGCAGGAGGGCCATCCCCTGGCGGCTCTTAGAACTAGTTGGTGAGAAATTTTTTTTTTAATAAACTTATTTATTTTTATTTATTTAGTTAGTTAGTTTTGGCTGTGTTGGGTCTTTGTTGCTGTGCGTGGGCTTTCTCTAGTTGCAGCGAGTGGGGGCTACTCTTCATTGCAGTGCACGGGCTTCTCACTGTGGTGGCTTCTCTTGTTGCAGAGCACGGGCTCTAGGAGCGTGCGGGCTTCAGTAGATGCGGCGCATGGGCTCAGTAGTTGTGGCTCATGGGCTCTAGAGCGCAGGCTCAGTAGTTGTGACGCACGGGCTTAGTTGCTCCGTGGCATGTGGGACCTTCCCGGACCAGGGCTCGAACCTGTGTCCCCTGCAATGGCAGGCGGATTCTTAACCACTGCGCCACCAGGGAAGCCCAGTTGGCGAGAAATTTGAAGGGAATGAAAATACTGTAGGCAGAGGAAAATGAGAGAACCAGAGAAATGTTGTTTTTGCCTATTATTTTTTTCTCTTTTTCCTCTCCAGGCTGGTATGGACTGGGGAAACATGGATCATGTAATTTGTAGCTCCCACAAAATAGAGCCCTACAGCCCGTCCTCCTCCAAATGTAGATGCTCTTTGTGTGTTGATTTAATTTAAGCTAATTTCCCTTTCCCTATCACATCAAGGCCAAGGCCCAAAACAGTACCACCTCCTCCAGAAAGCACTTCCCCTGTGACCCTACAGATTTACTGAGACCTACTGTGTGTCAAGCACTGTTCTAGGCACTGAGGACATAGCAATTGATAAAAGACGCAAGGCCCTGCTGGATTGAAACATACACCACAGGTGGGAAGGGGCCTTGGAGAGCATCTGTTTAGTCCACTCCTTACCCAAGACAGGAATCATCTCCACCCCAGGCCTGCCCACCATTCAGCCAGCCTCTACTTCTTCACACATCTCTAGGGATGGACTGTCCTATCAGCAGTCAACTCTAAAGCTTAGGAAGCTCTTGACAAAATGGTGTAAAAATCTGTTTTCCTGCTGTCTATTTATTGACCTTGGTTTCTCTCTCTGGAGCTAGACAAAATAAATTTCCTTTCATCTGACATCCCCTCAAATATTGGACAATCTACAAACTCTCATCCTCACACTTGCTCACTCATCTCTCTGCCGTCCTTTCATTTTCCCACCAAGCTCAGGTCATATCTCCTTCCCTTACCTTTCCCCAATCCTTGCCTTACCCTCTCTCAGCCAGAATATGGTGCATTTGCACTCCTTTTACTTAGACTTTACTTCTCCTTCATGCTATTTCTCCCTTCTTTCCTCCCATTACAATCTCAGCACCCAGCTCTAAGCCTATATTGTTTCAGCCTCTCTATGTGCTAGTTCATTGCCATCCTGGACAAATTGGAATTGGACAGATTGTGGTAAGTGATGGTGGCAAGTCGGCTCTTTGTTTGGGGCTTTGTTTTGTCTTTGGCTGGGTCTATTGTCTCTTTAAATTTAAGTTATTACCATGCAGAATTATTTAAGAAACTGGGTCAGGGAGTCCATGTATGATAATTATTTGATCACTAAAACAAAATGTAATAAAACATAACTACCAGAAAGCCTTTGTACAGATAAAAAGTAAGAATGAGTAAATGAATGAATGGATGGATGTTTCCTTGTCTATAAGTCTTAGAATCAGTGTTGTCCATTTTTAGTTTATTCCTACTCATACCAAATAGATAAATAAAGTGGATGCTTTTTCAAATCAGAATAGCTAAGTTTAAGTCATTACAATTGCTAGTTTATTTATATTAAATAAATATATCATCTCATCACACTGTGCAGCATAATTAGCAAGTATTATGTTGTTGAATCCATGACCCAGTTTCCTGAAGACATCTGTCTTCTAAAAGGATTTTTTTCAAACTGAGATTAAAAGGCACTACTCAACTAGGGTTGCCAGATAAAATACAGGACACTCGGTTAAATGTGAATTTCAGATAAACAGTGAATAATTTTTTAGTATAAGTCTGTCTCAGATATTACATGAGAGAGACTTACACTAAAAATTATTCACTGTTTATCTGAAATTCAGATTTATTTTAGCATCTTATATTTTTCTTTCTCTTTTCTTCTCTCCTTTCTTTTTTTTTTTTTTTTTTTTTTTTTTTGCTAAATCTGACAACTTTATACCCAAGATGTACACCTTAGAAGTTCATCCCAATTCCCACGCTTCCACCACTAACCTCCCTTTTCTCCACCCTCTAGCCCAATTATATTTCTCTTTCTTTGTATCTTTTCAGATGAAAGACTCAGATTGCAGTTCCCTCTAGTGCAATGGCCTCACTCATTTCTACTTCAAATAGTTTTTTTCCCCCCTTTGACAATATACAACAGGTGTGCAGCCTTGGTTGATTTCTACTGTGGGATTAAAAAAAAAAGTGTACAGGATAAACTGCTGGGGAAATTGGCTTAACCAACTTAACTGATGACTAAGAGTTTAACAGCTGCAAACAGGTGAAACCAGTCTCATTGTGCAAATGATGCAAACTCGAGGAGATCTGTGACAGTAAAACACAATTCCCTGTCAACAGAAATAAGTTTACTAGATGTTATCACCTATGATCTAAAGGCCTTGTACTTCAATAGATTTCTTTTTTTTCACCGGAGAACTGGATTCATTTCCGTTTTTTGTTTTTGTTTTTTTAATACTTTTCTGACTCCATTTCCCTTTCATCCCATAAGCTCTTGAGACCATCTGCAAAGGTTGTCAGAGAATACTCCATGGACTGACTTTTCTGAGGGCTCTGGGCCATCCCCTACCTCAAAAGCCTTTCTCTTTACTAGCCTGGGGAGTGTAAACACAACCCATTCCCACCTCCTCTCAGCCAGCAACATGGAGTCATTCATGCTCTTGTGCTGGCATTATGATTGATTTGTTTCATTATTGTTTATGGATCTGAGTAGGCAAATGTGTAGAATCATAAATACAGTGGGAAAAGATGCATTATTCTTGTCGAGAGTAGGTTACATCAATGTCCATGGCATGAGGCTTTAAATTGTTAGGTAATGATTGTCAACATATCAGACAATGCAAACTGGCTCAATGTACAGTTACGTGCTTTACCTCTCTGGAAATGATAAACTATGCTGTAAGCTGTTGCCTATGTTTAACAAAATGCTACTCAGAGTAGTCTATGAGACTCTAATAAATTAACTTAACATGGATACTGAGATATTAAAAATAAACAGCTTAGTAGAGCGAATTTTAAGATGACTATGAGCTTCAAAAAATAAACTTGAGATCCCATGAACCTTGGATTCTCAAACTTTTATATACATAAAGCAATCTACAGATTCAATGTGATCCCTATCAAATTACCAATGGCATTTTTCACAGAACTAGAACAAAATATTTTATAATTTGTATGGAAACACAAAAGACCCTGAATGGTCAAAGCAATCTTGAGAAAGAAAAACGGAACTGGAGGAATCAGGCTCCCTGACTTCAGACTATACTACAAAGCTACAGTAATCAAGACAGCATGGTACTGGCACAAGAACAGAAATATAGATCAATGGAACAGGATAGAAAGCCCACAGATAAACCCATGCACATATGGTCACCTAATCTATGAGAAAGGAGGCAAGAATATACAATGGAGAAAAGACAGTCTCTTCAATAAGTGGTGCTGGGAAAACTGGACAGCTACATGTAAAAGAATGAAATTAGAACACTCCCTAACACCATACACAAAAATAAACTCAAAATGGATTAAAGACCTGAATGTAAGGCCAGATACTATAAAACTCTTAGAGGAAAACATAGGCAGAACACTCTTTGACATAAATCGCAGCAACATCTTTTGTGACCCACCTCCTAGAGTAATGAAAATAAAAACAAAAATAAACAAATGGGACCCAATGAAACTTAAAAGCATTTGCACAGCAAAGGAAACCATAAAGACGACGAAAAGACAACCCTTAGAATGGGAGAAAATATTTGTTTATGAAACAACTGACAAAGGATTAATCTCCAAAATATACAAGCAGCTCATGCAGCTCAATATCAATAAAACAAACAACCCAATCCAAAAATGGTCAGAAGACCTAAATAGACCTTTCTCCAAAGAAGACATACAGATGGCCAAGAGGCACATGAAAAGATGCTCAACATTACTAATTATTAGAGAAATGCAAATCAAAACTACAATGAGGTATCACCTCACACTGGTCAGAATGGCCATCATCAAAAAATCTACAAACAATATGGACTTCCTTGGTGGCGCAGTGGTTAAGAAACTGCCTGCCAATGCAGGGGACATGGGTTCAATCCCTGGTCCAGGAAGATCTCACATGCCACAGAGCAACTAAGCCCATGCACCACAACTATTGAGCCCACGTGCCGCAACTACTGAAGCCCATGTGCATAGAGCCCATGTTCTGTAACAAGAGAAGCCACTGCAATAAGAAGCCCACACACTGCAACGAAGAGTAGCCCCCGCTCACCGCAACTAGAGAAAGCCTGCGTGCAGCAGCAAAGACCCAACACAGCCAAATAAATAAGTAAGTAAATAAATAAAATTATTTTTAAAAATCTACAGACAATAAATGCTAGAGAAAGTGTGGAGAAAAGTGAACCATCATGTACTGTTGGTGGGAGTGTAAATTGATACAGCCACTATGGAAAACATTATGGAGGTCCCTTAAAAAACTAAAAATAGAACTACCATATGACCCTGCAGTCCCACTACTGGGCATATACCCAGAGAAAACCATAATTCAAAAAGACACATGCACCCCAATGTTCATAGCAGCACGATTTACAATAGCCAGGTCATGGAAGCAATCTAAATGTCCATCAACAGAGGAATAGATAAAGATGTGGTACATTTATACAATGGAATATTACTCAGCCCTAAAAAACATTGGGTCATTTGTAGAAATGTGGATGGACCTAGAGAGTGTCATACAGAGTGAAGTAAGTTAGAAAGAGAAAAACAAATATTGTATATTAACACATATACGTGGAATCTAGAAAAATGGTATATATGATCCTATTTGCAAAGCAGAAATAGAGACACAGACGTAGAGAACAAATGTATGGATACCAAGGGGGAAGGGGTGTGGGAAGGATTAGGAGATTGGGATTGACACATATACACTATTGATAGTATGTATAAAATAGATAACATAGTGTATAGCACTAATAATAGTGAACATAGTGTATAGCACAGGGAACTCTACTTAATGCACTGTGTTGACCTGAATGGGAAGAAAGTCCAAAAAGGAGGGGACATATGTATATGTATGGCTGATTCATTTTGCTGTACAGTAGAAACTAACACAACATTATAAAGCAACTATACTGCAATAAAAATTAATTAAAAAAATGTTCCAGAGGGTTTTCTAAATACCGACTACTCTTGTGTCCTATTCCCAGATATTCTGTTTCAGCAGGCATGTAACATTGTAGTTAAGAGCATGGATTAGGAGCCAAACAGATCTGCCACTTTGTCACATGAAATTCTCTCATTTATGTCTCAAGTTTCCTCATCTGTAAAATGGGGACAATGTTACCTATTGCATGGAGTCGTTGTGAGGATTAACAGTTACTGTCTGTAAAATAGACAGGACATGGAAGCAACCTAAGTGTCCATCGACAGATGAATGGATAAAGAAGATGTGGCAAATATATACAATGGAATATTACTCAGCCATAAAAAGAAACGAAACTGAGTTATTTGTAGTGAGGTGGATGGACCTAGAGTCTGCCATACAGAGTGAAGTAAGTCAGAAAGAGAAAAACAAATACCATATGCTAACACATATATATGGAATCTAAAAAAAAAAAAAAAGGTTCTAAAGAACCTAGTGGCAGGACAGGAATAAAGACACAGACGTAGAGAATGGACTTGAGGACATGGGAAGGGGGAAGGGTAAGCTGGCACGAAGTGAGAGAGTACAACTGACATATATACACTACCAAATGTAAAATAGATAGCTAGTGGGAAGCAGCTGCATTGCATGGGGAGATCAGCTCGGTGCTTTGTGACCACCTAGAGGGGTGGGATAGGGAGGGTGGGAGGGAGACGCAAGAGGGAAGAGATATGGGGACATATGTATATGTATAACTGATTCACTTTGTTATAAAGCAGAAACTAACACACCATTGTAGAGCAATTATATTCCAATAAAGATGTTAAAAAAAAAAGTTGCTGTCTGTAAAGCACTGAGTAGATCACCCATATACGTTAGCAATTTAAAAAAAAAAAAAAAAAAGAAGCCAACACTCCAAGGGATGCTGGCAGTCAGCACACATTCTACCGGACGCTGCAGTGTGGCCTCAGGCTAACTATTGACTCAGTGTGGGCTGTGCGTAAATTAGTTAATCTCTCTGTGCATCAGTTTACTGCCAGTAAAATAAGCCTGAGAATTCTTAACTAACTCACAGATCCAGTCCTTGAGAAAGGAAGTAGCTATATTTCCCCCAATAGCTTGTCAGTGTTTACTCAGCACTGTGAGAAAGTTTGGAACAGTAAGAAATACATAGTAAACAAGGACCATGCCAAGACTGTAGGCACCAATAAATTGCTTTGGATCTTTACCTTCACTCTTGTGGAGAGCGATCACAAAAAGTCTGCCGTCTTGGTTGTCAAGACAAGTCTGGCACACATGGAACTACAAACCCACCACACAATGCCGTGGATGTGTTTGGAAATGTGGGAAACTTCAGTGGCCACAAGTTGAGTCTCCCTTCTGGCTCCTTCTCCGTGACCTCTAAATGCTGGCAGGCCCTAGGGCTCTGGCGTCTTCTCAATCTACACTCTTCCTTGGTGTTGTTGTCTAGGCCCTTGGCTTTTTGTAACTCTAGACTGACCTCTCATTGGGTTTCAGACTTGTATATATCCAACTCTCTACCCAACATCTACACTTAGATGCTTAAAGGGATCTCAAACTTAATACGTCTAAAAATGAACTCTTGTTTCCAAATCCAACATCTCTCCTGCCCACACAAATCTATTTTCTTCCTCCCCCTAGGCTTTCCCTACCAGGTACTCAGACTTAACATTAAGAAGTCACCCTTGATCCTTCTCTCCCTTAAAGCCCTACAGTTTCTCACCTCTGCATCCTCTGCATCCTCATCTCCTGCTACACTCTGCCTCACATTAGCCTTCTTGCTGTTCTAGAACATTCCCCATCTTTCTAGAACATTTCTCTCTCCAGGACTTCACTTCCTATTCCCTTTACCTGGAGCACTCTTCTCTTGGGTTGGCTCATGGGTGATTGCGTCTCATAATTGAAGTCTCTGCTCAAATATCAAATGTCTCCTCCTCAAAGAGGCCTTCCCTGACCACTGAATGAAAAACAGCCTCCACTACCATGGTCACATTCTAGCCCTCATCCTGCCTCTTTATTTTTTGCTCATAGCACTTGTCTCAATGTAAAGCTACACTACTCATTTGTTTTACTTGCTTAAGGTCTGTCTTCCACACTAGAAGAAGTGTAAAAAAGCTCCAGGAGGGTAAAGAGTTTGTCTTATGGTACCCTGAGCTCTAGAATGGTGATAACTCATCGTGGGTTCTTAGTAAATCCTTATTATAAGAATGAATGAATGTATGATGAATGGATATCAGTTATTAATAACAAAGGAGTTTGGGGAACCGGAAGAATAATGAGCATTAGAACACTAAAAGAAATAGATTCTATTTGGGCTTTCAAGGGCTAGAAGGATTTGGATAGGTGAAAAAAAGAAGAAAGGGCTTAGCAGGTGGGGAAGAGTACAAGCCAAGCCCAGATATGATCACAGTATTTGTGGGGCAATGAAACAAAACTGATCTGATAGAGGCAGAGCAAATGACAGATACAAAAAGAGGCTGAGGTTGAATAAGTAGGAGGGGTCAGACCAGAGCAAATGCTGAATGTGTCACATAGACGAGTTATTTGATGCGGGTGTGATCTCTTCCAAGGGGGTGGCAAGGTGTCAGTGACAAGTGTGGCATCATGTAGAGTTGAAACTGAGAATAAGGGAGAGTTCTGCCACCAGTACAACACTCAGGCGAAGCCTTGGGAAAAGGCAAAGTGCTCTACAACCACATTTCCCCCATAGCTTGAGTTAAAATCCCAGGAAGAAGCCCCTTTGCTCTTGGGACATCTCAGAAACTTAGAGGTCACACAGCCAAATCTGAGAATGGGCCCAGCCAAGAGGACCTCACATTACTCAGTGGTCAGGGAGTAATTAATTGTTGCTATAGAATCCAGGAAGTATTGGATCTTGTGTGAAGCCATGGGAATGAGGGCCGTTTCTGAAAACACATTGGAGATATCGTTGGGAAAATGTCAGGTTTTTAATGACCACAACAGAATTTCAAGCAAATCCTTCCCTAATTTTGCTGCAGCTAAAAACATTGTTTGTTATGATTCTAAGTAATACTTTGTAGCTTTGCTCTAAAGATGCACACACTAACATTTTGAGAAACCATATGTATTCCAGATGTTGTGTAACAGAGGTGGAGAATTGATTTACTGAGAGAAAAAGCTGGAAATGACCTAGATAAGTAGAGCAAAACCCAAAGGACCCAGTCATTTTTCTATTAAGATCAAGTGACTAATTAGATGGTAAAACGTGTTATAGTTCCCTGACTTCCACCTCCCCTCAAAGATGAGAAAGGCACATTATGTGTAGCCCCAAAGTAACACTTTAAAGAATGCTTCAGCGTTTACTTTATTCACAAGCCTGTAACTGGGCCATTTATTGCACTTAAAAAAAAAAAATTCCTCCTTGTGCCTCTACTGTGTCAGACACCACAGCGTCGCCAAGGGTGGTGGGAACACTGAGTTTGTGCCAGACGCTTCCTGGTTCAGCCTTGGTGTCCCCTCTGTTTTCTGATGCACTAGAAGGGCAAATCACAACTTGTGGATGTTACAGCGCTGGGTACCCACCTCTCTGCTGGTACTTCACATATTTTAGCTCAGTGAATCCTCACATGTAAAGGTGGTAGATAACATCACATCCATGTTACATATTAAAAAAGTAAACCTCAGAGAACATTTTGCCTCCACAGTCTATTTATTTTGGATAAGGAATATATTGACCTTTGGAGCTCCCATTTCTGGGCTCCAAACCTTTGCATTAAGAATAGCTTTGTCTTGTCACAGAGAGGTGGAACCCTTTGAAACAAAATTGCTGAATAACTTGGAAATGGCACTACGTTTCACTTATGTCAAGCAAAATCCAAGAAAACAAAAGTTTGAAACAACAGAAGAGTTTGCATAGGAACAAAGAAAAAAATTTCCCTTCCTCCTCCAGACAGAGGCCACATCATCTTTGTTACTATATCCCCAGTGCCTAGCATAGAGAGAAAATCAAGATGGTTCTCTGGGGGCAAATGAACTCATACGGTAGCCTTGGGTGCATGCATTATACACTCCAGACTGGAAGCTTCCTCAAAAGTCACTTTGGATCAGACACCCTGCTTCCAAGCAGGGTCACATTCAAAGTAAGCACCAAGAGGATCTGCCTACCTCCCTCCCTAAGGTGTAAAAAGCATTACAGATGGACAGTAAGAACAACAAAGAAGGTGTAAGATAAAATAAACTTGATCCACATTGCCCACTTGCCTTCTTCTCTAGTCCTTCCTTCCTCCCTCCCTCCCTTCCTTCCCCTTTTCTTTCTTTCCTCCTTTCTTTCTTTCTTTTTTTTAATAAATTTGTTTGTTTATTTATTTATTTTACTTGGCTGCTTTGGGTCTTCATCACTGTGTGCGGGCTTTCTCTAGTTGTGGAGAGCGGGGGCTACTCTTCATTCCGGTGCACGGGCTTCTCATTGCGGTGGCTTCTCTTGTTGCGGAGCACGGGCTCTAGACACGCAGGCTTCAGTAGTTGTGGCATGTGGGCTCAGTAGCTGTGGCTCATGGGCTCTAGAGCACAGGCTCAGTAGTCGTGGTGCACGGGCTCAGTTGCTCTGCAGCATGTGGGATCTTCCCGGACCAGGGCTCGAACCCCTGTCCCCTGCATTGGCAGGCGGATTCTTAACCACTGCACCACCAGGGAAGTCCTTTCTTTCTTTCTTTCTTTCGTTCGTTCGTTCTCTTTCTTACTTTCTTTCTTCTTTTTTGTTAACAAACAGTGACCTGTTGGTGGGAAAATTCCTGGATGTTTCCCACAAGCAGATGGTAATGTTCTCTTATTCTCATGTTATAGGAACCAGACAGAGAAGGGGGAGGTGGAATAAGGGAATGATAGAATCAGAATTAGACAAAGCACATCTGGCCAATCAGTAATCCTCTGGTACTAATGACTTTTTTTTTTTTTTTACACATTTAGACATTTTTTTAATAATCTTTTCCATCATAGTTTATCACAGGATACTGAATATAGTTCCCTGTGTTAAACAGTAGGACCTTGTTGTTTATCCGTTCTAATGACTCTTGAGAACTACAGTATTTGCAAGAATTATTTACCATTATCATTATACTATCATTGCAATCAAGGAGTAGGCCAGTAAGAGATTTCATCTTCACTCTTTCTTTCAACAAGTGTTTGGTCAGTGCTGAGCGTATCAGGCTTTGGGCTAGTTGCATGTTTTACGAGATGAACAAACCAGTGTCCTTGCTGTCAGCTAGTTCGTAATCAAGACAACCCTGACAGCAATGACCACGTAGACTGGTCACTGCTGGGACAGCGGCATGCCCAGGATGCTAGGGAAGCCTTGGCGTGTGGTCAGAACAGGTCCCAAGACCAGATGACACTAGAGCTCTGTCCAGAAAGAGCTGTAGGATTTAGACACAGGCAAAGAAACAAAGGAAGTGATTCAAGGCAGGAGTAAAAGTCATTGAAATATGAGAACACCTGAGCTGTTTGGGAACCAGAGTTAGTTGGTACCTCTAGAATCTGAGATGGGGCTGAGGATCAGTAATTGAGGCTGAAGAAGCCACAGGGGCAGATCAAGAAAGACTCTAGCTCTCATGATTGGACATTAATCTGAAGGCAGCAGAGAACCATGGAAGGATTTCCAACCAGAAATGAAAATGTCATATTAGCACTTTTGGAAGTTCACTTGAGAAGCAACGTGATACACAGACTTGTGAGTCATGAAATAAGACTGGAGACAAAGAGACTAGTTAGCAAAGGGTGGCAAGAAACCGGTGAGAAATTACTCAGGGCCTAAACCAAGGACCGTCAGTGAGGATGGAGAAGAGGAGGCCAACTGGCCAGTTGGGTGTGAATAATGAGTGGAGAAGTAGATGCCATAGAGAACTCCCGGGCTTCTGGCTTGACTTACCTGGTGGATGTTGATATCATACAACAGACAATGTAGGCAAAGGGCACATTTTGAGGAGGAAGATGATATGGGCAATGTTGGATAGGTTGAGCTTGACATGTCCAGCTGGCAGTTGGATAGCCATATCCGGAACTCAGGAATACGGTCTATACTGGAGATACGAATCAGCATATGGGTGATCACTGAAGCTGTAGGTTTAAGTTCTACTAGATCAATAGCTTACAGACAGTTTTTCTGTAGCCCACAGTAGAAATACATTTAATATCACAATCCTATGGACACATACACACACATATAAAAATTCACTGAACAATATTTACTGTTGCAAAATGTGATGGACTCTAATAATTTTCCCTTTTATGCCATTTTTTAAAAAATGCAGGTCAGATGCACACTAACAGGATGCAACCTTTAATTTAAAACACGTTGTCCTGCACTGTAAGCTTCTTGTGGCAGGGACCACATCTTACACAATTTGGATTCCCCAAAGTATCCGTTATAATGCCTTTCACATAATTAATTTTTGTGGAAGGAAGGAAGGAAGGAAGGGAGGAAGGAAGGGAAGGGAAGAAAGAAGGAAGGGTTTTCTGACAATTTTCTCCAGAATTATAATGACATCTTGACTCCTCAATTCTCTTGAACTTTTATGTATAGTTTCTATTTTTTTCACACATTTCCAAGATGAATCAAGAATGAATCATTAGGGTTCCCTGGCTGTCCAGTGGTTAGAACTCAGTGCTTTCACTGTCATGGCCCTGGGTTCAATCCCTTGTTGGGGAACTAGACCCAGAAGACCCAGAAGCAGGGTGACCAAAAAAAAAAAAACAAACCCATTAGTGCCTGAGGTGAGATTTGATGGTTTGCCTTTTCTCCCCACTGTGCCCGCAATACCAACTCCGTAAACCAACCAAGTATTACAGGCATAGTGTTTTAAGCTGGACTGAACTGGCCAAGCAACGTGCTTACATGTCAAGGCTGCAGCTCTTTCTTTCTATGCGAAGACTGTCATGTTCTGTTCCACGTGACCCCATCACAGCTGCCTGGACCAGAGGAAGATGGCAGTGGCAACCAACACACACTTAAAGAAGAGGAAGTAGAAAGCAGGAGGAAGCAGAAGCTGTGAGCAAGCTGAAGACAAGAGGAAGAGAGGACAAGACAGGTTGCAAAAGTTAGTTGGTAGGAACAGGAGCAGTTGAAGAAGAAGCAGAGAGTAGTTGAGAAACCATAACAACAAAGCGCTAGAAAAGTGCACTGTGGCCAAGTTCCGCTCAGAGGGACAAGATACCAAATTAAACTGTGATGAATCCTGAGTTACCTTCCACTCCTCTTAGTACATTTCAGGCTCTGTGACAGCTGGCTTTTCATAGATTCCTCTAGCTCCACGAGGCCTGGTTGTCATAAATAAAATTTCTCTCTCCCTTACTTTCTAAGAATTTTTTAAATTCTTAAGTTATGGAAAATTTGCAAGAATAATATGGAGAACTCACATACTTTTTACACAGATTCATCAATTTTTAACTTTTTGCCACATTTCCTTTGTGTCTCATTTTTTTCTGAAGCATTTGAGAATAGGATGCGTATATCATACTCCTTTGCCTCAGTATTTCAGTGAGTATTGCCTTAGAACAAAGATATTTTCTTCTGCAACCACAGGCATCAAATTCAGGAAATTTTACACTGTTGTAATACTTTAAAAGTCCGTGTTTCTACACCAATGTTCATTGCAGTATTATTTACAATAGCCAAAAGGGGGACTTTCCTGGTGGTCCAGTGGTTAAGAATCTGCCTTCCAATGCAGGGGATGTGGGTTTGATCCCTGGTCAGGGAACTAAGATCCCACATGCCGCGGGGCAACTAAGCCCACGTGCCACAGCTAGAGAAGCCTGCACACCACAACGAAGAGCCCACACACTGCAATGGAGACCCAGTGCAGCCAAAAAAAGCGAAACAAAACAAACCAATAGCCAAAAGGTAGGGACAAACTTAATGTCCATCTAGAGATGAATGGACATAGAAAATGTGGTATGTGCATGCAGTGGAATATTATTCAGCCATAGAAAAGAATGATATTCTAATTTATGCTACAACATGGATGAACCTTGAAAACATTATGCTAAGTGAAATAAGCCAGACACAAAAGGACAAGTGTTGTGTGATTCCACTTATATGAGCTACCTAGAAGAGGCACATTCACAGAGACAGGAAGTAGAATGGTGGTTAACAGAGGCTGGGAGAAGGAGAAAATGGGCAGCCACTGTTTATTGGGTACAGCGTTTCTGTTTGAAAAGATGAAAACATTCTGGAGATGGATAGTGACGATGGTTGTACAACATAGTGAACGCACTTAATGCCACTGAACTATACACCTAAAAATAGTTTAAATGGTAATTTTCTGTTATATTTTACCACAATTTTTTTTTTAATTTCAAATTCTATGACTTGTCCCAATAATGTCTTTTATAGCATTTTCCCTCCAGTCCAGGGTCACGCATTTCACACGTTGCATTTAGCTATTGTGTCTCCTCATGAGGGTGACTAATTCATTCCCATTTGCCTGGACTTTTCCGATTTTATCACGGAAAGTCCTGTGTCCTGGGAAACCACTCAGTCCCAGACAAACAGGGACGGTTGGTCACCCCACTCTTTAGTCTCCTTTGATCTGTAACAGTTCCTCAGCCTTTGCCTTTCATTGCCATTTTTAGAGAAATTGGTTCAGTTATTTTATAGAATATTCCCCCATTTTATTTTACCTAATATTTTCCCAGGTTATGCCTTTCCGGCTAGGGTACCACATTAGTAATGTTGCATGCTTTCAGAGTACCTCAGTTAGAGGTACAAGCGTCCCTTTGCCCTGCATTGGTATCTTAATTTTGATCATGGTCAAGGTGCAGTCCAATTGCACAATCACGTACTTACTACTTTCCTCCCTGTACATTCTTTTTTTTTCTTCCAGTTTTACTGAGCTATAATTGACATAGAGCGTTGTATAAATTGAGCCATAATTGACATAGAGCACAATGATTTGACTTACATACATCATGAAATGATGACCACAATAAGTTTAATGACCATCCATCGTCTCATAGAGATACAACATTAAAGAAATAGAAAAAGTATATGTTTTCCTTGTGATGAGAACTCTTAGGATTTACTCTCTTAACAGCTTTCATGTGTAACATACAGCAGTGTTCATTATATTTATCATGTTGTACATGACATCCCTAGTATTTATTTATCTTACATCTGGGAGTTTGTACCTTTTGACTGCCTTCATCCAATTCCACTCCCAACCTCCCCCGCCTCTGGTAACCAGAAATCTGATCTCTTTTTTTATGAGTCTATGTTTGTTTTTGAAGTATAATTGACCTGCAACACTATGTTAGTTCCTGAGACACAGCACAGCGTATTTCTATATATTTCAAAATGATTGCCATGATAAGGCTAGTTACCATCCTTCCAACATATTTTTAAAATAAACATTTATTATGGTATATAAGTGTTCCTCGCAACCTGAAAGAACCTGGGCAGAAGCTAAATATTTGAAAGGAAACATCTGACAGCATCTTTGCACTTGACAGAAGCAAGCATTTCAGGATCTCCTTTCCACTGTCATCATGGGGCACAATAAACCACTTTATTCCTCACGCCTTCCCTCTTTGGCCCTTATAAGTTTTTGAGGAGAAAGACTTTTCAAACTGCAAATGCTTCTATACAACCCCCTCTTTTTAAAAAATTCCTCACATGACTGGTGAAGAATGCATGTTTTCCTGTTTGAGTTCTGTGCCTTGACTCTTATTCTCAAAGGTAAGAGTGTTTTCTTGGGAAAAGCACACTATTTAGGTGCAGCCGAGACCTCCACCCTTTTTTATTGACGGGCCCAACTGCCTTCAGGGTTTGTTGTATATTTAGTAAGTGATCGGTTCAAATGAACACATCTTCTTCATTAATTACCCAATCAGGTAACCAATGAACCCTCCAAAAGCACTAGCAGTCATCAGAGGCGAGGCTTTGTGGGGAAAGAGGTGGATGAGCAAAGGTCTCGGAGCTGTTTGAAGGACACAGAAGCCTTCAGATGCTGGGAGCACTGTGACCTGGAATTCAACCATAACCCTTATCACAAGCCAACACGTCACAGAGTCTATTTAATTATTATGTTTTCTGTTAGTTCTCTACCTCTCTGTCCTAAAATGAAGAAACCCCCCTGCAGCCAGGGATCTTTATTTTGTTCACAGACAGCAGTGCCTGTTCCATAGCATGCATTAAATTAAAATCTATGGAATGAATGAATGAACTTATTCATGAATGTAATTAAGGTAATAATGCCACTGACTTGTACACCTAAAAATGGTTAAAATAGTAAATTTTATGCTGTGTATAACTCAAAAAAAGGTAAAAAAAAAAAAAAAGTCATCTGACATGGGTAGTCTTGGATTGCTCATGTACAGCTGACCTCGAACAGCACGGGTTTGAACTGTTCGGATCCACTTATATGCAGATTTTTTTTTTTGCTAGTAAATACTACAGTGCTACCTGATCTTCAGTTGGTTGAATCCGTGGATTCTGAACTGTGGATATGGAGGGCCTTATAGATGGATTTTCAACTGCAAGGAGGGTCAGCACCCCTAACCCCCTTCCCTGTCCCCCACATTGTTCAAGGCTCAACTGTATTTGAAATTACCTCAGTGGATCTGCTCTACAAAGGAATCAACCCAGACTAGTTCTTCTAGCTCTTCTTTCTTTCCAAGAAATGATGGAGGATCAGTCAGTTTCAAAGCCCCTTGACACAAGTTTTAAGTTTTCAGTTTTACTGGGGGGCTTGGATGTAGGGGACAAAGAACAGCAGCTCCTTTTTGGTTGCAATCTTTCCTGACATCCTTCCTCCTGACACGCACCTCACTCTCACTCCACCAGAGATTTGAAGAGTGGAGTCCTCGAACCCTAAAATTAACGATAGAATAGTTTTGTTTTCCACATTTCCCACAGGGAAAGGCAGGAATTCAAATTCAAATTCAAATATGAATTTGCATTTTCTGCCAGTATTCCTGGTCAACCACCTTCAGCTGAGTACTTAGGTGCTGTGGCAACAGGGAACTTAGAAACTGCCCCACTGGATAGCATTGCATTTGCTTTTTCTGTTCTCAGATCCTTCTCCCCCAGTGGTGAAGAGCCCATGCTTGCCAGCAATGAAGTCTAAAAAGCACAGAAGCAAGAATTACAGCTCAGGGAAGTTTTGTGAGATAGAATGGACAGGAGAAGATGGACCTATGTTAATCGTCCACTCTGGAGAGCTTTCTGCTTTAGTGTTCACAGAACGCTTTATGATCTGCAGAAAAATGTGTAGGCTCTGCAAAGCAGAACATGCAAATGGCTCCTGGTGAAATCATGAAGGATCAAAGCTATTTTCTCTTTGCCCTTCGAACTATCTACTTTGCTTTTTAAATATTTGAATGCTTTCGTACAAGTTGTGACTATGACACAAGTTTAAATACACCATGCCCTTTCTGAAAAGATCCTAACGTAGAAAACCCTTCACCCCAACTCTGACCCTTCTTTGAGGTTGGGGAGGAAAAGAGAGACTTAAAGGGATGCTCATTAATACAAGACTTCGAAAATATATTGGGTGTTCAATTAAAAATATTCTATTGAATTTAATACCTAAGTCAATGAGCTACTATAACTGAGGAAACAGTAACAAAAGAGATTTTGCAAAAGGCAGAAATGATGAGTGCCAAGTCCCATCATTCACAAATTTTCTGCAATCCATGCAAATGCAGATTCAGATGAAGAAGCAATGAACAGATTTTGGACAACTACTTTGTACTATTTTAAGTGTTTTTACACATTTTATCTCACTTAACTTACAGCCATATCTACATGTATCTACATAGATTAGGAAATCATGGCTCTTTTCTTGAGGCAAATGATTTGGCTCTCAGTTAAGAAATTTTCTCTCTCTTCTTCACTCCCCTTTTTTCTTCTTTTTTGAATTGTAGAAACAAACGGCCATTCTTACTTTATTTTAATGCTATGCTTCTAAGACTCAGACACATTTTTCAGGATTCTAACAAATAGAAAAAGTATGTTTTTGTTATAAGGTTAATTATATCAAACTCTAAGGTTAATTATATCAAACTCTAAGCCAATATTTTTAATAACTGTATTTTATTATAACTATACATTTTAGTTAGAATGTCACTACTGTATTTAGTTTAATTGTATGTTTTGATTCTGAATTGCAATAAAAATGCTGGGTTTGAGCTAAAACTGTCACGGAAGTGGGCAGGAAAGTTGCAAAGAAAGTCAGGATGAGAACTATTCACTGGGAATCAGGCTCTTAGAAGAATGGAATATCCGACTCGTCCCTCACTCCTAACAAGCTCAAGGCACCCTTTCCAACTCTCTTTTTTTTTTTAACTGTCACTTCTTAATTTTCAACAGTTAGGTATTAACCTACCTTTGCTTGTTTGTTTGTTTGTTTTAACATTTATTTATTTATTTATTTATTTGGTCGCATCGGGTCTTTGTTGTGGCAGGTGGGCTCCTTAGTTTCGGCTTACCAGCTCCTTAGTGGTGGCATGTGAACTCTTAGTTGTGGCATGCATGTGGGATCTAGTTCCCGGACCAGGGGTCGAACCCAGGCTCCCTGCATTGGGAGCGTGAAGTCTTAACCACTGCGCCGCCAGGGAAGTCCCTCCAACTCTCATTTTTGGTAAGAAGTGTCAATGAGCACAGTGACAATATGCAAGTTATTCCAGAACATAAACTTGATTGATATTAGTAGTGTATCATTGACAATTTTCATTCTAAGCAAGACAATTTAGCAAAAAAATGTAGATAAGGGTAATTTAAAAAGCATCAAACTAAATAACACATAGGTTACTGCTATATGGCTTATTCAATAATACAACCCCACTCAAAAATTTATATACACTCCCCTCTGCGAAGAGACTATTATATTATTGCAGTTCCCACTCCAGTGAACACAGTAAATAACTGCTGGGCTGTTAGAAGTTATTGATCAGTACCCCTGGAGGTATAGATAAATAGATAAGTTTCAGGAGAAGATAGATGATCCTGTGTATATGAGCTGTAAGAAATAGGAATTTATTAGAGAATGCGAGATCTGAAGCGTGAATATCTGAATTTCAAGAATCTGTTCTAACACTTAAAAATTGCATGACCTTGAGGAAGTTCATTTTCAACTGTAAAACAAGGAGAAAAATATTACTTGCCTTCCAGCAGTGCTATGGTGTTTTGAGAATAAGTGATAAGGAACAACATTTTTTAAAGCTAAAACACCATAGATAAGTTATAATAATAAATACTTTTAGCAAGATTTGGATTTTAGTTTCCATTTAAATTTTTTTATTTAAAAATCAGTTTCCAAATGCTCGTTTTAGAAATCAGAAAAGTAAATATAAGGAAAAAAAAAATATCCATAGTCCTGCCATCCTTCTTCACCTCAAGTCTTTACTCAGCTATCACTTTCTCAGTGCAGCTTTTCAGGACATTGGGTTTAAAACTGTTGCACAACCACCTCCACACCCACAAACACCAGGCACTCCCTGACTATAGCATTTCAGGCCATGTGACCCACTATTTAATTTATTTATTTGTGTACTGTCTATATCCCTCAGGAATTTGAGCTCCATGAGGTCAAGGACCTTTTTCATTTTGTTCACTGTTGTCTCCCTTTGTAGTATCTAGTCCCTGTTCCTTGTCAGCATTCAATAAATATTTGTTAAATATATCAACAAATCCAAACACAAGTACTATGAACACTTAGATGTATTTCTTCTAGTGTTTTTAAATTTTAAATGCAGTGAGTGTTATTTTTAACATAAAGAACATAAGTAACATTTATTGAATGCCAGACATTGTGCTAAGGGTTTTACCTACTATTTTTTAATTTAATATGTCAACAACCCTGAGAGATATTATCCCTGATTTACAGATGAAAAAACCAAAGGCTCAAAGTGTTAGGCAATGTTGCTCATCGTCATGCTTCTAGTAAATTGAAACTGGATTCAAATCAAAGTGTATGACTCTAAAGTTTGTGCAGTTTCACTACATCATTGTGCTCTATAGTTGTGCTCTTGCTGTGTATTTATTTGTATCCATTTTTTTTACTTCGTCTTATGTCTAGGTATTTCCTCATGTTATCACATTTTATTTCCTACTTTATGGCCAAAGCTAACTGTGTATATGAGGATCATACTAGAGAGAGCAGTAATATGCGTTGGCTGAAGGTCATAAATATCTATCCTTTAAGTATTTAGTTCTGAGCTTTCCTAAAAAATCATATTTAATCTAAGCTCTGTGTTTTTGCCCAGAAGCCCCTCCCTACTCCTGTCTACTTACTCACATTTGTATTAGTTGGGATTTCTGGACTCAATCTAGCTGCTCAAGCATTTTGTTCTTTAGGGGGGTGATTTATGAGAGAACACTGGATTGGCTCACAGATTTGAAGCTGAACAGTTAAGCCTTGGAAAGGATGTGTCAGCTGGACCCTGGCCACCAGGGCTCTCTCCTCATCTCCTGCCTCTGGCGTCATGCTCTCAGACCAGTTCCTCTGTGAGAGTAGAAGACATAGCTGCCTAGGATGTACATCCTTGCAGCTCTCTGACCAAAGGAAAAAGGAATATCTTTCTCCAGCTCAAGTTTGCAAAATATTGATAAAAAGACACTGATTGAACTGGCTGGGACCTTGTGCTTATCCAGGGACAGATCAGTGTGCCGAGACAAATGGAGAACAGCGACTGACTCAGCTTGGGCCGCGTGCCTTTCCTCTGAAGCACTTCACAGGTAGTAGCTCCCACATGATTTTAAGGAGCATTCCCTGCCCCCCCAAAAAATGTCTGTTCTGAGTGGACAAAATAGTAAATGTTCCACTATAGGACCAGATCAAACTCTGCCATCTTCTTTAACCACTTCAGGCCTCATTCACTCATTATGAAGAAAGATTCATGGAGCACCTATCACATGGTAGGCACTGCTAGGGTCATTCAATCAGTCAACAATGTTTGTTCAGAGCCTCCTGTGCCAGGCACCTTGCTAAGTTTCTGGGGACACAACAGTGAGGAAGAGAGGTAGGTCTCTACCCTCTAGAACTTATACCCTATGGGCACGCATGACAGTCAGTAAACAAGTAGATAAATGACACAATCATGGATTGTGAGAAGTCATAAAGAGGGTGCCATAATAAGACGGTAATGAGGGTAGGCATGGGGAAGGGTGTTTGAAGAGCTGATAATAGAAAAATTACCCAACCCACCATGTCTTCTTTATGAATCTCTCACAGAGGCTAAGCAAATGAAGGTTTGCTAAATTGAAAGGGAAACTAGAAAAAGGAATGTCCAGCTTAGGGTAAAAATAAAGGATATTTTTTGAAAATTAAGAACTGCTGGTTAAAGGAGGTCATACTCCCATAGGAGTTTTGGAAAAAACACATCATTTAGCAGTCATTAAGAAAAAATGTGTGACCCTAGGAACTGCAAAGTTCACAAGGCTTCAATACACATTTCAAAACAAGCCCAAGAAATAACAATCAAATGTGTCATTGCTATACAACTCATTCAAAAACAAATCCACAACAAAAGGAAAAAAAAATAAGGCTGTTTTGCAATTCACATACCTAAGCACCAAAGAACTTAAAGGCTCCTCTGAAAATCCAAATGGCATGTTTATTTCTTTACAAGGATTTCCTCTCCCTGCCCCATACATTTGTTTGTTTCTATTTGCAACAAATATGTAAAGAGGATTATAATTTGTATTTTGAGATTGCTCTCAACATTATTTCAAACCACATAGTGTCATGAACTTGCCCTCACTACACACACGTAAACATGCTTACATGCTTAAAGGCAGCATCATATGCAAAGGGCATGGGTTTATAGTCAGAAAGAACTAGGCCCCAGTTCTAAGTGGTTCTACCACATATTAGCTGTGTGACTTTGGTTACTTAAGCTTTCCAGACCTCATTTCTCATCTGTAAAATGGAGATAATAATAAATTCATAGGGTTGTTCTGAAATTTTTATTAAATGAGATGTACTGAACAGTAAGCAGTATGTGAAGCAGAGTAGGCATTCAGTAGATGGTATTTATTTACTTTATTTATTTTATTTTTTTTAATTTAATTCCATTTTATTTACTTATTTTTTTAAAGGTGTAGGCTTATTTATTTATTTATTTTTGGTTGTGTTGGGTCTTCGTTTCTGTGCGAGGGCTTTCTCTAGTTGCGGCAAGTGGGGGCCACTCTTCATCGCGGTGCGCGGGCCTCTCACCATCGCGGCCTCTCCTGTTGCGGAGCACAGGCTCCAGACGCGCAGGCTGTTGTTGTGGCTCACGGGCCCAGTTGCTCCGCGGCATGTGGGATCTTCCCAGACCAGGGCCCGAACCCGTGTCCCCTGCATTGGCAGGCAGACTCCCAACCACTGCGCCACCAGGGAAGCCCGTATTTATTTTTTTAAGATTCAGTTTATTACTAGGTCTGGACAAGACACAATCTCATTTTGACTAACTACTCTTGTATTCTATGAAAGAGCAAATTTAGTGTATTTTATTTGTTTGCTAGTGATTAGGACCACACCAGAAATATTAGTTAAATGACAGCTACTATTTCATTAATATGTCAGGAATAAAATGGAACAGATACAGCTATGAAATAAATTAAGAAGATTAACAATGTTTTTCTGTTTGTTCTACTATAGACCAGAAGAGACAAGGGATTCGTTTAATTATTCATGTGTAAATGGGAGACCCAAATAACATTCAGTCAAACCAGCCCTCTTACAGGTCAGAGGGACCTTGGCCATCCACGTGAAAGCTCTAGCCTCCCTGTGTGTTCTGCTCATTCCTGAATCCACAATCTGGTCCAAGGTGCTCTCGTTACTCACTCTATCTGCCATCATTGCTCTGCTTTTAAGGAAAGGGGGTTCATAGTTCTTTTGTTCCATCAACAAAAAACATTTACTCCAGAATGCCTTAAGTTCTTATCATCCTTTTATAAATACCCCCAAATGTCCCTTTAAATCCCTTTAAATCACACTACCTCAGACATGGAATCCTTGTATCTTACAGTTAGCTAGGCCATGTCCACTAAAGTAGAACTCCTGCTTGAAATGGTGGGATAATCAATTCTTCAGGACACAGTCAAGTCCTTATGGGTAACTCTAATCTTAAGAAAGGTTTTCATTCAACAGTTCATAGAGATTATCTCTAAAGAGTAGAAATGGAAAAAGGTGAGTGGCAGGGAAGGGAAGGGAAAGAAGGAGGGAGATTTTTACATTTCATTCCCTTAAATTTAGTCAAAATCTGCCGCTCTGCAAGTGTACCCATCAATTCTAGAATTACACAGAATAAATCTAATGCTGCCTCCAAACGACACTTTCAAATCTTCAAAGACAACTACTTTGTTCTTTTTATGTCTTCTTTTCCTCAAGCTGAGGATCCCTATTCCTTTAAATGTTCGTCATGTGATGAAGCACTTACCTTTGTTGGTTACTTCTGCAACGTCCATTTCCTCTTTCCTTTTCCCACTAGCCCTGATTTCCAAGTGGGACTCCATGACTTCCTCCCTGCTCCAAGGGTAGAGGATAAGGCCAGGGCTAACATTCCAATCTCCTGGCCATAGTGATGGCAGCAGGGGTGGGCACTTGACTTAAGCCAGTCCAGTTAGAGTAAATCTCAGGACTTTAGCACATTGGTTCTGAGGTGTGGGATGAGGGTGAGGATGCATGGAGTCTTGAGAGTTATTGACATCTGTCTTAGACCATGAAGGGAAGAGCCTACTTGAAAATGGTGCCAATATCCAAAAAGCAGGCGGAGAGAAAATATGAGGCGTGGTTGCATCATGTGAACCTCCAGCAAAGTCTTGTCTGAAGGCAATTCTGGTTCAGAATTACGTGGTTTCAGTTTACATGAGTCAAATTCTCCTTTTTGCTTAGCCCAGTTTGGTGCTAGTGTTTTGTTACTTGCAACTAAATATATCCTGACTGATACACATGAGATGGTGTTCTTATGGTTGCCTTCCCTTGGACAAACTCCAGTTTGTCAATGACCCTCTTACCAGAGTCCCAGAATAAAACCTATTATTCTAGATGGAGACTGACTAGTGCAGGTCACAGAGGGCCTCTCATGAGACTGGATTAGAATGTAGTGTTGTTATAACTCAACCTGAGGCCGGCATTAGGATTCTGAGCATCCCAATTCCAATGACTCTTACCAGAAAATTACCTTCTTTCCCAAATAATTTACCAAATTGTAACATAAACCCTAAACACCTAGGACCTTGTAGGAGAAAAGAGAAAAGTATATTTCAGAATATACTTTCTACCTGTTCCTTCCCTACAGAAAGGCTCAATCCCTTCTGTTTCTGCTTTAGCTTTCAAAATAGAATCACCAACTGCTTTCTTAGTTCAATTTTGTCACATATATGTTTAAAAAACCTGCAGGTTTTCAAATACAATTACTATACATAAATACTGTGTAAAAAAGTAACATTTTGCTAAGCAAAGTGACTGCAGTGTTTTGCAAGCATGTGGAATAATTGCTCCCTACCTACAATGAAGTAGTAGCATCAGGGAGGTTTCATCTGGGGAAGGAGACAACTGACTGGTCCCCAAGAGGCCTCTGGGGTGATATTTCCTTGGTAACTACACAAAGATCCAGATTCTGGACCTCAGTTGGGAAAGTCCACAAACTAGATTTTCTGAGTGTATCCCCAGAGTTGCAGACTCAGTGAAATACTCACATGAGATGGGCCTGTAAACCAGAATACTAATGCATTAAGTTTTAAATGGAGATGACCCTTCTGGGCAGGAAACAGATGACCTTTGTCTCATTCAGAAAACCATACCCCCTTTCCTGAGGACAGATACCTGGAAAGTTGGATTAGTAATCAAGACAATTGCTGGGTGAGCATGGAATTAAGAGAAGTTGATTGTCTTGAGGACTTTTTCACCCAGGTTATGATTGTCCCTGATTAAATATATCCTCACACGTAGGGACTATGGCATGGGTCCACGTTACCAAATTGTTCTTTGCAGAATGACAATAGTTAATATTTATACCTGGTGCTTACCATGTGGTCGATAGCTATTCCAGACATCTTACCTATGAGCTAACTTAATCTTTATAACGAAACTTTGAGATTTCTGTTATTAGTTTCATTTTACAGATGGCAACACTGAGTCACAACAGGGTGAATAATTTGCTAAAAGTTGCATCGTTAACTAGGTGGTAAAGCTGGATTCCTAGATTGCCCGGCTCCAAAGTCCATGCTTGAAATTGCTGTGCTGCACTGCCTCTTGAACACTGTTCTTTTATGCTGCACACCCATCTCTGTTGCTACATCCTACATGCTACATGGGTTACTTCATATCCTATTTGACACCATATTCTATAAATCTGATTCCTTATAATGTTGTGTCTCTGAAATCTTTTTCTTAAAAAGTGTATATGTATGTATATATAGACATATGTATATAGAGAAGTTTTAAAGAAAAATAGTATATACCATATATGCATGTGTATGTGTATAAAATCCTTACTGCTGCCTCCATATATACCAACAAATATGAGCAAAACCATGCTCGTATGGGCTGTTGGCCAGGATGCGAACTTTGTTATATTGAACTAGACAGCATGATGATAGCTGTTAAAATAGCATTCTGCCTATACTTAATCCTTCTCCAAAAAAGGAAATATTTGGTTTCAGGGAGGTATTTAGTAGTTACAGCAAGAAATACTAGAAAGGAATGGGAGCGTGCATTGGCCTCATGTTAGAAAGTGATGCTACAGTCAGACACAGCTTCTCCTGAACAAGGCTGGAGGCAGCACACCCTCGGTCACGCACTCTGCATCACCACAAAAGGCCCTGGTTAGGGCTGGATTTTACTAAGCTAGTCACATCCTTGTTTCACAGGGATTTTTTAAAAGCTGCTATAATTTTAAGGAGGAGTCCCTTGTTACTTTCTTTTTAAAAATCTGATGTTTTAAAACATAGATTAAAAATTCACCTGATTCCAAAACCTAAATGTACAAAAGTTTATACAGGAAAAAAGAAATGTCTCTCCTACACCTAAAGCCCCAAAACTTGGCTCCCCTCCTGGGAGGCAATTATCAATTCTTTATTTATCTTTCCAGAGGTATTCTATTATTATTTTCTTTTATGGTCACATCTTCCCCTAGTGATATGTATCGGAGACTTTTTATCTTGTTTTGCCATGCTTCCCTCTATTTGTTTCCTGTATCTTTTTGAAGAAGACCGGGTCGACCTTCCCCTGGGACCATCTTCAAATGCCAACTTCCCATTGGTGGATATTGGTTTTATCCTCTTTCCAACTCCAATTTCTGCTCTGGCTAAAAGTCAGTTTGTATGTGACAGCTGGTGGTCCCAGGCACCTTCTGATGAATGATGGATGGGACCAGAAGGAGCAACCCTTCCCTAATATCATTAATTGCGAGATTTTTGCGAGCTCAAAATTCTAAGAACTGACAGTTGCCTCCAACTGTTACCAGCTGTTAATTTGGCTGAAGTGGTGGGGATCTGACTCCCCTTCAGCAAACAATCTGGGACAGCGGTTGGCTCATGATATATCTTCCTTTACAGCCTCTGTGACACTCAATTCTGAATTTCTTAAGCCTAAAAATAGTATCCTAAACCTATTCCAGAGTCCCCACATCTACCACTGACCATGTAACCTTGCAGGAGTAACTTCCCTTGGTCCTGGGTTCCCCATTTGTACAATAAGGGGACTAGGTGCAATGATCTGCCTGCTTCCAGCCCTAAAAATCTTAAAATATAAGAATGGGATCAGTTGGTAAATAGTTAATGTCACTTCAGTCCTTTCCTCTTCCCCTCAAATCACCTGAAACTTGAAGGAGTGAAGAATCTGGTCATGATCTTGAAGCAATACCCAATGTGTCCCTGGGCAATTTTAGAGCAACTGCTAAGGGGTTTCTGCTCTTAGCTGCCTTTGCCCTAGAGGGTTTAAGAACTGCTTGTTTCACAGCTGCAAAAAAAATTCTTTCCTAATCCCACATACTGGCAAGTAATCTTTCTTTCTCATTTTAAGTTATTATGAAGACAAGTATTAATTTTTTTAAGTGTAGAAAGGCAGTGGGAAAAAGGCAATCCCCCCTTTTTAATCTTACCTGTGTATATCCAGTTAATTGATAATTCTCACGCAATTTGAGAGTTATTTTGAGTCATCAGAGTGACAGTTTTGAGGTATGCTTGGTGAATTAGATGCTTCTCCCTGAGAAAGGCCAATGAGGTTTTGCGAGTTGGGGTCCATTGGGTGCCATATTTCCATGTTCTGAAACTGAATTTCGTCAGGGCACTCTGAGGTGTCAGTTTCTCAGGACCCAGCTACACAAATCAAACTCCCAAGAGACTGATTTCTGCCCAGATTAACAATTTGTCTGTTTGCACTGGGAAACATACTTTCACTCAGGTCTGCTGTGTATACACCACCTCCCCCATGTAAGGTACCTGGGGATAAATTTTTTTGTCAGAAGATTGGATGAGTATGGCGTTAGTAAAAGATAACATATCTAGGCCCTGATAGACAGGATAAGATAGAAAATTCCTACTCTACAAAAGAGATTCCTAGAACGCAAGTGTCTCATATTTGGCTCACTTACTCACTCAGCAAACATCCCTCAAGCCCCCCAGCAGATATACTGAAGCTATTAAAGCTTAAGTTTCATGGTCCCTCACTTGGGTCTCAAGACCATGGGAGAGGCCTTCATAATATGTTCATACATTCCTATGTTTTTGTAACAAAAGTAGCTAATTTAAATGCAATCAGTTAAGGCTTCCACCTCTTGGCACTCCTACTTCTCCTCAGTCACACTTCCCCTTAAGTAGGGTGGCATTGGAGTGGTTCAGGCATTTTTGGGGTCTGATAAAAGAGAAGTCGAGCTGGGGATGCATTTTGTTTGGGTTTAGTGGCTTACAATCACTTCTGTAAATAGTTAAGTCATTGCTGGTTTTCCAGTGTCAGAACAGCTACTAGGAATGCTTCTACGGCTTACTGAGCCAGCTTGCCCAGCAATGAGACATGAAGGTCCTGGGCCAGAAGTCACATTACAATATGAACATGTCCTATTGCATCAAAAGTACATGGCAAGTAGAAGAGAAAGAAGGTTTGAAACATATAGACAGAAGCTAATCCATGGTGCTGAGGGCCTCCTGGCTCCCCTCTCCGGTCTGCTGTGCCCTGCCCTTTTCCTCCAGAACATCTGACACATCCTCTTCAAGGGACTTGAGATTTTTACAAACCTCAGGAGGAGCCTTAGACTTCATGCTATCTGGTAAATTTTGTCTGGCAAAAATCCCCAGGACAAGGAAACATGAAGGGGCCTGGGAATCTGCTCAAAAGGGGGGGAAATGAAAAATATTGAGAATACAAATTAATATGAACTGAATACAGTGGAGATGGAGGAGTGAGAATATTAAGTAGATGGAAGTGAATGGGAAAAGGTGTATGGGGGTGGCGGGGGAGGGAGGATTTGGCAGACACTGACAGATTCTTGCTCTCCATTTCCTTTCAGAGAAGCTGAACAGATTGTTGCATTTCCAAGGCCTTCTTTTTGCAAAGTCCACCACGATTGGTTAGTTTAGGCTTTGTGAGTTACAATGGCATTTCAGTCGTGCCTCCCTGAGGTCATCCTGAATAAACGTGAGGGTTTTTGTACACTTGATGAAATCTTTACTAAATATTGAGTAGGCTGAAAAGAATAATAAATTATAGATATATGTCAAGTACTCAATCTTCAAGTTTAAGAAAACAAACTAACCTGTGAACCTCTCCCCACATAATCCCCTCCCCTTCCTCCTCAAAGGTAAGGACTATAATTTTGTAAACAGCATTCTTTGCTTTCCTTTATAGTTTTATCACAAGGGTTCATTATCCCTAAACACTCTATTGCTTGGTTTGCCTGTGTTTGATCTTTATTTAAATGGAATCATACAATAGGTATTCATCTGTGACTTGCTCTTTTTATTAAACATTATGTTCCTAAGATTCACCAATATATTTGTAAATCATTAACAGCTGTATGCTGTTTTGTTGTTTGAAATATACCACTACTTATCCATTTTACTATTCATATATATTTAGGTTGTTTCCAGGTTGGATTTTTGCAAATCATGCTACACAGATCATTCTTGTACAAGACTCAAGCTACACACATGTAAGTTTCTCTAAGGTATTATCTAGCAGTGGAATTGTTTATTGGCTGTGTGCCTCTTCAACTTTATTAGATAATACTAAAAATAGTTTTCAAAAATTATTGTGCTGATTTACATGCTTATCAGCTGTGTATGAGAGTTTCTTCTCATTGCTCAAGACACTTGTCAACACTTGATATTGTCAGATTTTTTAGTTTTAGCCAATCTGGTTATACAGTTGTGTCACATTATGATCTTAATTTGCATCTTCCTAATTACTAATGAGGCTGAACAGCTTTTTATATGTTTATTGAGCACCACGTTTCTTCTGCGACATGAACATTAAAACATATTTTCCTCATTTTTCTATTGAGCTGTGTGTTTCTTGTTTGCTTTGTAGGAGTTATTTTATATCTGGTTATAAATTATTTATCAATTATGTTTTACAAATATCTTCTCCAAGTTCATGGCTTGTCTTTAATGACCAGGTTTTGTTTGTTTGTTTAATGCAGTTAAATATATTAATCTTTCTCTTTTGGGCTTATGTTTTAAAAATCTTGTTCAAGAAATCTTTCCCTACCCTGAGATCATGAAGATATTATCCCATATTATTATCTAAAAGTCTTATAGTTTTACCTTATACTTTTATGTATTTAATCCATTTGAAATTGATTTGGGGGTATGGTATAAGATAGAGGTCCAAATTAATTATTTCCCTATGGATATAGCATTGTCCCAGCACCATTTGTTGATCCTTTCCCCATGACCTGTGCTGATAATGCAGACCTAATTTAACTTTCCACATCCGTGTGGGTCTGTTTATTGGTTCTTTATTCTGTTTTATTTGTCATTTTGGCTATTCCTGAGCTAACACTACACTCTTGATCTTACAGTTTTATGGTTAAGTCTCAATATCTTGTAAGACAGTTACCCCAGACCCACCCCCAACCTTGCTTTTCTTCAAGATATTCTTGGCCTCTTGTTTCACGTATGTATTTTTTAATTAGCTTATCAAATTGCAAAAAAAAATTTTAAATGTGTTGTAATTTTAATCGAAATTGCATTGAATTTATAGACCAATTTGGGTAAAATTTACATGCTTATGAAATTAAGACTTATAAGACATAAAATGGAATATCTCTCTATTTAGGTCATCTTTAATGACTCAATAAACTTGAAAACAATTTTTTTGATATTTGTCATGTACTTCTTTTGTTACATTTATTTCTATGAGCTTTATTTTTTATGCTATTATAAAAGGTAACTTTAAAATTTTACATTTTCTAACTGTTGCTGGCATATAGTAATACCATTTTTTAGCCATCAGCCTTATTAAATACTCTTGTTAACTAATTAATTAATTATTAATTTTTTAGTAGATTCTTTGCAATATTTACTGGTTAGTTTCTTTCCAATCTTTATACTTTAACTTCCTTCTTATCTTCTTGTTCTGGTCAGGATCTCCTGTATGATGTTAAGTAGAGCTGGGGATAGATGCACCCCTGATCTTGTCCCTATTTTAAAGAGAATGCTTTCATATACCCTGAGAAAACCATAATTCAAAAAGAGTCATGTACCACAATGTTCATTACAGCACTATTTACAATAGCCAGGACATGGAAGCAACCTAAGTGTCCATCGACAGATAAATGGATAAAGAAGATGTGGCACATGTATACAGTGGAATATTACTCAGCCATAAAAAGAGACGAAATTGAGTTATTTGTAGTGAGGTGGATGGACCTAGAGTCTGTCATACAGAGTGAAGTAAGTCAGAAAGAGAAGAACAAATACCATATGCTAACACATATATATGGAATCTAAAAAAAAAAAAAAAGGTTCTAAAGAACCTAGTGGCAGGACAGGAATAAAGACACAGACATAGAGAATAGACTTGAGGACACAGGGAGGGAGAAGGGTAAGCTGGGATGAAGTGAGAGAGTAGCATGGACATATATACACTACCAAATGTAAAATAGATAGCTAGTGGAAAGCAGCTGCATTGCACAGGGAGATCAACTTGATGCTTTGTGATGACCTAGAGGGGTGGGATAGGGAGGGTGGGAGGGAGGCTTAAGAGGGAGGGGATATGGAGATATATGTATACGTATAGCTGATTCACTTTGTTATGCAGCAGAAACTAACACAACAATGTAAAGCAATTATACTCCAATAAAGATGTTAAAAAAAAAATAAAGAGAATGTTTTCAGTATGTTCCCATTAATTATGATGATTGTTGTAGGTTTTTTTTGTTAGTGTACTATATCAGGTGTTTATTACTGTGTAACAAACAACCCCAAAACACAATGGCTTAAAATGACAAGCATTTTATTATTTTTCATGATTCTATGTGTTGACTGTGGGGCTCCACTGGGATGGCTTGTCTTTCTGTTCTAGGTAATATCAGCAGGGCTGGCTGCAATCTGGACAAGATCCAAGATGGCCTCACTACAGCTGAGATGGCTGGAAAACTGGGGCCTTTCTCTCCTCCTGGTCTTTCTAGGGTTTCTCTCTCTGGCTGGCCTTTCCAGGAGGAGAGCCTGACTTCCTTGATCACTTAACTTGTCAAAGTATAACACTTATTGACACTTTCACTTTCAATAACATAAGAATCTTCTATTTCTAATCTCTCCTGGACTTATATGTTATTGTAGAAGAGCTTTTAGTCTATACTGATTTTTAGCCTAGCAAGGTGTTGTTATTGTTTTATGTAGTTTAGATTTGTTTATATTTACTCAGGCATTTACCACTTTTTTTTTGCTCTTAATTTCTTCTTGCATCTCAGACTTTCCATTGGGGATTATGTTACTTCTGCTTGAAGTATGTTCCTCAGAATTTCCTTCAATAAATTGGCAAACTCTCAATTCTTGAAAGATACTTTTTGCCAGCTATACTATTTTAGGTTGGTTTTTTTTTTTTTTTTTCTCTCAGCCCATTAAAGATATTACTTTACCACTTTTCTGACTTCCACTTCTACTGTTAAATCTAATTTCCATTCTTTTGAAAATAATATATTTTTTTCTCTCCATCTTCTTTTAAGATCTTCTCTTTCACTTTGCTGTTCTGCAGTCACATTATATGTCTTAGTATGATTTTTAAAAATTATTTATCCTGCTTAGGAGTCTTAAAAACTCACACCAAGATATAGCCAAGAACTGAAATTGGAGAGATAGTTGGGGATCAGATAGTGAAAGGTTTTAAAAGTGATACTAGGGCTTCCTTGGTGGTGCAGTGGTTAAGAATTCGCCTGCCAATGCAGGGGACACGGGTTCGAGCCCTGGTCCGGGAAGATCCCACATGCCGCGGAGCAACTAAGCCCGTGCACCACAGCTGCTGAGCCTGCGCTCTAGAGCCCGTGTGCCACGGCTGCTGAAACCCGTGTGCCTAGAGCCTGTGCTCCGCAACAAGAGAAGCCACCGCAATGAGAAGCCCGTGCACCGCAACGGAGAGTAGCCCCCACTCGCCGCAACTAGAGAAAGCCCGCACCCAGTAACGAAGACCCAACAGACCCAACACAGCCAAAAATAAATAAATAAAATAAATAAATTTATTAAAAAAAAAAAAAAAGTGATACTAAGGAGTTGAGATTTTATTCTGTAGAGCAGTGATATTCAAACCTTGTAGCTCTGCACATTATATAAGAATTTTGAAAAATATGTGTTCCCTTGCACATGCTTAACATGTATAATTTTCATCATAAGGTCATATAAGTTCATTTCTTCCTAATAAGAAAGAGAATATACTAAATATTTTATAAACTAAAATAAGGTGAGGATTGACTAAAATTGGAATGTTTTATGGCATGTATTGAATATATCATATTTGATATATATTTGGGTATGATTATATACTATTTGAAATACATTTGTGTGCTTATTGAATAAAGCATGCCAATTTAAAAATAAATCACATATAATTTTCACCCATCAGTTTTATTAAACGTCTTAAAATTTTTATACTTTAAAACATCGTTTCATTTAAAAGAATAAGAATGACTTACCTATACTGCTTCAAATGTTCTGAATTTAGGCCATCCCAATATGAGATCAACACTGTTCCTAACTTGAAACTTCACCCTTAACAGAAATATGTGTAGGACACAAAAAGGCAGGAATGCTTTCATTAATCATTAAAGAGGGTTCCCTGAAACCAATTGTCATTCCAGGTGGCGTAATCAGTCACACAAGAGGTCTAAACAAATTCTCCAATGTCATAATGGTTTTAGAGGATCAATCAGTCTCTCTCTGTCTCACACACACACACACACACACACACACACACACACACACACACACACAAATGCAAACAGACCTGGATGTACCACATTTACTTTTGGAGAGGGATTCAGGCAGACATAAAATGTTTTGCCCACAAATAGTTATCTGCTTCAAACGGACAGGAAATAAGGACCTTTTACTTGGAGCAAGAATGATTGGCTATAGAGAAGCGAGTCATAATTCTACTATACTTCATTTGGAGGTAGGTTCAAATGACCTAATGGGCAGATCTTTCTCTCTTCTTGTAACAGTAAACAGGTAACTGGCACGAGTTAGAAGAGAGACATTTTTCATAACATATAAGTATGACATGTTCAGTTACTGCAATATTTTGAAATTTACCTTTTTGAAATTTTACTTGAGAATGGTAAATTAGAGTTATTTTAGTTATTTCTACATTCTTCTCCAAAAAGAGAGAAATATGAGAAATGTGTCATGGTAACTTTAGACCTATAGAGAAGAATTGGATCAAGAGTATCCTAGAACAAGGTCTAATACATATTTTATGATTAAGTGTTAATTGTCATCAGTTATGCTTGATTATACTAATCATTAACCACTGGACCACCAGGGAATTCCGTATTTAGACATTTATCATAATCAAGAAGGCACACATTATGTAGACAAAGTGTCCTAAAGCTAGTTCTGATTTTTTGAGTTATCCAGCGTAAGCTATTTTTTCTCTTTCATTTCCCTAATTTTCACGCTAGAAAGATAACTCAAACATTATAGTGAATAGCTATAGTTTTTGATTGCTCAGAGCCATTCTTTATTTGGAGAACTGTCCCTTTGCACTTTATTAGAGCTTGGTGGGGGGCTGTCATCTGCCACCCACTCTTCCCTATCATGGTGACAAGTAAGTAAACAAGCCCTGGCTAATCAGAGTGATCCACTTTCCAGGTAAAGTGATTGGTTCAGGGGTAGACACACAACCAAGATGAACCAATCAAAGTCCTTCCCTGGGACTTTTCAGGTAAGTGATTGCTTCAGGAGTAGACATACAACCCAAGATGAACCAAAGTACTTCCCTGGGACTTTTCAGCCAGAGCTGGAGGGGAAACATGCATTTCTAGACCTATGGGGCTGGAAGGGTGTGCATCTGGAGTGCTATCTTCTCATCTGTAGAAGTAGATGAGTTCAACAAACCAATAAAACAAGATCTGGGAAATGGAAGAAGGGGGCCTGATTATATAGCTTGGCCCCTACATTTAATTCCTGTCTGACATCATGTCCTCACATTCCCACACATGTAGGTGTGTTTTAAAGATAATTCGAGTTGAGTTTATAGCACTTACAACTGAAGGAGTCCTGGTAAGTACAGACACCTTTCTAATTTATTCATATATGCAACCATTCACCATGAAAGTGAATATATGACAATGAAGTATGTTAAAAATGTGGTCCAGGTGTCACTTTTACCCAGGCAGTATAACAAGCAGTTGAGAGCCTAGGCTCTGGAGTCACACTGTCTGCCTGCCTGCAGACTAAACATCACCTGGGGCTGAGAAGTGCTGCCCCTCCACAGGGGACACGGGCTCTCCAGTTCCCATAGGGAGGGCTTCACACATCAGGAACCAGGGCTGATTGCCATTTATCATCGCAAGACACTATCATCTTTCTTAGAATTGTGTTATGAGAAATGTCAACCATTCTTTGTTTCGTTGTCTGTACAATTCTAGGAAGAGAAAGGTGGAACGGGAGAACCAAGAGAAACAGGAGCCAGCGTTTTTTCCATGGATGGGTAGAAGGTTCCTACAGGTTGTGCCTGTGAGGAAAGCATACAATCTAAGCCGCTATTGTGAAGCCACCATTTCATTCATTTTCATCATCTACTTGGGCCCTGCAAAGCTTTTTTTTTTTTTTTTTTTTTTTTTTGCCACCCTGGTTCTGTGGCCCCCTATCACAGAAAATCCTCTCCAACACTACTGGAATATTTTCACCTGTCTGTTATGCTGCCTGAAATGAGAAGATTCATTTGGGTTAAAAAGCCTGCCAAGGGACTTCCCTGGTGGCGCAGTGGTTGAGAATCCGCCTGCCAATGCAGGGAACAAGGGTTCGAACCCTGGTCCCGGAAGATCCCACATGCCGCAGGGCAGCTAAGCCAGTGAGCCACAACTACTGAGCCTGCACTCTAGAGCCCACGAGCCACAACTACTGAAGCCTGCGCACCTAGAGCCCGTGCTCCGCAACAAGAGAAGCCACCGCAATGAGAAGCCCGCGCACCACAACGAAGAGTAGCCCCCGGTGCCGCAACTAGAGAAAGCCCACGCGCAGCAACAAAGACCCAACGCAGCCAAATAAATAAATAAATAAATTTATAAAAAAAAAAAAAAAGAAGCCTGACCAAAAAAAAGAAAAGACACATGCCATACTAAAGAGACAAATCCCGCTGGGAAGTTTAGTGTGAGAGCACAGTCTTCAGTGTTAGACTGCCTGGATTCAGAACCCAACTCCATCACTGACTGTAGCATAGTGACTCTGGACAAGTCACCTAACCTCTCTCTGTCTCAGTTTCCTCATTTGTGGAAAGCAAATAATATAGCACCTCCCTCCCGGGATTGTTGAGGATCTAAAGAGTTAATGCATGCCTAGAATAGTGCCAGGCACACAGGAAGCACTACTTAAGTGTCAACTCTTATTGTGCTTAGGTGTTCATATATCATTTAAATCGGATTTCCTTCTCACTAATCTGTCTGAGGACTGCTTCACTGAGGGAGTAGAAGTTTGAAGGGAGGACAAGATGGGGAATCTGGGACCAGAGGAATTGGAGATGGGGGATGGGGTGGGAGAGGAATCCGGAAAGAGATGGATAGGAATGGAGAGGATAAAAATAGTTAAGGACTTTGGCGAGTGAGGTGAACCTGAATGGGATGCTACACATGAAGTCTCTGAGCCCGGAGTAAGGGACATTACAAAATGGAAGAGAGGAAAAGGAAAGGAAGTGAGAGGGTGCTGAAGTAAATAGCACACATTTCAAAGCTTCGTCTATCTAGTGTTGACTTGCATCCAGAAAAGGGGGCAGAAATTCTTTTCCTCCCTCATACTCTTGGACTAGTATCATAATTTAACCGCATTATAAATGAAATAGAGTCCCGTGGACAAACCTGAGACCCCAACCATCATTTATACTCTTTCAACAGGAAATATTTTCTGGGTTCCAAATAAAAGGCTTCAATGATCTTTTGGAACAGGATCCATTTGTAAGTAGGGGCCTGCCTGTTTGCTGGGGTCGGTGGGGGAGTTTTCAGCTGGGCAGGTCAGATAGACAGTCAGTGTTTCACAACAGAAGAAACTGGTGCTTGCAGTTGTTGAGTTGTCTGGACTAGTGACACAGCTAGTTCTAGAGCCCAATCCCCAGGTCTCCATCTCTCCAGCAGAGGCTGGATGACCACCTGCCAATCCTCACAGAGGAATCCAAATATCAGGTTGGTGGAGGTGGAAGAGGGAAGGAAAATGAGGAGATCCCCAAGTCTTCCAAACGCAAGATTCAATTATGCTACACTGCCTGATTTTAGACTAGACCATAGTAAGCATCAATCACTTCTTTTCTTTTACCTTTTGGGTACTGCAACAATCTGGATCATAATAATTCCTCATTGATAAAGATCAACTTGTACAATCTGCCATGAACTTCCAGGAATGTTTAGCACCTATGAGACCCAGCTGTAAACAACTTTGCATTAGGAGAGTGATAGGGAAGTTTTTATTTATTCTTTACTTGCAAGACATGTCCCAAGGTCAATGATGTCATTGTTCTCTCTACTTGACTGCTGTGGAGCTAACCAAGGGAGGTGAAATGACCAGCCAACTCACAGCAAATTTTCTTGTGTGACAGGGAGCTAGAGCAATAATCAAAGAGTTCTCTCCTTTCACTGATTAATGGGGCACAAGCATCACTGAGACTTATAATCTGATCAATACTAACACGAGCACAATGAAAAAGTAACAGCACCAATAAGCAATAGTGAGAGGGTAAATCTTTAAGAATACCTCTGTGTTGATTTACTCATGCAACAAGAGTTAGGTGAATTGCTAAGAAAATAATAACCACTACTAATAATTGAGCATTTACTATGTGCCAGATGCTGTCTTAGTCCCCTAGCCTATATCATCTCTGAACCTCACATGGAGATTTTATTATCCCTGTTTTTCTGATGAAGAGCTGAAGCGGAGGGAATTTCAACGACTTGTCTGAGGTCCCCTAGTTGGTCAGGAGCAGAACTGAGGCTTGCCCTCAGGTGGGTCTGAGGTTGCTGTCCTATGTGAGGTAGCAGCAGCTAGGGACTTCGGGTTTGGTGCTCTGAGAGATACACTAGTGTCAGACATGACCAAACTATAAAGAAGTTGTAGTGCTGTGGATAACTCGGTGGTGGTGAGAGAATTCTGAGAACAACAAAATCGGATTATAGGAGTAAGGGAGATACTTTAGTAATACAAACAATACAACAAATGGAGGAGAAAAATTTCTTCTACCTGACTATATCACAAACCATTGTTGACCAAAAATCATGCCTTTAATAAATATTTTAGATTAAACCAATTGTTTAGGAAGCCACAATAATGTTTTCTATCTAGGAGGCAGTAAGTAAAGTGGTTAGGACCATGTGCCTGGAGCAAGACTGCCTTGAATCAAATCCTGGTGCTGCCACTTCCCAGCTGTGTGACCCTGAACTAGCTGCCACAAGGGTTAAAGGATTAAATACGTATGAAGCGCTTAGAAAGCACCTGATCCATGGAAAACACGTGGTCAACATTACTCAATTCTGGGTGCCGAGTAGTTATGAATGGTGTGATTAGACTGAAGGTATGGTCCCCACTTTGAAGGAACTTAGAAGCTAGTTGGGAAGAGAAAGCACCTGCTAATAATGTGTCTTAGGAACTGATACAACATAAAAACACCTCATGTCATCAAGGTATACACTGTTGTATCACTAATAAAAACTCAGTAAAGAATTAAGGAAAGAAAAGAGAAAGTAAGCTATGATGTAGATTTTGAAGGAGCTGCTGGCTTACCGCTACAAAAATTTTCATTCAAGGACTCTGGAAAAGTGACTTGTCCATTATCAATATTGTTAATCTTGATACGTTAAATATTTCACGATAACCTTCTCTGTGCAAGACACTGGGATAGTGGTAACAAAGGACTACAAATCTGAAGAAGCTCTTATCTTCAAGGAGCTTAAGGTCTGTAATAAGAAGTTACGTATTAACAAAATGCAAAGTAGAAAGTGCCATGGAAAAAGCATAACCAGTTGGTAACACAATGGTTTCCAGAAGTTCTATTAAGCACATTACAAAATGGGTTAATCTGGTGCACAAAGGAGCCCAGATGCCAAGTGCAATAATGAACATGAGAGAGATCTTGTTCTTTTTGGAGGGGTCTCCTGGGTTACAGTAGGTATTGGGACTCGTCCTCCCTAGGACATCCTTTGCAGGATGAGAAATTTAATCAGGATACAGAGGCTGAGGAGAACTTACTAAATGGGCAAGAGATGCATCAGGATGAGAATTTATTAAATTACCTAGCAAGACAACAGGACCGATCATCTATACAGCCCTAATTCTTCTCTCTCCGCACCCCACCTCCCACCTCATCATGCCTGGTAGATAGAGTCATTTTGGGAATAAATATTAGCTAAGAGATTGCTTGGTGTCAGTCAGATAGATTGACCCTTTCCACTCTAAGAACCTTTCTGTTTTAACTAGATAAAAGTTTTGAGTCTAGACAATTGCCTTTTAGATTCCTCTTTTTACATTTTTTCCTACTATTACACATTCTTTTTTCATCTGAACAGGGATTTTTAGCATGTTACAATTTTCAAGTTGATAGCTCATTTTACATTGGCTATACTCTTCGTTTCTTCCTGATGACATTCAGGGAGGATTCTTCGTTTCTCATAAATCCCACTACAGGATGGGTTATGTTGGAAGGCTTCCTGTAGAAAGCAAATACCACTATTCTAATAGTTGAATTATTTCTTTACCTGAAAATTTCATCTTCTTCCTGACTTTTTGTCTCCATCTCTTGTCCTAGATCTTGAATACTATTTTTAGATTTGACTTCTGTTTGCTGATTATATAGCAAATTTTATTTGGTTAATTGAATAGGATTTATATTTCATTAGAAACCTAATTCATTTGTAGCTAAGCACCACTTTGGCTGTCTCTAATGGGTTATATGAAGCCTGAGAAAATCACACTGGTGCCCTGCCTATTGGAAAGACATGTGTACAGGTAACATCAAATTGAAATAAATATCAAAGGCAAAGATAGTCAGGAAAGAACTCGTGCTTGTAAGAAGGATAGCGTGGAGCTTTGTCCTTCAGTTAGAGGGATAGAGGTTGAAAGGTGATTAATTTTTCAGTCACCTCCCTAAAATGTGGTTGTGGCAGGACAGTAAGCTTTTATAATGTGAGTTGTTTTTTTTAGTAAATTTATTTATTTATTTACTATTTTTGGCTGCGTTGGGTCTTCACTGCTGCACGTGGGATTTCTCTAGTTGTGGAGCACGGGCTCTAGGCGCGTGGGTTTCAGTAGCTGTGGCGCGTGGGCTCTAGAGCGCAGGCTCAGTAGTTATGGCACACGGACTTAGTTGCTCTGTGGCATGTGGGATCTTCCCGGACCAGGGCTCAAACCCGTGTCCCCTGCATTGGCAGGCAGATTCTTAACCACTGCACCTCCAGGGAAGCCCTATAGTGTGAGTTTAGAGCCCAAGATGGGTTTATCATATGAACACCTCTAGAAAGAATAGGTGTGTCGATTAAATGCTGCCCAGGTAAGTTTGTCTGAATTCCCTTTCTAGGCAAGATGGGCCCTGATCAGTGTCCAAGAGCCTGACCTGGACATGGGCAGGCAAGGCTAGACCAGGGGTTGGTGAAGCAGAGAATTGGAAGGCATCTAGAACAAGGTAAACACAGCATTGACCTGATGTTTCTGGGCAGCAATTTGAAAACAAGGGAAAGAAAGTGGAGACACTATGATTGTTCAGGTCTTACAACTTCTGGCTAGAACCAAACGTTTAAATTAATATTGGTGGTTTAGAAAAGTGCTTAGAAATTAACATTATAATACATAACAAATAACATTACTTATAAAACCCGACAGAAACACTTTTCAAAGTTTTTTTTTTAAACTTTTATAATATTATTTAATCTTTAGAATAATGATATGAGGAAGACAGCGTGAGTATTATCATCCTACTTTTAAAGTAAAAGAAACTGGATACAGAAAGGAAGGTTAAGTTGTTTATTGTGGTTTACTGGAAAATGATGACTAATGCCTAGTTCACCATGCTCCCAACATGATATTATTTATACCAGGATAAATATTGAGAAGTAATAATAAATAAAAGATCAGTTGTTAATAAGAAGACTTGAAAATAGTCTACACATCATACTTCTTATTTTACCCAGGAAATGGTTGGAGACAAGAAATAGAAAACTACTCACACTAGCTTCAGAAACAGACATGGCAGACAAACGTCATGACATAAAAGGAAGCAAGGCCAGTAGGCCTGGAACTGGGAAGTCAGGAATCATCTCTCATGTGGCTTCTGTCCCTACTCTCATCATTCTTGTAGTCCTCTGCAGAGACTGGCTTGCTTTTCCTGCTTCCTTGTGTCTTTTCTGCTATGCATTGAGTGCTGCATAACCTTGCAGTTTGGCTCTCAAGACCAACTGACTGCTTCTCAGTGACCTTATTCCAAATTCTGGGAGAAGTGGAATGGTTTAGCTTGCCCTGATGGTCAAGGGAGGAACAGGTACTGGTTCATAGTCACTTAAGACCACTATTGTAGCACAGGCTCTGGGTGATGGCAGAAGTGTGGGTAAAGAGGTAGACACACAACAAATATGAAAAAAATCTTATATGCTATCAGTATTGTCCTATCATTAAAAACCAGAAACCAAAAAATAAATAAAATTTTTAAAAATTTTAATAAGATAAATTACATAGAAAAAAACCCAGAGAGGACAATATACCTAGTCATTGATTATAATAAAATGTCAGATTCAAGAGGATTGTTTATTATAGTACAGGGTCCAATTTGGGGCATTTCAATGAAAAAATACTAAGGCTTTAGGTTTGATTGGAAATTAAGACCTTTTAAATAATGATAAATGGAGGCACTAACTCAGTAGGTTAAAATAATTTTTAAGAAATAGATATAAAATTTAAAAGACACAAAAAGATACACAATGGAAATTTAGTCTCCCGTTCACCAGTACCCTCAGCCACCAGTACCCCTTTTCAGAGGTAATCACCATTATTATTTCTGAGGTATCTTACCAGAAATGTACTCTCTGTATATAAGCACACGGTTCCACATCTTGCTTTTCTCAGTATACTTTAGAAATTATTCCATATGAGTATAACTTGAGTGACCTATTTTTTTTTTTTAATCTTTTTAAACTTTATTTATTTATTTATTTATTTATGGCTGTGTTGGGTCTTCGTTTCCGTGCAAGGGCTTTCTCTAGTTGTGGCGAGCGGGGGCCACTCCTCATCGCGGTGCGCGGGCCTCTCACTGCCGCAGCCTCTCTTGTTGCAGAGCACAGGCTCCAGACGCGCAGGCTCAGTAGTTGTGGCTCACGGGCCTAGTTGCTCCGTGGCATGCGGGATCTTCCCAGACCAGGGCTCGAACCCGTGTCCCCTGCATTGGCAGGCAGATTCTCAACCACTGCGCCACCAGGGAAGCCCGACCTTATTTTTTTTAATGGCTGTATTCTATTGTAGGCGTGTAACATAATTTTTTGACCAGTTTCCAATTGATGACATTTAGTATATTTCCAGCCTTCTATTATTACTGTCCTTGTATATAGCTCTTTTTGTATACAAGTGAGTTTATCTGCAGGATAAAATTTCTAGAAATGGAATTTCTGGGTTAAAGGGAATTATATTTCTGATTTTAAAAGAAATTGCCAAACTGCCCTCTGCAGAAATTTTACCAATTTCCTTCTAATCAGCAATTCATAACAACATCGGTTTGCTCACACTTTTAGGTGAGTGTAGAGTTATGATATGCTTAGGTCTAGAGTCTTTTACTTGCTGGGGAATTTCCTCAATTTTATCTTCCAACCTACTGTTGACATCTTTATATTGGCTATTACATTTTTAATTCATAAGAGCTTTTTTTCTGTTCTTTGATTGTAACTTTTTCATATTAGTCTTAATAAATGCAATATTGTGTCTTGCTGTACGGTACCGATTGAACTTTTTAAAAATTTCTCCTTGCTTTTTTTTTTTTTTTTTTTTTTGGTTTCATTTGTTGTTTGTTTGTTTTTAGAGGTAGGGGAAGCTCTGCGTTAGAGACTTTTCTAAGATGTTTGGCCATCCTTGACTGATTGTTCATATGTAAAGGTCAGATACCTTTCCTCAATCTCTCTGATTTAATATTCTGTAGAACAAAAGTCCATTCTCCCTTTGGGGTGGGGGAGGGATGGTAGCTTGAGGCGGAACAGGGGCTGTGTGTCCAATTGTTCCTTTTAGTACTTTTGTCCAATTCTATTTTTAGAGGCACTTTAATCCCCACTTTTCTCGGTACCCAGTGTCTCCAATTCCTAAACTTTCCAGAGTTCTGCTGTGCAAATCAGCTGGCTTCTTTTGGCCTTTCTCCTCTGCAGGCAGTTAATTTCATTTTTCTCTGCTTAATTAAATCTATTTGTCCTTTATTTTTTTCATCTTCCCAAAATTTTTATTCATTATCCTCTCCTCTTCCATTCTTTTCATCCTTTATTATAATTTTAGGTGAATTTTGGGAGGTAGCAGATATAAACATGTATATTCAGTTGACCAAGTTTAGAAGGTAGTCAATAAATTTGTTTTTAATCTATTAGAAACCCTACTTTTCTTGTTGGTTATATTGTAAAATTAATAATGTTGTTAAGAAAGAAAAGTACTGAAACATAAGTACATCCTTGTAAGTATTTATGTTTAGATATAACTCAGCCCCAAAACCCATTAGTTTTAAAGTGTTTTTATTTTAGTTTCAGTGTGTGTGCTGGTATTGTTTATATTATAGTAGATATCAGTAAATTTAAAACAATTTTTGGAAAAGTGACTAACATATTAGGCTGTTTTTAATAAAGTCATGTTTTCCAACTGTAGTTACAATTTAAAAGTCAATCTGTAACTAATTTTGCCACCATTTATTTATACTTTCTCAAGTCAAACACTCTTAAATAACAACCACTATGTTATAGATACAGTGGCTTTTAAAGACAAGTATAATTGCCAGTTCAACAATGAGTTTCAAATCTGTGTATGCTGGGTTAAGTCATAATGAAGAAAGTCTCTCTGGCTAAGTGAAGTCTCTATTAAATACAGTAAGAATTACATAAAATTTATTGGTTGATCTAACAGAGGTATTATTAAATGCTTATGTTACTAATTTTCAGAAGAAGTAAGAATATTTCTTTCTGGAATGTGAAACCACAGATAGAATTGCATCTCTCGAGGGAAAGGGTCTCAGTGGTTATACAGTAAGCTTTTCCCATCTGTAATGTGATAACCAACTTTATTACTACACTACTATGGTAGAAAATTATCTCCTATATTTTTTAACACATTTAGCTGGACAAAATGAGGAATTGGATCTAATGTCTTTTTTTTCCATTTAACTTTCCCCATTATTCTAAAAGCATTTAGATTTTTGAAAGCAGTTTTACTCTGGAACTCTTGAATAAGCTTCTATAACCAAACTGAATTCTAGAAAATACTATTTTAAAATTAAACATGTATTGGGTATCTCATGTCAAATTGTTCATTGTTAGCATAAAGTATATTATATTCAATAAATATTTTCCAAGCTTCATTTATGTACATGACATTGTGCTGTTAATTGACAAGCATATATGAGAAGCACAGTTTTTTAGGGAGGCAATACAGCATGGAGATTGTGAGTCAGACTGCCTGGATTTGATTCCCAGCTTTGTCATTGCCTAGCAGCATGACCTTGAGCAAATCACTGAGCTTCTCTAAGCCTCATTTTCAAAAATATGGTAAAAATACCTGCCTTTCAGGGTTATCCTGAGAACAAAATGAGGTGACATAGACATTTAATGTGTTGTCTGTATTGTAAATGCTCAATAAACATGAATCCAGAGATAGAGAGAGATTGAGAGAGAGATTGTATGGTGCTCTCCAGGAGCTTACAGTATATTTGGGGATACAAGAAACATACACTTGGTAAAACTGTATGTCATCATATAGTAAATTTCCAAAGTGAGAGAGTGATACCGTGATAACCTCAGCAGGGGTTGGAGAAGGGAGATGTCAGTGTGAAATGTCAGACAAGAGGGACATGGAAAAGTTGCGCTGGAATGAAACGAATGGAAGTATATTTGGTGCTTAAGAGGAGAATTAAGTGTTTGCTTATTGAATGACTAAATCAAAGAATGGCCTGGCTAGTGTGTGGAGTGGTGATAAGGTGCATTAGCACGGTGGACTGAGGTTATAGAAGTCCCTGGATGCCGCCTTGGTAAACCATAAGGAACTGGGGATTTTTCAACTGGGAGGTGAGTAAGGGTAGAGAAGACCTGTGAACTGCAAAAAATTTATAAGGCTAAGGAGTAAATGGAAGGATGGAAAAGAGTTAACATTAAAGGAAGGAAAAGAGTTAACATTGATTCTAAATCCTGGGAAAGAGAAGAAATGATGCGAACGGTGACTGCTGTCCTTGCTTTTATAAAAGCTATACATGCTTCTGGTTAAAAAAAAAAAAAAAAAAAAAGACAAGACCAAACAATAGAAATATATGAAGTATATAAAGTCAAAAAATGAAAGCCCCCTCCTCCTCCCCCAATTCTATTCTCCTGGGGTAACCATTGTGATAGTTTGTTTGCATAGCTCTCCAGGCTGATTTCTATGTATGCACCAACTTAAAAGGAAATGGGAGACTGGTATACACAGTTCTCTTCAACTTGTTTGGGTTCTTTTCCATATTGGTTCATATAGAACTATGTTTTCATGTATGCAAGGAAACATTATAATTGTATTTACCCACTGCTGTACTGATGGATATTAATTAAGTATTCCAATTTTTGCTGTTATAAACAATACTTAAAGAGCAGTCCTGTATATTTCTTTGAATGTCGTCACAGTATTTTTGTAGGACGAGTATCTATGTGTGAAATTGCTGGGTCAAAGGGTACATACATTAAAAATTTTCCTTGCTTTTGGCAAATTGTCCACCAAAGAGGTATGCTCGTTTACACTCCCGCCATCAGTGTTTGACAGAGTCTGTTGTCCACATTCTGGCTAAACCTGAATATTATAAACCTTATTAACTGGCCAATCTATTAGGCAAAACATACCTTGTTTTAACATGTCTTCCTCTGATTATCAGTAAGGGTAGATGTATTTTCATAGGTTTTATTTTTATTTTTTCTCCTGTGGTGATTTTAGTTTTGACCTTGTAGAGGTTGAACTGATAAGTGTCCTCATCTAGATGCCATAGAGGCAATTAGACATGTGGTACTGAAGTCTGGGTAAGTTTCACCAGTGGAGCAGTGATAGTTGAAACAGTAAGGTCATAAAAATTCCCTGTATAATCATAAAAAGAAGGGAATACAAGGCCCTTAGGAAACAGCGTTAGCAAAGAGGAAAAGAGAAAGTGCTAGAAACTGAGCAGTAAGCTCAGGTAGAAAGAAAGCTCAGCAGTTGTAGAGATTGAAGTGGAATCAAGATTGTGCTCTGACACGCTAACTGGTTAAAGAATTTTGGGTAAGTCTTGAATCTCTGAGCCGCAGTTTCCTCATTTCTAAAATAAAAACGTTGGCTAAGATGTCTCTTTCACTATAAAATTCATTATTTCTATAATTTTAACACAAGAGGTGAGACAATTTCATGGGAGTAGTCAACAATTTTAGAAAGCATATAGGATTTGGCAGTGAGGTGGTCATTTAAAATAATTAGGATGTTACAGTCTACGGATGGCTTACTTCTGTTGCTGTTTTTTTTTGAAATTCTAACTTTTTTTAAAAAAAAAAGCTTTTTATTTGGAAATAATTTCAGATTTATAGAAAAGTTACAAGGAATACCCAAACACCGTTTACCCAGAGTCACCTATTGTTAACATTTTAGCTCTTTTGTTTTATAACTTTTTTCTCTCCTCTCTCTCTCTATATATATATATATGTGTGTGTGTGTGTGTATATTTACACACACACACGTGTATATATATATTTTTTCCCCCCTAAACCTTACATACATCCTAGTCCTTTACTCCTAAATACTGCAGTATTTAGGGACATAATCACAGTGCAGTTATGAATTTCAGTGATTTTAACGTTGATACAATACTTTAATCAATCTACCATCTGTTTTCCAATTAATCTAATAATGTGCTTTATAGAATTTTTCCCCTCCAGTAAAGGATCCGATCTAGTATCTCATATTGCATTTAGTTGTCATGGCTCTTTAGCTGGGATATTTTCACAACTTTTGTCTTTTGTGGCATTGACATCTTGAAGAATACAGCCCCCACCCCCCTTAAAAAAAACAACAACAGAAAGTTCCTCATTTGGGATTTATCTGATAGTTCCTCATTAGATTCCTCATTAGATTTCCTCATTAGATGTTGTGTCCTCTGGGAATTGCATCTTGAGGCAAACGATGTCCATCTGTCCCTCATTCGTGATGTTAATTTTGATTACCTGGTCAAGGTTTTGTTCAATTTCTCCAGTGTATAATTACTGTTTTTCCTTCGTTGCAACTAATAGGATGTCTATAGGAAGAATTCTAAGATGATGCAAATATCCTGTTCCTCATCAAAATTTCTCCCTACAGTTAGCATCCATTGATGGTTCTTGTCTTACCCAAACTTTGCTACTATGGTTGCAAAATGATGATTGCCCAACTCCAGTACTCCCTCCACATTTACCTGTTGGCATTCAACATTCTAGCATAAGCGAGAATACTTCCTTCTTCTCTATTTATTTAATCTATTTATTACTGGTATGGATTTATGAACTCCTGTTGCTGTTTTTTAATTCTAACCTTAATTTGAATGCAGGGTATATGAGTATAAGGAAACTACTGTGATGACCATCACCGACAAAGATTCTCACCTTCCATTTTTTTTTTTTTTTTTTTTTTAAAGATTTATTTATTGATTGATTGATTGATTGCTATGTTGGGTCTTCGTTTCTGTGCTAGGGCTTTCTCTAGTTGCGGCGAGCGGGGGCCACTCTTCATCGTGGTGCGCGGGCCTCTCATTATCGCGGCCTCTCTTGTTGCGGAGCACAGGCTCCAGACGCGCAGGCTCAGTAGTTGTGGCTCACGGGCCCAGTTGCTCCGCGGCATGTGGGATCTTCCCAGACCAGGGCTCGAACCTGTGTCCCCTGCATTAGCAGGCAGATTCTCAACCACTGCGCCACCAGGGAAACCCTCACCTTCCATTAAGTGTCTAGAACAATGCCTAGAATTTTTATAAAGGACGTAGAATGCGATAATAATTTACTTGTCTGGTAAACTCAATTTTCAAAATATAGAGGAAAATACGAAAGTAGGCAAATGGATTTTATACTAAGTAAATGCCCCAAAGTATCAGAGTTGTTTTAGCATTTTCTGAGGTTCTTTACTCCTACTTTATACATGTATTTTTAAAATATTGGTTATTTGGCTAGCATGTTAAGACGGTTCAAAGGGAGATGTGACTGTGCACACAACCAGTGCTGTAGCAGCGGTGCAAGAAGGGACAGCAGGGGGATCAGTCATTAGTACCGTCCAGATCAATTAGACTCAAAGGAGTGCAGGAACATAGTAGGCCATGATTATTTATTGTAGAGTGAAGGGTACTAAGTACTTCTAAGCTTCTGGGGACATCTTGGTATTACAGCTTTTGTATTTAAGACACCTCTGGGTCATTAGGTATAGGTTAAGCTACACCACGTTTTATTAGTTTAAGGCAGAGAAACAAGTGATATTTCAGAAAAAACATCAATACAAGTGGTTTAAATGAAGCTATTACTAGTGCTTGCAGATGAAAACCTCAGTTATCTAGAATAGCTAATTATGTTCAATCCTTCACTGCCCCCTTTCCTTACACTGCCATATAAATGAGGCATTACTGAAATTGTCCTTAAAGTTAATATTGAAAATTATTAGTTCATGCAAACATTTATTTCTACACTAGCTGGTCTCCCCAAGAGTTGTTCCAGAGAAACATTAATCTTAAGTAAATACATCCCTGCTGATCCACACCCTGCATAGAGTTGCCTTTGTGAGAGATAGCTCAGTCGTAAAATAAGGCCTTATGACTTTTGAAATTTGTTGCTCATATTTGAACGGACTGGTGATTATCTTTGTTCTTCGTATCTTAGTATCTGTGGCATGTCTCTCTCGATTCGGGAATTGTGGCAGGCTCTCCTAGTAACTTAGTGTCAGTTTTCTGGAGAATGTCTGTCTATCCCTTCAAAGACCCCTGTGCATTTGAATTTTGGATATGCTACTTTGCCTATATTTTCAATCAGAACATTGCAAACATAACAGATTTTTTCAAAATGTCCAGCCAATATATATATATTTGAAAAAGAAATTACAGCCTAGAGAAATGATAGATATATGTTACTACTGAAATTCTGTTGGTTGCAATAGAGTTAGATGTTACTGAAATAATAAGCTTTCTTGTGACACCAGTTCGATTTTGTTTTGACAGCTGTAATGAGATGAGTTGTTTGTTGATTCGTTTTTTTTGCAGTGGTGGTCTCTTGTCTTTGAAACTGCTTGTTCTACATCTAAACGAGTTCCTTGGCTTATCCCTTGGAAATAATATTGATGGACAGTAATAAAACTGTTACATAATGGTTATTCTTCTGAAACTACTTTTAAGCATATTGAATTCTTATTGATTTCTATTTTATATAATGGCATTTCTATTTTATACATTAGTACTTTTTGTTATACTAAGACTTTTTGCATATTTCTTGTCTTTGGCAAAAGCAAATGGAAAACATAAAGCAATCCAGACAATTTAACAGTGATAAAAGATGCTCTGGTGAAGAAAATTTGCTGCTCGTCCTCTTTGGGTGTAAGAAGTCATTGTTTTCATTTACATATCAGTGAATTGGAAGGGACACTGACTTTCTAAAGTAATTTCTAAGCTATCGCAAAAAAAAAAAAAGACATTGAGAATGAACTTTTTTCTGTATTTTTACACACAAATTCTTAACCTTAACCAAGTTCAGAAATTTGAACTTAACATAACTCTAAAGGTTAATAAAAGTACTATTTTACAAGTTATTAACATGAGAAATTCAGTATGTATAAGAATTTAGTATCTCCATGGCCTAACTTCATGAGTCACACGGCTTTTTCTCTTCAGAGTCCAAATGAAAACTTCACTGCTCTTACAGTAAACTGTGAAAATTATTGGCAGATGTAGGAACACAGGCTCATTTGTTTTTATGAAACCCTAATTCAAGTTTAAAGTAGTTGCAAGACATTTATACAAAATAGAATTCCCTGTTGTTCCTCAGTTTTCCCATTTTTTTATAAGCAGTGATAATGGATATATATACATATATGCTTATAAATATATACATATATAATTGTTGTATGTATTACTGTCAGCACATAGCCATCTACCTTTTCCTTAATCTCTTTTTTTTTTGCCACTTTTTTTTTGAATTTTATTTTATTTTTATACAGCAGGTTCTTATTAGTTATCTATTTTATACAAATTAGTGTATACATGTCAATCCCAATCTCCCAATGCATCCCACCCCCCCACTGCTTTCCCCCCTTGGTGTCCATATGTTTGTTCTCTACATTTGTGTCTCTATTTCTGCCTTACTAACACTTAAAAAAGATTAAACATTTACCCAACTTGATTTACCCAACTGGAGGGATTTTTCCTCCAATTGCTAATTCTGTTTGCTTGTTGTTCCTTTGGAACTTGAAGCAATTAACATCTAGGGGAAAACTTCTTGTATGCATCATACATTTCTCCCCTTTTCACCAGTAGTCTGTTTTCCTTTTTTTTTGTCCCTTGGTCTATTCTCATTTGAAAGTTTTTTGGGTTTTTTTGTTTTGTTTTGTTTTTGGTTTCTCTACTACTAGTGAGTTCATCATGATTCTTTTTAAGACTTTCTTTAAAAGTAAATGAAATAAAAATGAAGAACCATGAACTTAACCTATCATTTTTTTTCTGTTGCTTTTGTTTTTTAACCTACCTTTGGGTGTGGGGTGGGGGAGAGGGGGGCTTTAAAGAAGTAACTCTATTTGAGAGAAAGGGGTTGAAGGGCATTCAGGCTTCCCTAACTAGAGTGAAGGGCTACAACACAAGGCAGTCAAAGGAGGAAATAATTAGCATTCTTCAATATCACGATTAATCCATTCTGTTTAGTGGTTATTAAAGAGAGGAAAGAAACCAAATGAGAACAATTTTGGCCCTTTCATGTTTTATGCACAATGCTGGTACACAGTATTCCTTCCACATTCTACTGCATATTGCCTAGAGAAAGAGCTGCAGATCATCCAATAATCATCCATTTCTAAATGGTCTAATGATAGCATATACAAAGGTGGCTCACTTAAAACCTTCCATTTATAGTCACACTGCATCAAACGGTGCTAATTCTAAGTAGGCCACCGCATACAGCGCACCCTCCGAAACAACACCCTTTCACTGTTTAACCAAATCCATTCCTTTTTCATTCACAGGAAAGATTTAATATTTCAGAATCTTGTTCTTGCATTCAACGTGAAAAGACTGCTCACCTGGAACTCATCAATCTGAGACCCAAGGGATGCCAAATTTCTGTCATTTGCTCATTAAGCCAAGGGCATCACACAAAGGCCTACTTCTAACGCCTCTCGAATCTTAATGTGTGAGAGTATTGATCACTATAATTTATGATCCTACGGCAGTGGGGTGGCTCTTCACGTTTGGAACCCCCTCACTTGTGCGCAGCGACTTCTAAAAACACGGCTGGCGCGGGCAGGATATTTGATCTGGAGCCCAAGTGTTTCCAGACTTTGTTCTCTGGCCTTAAAGACGAGGTGCCTGCGCTGAAGGAGACGGCCACCACAGGGGATTTCACCGTGGAGGGCCGGATGCGGGGAGCGGATGGCGGGGCTGCTGCGGGGGTCCCACCTGTCCGTCCGCCAACCCTTCCCGCCCCCTCGTTTGGCCGGTAGCGGCCCCTCCTTTGGGCGGGCACCCAGCGGAGGGACTGCGGCTGTTGGCGCGCGCCGCGGCCGCGGGCCCCCTGCTGCAGTTGGGCTCCGCACAGCTGAAGAGCCGCTAGCTGGGCGCGCGCCGGGAAGACCCCGCCGGCCGCGGCGCTCGGGGCCCGCGCGAGCGCGCTCAGTTGGTGCGCGAGCGCGGCTCCGCCCCGCCTGCTCGGCACGCGCCCCCGCCCAGTCTGCTCTCCTCCCCCACCCCCGCCGCGGATGGGGTGGATCCAGCTCACTCCCCTCCCCTGAGCGGCCGCGGCGGCGGCCGGCGCTGAATGAGAGACGCCGACTGCTCCGGTCGCCGAGCGCTAGCCTAGGCGGCGGCGGCTGCAAAGCGGCGGAGCGGGGGGGGGGGCCGGCGCCGTCTTTCCAATCTCCGAGGCGTCTGCCGCGGCTGCACAGGTCGGTGCCCTCGCCGTGGGCCTGGTGCGGAGCCTCGGTGGGCGGTGCGGGGGAGGGAAGGTGGGAGCGCTGCGCCCTGCCGGGCTGCGCGGAGCCGCAGCGGCGGCGGCGCGGGGAATGGCGGCGGCTCGGGCGCTGCGGTGTGTTGATCTCCCGGCCGCGGGCCCCGGCGCTGCTCGCCCTCGGCGCGGAGAGAGGGCTGCGGGGCTCGGGCTGAGGGAGGAGGCGGCCCGGCGTCTGGGAACCCAGGGCTGCGCCTCCCTCGGTGGCTCGCTCTCGGCGTCAGTAGGCGGCCATGGGGTCCCAGCTCCGGGTCTCTGTCCCGAGGCCGGGGGCGCGGCGACCCTCCGAGCCCGCCTCGCCTCTCTCTCTCTCTCCTGGGTGGCGGAAGCCCCCGGGCTCCGCCCGCGCTAACCTGGCGCCCAGCGGCGCCTCAGCCTCCCTTCAGGTGAGTGGGAGCTGGGACTCCGGGAGCCGGGACCCGCCGAGCCGGGCCACACCCCCTCCCCGGCCCTCGCAGCTGCGCCCCCGAAGCCCGGCCGCCCAGCTGGCCGCCTGCGGACCCGCAGTCTCGCGGTCAGTGTGACCTGTTGCGGAGCGGTCCGCAGCCCTAGTCGCCCGCTGGCCTCGGACCCAGAGGGGCGGTCCTGCGCTGGGTCCGGGCCGGGCGCGCGGCAGGACGCGGGGCCGGGAGCGCTGCCCGAGATCCGGTGCTGTACCGCTAGGAACGGGCGTATTGAAAAAAAGAAGAGGTTCCCCACGATCTGATCAAACAGTTGCAAATATCCGGGATTCTATTGCAGTATCGGATTAGGTAGGCTCATAAACACCATGCTTTGGAGGTGATTTAGGAGAAACCCGAGCCAGGAGTGAGAAGCTGTTATCTGTATCTGGAAAATAGCAGTAAACCTGTGCGGAGCTACATTATCCCCCACCTGACCCCATCAAAGCGCTTTTCCTGTAGCTGTGTGTTGTAGACGCAGGCCAGTTTCAGTGTACGTGGGCGTGTTTGGGAAGAAGCTGCGAGCTGATAGGAGGTACCTAAGTACAAATGTTAATTTGTTTTAACTGGGAGGGGTGAGGGAGGAGGAAGAAAGGGCACTGATGTTAGCTGTGGAGGAGGGGCCATTGAAACACTAAATTTCTGTTTTAGAGAGCGCTAAAAAGAAATATCGAATACCTGGCGTTTAAGACCGTAAAGTAGGAAATACAGGCAGCAATTAATTGAGCTTTATCTTTTACATGCCCTGGGTTTTAAAATTTCAACGCTATAGTTGCTATAGAGAGCTTTGTTTTCGTACCAGTGTTTATGAGTTGGTGTTTTTCTGTATTCACCATCAAATCGACTTTGTGTAAGTCTCTCTGAAGATGACCATCAGAATTTTGGGAAACTTTTCGATCCATGCAGCATAGTATTACAGTCAGATCATAGCTTGCTAGCTGTAAAAGCCTGTTCCATCCAGATAATTATGCTTATCCTAGTGCTGTAAAATCATAATGTGTGTTACTGCTGCATATTTTACTGTAGACTTTAGAATTATAAAGGAACTTATCCAAACAGTATTATTTTAATAAAAAGAACCTCTTAATCAAGCTTTGTAGACATAAAGTTTATCATCTAGCTACAAAGATTTGGAAAGTACTTGTCTTACTAGCTTAAAGGACATGTGTAAGGACATAAGATGCCTTTTTGAATAAATAATTTTAACATAATTTATTTTAAGCTTAGTTTTTCTCTTTTTAAAATTCAGTATAATAATTTTGAAATGGTAAGATCTACTTTTTTTTCATTTTATTCATTTATTGACCTTTCTTTCAATTAAGGAATTTGACTTTAAAATACTCAGGGTGGGACTCTGGAAATATTGTTCATTTTGGCTAAATTATTCCAGATTGCAACAGAACTTTAAAGATAGTGCTTGTGTTATCAATATTGCAACATGCTTTTCTAATGTATATTTTGATTATCAGGAAGAACAGACAGAATCTCCTGAGAGAAAGTATAACTATTATGAAACTGGCTTTGTGAATTTTTAATTTGTGTACTTTTATTATACACGTGAGTAATGTATTTGTGTGTGTTTATGTATCTAGTTCTTGTCTTTTTCAACTTTTTTTGTCATTACAGTTGAGACAGTAGTTTTTTGTAGTGAATGATGGATAGATGTACAGGTGAAATGGCTCTGTTGCAACTTAAAACACTTCAGCTTTTGTCTGGAGGCCCAGTTTGTTCATTCATTCATTCTACACATGTTTATTGGGTTCCTATTTGATGCCAGTTAGTTGTCTAGATGTTGGTGATACAACAGAGGAAAAGACAGGTCTGTGCCCTGATGGAGCTTAAAGGGTAAGTAGGCAAATAGTCTACTGCTTCATTGTCAGATAACACTGTTTAGTGTTAGTTTAAAAGTTTCACAAGTAAAAACCCCTCTGATGAGTTTTTTTGGTTAAGGATATTTGTTGTGTTTCTCCTTCTAAGAATAGTGGGAATTATTACTCAGTGAACAAAAGCATTAAGACAGTTGTTTTAAAACTATGCTAATGTTTATGTACTTTGGGTATCTGGTTCCCAAGTACACCAAAAATAAACATTCTACCTGAAGTCACATGATGCACAGTTTACATGTGGTTAAACAGCTTTATTCTTTTGGTTTATATAGTTAAATGTTTGCTAAAAATACTCTCGACACTTGTTTATAATGGAGTCTAATTCTTTTTTTTTTTTAAGTCTAAATTTTTAAAAAAATCATGTTTTCTTCTTCTGGCTGTGTATGTGTGAGTGGACCAAGGTCCCGTTGTTCTTCCTTAGAATCTGATAACCATTATCACTAAAATCAGAGTTTTGACTGAAAGTGATAGTGTTTTTTTTAATTAAAATATGACAAACATTGGTGTAGTTCTTCACCGATTACAAAGCTTTTTAATATATATTATTGATACTTCAATATTTTGGTACTTCTTATTTACAGAAATGCCAACAATTAACACTGACCTTAGGTAGGCATTATTATCTCCATTTTAGATGAGGAAATGAGTTTAAAGATGTTAGCACACCACCGATAAGCAAGCAGTGAACCTAAACCCAAGTTGTAGCTCTTACTATAATGCGGTGCTCCACTTGGGGAGTGTGGATGGGGAGAGCATCATCATCCAGTGCTACAGTACAGCTACTAGCCTGCTTTTCCAGAAATTTCAAAATAATTTTTGAACTTTAAGCCCAGCTGTTAATTGAGATTTAATTAATTGAATTTGTTTTCTTTTTGTGAGTTAAACTTTAAAACCTACTTAAAATCTAAAAGTACTGCTTTTTTTGCTATATAAAAAAGGCAGTTTGGATTCACTTTTAATAGTATAAGTGTTTTGAGAATAAGACATTAAAATCATTCCTCTTTTCTGAATATGAGGTTTTTATTGTGTGACAACCGTATTTGGAATAAAACGTCGCTTCAATCTGGATGCTACATTTTTTTTAGTTATTCAATTTTCAATAAAAAGATAATTCAATAGCCTGAAACTCTGGTTTAGGGTTTCTCTTCAGTGAGAAAATGAAGATTGGATGCGAATAATTTCGGTAACTTGGAATTAATCTGGAATCTTTCTTGATTAACATCTTGAACTTTTGATTTAGGAAAACTTTTAACTATGTAATAGGAATAAAAACACTGGAATTTGAAGTGTGTGACATCCACCTGTTCTATGGAGAGAAAAAAGTTTGTATAAATTTAGTCAGTCACTTTAATAAATAATGGCTAGTTAGGGATGTAGGAAGAGTATGAACAGCAGTGTTATAGGACTTAGCTTGACGGTGCCTGGCAGTTTATGTATGCCACTACAGGGAACTTTGGTACTGGCTTTTGAATGATACATGGCTTTAGAGTATGAGAGGCTTAAAATGAAGCTCTCACCTTGAGCTTAATTGATACCCTTCTGTTATTTTATTTACATAACCTTTTCTCAGAACAGATTTTTCCTTTTTATCTTGATTTCCTTTTTGTTGATTCTTGGACAGCCCTTTTCTGAAAACCCTACCTAAACAGCATCCCCATCACACTCTACCCTCACCTTTATTTGTCTTCACAACATTAATTTATCTGACATTATAGCATACATCGATTTGTTTATTATCTTCTTCCCTCTGGATATAAACTTCATGAGGGCAGGGACTTAGTTTTGTTCACTGATGTATTCCTAGCACCTAGAAAAGTACCTGGCATAGTTAATACCCAGATAAAATTTGTGGAGTGAGTGAGTTAATTGGTATTAAATGATACAAAACTCACTAGTTTTGTTTTTTGGAAAAAAAATTAGCTTTTGACTTTAAATAATATAACTGTGCAGTTAAAAAGAAAGCTGTACTATAAGACTTAAAATGAAGAACACCACTCCCCTGTACAACTTTCCCTGCCAGGTCCTGCTCTTAGAGCAACCATTTTTGATAGTTTTACCTGTTTTTTTCTAATATTTACTTCCATATTTTAAGATATTACTTGTTTTTCAATTTTAGATATCTGTTGGCTGTGGAAGATGAGTCTTTCTATGCTTTGGGGTTCTTATGCCACCTGAACTTCCTCTCCCTTTATCTCCTAATATAGTTATAGCATGCTGTTTATTGTTTACATTATTATGATTTTGTATGCATGTTTATTGTTGAACTGTGCAGTGTACTATGATGATATTTCTTGGAGTTAAAATTTTTTCTTTTTTGTTTTTTGCTTAGTTTCCTATTTGTTTTTTTTCCAGAAACTGTCTCAGTATGTTCAAACACATCAGGTAATTGATCATTCTATTATTTTTTTAATTGGAAAAATTCCAGGGCTCTCCATCCTTTTGCTCAGACCTGCAAGGGGGCTCTCCACTCTGCTTGGTCTTAGCTTGTGATTTCCCTTCATGATTCTGGGAATTCTCTTTGCCTTTTCCCTGCATTAGAGCCTATGGTCTCTCGATCCATGTCTTCCTCTTTCTCCGATTTACCCCTTTGTTTTGGTGAAATACATCCCTCAGTAACTTTCAAGAAAGGGTATTTGAGGAGGTGAAATTTTTGAGATGTTTGTATTGCTGAAAATATCTTCTTTCTACCCCGACACCTGGTTGATAATTTGGCTGGTCTGGGTATAGAATTCTAAGGTGAAATAATTTTCCCTCAAAATTTAAGGGATTGTACTATAATTTTCTAGCTTCAAGTGGTTGTTGAAAAGTCTTATGCCCTTTAGTCTTCATCCTTTATATGTGGCCTGTTTCTGTTAAGATCCTTTCTTTGTCATCAGTCTCTGATATGTCTCTGATGTTGTATGGGTCTTGTGTGGATCTTACTTCACTTCTTATGCATGGGACTTAGTGGGCCTTTTCAACCAGCAGTGTCCATATTAGGTGAGAGCAGAGATGATCTAGTACAAGGCTCAGTCAGTTTTTTCTTTAAAGGGCTGAATAGTAAGTATTTTAGGCTTTGTGGGCAGTACAGTCTCTGTCACTACTACTCAGCTTTGCTTTTGTAGCGTGAAAGCAGCCATAGACATAGACTTGTGGCACAGGTGGAAGGATTAGCCTTTGAACTTTACTAGGAGTAGGAAGAGTTTGTCTACAGAATTGGGAGAGAAGAACAGAAAATATGAACAGAGACATGATGGTGGTAGCTTGAGGAAGTTCTCATCTGAGGTTTTCTGTTAACGTATGAGAAGCAAGATCATTAGCTGAGAGTAAGGAAGAATGGGAGTATGTATTGGAGGTTTGACAAGAGGGAAAATATGTGACATAATCATCCATCAAAGAGTGGGAAAGGGAATAGAATAGAGTAGAAGAGAATAGAATAGAGAAGTATAGTGTGATTGCCAGTCAGCATTAAGGGCCTACTTGAGAGAGATGATTCTGAATTTCATGTTCCTGACTTCAATAGGAATACCTCTAAAATCTCATCAAGTATGACATCTTACTAAAGGTTTTTTTTTCCCCCCCATCAGATAGGGTTTTAAAAATTAATCATCAGAATGATTTTCATACATAAGTACTATATACATATAAATATGTATATTTTTATACATACAAACGTGGCCTATATAACTGCTTATTTCTAGAGAAATGCCAAAAGAAAGTACTATAATTTTTCCCAAATGCAAATTTTGATTTAGAAATCATTTGTTTATTCATTTTTTAAAAGCCATGGAGCATTTTCTGTGTTCCAGGAATAGTTCTTGATGCTGGGGATACAGCTAAAAACAAAAAGACAAAAACATTTGCCTTTATTACATTTATATTTTAACTAACTAACATAATTAAATTAAACACACACAGACATTAACAAGAAAGGACGATTATGCAGAAAAGAGAACATAATAGTTGTTATTAAATGTATTTTTTCAGCTTTACTGAGGTATAATTGACAAATAAAATTGTAAGATATTTAAAGTATACAACATGATAATTTGATATATGTATACATTGTGAAGGTATTCCCCGCATAGAGTTAATTAATACACCTCATATAGTTTTCTTTTTTTTTTTTTTTTTGGTGAGAACACTAAAGTTCTACTTCTTAAGCAAATTTCAATTTTACAATATAGTGTTATCAACTATAGTTACCATATGATATACATTAAATCTTCAGACTTTTTTCTTATAATTTTCTTATAACTGAAAGTTTATACTACCATTTTACCAACCTCTCCCTATTTCCCCCACCTTACTATAAGTTTTTGATAATATAACTGTAAAAGATTAAGAAATACTTTCTAGTCTTAGTTTTGTAAGAGTTTTTTCTTATAATATCATAAGTATTGCATTTTATCAAGTGCTTTTTCTGTAAGAAATGATCATATATATTTTCTCCATTAATCTGCTAATAGGATGTATTACATTAATAGTTTGCATTATTGGGTCCAACCCTACATAGCTGTGTTGCATTCATTTTTTTCTCCCTCTAACTGCTGAACTTGATTTGCCACTGCCTTAGAGCTTTTTAAAAATTTACTTTTATCAGTAGATAAATTTATCAGAGATTTATATGTATCTGTTTTGACTTCAGAGTTGTGGTGGGTTCATAAAATGAGTTGTGAAGCTTTCCCTTTTTTTCTCTTCTCTGAAATAATTTTGTAACCTAGGGATTATGTGCTCCTTGAAGGAACTATAGATGTAATGTCAAAGGTGAAAAATAAAGTTTCTAGAGGAAAACATAGAAAAATATCTACATGACCCTATGGAAGGGAGAGGTTTTTGTTAAACAAGACATAAGGAGTACCAGAAAAGAACGATTGGTAAATTTTTCTTCATTAAATAAGAACTTATGTTCATCAAAGGATACTATTAAGAGAGTGAAGGGCTTCCCTGGTGGCACAGTGGTTAAGAATCCGCCTGCCAATGCAGGGGACACAGGTTTGAGCCCTGGTCCAGGAAGATCCCACATGCCGCGGAGCAACTGGGCCCGTGTGCCACAACTACTGAGCCTGCGCTCTAGAGCCGGCTAGCCACAACTACTGAGCCAGCGAGCCTAGAGCCCGTGCTCCGCAACAAGAGGAGCCACCGCAATGAGAAGCCCGTGAACCGCAACGAAGAGTATCCCCCACTCACTGCAACTAGAGAAAGCCCACGCACAGCAATGAAGACCCAACGCAGCCAAAAATACATAAATAAAATAAACAAATTAAAAAAAAAAAAAGAGAGTGAAAAGACAAGTAACACAGTGGAGAAAGTGTCTGCAATACTTACAGTACAACAGTGGACTTGTATCCAGAGTATATGAAAAATATACAAGTCAATTAAAAAAAATACAGGCAACCCAATTTTAAAACAAATGGGCAAAAGACCAGAAAAGGCATTTATGAAATGAATTATCCATATGGCCAAGGTGAAAGGTTCTCACACATAATTTTCAGGGAATTGCAAATTAAAACTATCATGTGATATGACTACATACCCACCAGAAATGGTGTAAATGAAAAAAACCTGATAATACTAAGTGTTGATAAGAATGGAAAGCACTTGGGACACTCATCCATTTCAGATGGGTTTGAAAATTGGTACAAACACTTTGGAAAATTCTTTAGGTAGGTAGCATCTGCTAAAGCTCTACATGTGTATGCCGTATGATCCATCAATTTCACTTCTTGGTATAGACCCAACAGAAATCAATATATATGCACATCAAAAGACATGGACTTTAGAAAACACATAGGGGTAAATTTTCATGACCTTGGATATGATACCAAAAACAGGAACAACAAAACAAAAATGAGATAACTTGTATTTCATCAAAATTTAAAACTTGTGCTTCAAAGGACACCATCAGGAAAGTGAAAAGATAACCCACAAAATGGGAGAAGATATTTGCAAATCAAATATCTGATAAAAGACTTGCATTCAGAATACATTAAGAACTCTTAACAACTCAATAAAAAGACAACCCAATTTAAAAATGGGCAGAGGATCTGAATAGGCATTTCTCAAAGAAGATATACAGTAAGCACATGAAAAAATGCTCAACATCATTAGCTGTAAGGGAAGTGAAGTTAAACCATGATGAGATACCCCTTCACACTACTAGAATGGCTAGAATCAAAAAGTTAGACGATAACAAGTATAGAGGAAGATGTTGAGAAATTGAATCCCTCATCCACTAATAGGAATGTAAAATTATATAGCTACTTTGGAAGATAGTATGGCAGTTCTTAAGATGATTAAACATAGAATTACCATATGACCCAGCAGTTCTTTCCTAGGTATATACCCTAGGGAGATGAAAACATGTCTCCACAAAAAATTGTTCACAGATGATTATGGCAGTGTTATTCATTGTAGGCAAAAAAATGGAAACAACTCAAATGTCCATTACCCAACAAGTGAATAAACAAAATGTGACATATCTATACATTGGATTATTATTTAGCCCTTAAAAGGAATAAGGTACTGATGCATGTTACATCATCAGTAAATCTTGAAAATATTATGCTAGGTGAAAGAAGCAGTCACAAAAGGCCACATATTATATGATTCCATTCATATAAAATATGCAGAACAGGGAAATCTGTAGAGAGAAAACAGATTAGTGGTTGCTTGAGGTTGGGGCTAGGGAATGGGGAGGTCTAAGGAGTGTGGGATTTCTTTTTAAGATGATAAGAATGTTCTAAAATTGACTATAGTGATAGTTCTACATGCCATTGAATTGTATACTTTTTTTGGGGGGCCGTGCTGCGCAGCTTGTGGGATCTTAGCTCCCTGACCAGGGATTGAACCCGGGCCCTCAGCAGTGAAAACTCAGAGTCCTAACCACTGGACCGCCAGGGAAGTCCCTGAATTGTACACTGTAAATGGGTGAATTGTATGGTATGTGAATTACATCTCAAAGCTGATTAAAAAAAAACAAGACATGGCAAAAATAATCAGTGATGTGAGGACATTGTCACCATATTTAATTGAGAAAAGCAAGATACAGAGGAATATATAAAATACCCATTTTAGTAAAACAAACAATAAAAACTCTGTGTGTGTGTGAGAGAGAGTATAAGTGATCTTGTAAGGCAGAAAATGTTGCACATCAAATGTAAACATTTGTTACCTAGTTGGTCTAAGGTAAAAAGAGGGAGGGAAAGAAGGGAGAAAATAACTTAAAGGAAAAGGGGTTGATTTAGAAAAAACAGCATTTATAACATCATTTCAGTTATGTAAAACATAAATCTTAAAATGGTAGTTGTCTATATGGTGAGGTACCAGGGTTTTTTTTCTTTATCATGTTTTTCTGGGTTTGATCCTTTTTGTTTTATTAATACAAATATCTGAAACTAAATTAAGAAGCAATACAAATAAAATGTTATAAAATCTGAAAAATAGCAGTTTTTTACATAATAGCTCCCAACTGGAAGCAAGCCAAGTGTCCGTCAGCAGAATAATGGAGCAATAATTTGTGGTATGCTCTATACTGGAATACTATACATCAGTGAAAAAGAAGGAACTACTGCTATACTTAGCAAATGTGGGTGAATATCACAAAATGTTGAAAGAAACCAGACACAAAAGAGCATGTACTGTGTGATTCTCTTTTTTTGAAGTTCAGGAAAAGGTCAAACTCATCTATGTTGATGGAAGTCAGAGCAGTGGTTAGGGGTTGGGACTAGGGGAGCAAGACTTCTGGAGTGCTGGAATTGCTCTATATCTTTATTTGATTGGTGGTTGCATGCATGTCTACATAGTAAAAATTCATAAATACATTTCAGTATTTATGTATATCTCAATAAAAAAAGTAAAAACGTCAAGCTAGAAAAAAAGAAAAACAAGTTTTAAAAAATCTGGTGCTCATATAAAAAGTCTTTGTATACTTCCAAGGTTAGTTATATCACTTTGAAAGACAGTTTCTCTCTACCCTCATTTTTTTTTTTTAATTTTTTTTTTTTTTTAAATTTTACTTATTTATTTATGGCTGTGTTGGGTCTTCGTTTCTGTGCAAGGGCTCTCTCTAGTTGCAGCAAGCGGGGGCCACTCTTCATCGCGGTGCGCGGGCCTCTCACTCTCGCGGCCCCTCCCGTTGCGGAGCACAGGCTCCAGACGCGCAGGCTCAGCAGTTGTGGCTCACGGGCCCAGCCGCTCCGCGGCATGTGGGATCTTCCCAGACCAGGGCTCAAACCCGTGTCCCCTGCATTGGCAGGCAGACTCTCAACCACTGCGCCACCAGGGAAGCCCTACCCTCATTTTTAATGGCTGTATTGTATCACTTTGTGTGGGTGTATCATAATTTATTTAAGCAATCTCTTAATGGACACTTAGGTTGTTTCTAACTTTTATATACTATGAAGAATGATAGAGTTCGCTTTTTTTTTGTACATCTTCCTGTACTTTTTTGATCATTTCCTTTTTTTTTTTAAATTTTATTATTTATTTTTGGCTGCGTTGGGTCTTCATTGCTGTGTGTGGGCTTTCTCTAGTGGCATGCGGGGGCTACTCTTCATTGCATTGCACGGACTCCTCATTGCAGTGGCCTCACGTTGCGGAGCGCGGGCTTCAGTAGTTGCAGCATGAGGGCTCAGTAGTTGCTACATGTGGGCTTCAGTAGTTGTGGCACGTGGGCTTCGTACTTGCGGGCTAGAGCCCAGGCTCATTAGTTGTGGCACATGGGCTTAGTTGCTCCGCGGCATGTGGGATCTTCCCAGCCTAGGGCTCGGACCCGTGTCCCCTGCATTGGCAGGCAGATTCTTTTTTTTTTTTTTTAACATCTTTATTGGAGTATAACTGCTTTACAGTGGTGTGTTAGTTTCTGCTATGTAACAAAGTGAATCAGCTATATGTATACATATATCCCCATATCCCCTCCCTCTTGGGTCTCCCTCCCACCCTCCCTATTCCACCCCTCTAGGTGGTCACAAAGCACTCAGCTGATCTCCCCATGCAGTGCAGCTGCTTCCCACTAGCTATCTGTTTTACACGTGGTAGTGTATATATGTCAGTGCTACTCTCTCACTTCATCCCACCTTACCCTTCCCCCTCCCGATGTCCTCAAGTCCATTCTCTATGTCTGCATCTTTATTCCTGTCCTGCCCCTAGGTTTGTCAGAACCATTTTTTTGTTGTTGTTTAGACTCCATATATATGTGTTAGCATACAGTATTTGTTTTTCTCTTTCTGACTTACTTCACTCTCTATGACAGACTCTAGGTCCACCCACCTCACTACAAATAACTCAATTTCATTTCTTTTTATGGCTGAGTAATATTCCATTGCATATATGTGCCACATCTTCTTTATCCATTCATCTGTCAGTGGATACTTATATTGCTTCTATGTCCTGGCTATTGTAAATAGTACTGCAATGAACATTGTGGTACATGACTCTTTTTGAATTACAGTTTTCTCAGGGTATATGCCCAGTACTGGAATTGCTGGGTCGTATGGTAGTTCTATTTTTAGTTTTTTAAGGAACCTCTATACTGTTCTCCATAGTGGGCAGGCAGATTCTTAACCTCTGCGCCACCAGGGAAGTCCCTCTGATCATTTCCTTTTGATGAATTTCTAAAAGAAGAATGGATTGCTGTTTGGAGGTTAAGTACATTTGCATTTTTGCCCATGGCGTATAATTGTTTGTTTCTCTATACTCTTACTGACTTGGTGATTAGCTTTAAAAACATAAATATTGATCTGTTATGTAATAAATTCTCCTTGTCTTAATTTGCATTTTTAAACTTTTTCAGTGCAGTTTATATTTTCATGTTTTCAGACGTTTGTGTATAATTTCCTTTTCATATCTTATATTCTTATTGCTCAGTCTCTTAAAAGTCTTTTAAGGAGATAAGTCAGATAAACAAAAAGTACATAAAGATTAATACAGTTAACCCCTCAGAAAGAGAAAGACAAATACCATATGATATCACTTAACATGTAGAATCTAAAATAGGACACAAATGAACTTATCTATGGAACAGAAACAGACTCACAGACACAGAGAACAGACTTGTGGTTGCCAAGGCGAGGGGTTGTGGGAGGATTGGGTGTTTGGGATTAGCAGATGCAAACTGTTACATAGAATGGATAAACAACAAGGTCCTATTGTATAGCACGTGAAGCTATTTTCAATATCCTGTGATAAACCATAATGGAAAAAAAAATACAGTTAACCCATAACTTAAGAAATGAAACATAACCAGTGCAGTTGAAGCACCCTATTACTTAACATGTTAGAGCTCTTTACGTATGAAGAATATTGTTTTTGTTGGTTGTTGTAGATCTTTTCCCTATTTTGTTTTTTTGTCACCTCACTTATTTTATTAAATCTAAGTTGGCTTCAGTTGTGAGATACACTGTGTAACGTACAGTTAAGGATAGAAATATGCTGTCAGTTAAACCATGACACTCTGTTAGTTTTAAGAGGCATCCTGACTTCAGAGATGTTAAAAGATGAGAAAATATTCATCCTAGAATTGATGAAATGCCTGTGTTCTGCTGTCTATGTGTGTCATGTTTTCTTTAGTCAAATTTATCAGTCTTCTACTGTTTCTGTTTTTCTGTTGTCAGTCCTAGACTTTCCTGTGCCAACATTAAAAAAAAATCACCTATGTTTACTTCTTGTGTTTTTATGCCTTAATTGTTTTTATCTTTAATTCATCCTATTTATTTTAATGTAAGATCTAATTTTTGTCTTTTTATCCAAATAGTTAGCCAGTTGTCATAAAGTTAAAGGCCACTCACAGTTTTTTGAACAAGGAATGAATGATATATTCAGATGTACTTGTTTGAAAAATAATAATATGGCTATGGATTTTGGTTGGGTTTAGTCTAAAAATTATCAGTTGGATTATCTATTAAATATATATCTTAAACAATTAATTAATTTGCAGTAAAAGGAATATGAATGTTACAACTATGATTTCATGTTGCCTTAAATAATAATGCATCTGAGTATTCTTGGAATCAAATAATTAATTAAATTTAAAATAATTTTTTGCAGCCTAGGCAGTGGTTTTAATCCTGGGCTTAAAGTTTGTATGAATCTGGGCAAGTTACTTAATTTCTTTAACATTCAGCTTCCCTATTTGTAAAATGGGCATAACGGTGTCTTCTCAGAGGATCACTGTGAACATTAAATGAGAAAGTGTAAGCAAAGTACTTAGCCGAATTAGTTCTTCACTCTTCCTCCTTTTGGGACCTTGAAGATCAAGTGTACTAATCACAGCCTAGCTTTTCTTGTATCTGAGGTTACTCTAGATCTCTAGGATTCCTAGAGTAAATTATCTGTTAGACCTCTTCAAATTCTGATTTAGATTTCTCAGGGTTTGATTAGAATTTTTCTGGCCTTCTGGAATTAGCTTATGTGACAAATCTATATGATTTCTGTTGCTGCTTTTAAGCTCCTCTTTTGTGAATGTGCTGAAATTTTCATAGATTTTAGGGTTTTGTAGGTAGGGGATTTGTATATATTTTAGGTTTGATTGACATAGTTTTTATTCTCTAAATTGTCACTAGGATAACCTCTGCTGCTTTTCTTTTACAGTTTGGATTTGTGTATATATTTTTTTGTAGGTTTGTGTGGTTCAGATGCTCTATGAGGGTACAGGGGTAAGTCTATTAAAAGAAAAATGTTTTGAGGATATCCTTTGGATCAGAAACTCCGCTTTTGACTTGCTTCTTTTTGTCAACAGTATTTCTGAATGTTTTCTGTGAGCCCAGTACTTGTGAATGTTACCATAGAAGAATAAGTTTTAGATCTTGCACTCGTTGTTTACATCTTCTTGGTGAGAGATGAAGTCTTATATGTGAGTGAAACCACAGTAAATAACATGAGATCGTATGTAGTTATGTGTCAGATTGAAGAGCAGTTTGCAGGAGAGGAGGGAGGCTCAGTGAGGGCAGGAGTGGTCCTTAAGAAATGTGTTTCATTAAGGTGGTAAGAACTTAAGTATTGGGGAACAGCATTACTGAAGATATAGTAATAGGAATTAGTCTTTTTGGCATGCTTTGGATTGAAGGGTTTTTGGAGGGATGGAGTGGGAAATAACTTGGTAAAATGGACAGGTTATTCAGTCCTTAGAAGTAAAGCAGATTAAAATTTAAGGGATAGTACATATTGTTAATAACTTTTAGCTTCTCACTCTATTTCCTTTCTTCTTAAGGCTGTAAATTGATAATTTGTAAATGAAGATTGGAGGGAAAATCCAAACTGTTTAGAACCAGTGTTCTTTTAAAAAAAGGGAGGGGGGCTTCTAGTTATATATGTATTAGGTAATCTTCCCAACAAGAAGGTTTAAAACAATATTGATAGAAAAGTAACATTAATAAGTTATATGCTTACTTTTCCCTTTCTGTCCCTATGACTTGGTCTTAGCTAATTATGTAGCAGAAGGTTTTCAATTCAAAGCTTTCCTCTGCCATTAAGAAAGCCAAAAGGTATAGGGTTGAACTCATCTGCAGAAAGATTTTTAGAGATATAATGTTGAAGGTTTGAACTTAAGGGAACTAGCAGTACTAGTGAAGCCGTCTGTGGGCAGCGTGGGCAGCTGTGAATTGGCTGTAGTAATAGTGTCAACACGTCTAGCCCCCTCTTTTGCTTCAGTTCAGTGTGGTGCAATAGACATAGCTATAGGAATGGATAGGGTTATTGATGTTTACTACTTCTGTCTCTGAGCAGAATTGAAAATGATAGATGGCAATGGGTTTTTCCTTCTCTCAGTCGTAATACTGTTGCTGTAGTATGGCCACCCTTGACTTAACAATCGCTGGGCCTGTGTCCCATGTCTTACTTGTGCGACCCTGTAAGTTATATGATCTCCTTAATAACAACCAAAATTTGTATTTATAACTCCTTAATTATACTATAACTAAATAGATTAAAAATACTGACAAGACCTTTGAGCTCCAGATTAATGGTGACTTAGCTGACTCAGTGTCCTAGACATGTGTTTTATAATTCTGGTGTGCCTACAGTTCCTTTGAAGGAAATCTCCTTTTTCCACAGTACACTGCAGAGGAACAGACTTTAATAGCTATGTTTTTAACCATATAGAGCTATATTGCACCTGATTGGTCCAGGAGTGGGCATTTGACCTAAGGGCTGTTAATCTTTAAACCAGCTAACAACCTAGGATTGGCTGGTGGGGAAAATTACAGCCATTTATAGGAAACATGGAGTTAATTTGCCATTGAACCATGGGAGCTGAAGCTGGAAGGATACATTAGTGTAGCATCCTGTAAAACTAGAGTTTAAGAGACTGGCAAGTAAGTATAAGCAGAAGCTATGAGTTACAGAAATGATAAAGGAGTTGAGGAAGCCAGTTGGTAACCAGAAAAGAATATGGGGCATCTGTGCTGAGAGAAGCACAAAGCTGTAAGCAAGAAACCATGTGGTGAGAGAAAGACAGGCACAGAGCCTGAGATTGAAGATTCTGCTTTCTGGCTCTGTAGATACTCTTCTTCCATTACTCTAGTACTTCTGTGGCTCCTGCCCTTCTTGAGGCCACATCCAGTTTTTTCCCAAGAAAGAATGCAGGTTTTGGGGTCAGACTTTTGGCAGTTGAATTCTGGTTATCTCTTTTACTAGCTGTGTGACCTTGGGCAGGTTGTTTTAACTGCCTAACTCTGTCTCATTCCTCATCTGTAAAAAGTGAGCATCGTAAATAATTCCTTTCCTTTTGGGGTTGATGTGAGGATTAAATGAGATGACACATACAAAGCTTTTACAACAATACTAAGATCATAATATATACCTAAAATGATATTTGGGGTAATTTGAATGAATTTCTTGCAAGTAAAAGAGCCTAAGTAGTTAATTTACTTGTAGATTCACTTAGAGAAGTGCAACCCAGTGTGTGGGTTGGTAAAGATTATTGTAGGTAGTGTATAGGGCATTAAAAAATACTGTCTTATTCATTGTGAATAATAGGGCTTTCTATATTTACAGGCATACCTTGTTTTACTGTACTTTGCTTTATTGCACTTCACAGATACTTTGTTTTTTACAAATTGAAGGTTTGTGGCAACCCTGCATTGAGCAAGCCTGTTGGTGCCATTTTTCCAACAGCATTTTCTCACTTTGTGTCTCTGGGTCACATTTTGGTAGTAATCCTCACAATATTTCAAGCTTTTTCATTATTATATTTGTCATGGTGACCTGTGGTCAGTCATCTTTGATGTTACTATTGTAATTGTTTTGGGGCACCACGAACCTTACCCCTGTGTAAGATAGTGAACTTAATAAATGTTGTGTGTGCTCTTACTGCTCCACCAACTGGCCATTGCCCACCCCCACCCCCACCCCCGCTGGTCTCTCTCCCTCTCTTGGGGCCCCCCTATTCCAAGAAAGGGTATTGAAATTAGGCCAGTTAATAACCCTGCATTGGCCTCTAAGTGTTCAAGGGAAAGGAAGAGTCGCACATCTTTCCCTTTAAATCAGAAGCTAGAAATGATTAAGCTTAGTGTGGAAGGCATGTTGAAAACCGAGATAAGAAGTGAAACAGGCTTATTGTTCATAATGGAGAAAGTTGTAGTGGTCTGAACAGAAGATCAAACCAGCTACAATATTCTGTTCAGCCAAAGCCTGATCCAGGGCAAGGCCCTAACTCTCTTCAATTGTATGAATACTGGGAGAGGTGAGGAAGCTGCAGAAGAAAAGTTTGAAGTTAGTAGAGGTTGGTTCATGAGGTTGAAGGAAAGAAGCCACCTCTATAACATAAAAGTGCAAGGTGAAACAGCAAGTGCTGATGGAGAAGCTGCAGCAACTTAGCCAGAGGATCTAGCTAGGATAATTAATGAAGGTGGCGACACTAAACAACACATTTTCAATGTAGACGAAACAGCATTCTATTGGAAGAAGATGCCATCTAGGACTTTGATAGCTAGAGAGGAGAAGCCAATGCTTGGCTTCAAAGTTTCAAAGGACAGGTTGACTTTACTGTTACGGGCTAATGCATCTGGTGACTTTATTTATTCATTCATTCATTCATTTATTTTTGGCTGCACCACATGGCTTGTGGGATCTACTTTAAATTGAAGCCAGTGCTCATTTACCATTCCAAAAGTCCTATGGCCGTTAAGAATTATGCTAAATCTACTTTGCCTGTGCTCTACAAATGGAATAACAAAGCCTTAAGGGTAGCACATCTCCTTCCAATTTTTGTTTTTCAAAACAACTTTTTATTGAAGCATGGTTGATTTACAATGTTGTGTTAGTTTCAGGTGTACAGCAAAGTGATTCAGTTATATATATTCTTTTCCAGATTCTTTTCCATTACAGGTTGTTACAGGATATTGAATATAGTTCCCTGTGCCATATAATAGGTCTTTGTTGTTTATTTAATGTATATGTAGTAGTGTGTGTCTGTTCATCCCAAACTCCTAACTCATCCCTCCCCCACACCTTTCCCCTTTGGTAACCATAAGTTAGTTTTCTATGTCTGTGAGTCTGTTTCTGTTTTGTAAATAAGTTCATTTGTATCATATTTTTAGATTACACATATAACTGATATCATATAATATTTGTCTTTCTCTGTCTGACTTACTTCATTCAGTATGATAATCTCTAGGTCCACCCATGTTGCTGCAAATGGTATTATTCCCTTTTTATGGCTGAGTAATATTCCATTGTGTGTATGTATGTATGTATGTATGTATGTATGTATGGGTATATATGTGTGTGTGTGTGTGTGTGTGTGTGTGTGTGTGTATGTATGTATATATATATATATATATATACATACATACCACATCTTCTCTATCCATTCACCTGTCAGTAGACATTTAGGTTGTTTCCATGTCTTGGCTGTTGTAAATAGTGCTGCTGTGAACTTTGGGGTGCATGTATCTTTTCGAGTTAGAGTTTTTGTCATTTCTGGATATATGCCCAGGAGTGGACTACTAGATCATATGATAATTATTTTTTAAGGAACCTCCATACTGTTCTCCATAGTGGCTGCACCAGTTTACATTCCCACCACCAGTGTTTACAACATGTTTTACTGAATATTTTAAGTCTACTGTTGAAACCTACTGCTCAGAAAAAAGATTCCTTTCAAAATATTACTGCTCATTGACAGTGCACCTGGTTACCCAAGAGCTCTGATGGAGGTGTACGAGATTAATGTTGTTTTCATGCCTGCTAATACAACATCCATTCTGCAGCCCATGGATCAGAGAGTAATTTTGACTTTCAAGTCTTATTATTTAAGAAATACATTTTCTAAGGCTATAGCTGCCATAGATAGTGATTCCTCTGATGGATCTGGGCAAAGTAAATTGAAAACCTTCTGGAAAGGATTCACCATTCTTGATTCCAGTGAGGACATTCATGATCCATGAAGAGGTCAAAATATCAACATGAACAGGAGTTTGGAAGAAGTTGATTCCAACTCTCATGGATGATTTTGAAGGGTTCAAGACTTAAGTGGAGGAAGTAACTGTAGCTATGGTGGAAATAGCAAGAGAACTAGAACAAGAAGTGGAACCTGAAGATGTGATTGAATTGCTGCAATCTCTTGATAAAACTTGAATGGATGAGGAGTTGCTTCTTAGGGATGAGCAAGAAAGTGTTTTCTTTTTTTTTTTTCACACACACACACACACACACACTGTATTTTATTTTTACAAGAGATAAATAGACTGACATCAAGCATTGTACAAGGATGACCACAACAAAAGCAACAATGATTGCAATTACCAAACATGAAACACACTCATAGTATGTCATAATATTGACATTCAGTCCAGTAATCCTCCACTGTAGCAGCTCCTTTACTTTGCAGTGAAAATTGATTTGTATATTCTTTGCCTCTGAGTCCTTGTGGGATTTTTTTTTAAATTCAAACAGAAAGTCACAAAAATTATACTCATCCTCATCAGTTCACTCAGTCCCATGAAGAAAGTGTTTTCTTGATATAGAATCTACTCCTGATGCAGATACAGTGACAATTGTTGAAATTTTAACAAAGGGTTTAGAATATTACAAAAACTTAGTTGATAAAGCAGTGGCAGTGTTTGAGTCTTGATTCCAATTTTTGAAAGAAGTTCTGTGGGTAAAACGCTATCAAACAGCATTGCATACTACAAAGAAGTCATTCATGAAAGGAAGAGTCAATCAGTGTGGCAAGCTTCATTGTTGTCTTACTTTAAGAAATTGCCATAGCCACCCAGTCTTCAGCAACCACCAACGTGATCAAGCAGCAGCCATCAACATTGAGGCAAGACCCTCCACCCGCAAAATGATTGACTTGCTGAAGGCTCAGATGGTGGTTAGTGTTTTCTAGAAATAAAGCATTTTTTTTTAAAGAAAGAGTACATTTATTTATTTATTTATTTATTGGCTGCGTTGGGTCTTCATTGCTGCTTGCAGGCTTTCTCTAGTTGTGGCGAGTGGGGGCTACTCTTCGTTGCGGTGCTTGGGCTTCTTACTGCGGTGGCTTCTCTCGTTGCAGAGCACGGGCCCTAGAGCACGCAGGGTTCAGTAGTTGCAGCACACGGGCTTCAGTAGTTGCAGCACATGAGGTCTAGGGCATGTGGGCTCTAGGGCACACGGGCGTCAGGATCAGTAGTTGCAGCTCGTGGGCTCTAGAGCACAGGCTCAGTAGTTGTGGCACATGGGCTTAGTTGCTCCGCGGCATGTGGGATCTTACCGGAACAGGGATCAAACCCGTGTCCCCTACACTGGCAGGCAGATTATTAACCACTGTACCACCAGGGGAGTCCCAGAAATAAAGTTTTTGTTTTTTTTTTTTTAAAGGAACCATTTTGAGATATGTCAGCACACGGTTCTTTTTTTTAAAATTTTATTTATTTATGGCTGTGTTGGGTCTTCGTTTCTGTGCGAGGGCTTTCTCTAGCTGCGGCAAGCAGGGGCCACTCTTCATCGTGGTGCGTGGGCCTCTCACCATCGCGGCCTCTCTTGTCGCGGAGCACAGGCTCCAGACACGCAGGCTCAGCAATTGTGGCTCACAGGCCCAGTTGCTCTGCGGCATGTGGGATCCTCCCAGACCAGGGCTCAAACCCGTGTCCCCTGCATCGGCAGGCAGATTCTCAACCACTGCGCCACCAGGGAAGCCCTAAAGTATTTTTAAATAAAGGTATGTACATTTTTTTAGACATAACATTGTACACTTAATAGACCATAGTTTAGTGTAAACGTAACTTCTGTATGCACTGAAAAACCAAAAAAATTGGTGTAACTTGCTTTATTGCAATATTCAGTTTATTGCGGTGTTCTGGAACTGAACTCAGGATATCTCAGAGGTATCCTTTATTTTTTAACCATTTCATAGTTGCTTGGTGCTGTTCTAAGCATTTTACCTGTGTTAACTCATTGGATCGTCACAATAACCTGGTGAAGAAGGTACTGTTGTTACTTTCATTTTAAAGAGGTAGAAACTGAGAAACAGGAAGGCTAACCATCTTGCCTTATGTTATACAATATGTAAGTGGCAGAGCTAGGATTTGAACCCAGTTGGTATGGTTGTAGTTCTAGTTTTTAAGCATCTATTTCCTTCTCAGTTTTATTTGCCTTTTAAATGAAGCCAAGGAAGAGGTCTCAGTTTGTTGCTACTATTTCTTTTACATTTCTCTAGTGCTTCTCTCCCATTTTAACAAAGAGGTAGCATTTATGAACAGAGTGTTAGGTGGGCAAAATATGATACTAGGTACTATACTACTGTAAGAATTTTATACCGTATGTGAAGTGGTATAATATCACTTGAAGGTGACCATGGTAAGTGAAAAGATATATACTATCCTGAAGCAATTCTGTTTTAAAAAGGTTACAAGTAATAAGCCATCAAAAGAGATAAAGTGAAATCAGAGTATATACTCATTTAATTCAAAAGAAGGCATAAAAAGAGGGAAAAAAAGAACATGGGACAAAGAGAAACAAATAGTAAGGCAATAGACTTAATTTTAACCAGATTGGTAATCACATTAAATATAAATGGTCTAAACACACCAGTTAAAAGGCAGAGATTATCAGATTGGATTTAGCAAGACCCAACTATATATCATTGCCTGTAAGAAACATAACTTTAAATATAAAGATACAAATAGGTTAAAAGTAAAGGATGGAAAAAGATATACTGTACTTACAATAGTCAAAAGAAAGATGGAGTGGCTATATTAATATTAGACAAAGTAGATTTCTTCAGAGCAAAGGATGTTTCCAAGGATAAGGGATGTCATTACAAAATAATAAAGAGGTCAGTTAATCAAGGGGGCATAACAGTTCTAAACGTTTGTGCCTCTGATAACAGAATTTCAAAAATACCTGAAACAAAATGGATAGAACTCCAAGGAGAAACAGTCAAATCTGCAATTTTAGCTGGATATTTTAATACCCTTTCCTGAGTATTGAAAATTACAAAGATATAGTGGACTTGAACAATACTGTCAACCAATTGACCTAATTAACATTTATAGAATATTTCACCTAACAATAGCAGAATATTCTTCTCAATTCTTCTTACGTGTCCACAGAACATTTTCCATGATGGACCATGTTTTTGGGTCATAAAACAAGTCTCCATAATTTAAAAGGATTGAGATCCTGTGCTCTCTGATCACAATGGAATTAAATTAGAAATTACTAACAGAAGACTTTGGAAAATTTACTAATACTTGGAAACTAAATAACACAATTCAAAGAGATTGAAAGATTTTGTACGGAATGAAAATGAAAACAACATTTCAGAATTTGTGAGATTCCACTAAAGCAGAACTTGGGGAGAATTTATAGCACTGAATGCCTATATTAGAAAAAAAAAGATCTCAAATTAATGACCTCCACTTCTACCTTAAGAAATTAAAAATCAAATTAAACCACAGTAATTAGAAGAGAGGAAACGGTAAAGACCAATGTGGAATTTAAGTATAGAAAACAGAAAAAATGTAGACAGAATTAGTGAAACCTAAAACTGGTACTTTGGGAAGATCAATAAAATTGATGAAGTTCTAACTGGACTGACAGAGGTGACATCATTACAGATTCTATAGATAATAAAAGAATAACAAGAGAATATTATGAACAACTTTATGCCTTTAAATTTTATAACAAAGGAAAAGGACAAATTCTTCAAAAGACATGCTACTAAACTTCACTTAAGAATAGACAACCTGAATGGCCGTGTATCTATTAAAGAAATGGAATTTTTGATTGAAATACTCCCACCAAAAGAATACTTCCAGGCCCAGATGACTTCACAAGTGAATTCTACTAAGTATTTAAAGAATAAATTATAACAGTTCTACACAAACACTTTGAGAAAATTTCAGAGGAGGGAGTGCTTCTTAATTTATCAATAGTTCTAGTAGTTTTATAGGTTCCATCAGATTTTCTACACAGTCATGTTTGCAAAAAAAAAAAACAGACACTTTTTCCTTTCCATTCTAGATGCCTCTTATTTCTTTTTCTTGCTTGACTGCACTGTCTAGAATCTCCAGTACACTGTGGAACAGAAGTGGTGAGAGTAGACAACCTTGTTTTATTTCTGGTCTTAGGGAGAAATCATTTGGTTTTCCACCATTAAAACTACATTATTTGTAGTTTTTTCGGATATGCCCTTTATTGGGTTGAAGAAGTTCCTTTCTAAAATGTGCTCAGGTATTATCTGGAATGGAGGTAAGACTGTTAAATGCTTTTTTCTTTTTGCATTTATAGAGTTGCTTACATGGTTTTTCTTTTTTAGTTGGTTCATAGAGTGAATTACATTCATTGCTTTTTAAATGTTAAACTAAACTTGCATTCCTAGAATAAACCCCATTTGGTCATCATGTACTATATTTTCTTTTAAAAAATGTTGCATTCAGTTTCCTATAATTTGTTTAGAACTTTTGCATGTGCAATATTTTTGTGCAGTCTTCTTTTCTCATAATGTTTGTGTCTAGTTTAAGTATAAGGGTTATGCTGGCCTCACAAAGTATTATTAAGTGAGTTTAGTAAAGTTATGGGATACAGGATCAATATATAAATATCAATTGCACTTCTTTGTACTAGCAACGAACAGTCAGAAATTGAAATTTAATAAAACCAATACCATTGACGATAGCAACATGTATGAAATACTGAAAACTACGCACAGCATTGCTGAACAAAAATTAAAGAACATGTAGATATATGGGGAGATATTCTTTTTTTTTTTAAACATCTTTATTGAAGTATAATTGCTTTACAATGGTGTGTTAGTTTCTGCTTTATAACAAAGTGAATCAGTTATACATATACATATGTTCCCATATCTCTTCCCTCTTGCATCTCCCTCCCTCCCGCTCTCCCTATCCCACACCTCTAGGTGGTCACAAAGCACAGAGCTGATGGGGAGATATTCTTTGTGCATGGGTTGGAAGACTCATTGTTGCTAAGGTGAAAGCACTCCCCAGTTGAGCTGTTGATTCAGTGCAACCCAATCAAAATCTTAGCAGGCTTTATTGTAGAAACTGACAAGCTGATTCTGAAATTCATGTAGAAATGGCAAGGACCTAGAATATCTAAAACAACTTTGAAAAAGAACAAAGTTGGAGAGCTAATACTACCTGATATCACAATTCATTATAAAGCTAAAATAATCAAAACAGTGTAGTATTGGTGTAAAGATAGAGAAATAGATCAGTGGAATAGGAGAGTCCAAAAATAAGTCCAATAAATATATAGACAACTGAATTTTAATGAAGTACAAAGGCAATTCATTGAAGAAAGGATAGTCTGTTTTAAAAAAATGCTGGCTCAATTGGATATCCATATACAAGCAAATGAACTTCAGTCTGTATCTTGCATTATGTACAAAAATTAAGTCAAAATGCATCATAGGCCTAAATGTAACACCTAAAGTTATAAAACCTCTAGACAAAAACAGGAGAAAATCTTTGTGACCTTGAGTTAGGCAAATATTTTTTAGGTACGACACCAAAAAGCACAACCAATAAAATGACACATTGATAAAATGAACTCTATCAAATTAAAAATGTGTGCTCTTTGAAAGATACTAAGAGATGCTTAGTAAGCACCTGTGGAAATGAGTTGGCTCTTTGGTCCTCTTGGTGTTCTGACCTGGAACTGAGGGTCATGGGCTCCTGTCTCTCTTATGCTTTCAACTGCCTCAGTGGTCCTCTATGGCCCTTATTTTTCTCACCTGTAAAATGTATGGTTTGGACCACATGATTTCCAAGGTTCCTTCCAGCTCGGACACCCAACATGTCTATGTAACAATTGACTTGGAAAGCAATATCTACCAGTAAACATGTTTTTAAAAAAATTTTTTTTAAGTTTAATTCGTTTGGAGCAGTGATTCTCAACTGAGGCAGTTTTGCTCCCCAGGAGACATTTGGCAGTATCTGTAGACGTTTGATTGCCAAAACTAGTTCAATGGCATCTAGTGGATAGAGACCACAGCTACTACCAAACAGCCTACAATGCACAGCAAAGTCTTCCTCACACAGAATTACCTAGTTCCAAATGTCAATAGCACCAAGGTTAAGAAACCTTGGTTTAGAGTATCTAAAGTCAATTTAGCTGCTTATTATTTGAAACCTGTTATTACACATTCCTGTGTTGAACATGTTATTGGCAAAAAAAGTTGCTAAATAAAATCCTTTGGAGAAAATTGTGTCTTAGACTTTTGGGAATGTGAGGATGATGTGTTTATGAGACTTTCATTTTTGAAATAATGTTTTTTATATAGCCACCTGGAGTTGATCAATTTGGATATGTTGAAGTATTTGTTTTCATATCATTTGGAAAAAGTGTTTTAAAAAAATTACCACCACCATACATATAATTTCCCACCCTAGTCTAGTAGAAGCCACCCGTAGAGCTTAATTTTAATCAATGGACTAAAATTAGTTTTGTTTGTTTTTGAAATAATTAGTGGAGCTTTGATATCTGAAATTTAGATTTAAGATTCATTAATTTAAAATGCCTACCTAGCCTCCTTTTTGCCAATATTCCACAAATAGGCCAAGACCCTGGTTCTCAGATTAAGTTCAGCAGCTTACATGGTGACACTTGGATTTTAGTATTTTCTTCTTTTTCCTTTTAAAAAGAGAGCCTGGGGAAGAGAGAAAGTAGGTTTTAGTGGAAGAATGAGGGAAAAGAACAAGGATTTGAAATGGGTTGAGAACATTGGTCCTTAATATGTTGCTTACGAGGAACAGTATTTTTCCAAGTAGAGGAATACTAGGAATTTTGTATATTCAATTTGATTAGGACTAGTTTGCTGCTACTACAGATATATCTACAGCTGTGCCGAGAAGACTGATGTTATACGGCTGAATTTCGTCCAATTACAGCCTTCCTCTGCATATTACTCCCATCTGTTGTACTAAAGGAGTGCTTTCTGAGGTAGAATCCCTGTTTTTGTTCTAGACCAGGAGTTGGCTGACTTTGCATAAAGGCCCAGATAGTCAATACTTTAGGCTTTTTTTTGCAGGTCATACAGTCTGTGTTGCATCTATTCAGGTCTGCCTTTATAGCGTGAAAGTAACCATAAACAATACAGAAATGAATGAGTGTGGCTGTGTTCCAATAAAACTTAATTTATAAAAACAGGCCTGGGTTCAGCTTGCGGGTTATAGTTGGCCAGCCCCTGTTCTAGGCTATCAGCATTTTCTCTTTGGAACATTTGGCACTTTCTGGTTAGTTTCCCAGTGGTGGCTGGTTGCAAATGGAAGAAAGAGGTACCTTTTCACTTGCAGCTGCTCTGCTGTATGGAATGGCTTTTCCTGATGATGGTATGCGATAAGTAGATGACAGGAACTTTAAATGAGAAGTAGAATGGTAAGGCAGGCTGAGTTCCTTTCTTGATCACAACCCAAATTCTAGCAAGTTTACCTTTGAAGTCTCTGGAATTAGTTTTTTTTTTATGTAAGTACTTATAACCTCTTGGCTAGAGTAGGGCAGTACCTTCTTATCGCTCCCTCTGCCTTTAAGGTTCTCTCCCTAATCCGTCAACCTCCACAGATGTTGCCAGTTACCTTTCTAAAATGAAAGTATTATGGCACATATCTCTACCTGTAAAATTATACAGTGACTCCCAGTCACCTGGGATAGTGGTTCTTAACCGCTTTTCATTTCTGAGTCCCTTTGAAAAATCATTTGATAGCCGTGGATCCAGGAAAATGATTTTTTTGTGTTCATCACACAATTTTCATACTTTTGGGGAGTTGGGCATTTCATGGCCCCAGGGTTTAATTCATAGTCTCTTAGTTAAGAAATCTTGATTTAGAAAATAAAATGCATGTTTCTTTCCCATGCTGTTAATGCTTTATGATCTGACTCCAGTCTGCCTTTACAGTTTATTGTCCATGTTCACACACACACACACACACACACACACACACACACGCATGCTTTTTCTGCAAAGAATTAACCAACATTCTCCTGTCATGCCAATTTCTCCTATTCTTCTGTCTTTGCAAGTATTATTTCCTCTTGCCAGGAATGTCCTTACCATTTCCCTTGCATCTGCCCAATATCTACTCATTAAGACTCATCTCAAATATCAGATTCTCTGTGAAAATTTTCCTCACATTTCCTCCTTGGCATAAATAAATATGAAAGAATTGTGGCGACTGATACATGTAGGGAAGCCTTTATTTTGGAGGGGAGGGGTGGGAAAAGCTTGGTAGGAGGAAACTTCCAGGAAAGATTTCTTTACTCTTAAGAGATATTCCTCTTCTTAAACCTCTATGAGCCTCAGTTTCCTAAGTTGAATATAATATTTATCTTAGGGGGCTGTTAAAATAAATAAAGAAGAGTGTTCCAATCTCCATAACACCTCAATATTTATACAGGAAATTCTCTTCTCCTGGTCATTGGGTGGCCCCAGGAACTTAACGCAGGAGTAAACATCTTCAGAGACCCAGTACTCTAGGTTCTTAATAAAATGTTCTAATGGAAAACTAGGTTGTAAATTTACTAAAACAAAATTTCCTGAAATCCTTCTGCTGAAATTATGGTAGGGTGTGTTTTGTGAGCTACAAGTCACTATGCAAATATTTATGTTGTTAAAGGCGTTGCTGCTTTTAAAAGGCCAGTGGGGTCTTTGCTATTAGAATGATGCTTTTTTTGTCTAGTTAGTTCTGATAGAATAGAGCTCTGTCTCTCACAACTTAACACTTGTGGTTTTCACTCTTCCATGAATGACTGGGAGGGTGTATGAAATATGATAATTTGTAATTTTTCCGGGCACATATTTGATCCTAGTCTGACACTGGTAGGCACATCTCCATGTAATTTGTTATTCTCTGTTTTTTGTGTGTAGTTATTTATTGCCAGCACTGTCTATGCGGTGGGATCCAGCTTGTAGTGCTGTGGCCAAAGAGAAGCAAAGGCAATACATCTAGGAAGAGGGATTTTGGATAAACTCAAAAGTAAAATGTAAGATTCTGTGGTGGTTTAAATTCATGATGTGAATGAGTCTGCTTTGCAAGTTGTATGGTACTGTAAGTAGAAATTATTTCAGTGTTTTCAGAGTCATTGAACGTCTGTAGGAGTAAAAAAAAATAGTTGTACTTTAATGTGTTATATGCCAGAATAATATTCTCAAATTTGGGGATTTTTTCAAGATGTCTTGGGACAGATCCCTCATAAACATAAGGATCTGTTGTACTTGAAGTCATCAGAAGGGTATCCATTTGTTGAGATTTATGAATTCAACAGGAATATCTTTCTGTCACTGTGTATGTGCATGTGTGTATATCTTCTGAATGAAATTTGTAAGATCGTATAATTTAATAGTCCCACTTATAAGGACTCTGCCTTTTCATTGCCTATAGGATAAAGTCCAGGCTTTTCTTTTTACTGTGGCAAACGTTGCCCTTTATACCTACTTCTCCAGATTCAGTTCCTGTTGCTTCCCATCACTCGTGCATTTTACCCTCTAATTACATTGCCCTCAACTGTTGGTGGTTCCCTGAATGCCAGTGACAAAGGCTTTCACTGTTCGTAGCCTGTGTACGTGGTATTTTCTCTCATGTTCACCTAATGAACTTCTATTAGACGTGAAGAGAGAGAGAGACCAGATATTTTACCCTCTACTGCCCCACATTTCCACAGTATTTAAACATCCAGTTAAGGATTGGTAGAGAGAGGGTAATTTGGCATTGTAGAAAGCATGAAGGATTAGCAAACAGCAGACTTGTATTTAAGATCTGCCTCTGCCTTTAACTGATAATGTGAGCTTGGCCAGATCACATGACCTCCCATTAGAGTATTGTCTTACTGTAAAATCAGGGGATTCGAATAAAGCAGGGGGTTAGCAAACTTGCCTGCCCCTTCTTTTCTTTTTCTTTACTTCCATTTTTCTTCCCTCCCCTTCTTTTTATTCTTGCACATTTGAAGGATACAATGCTTTCACATTGCTTTATAGTAAATTACTACAGCAGTGATTCTCCGTGGGGAGTGGAAGGGTAGAGCATTTCCCGGGATGAGGGAGGCAAATATTAAAATAAGGGAAGACCTGGGGGTTTGAAATGTACTCCCAAGTGGAGATCTCCAGAGCAACTTCCACCTCTTAAATAATATTCATCTGTGTTACTGCATGAGGCGAAAATATTTAAGGGTTTATGTAGCTTAGTTCCAAAAGGCTGTTCATGAGATCATTTTGGCTCTGACGTTGTAAATGACACTAAATAAATGGCTACTAACGCCATCTGTTGGTAGGAAGTTTTACTTTTTATTAGATGTGTACCTTAGTCTGAAATTTTGCAAGTTGAAGATTTTTACGTCGAGGTTTTGTATAATTCAGGAGAACTTTTTATTTTGAAAGAATTTCAAACTAAAAGGGAAGTTATTATAAGAGTAGTAAAGAGAACTCCTGTATGCCCTCTATACAAATTCACTAGTTTTCAACATTTTGCCCCATTTGCTTTGTCATTCATTTATTTCTCTTTCTCTCTCACACACATACATGCTATTTTTCTGAAATATTTGAGATTTTAGTTTGCATGCCTCATATCCTTTTACCTCTTAATACTTCAACTTTATTTCTTAAAAACAAGTTTATTCTTTTATATAACCACAATATAGTTATCAAATTCAGGAAACTGACACAATACTTTGATCTACAGTCTGTATTCCAGTTTTGTGAATTGTCCCAATAACATCTTTTATAGTATTTACTGCCCTCCAATACAGGATGTATAGTTGTCATATCTCTTGACTTTCCTTTAGTTTGTAATGGTTCCTCAGCTTTTCTTTGTGCCTTGTAACAATGGCATTTTTTAAAGAACGCATTTATGGAATATTCTTCAGTTTAGTTTTGTCCATTTCCTTGAGATTAGATTCAGGTTATGCATTCGCAGCTCGAGTACTCATAAGTGATGTTGTGTCCCTCCCAGAGTATCACATCAGAGGCACACAATGTCTGTCTGCTCGTCATTGGTGATGGTAAATTTGATTCACTCAGTCAAGGTGTTGTCCATTTTCTTCATAGTATAGTTACTTATTTTCCCTCTTGCAGCTAATAAGCAGTCTGTGGGAAAACACTGTTTTTGTTTTTTTACTTTTTTAAAATTAAAGTCTTTGTAGAAAAATCTTAAATTTAAATTTTTTTTTAAATTTAAAAATTTTCCGAAGTTAGGAAAAAATTGACTTGTAAACCTGGAGATAGCCACATTTTAGTTTATGTTGGTACAGTCTCTCTTCTATGCTATAATGATAATGACAACCAAAAAGGATTATACCTCAAATACTGTTTGTCAGATTGCTTTATTGATTTAGCAGTAAGTTGTGGATATTTCCCCATGTATCACTGAGTATCCTCCTGTGGTATTTTAGTGGCTGTATAGTGTTCCATTGTATATAATCCTTTGCCTACGGATTGTTCTGTGATGTTCAGTTTAGCCTCATGTTTCAGGTATAAGAATCTCCTGGGTGTCCAGGCTATTGAATTGCCCTCCTTTTTAGACCTTTTTGTCTTGCGTTTTAAGGGAGGCACTGCTGTACTGTTGCCTCACCTGAAATCTTGGCTCCGACATAGAGTCCTGACGTCTGTCTTGCTCCTGTCACACTGACTCGCCGTGCTGTTTTTCTGTTCCACCGTTTCATACTAACAAGCTGAGTTCCTTTCTCGGATCATTCTTAGGCCTACAGTGGCACACTTTTGCCAAATTCAGAAATGTATTTCTGATTCAACTGAATTGTTTTTATGTTTTAATTGCTAAAATTGTGCAGTATTGGGGTTTTTGTTTAATTTCAAGTAGTATATAGTCTTATGAGTGGACTTCTGTGGGCTAGTCTTCTGAGTAGAGCTTCTGGCCAAAATGCACACGCACCCACCAAAACACACACACACACACACACACACACACACACACACACAAACAAATGTTTGAAGCACGGTTCATCTTTTTGCTTGGAACTTCCTTTCTGTTACCCGAATTTCTAGTTAACCTATATTTATATTTTGGGCCAGGTCATATAGGAGATCTCAGAGCTCTTATGTATTAGAATCACTTGGCAAATTATCTTTAGTGAACCTTCTATGCTGGAGGTAGAGTATAACCTTTAAAGGCATTATTTAATAGATTTTTCCCCCTTTAATATCTAGTCATTTGAAAGTCTCTCTTCTCCTACAGCTAATTCGTTTTAGACCGTTTAGGTACATGGAAATATAAGCTTTCTGTGTAGCTGTGGGCCAGTTTATAAATGGTTCATCTCATTACATCTACAATTTAGTACAAATGCGACAAAATTATATCTGAAAGACTTATGTTGAGTCTTTATTGACTTAAGGCAAAACAGTTTTAATCCAAGCACATTCTTTAAAGTAGCTTCATTATTTTTAAGCTTTCCTTTACACTTTGAGAAATAATGTCTGCTGTTTCATAGATGGGGAGGTTTAAGTGGGCCAGTTTCTTTTCATTGCCCTTTTAATATATGCACTGTAGGTAGGGTATTAAAGTGGCAGTGTGGTAAGTGAAACAGTTTTCTGCTATCCTTATCTTTTTCCTTCTAATTTAAGATCTCAGCTTACTTTATGTTGAAAATCATCTTTCTCTCACATCTTAAATATGTACCTAAAATATTTATAAATAAAATATATGTCTGGAAAAAATATAGAGATGTTTAAGCTTAAACAGTAATTTGGTAAGTGATCTAGTAAACAGTCTTGCCGGGAAACAATTTAATAAGTTCTTTTGACAGGAGATTTCTAAATATGTAGATTAATTTAGACATTATCTTTTTTTTTTTTTTTTTTCCAACCTGGGTGGTGTGTGAAATTGCTAAACCTGTCATTGTGGTTGGCTTTACAGTGATTGAAGTTTCTCCAGAACGTCTTTTTTTTTTCTTACAGTTTCAGGGTGTTCTTATCCATGTGAATTGCTATTGTTTGAAAAATCCTTGTTATCCTTTGATTAAGAATTAAGCAAAAAAAAAAAAAAGAATTAAGCATAGCTTAGAACTTTTTATCACTTATTCTGTACTACTAAAGATACGTGGAATAATTTCAAGTTGTGTACTTCTGAATAAATTCATAACATAATTTATAACATTCATGTTTAATTTACCCTTAGAAATTAGTCAGTCAGCATGCAAAGTGGTATCTCTCTTAAGGGACCTCTCAGCGTTAAATGCAACGATATAGTATTGCAAGCTATTTGTAGATTTATCTCCTTTTTGTCCTGAAAGATATATTTTTAGTTAACATGTTTACACACTTAGAACTTCTTTCTAAGAAATGAATATTTTTTAAGTAAAAAAATTTTTTTAATTGTTTAGTAAATTTATTTTCCAGTGTACTTGTGTCAAAATATGCTTTCAAAATGGTTCATTTAGAGGCATAGTTTACTTAGTTTTTCTAATTCATTAGTTTATATTGTAATTTTCACATGCTTCTGGAATTTAGAAGAAGGTCTGCCTCTTCCTCTCCTTTTGTTTTGTTTGTTGTTGTTGTTTGTTTGTTTGTTTAAAGCCTCATTACTGATAGATGGACTGTGAGCCTCTGCCTAAATATTAGGAAAGTTCCTCGCTCAAGGCCTTACAGCTGGCTGGTAGTGCCCAAGCTAGGATTTGAGCCTAGGGCTTTCCAACTCCAAAATTTGTGTTCTTGCTGTTATACTCTACCATTTTTAGATGCATTGAGTTTTTCCTATATGATTTCATTTAATTCTCACAAAATCTCTCTGAGGTACCTTTTATTGTCCCTTATTTATAAACAAATAAATCAGAGTTCAGAGATTACGTAATTTACCCAGCATCACATACCTGGTTAAAGTCCTAGAATTAGCATTCCGTATCTTATGCTTTTCCCACTGAACTGCTTTCACTACCCCTCAGGGTGGGCGGGACCAGCATTCACAAATTGATATGAATTTTGTTAAATTTTTTTCTTTTAAATATCATCTGAGATTGCCATTTTCATGGCGTCAGGGATTCTGAATTAGAATGGTGATGGAGGATGAAAGTGATAGAAGTTAAGAGGATAGAATGTGATCATGGGAGTTTTATACAACTAGAAGACTAGGAGAGGGTCCTGGAGAGCAGAGATTAGAGCAGCCTGGGTGGGAAAGGGGCCTGCACATCACTTCAGATGCTTTGCTTTTTTGGCAAAAGGTGGAAGTGTTGTTTACTACTCACCTTCCCTAAAGCCCAGTGGCATACCCCTGCATGGTAATCCTTGAAATACTGGTTTTAGTTTCCTAAGGTCATTTCCCTACTCAGAAACCTTTAATGGTTCCTAGTGCCTGTCCCTTCCAATTTAAATTCCCCCTTTTGACAGTTGAGACCCTCTGCAGTCTGGTACTGTCACTTCTTTGAACCTTTCCAGGGCTCATCGGAAAGGTTCTCCCCACCATGCAGGTCAGTATCCACATCATACCTTCTCTCTGGGCCACCTTTACTTTTAAATTTGCACCCTTGTTTGTTTTTACTTACCATTTCTTCATACTCTTCAACCTGTGTTTCTTTATAAACCTATACATCATTTTCTCTTGTAGAAATCATGCTACTCTTGAAGCTGAATCACAGCTTAACAAGTTGTAGCGTTCTCCGATTCTCTGATTTCTGCTCTTTTCCCTCTAGCCATTTATAAATCTGCTCAGAGGAAGAACAACCTTTTAGGTTCTCTTCTCTGGTTCCCTTCTTCCCTCATTTTGTCTCCCTCCCCCTGCCCTCCCCCCATCCTAGTTTTTTCCTGTCCATCAGTTTATCCTTCTTTCCTGTCTTTCGTTTTTCTCTCCACCTGTCCTTCTTTTTTTCCTCCCTTCCGGTTGCCTATTCCTACTGTGTAAGCTTGGGCAAGTTACCTATTTGCTCATCTCTAAAAATGGGGTATAATATAATAACTTCATAGGGTTTGTTTTGGTGATTGAGTGAATTTTTAATGAAAAAGTGCTTCGAGCAGGACCTGGATAATAAGCACTCCATAAATGTTAGCTTTTGTTTGTTATTGTTGTACCGTTTTGTGTGTTTTAATGTATAAAACAAATGATAGGGTGTCTATAAAAGGAGAAGTAGTTTTTCTTTTTTACATAAAAGCAAGTTATTATTTTTAAAAATAGTTATTAAATAGAGGTTAATTTAAAACTTTTAAACATTTTGACAGTCATCTAAAATCATTAATCATCCTAACAGTCTCGGTTAACATAACTGTTTCTACTCCTGACTTTTACTTTTATTCAATACAAAGTTAAACAGAAACCAGGACAAGTTTTTCTACCTCGAGATAAATTAGTGTTTCAGGTACATACTACAACATTCTTACGTGCTTGCCACATGGACTAATTTTGTGGTAAATTCTTTCTTTGTCTAAAGAATGTCTTTATTTTGCCTTCTCTTGGATGAGAATTTAGCTGGGTATGGAATTTTAGGTTGACAGTTATTTTCTCTTGGCACTTTGAAAATATTTCATTTTCTTCTGTGTCTTTTGGTATTGTTGAGAAGCTTTCCATTTAATTCGTTTCTATGTAAATAAAATACCTTGCCCACTTGTTTTTTAAATAAGTATTCTCCAGTTTAAAGTGATGTATATAGAATATGATTCTTTTTATTTATTTATGCTGCTCAAAGTTTGTGATTCCTGAATGTGAAGATATATGTCTTTCCCGTATCTTGGAAACTTCTCAGCCTTTCTCTCTTTAAATGTTGCCTTTCGTTATCTCTCTTCCTCTGGAACTCCTCTTAGACGTGTTAGATCTTATCCTATTTTGCATTTCTTTGGTCTTTCTTCACATTTTACATATCATTAAGCCTTTGTTAGAATTTTTGCATAATTTCATTTCTCTTTTCTACTTCACAAATTCTCTCTTTAGTTGTGTTAATCTGATGCTTAATTCTCCAGTGACTCTATCTTCCTTTTCTTTTTAAAAATTTTATTTGGTTCCCTTACAAATGTCTGTCTTGCTTTTTTTATAACGTCTTATTGTATTTTCAGTTTCTTCTTTTAAGGCTGCTGGCTTTAATCTTTAATCTGGTTTTATAGCCTGTATCTGATAATTTTTCATCCGAAGTTCTCAAGAGATAATCCTAATGATTGTTGTGTTTCCTGATTTTACTTGTAGTGGGTTGTTTGCTTATAGAGTTGGTAAATTTCTATTTTGAGCTTGCCGGCAGGGGGAATTCCGCATTGCCTGGGTTGAAGGAATGTTCCCCCCCCCGCCGCCCCCCAAATTTTGTTCCCTCCATCTGCCTTGGGTTCCAGGAGTCTCACTGGCTTGTGAACATTTTATTTGAATTTCTAGTCTTGAAGGTTTTGGACCATGCTGGTAGTATAAATTCAAATTCTGTGTCTGTGCTGGAGCATGCCTAGGATTACAAATTATCATTTTGTAGACACCCTCCACCAGCCACAGTGGTAAGCCCAGGCCAAGACACACAAGTTTCTTATCTTGCTGTACCAGAATTTGTTTATAGACCATCTTATCACTGATTGGGTAGACTATCAGTCTCTCTGGCTTTGTTCTAGGTAAAAGTGTGTGTGGATGGGTTGGCGTGGAGAGTGTGTGCGTCTCAATTCCATTCTCATCTCTTGGTTGCTTTTTCTGTCCAACTGGTGTCAAAGTCCATTTCTAAATTTCTCTTGTGGTACAAAGATTTTTATGTTGTTTTTCAGCCATGTTGCTGGAAATAGAAATTGTCATCATATTCTTTTAAATGTGTGTAGTATTGTGTGTATTGAGTATTTGATTGCCATTCTCCCTATACTTTTTATTTATTGTTAATTGGGCATTTATCTAACATTATACTGTGAACAACTGCTTTGTTCAGTCATTTATTCATCTTTCCCAGATTAAATAGGCAATTGAGGTCAGTATTGTGTTTATCTGCCTGAGTGCAAAGATGAAAAATAATGGTTTTTCTGTTGTGTTTTGTTTTAAATATGGGTTTTTAAAATCAAGGAACTCAAAGTTCATTAAGGAGAGATAAGAGCAGTGGAAACATAAAAGAAGGAGACTAATGACCTCTCTGTGGGAGGCATTGGGGAGCTCTTATAACCCTGGATGTTCATCAGAACCCCTTTCTTTTTAATATCTTTTGTAATAACTTGAACTTGTTATAAGCAAATACCAAAGGTGATCTTGTTTAGTGCTATAGCAGAAATGGTTTGAAGAGGCAACCACATTTTTTATTAAACTTTTGTCAAAATAGCTCAGTATCAATCATGTCAAAGACAAAATCTTTTTTTGTTGTTGTCGTTTACTCATCAGACTTTTGATGGCTGTAATTATTGAAGCAAAGTACTGGGGAATTTGGGACTAATCTCTAATTTTCTTAGATAAAAAAGTAAAGAAGGCACTGCAAGTTTAGCTTAGTGTCAGAAATGCTGAAAGTGCTATGATAAACAGCCATTTAAATCTTTGGGCCTTCCATGAGTGTCATATAAAAATGTCTTTAACATTTATTTTAAAATAAATTTTAAAGGAGAGCCAAGCACTATAACAACTTTTAAATATTGAGTTGCAATTATGTTGTTTTAACTTTACCCTGTTACTTTTTTTTTCTCATGAAATTTGTAAGTTTACAATAAGAAGGTTCAGTTTCTGTTGTTGAAATTGTCACTTCTGTTTTCATGTTTTTTTTCTTATAATTGTCTATTTGAATTTTTTAATGTGGTTATATACAAAGGCATGAAGTCACTTCTGGTTTTCACTCTTGTAATAGTGCTTGATTAAATAACTTTTATCTATGTAGTTTTTTTCTTTTTCTCCAGAGTTTTGTTTTTTCGAGTGTCCCAGTTTTGGCAGTTTACTATTTATTTATTTATTTGGTTGCTCTGGGTCTTTAGTTGTGGCAGCTGGGCTCCTTAGTTGTGGCATGCGAACTCTTAGTTGCAGCATGCATGAGGGATCTAGTTCCCTGACCAGGGATTGAACCCGGGCCCCTGCATTGGGAGCTGTGGAGTCTTACCCATTGGACCACTAGGGAAGTCCCCTCCAGAGTTTTAGTAAGATGAATTTCTGGTACTGAGATTTTAAGCCAACTTGTGTAAGCATATCAATTCTGTATTATCTGAATGTTTCCAAAGAAATTGCAGTAATTAATTGCATTTCACTACCTTTTTCCTTATAGTTGCTTAGCTCTTCTAGAGCATATTTTCTAAAACTATTAAATGTCTTTAGCATAATATTCTTAATGATGATAGCATAAATTATTTTAGAAAAGAACTGGTACTGTGAAATGAGATTACATTAATTAGTGAGAAGTTGTCACTTTAACTTTACCCTCTTGTTTACTGTTTTAAAAAGCATTGGTTTCTTTGTGGGGATACCATTGAGAAAGTGAGGAGTTAGGAGACTGAATGATTGTGCCTGCAGTTTAAATAATCTAGTTTGTGACTTCAAGCAGGGGAGGTAAATCTACACATTTCAGATTTCCTATTTGGGGATTATATTGAAGTACTATGCCTGTTTTGGTATTTAAACCCTTTTAAAGGACAGATTAACTGTCTTTAGAAGTTTCAGAATAGGAAATAATAAATTTCATTAAGAAAAGAGCTGCTGTGATGTTGGTGTTTATTATGAATGATTGTGCTGTTTATACATAGCGCTAGGAAAAGTAAATAATATTAAGGCGTATATTTGACTTACCTAATTTGACCTTTTTTGTGTGCAAAGCACAGAAACGTCTTGGGGCACATACTATAAAAATATAAACCCATGCCTGTCTCTTAGGACTTGCAGTGTTTTTATGGTGTCATATGAGGCTTTGTTGAACTTAAACAGTATAAAATACTGACATGTAGTACATTTGTAAGTAATTATAAATAAGATTTTTGTTGAGGTATGCTTTGCTGTACTTTTTTTTTTTTCATGTAATGGGTTTTAATATGACAATTTTCATAGGATATTTAAATGACATTTTGATTAAAAGCAGGCAGAGAAAACTTTATTCTTTACTGTTAATTGTTTACAAATGTATTAATGTTTATTCCTGGTGTATTACCTCTTTTTCAGTAGATATTAACCATAAAATTTATATATTTGATACATAAGTTAGACTAAGGATACATTTTTTTTTAACGATTTGATTATTTTTCTTAACACTAGGGGGCACTGTTGATTTATGAATTCGTATCTAAATTAATCAGGCATAGAATGTGGAATGAAATGAAGACATTTCATTGCAAATTGAGTGTTGCCTTCAGAGAGAATTTGGATTATCAAGTTCATTTTGTATAGTACTGTAAATATAAATGATTCTTAATAAGATTCTTAATAAGAATAAATGAAGTTTATAAAATAAATACTGTAGATTGAAGGAAATTAAAGTATTTCTATGCTCTATTCATTTTCATATTGGTTTTCTAAATGGTTTTTAAAAAAATCATTATTTCTAATGTATTTCTCATTTAAAAAATTCTAGCACGATGTTTTGCTCTTAGCAGGTACTTAGGATATATCTGAAGAAACGAAGATAAATTTAAGATGTGACTGAAGGCTGCTATCATTAGTAATAATTTTTAAGCATTTGAAAACCAACAACATGTTTTGCTACATCTAGGAAACATATTTTAGGCATTCTCATTCATTATTTCTGCAATCAGGATTTTGCTGATGCCCACCAACATGTATTTTGTGAGAGGTATATTTCTAAGGTTTTTGTCTTCTTTAATTAGAAGACTCCCTTGAATTTAAGCTTTGTGTGGATTCATTAGATAGTAGGCAAAGCGTGTGTCATTATAATAGCACTCTTACCATGTGTCAGCACTGTTTTAGGTGCTTTGAGTATATTAATTAATTTCTCCTCACCACAACTCTATGAAGTAGGTACTTACTGCTATCTCTGTTATATAGGTAAGGAAATTGAACAGAGAAAAGGCAAACAGTTTGCTGGGTTCAGACTTAAGCAGTTTTTTTCTAGAGTTTGTGCTTCTAAATCACTGTCCTATATTGCTTCTCCAGAGAGAGGAAACTTAGCATTTCAAGAGAATTATTATTGATATTTCAAACTAAGTTTTTAAAGTGGGTATAATTTTGTAATGCACAGCATCAGGAATATAGTCAGTAGTATTGTTAATAACTCTGTATGGTGACAGATGGTAACTAGACTTATTGTGGTAGTCATTTTGTAATGTGTAAAAATATCAAAACCCTATGTTTTACACCTCAAACTAATATAATAATGTAAGTCAATTACACTTCAATAAAAAAGTGGATATAGTTTTAAATACCTAATTTATAGACACTTAACCATTTCTCTTATGAAAAATATCATAGAAATTTAAAGTTGGAAAGGGACCTTACTCTGTTTATTTGGTCATTTTACAGAGAGGAAGAAATTCCCTCCTAGATAGGTGAAGTTACCAACACAGTGATATACAGCAAGTTATTTGTGGAAAGGGATTAGACTCTCAAGTAAACATTCTGACTTCCAGTAAAGTGGAAAAACTATGGTGGTGTGGAAAGAATATTTGAATAGAATTTTAGATGACTTGAATTTTATTCTTGACCCCTCATTTACCAGCCTGTGTCCTCAGAGGCTGTGTTTGTGTTATATGAGTATAATGATATCTTCCTTAATTAGTCTTCTTGGTAGTTGTGAAGATCAGTGAGATAATGGAGTAAAGATACTCAGTAAACTTTAAAGCCCTATACAAATAAATATATCATGTACTGTGGTATTTTTATAACATGCTCCATAATTATTTTTAATTATTCGTGATATCTTTGTAAACTACATTATCAACACTGCTAAACTTATTCAGTATGGTTGAGTTAGGGATGTCATTTAGATCTCTAAAATTTATTTCGTTAGACCATATATTACTTTGCCACATGTTTTTTATACTTTTTATTTTCTTAAGACTAAAAAGCCTTTTGAATTTTTCTTACAATAAATGAAAAATTATACCTTTGCTTTGCTGATAAAGAATATAACAGCAACATGTGTTGAACACGGGCCATTTGGTGTTTCTGATCATTTGAAAATAGCATTAATAGGATTGTCCTCAAACCAGATTTAGTGATTTAACTGAAGTGAAAAATAGAGTTTAGTAAATTTGGAGTATTTTATTTCTTGGCATGGTGACAGGCATGGGTTTCTTTTCTTAAACTTCCAATAAGACACATAGTTAAAGTTTTCTATTTATTTTTTACAGGAATAATAATGTATTTGTGGCCTTGGACGTGAAGCAATCAGTCTTCTGTTGCTGTTAACTACCGTCAGGGACTGATGTTGTGGGAAGCATGGACCTAATGAACGGGCAGGCAAGCAGTGTTAATATTGCTGCTACTGCTTCTGAGGTAAGACATTTAAAAAGTTTAGTTGTAAAATTTCTTACCTGGCATTCTGATTTTTTAAGCATTATGATTGGTCACAGATGTAAATCAGAGCTTGAGAAAAAGGGTTACAGATTTTTCAGTCTTCAAAAAACTATCTTCATTGTACCATCCATGTGTTCATTGTACGTTTTAGGAGTTCATCCCTACCTACTTCATATACTTGACAAATAATGATTACTTAAAACCCTTTCTTGGGTTTAGTTTTAAAGAATGCATAGAATTTCTTTTTAAAGTGTTTTTACATTTTATGAACCTTGAGGGCAACAGTACAAGTGGCGCAAAGAATGACATAATATTGACACTGTCAGATCCCTTGATTCCAAGCCCGTTGAAGGAGATCAAAGACCCATTAGGCTGGAATGTTGAAAGGGCTACTCTGGTGATGTAGCTCAGAGTGTTAAAGATGGAGATAAAGACTGAACTAGATGCTCACCTACACACACACCCCCTTTTTTTTTTGCTTTGTCTGTAATTCTAGGGTACTTGCCTGCTTGCCTTAATAACTTTAGTATTTAGCTTCTGTATTTCTCTTTTATTTTACTCTTACCATAGAGGATGAGAATAAATGTTTATGACACTTTAACACCTTGACCTCAGAGTTCCTTGATAACTTCATTTTGCCCAGGCCAATTACTTAGGCCTTGCTGTCACTGAAAATATTCTAAGTCAGTAGTTTCAAGTTATTTTTCTTATTAGATGATTTCTGTATTTTTAACTCTAGCTCTGGCTTCCCTTATGAATTTTATTAAGCATTTCTGATGGATGGACTTTTTACTTACAGTATGAACAAAATCAGGTTACTTTGTTTCTATTCTGCTGCACTACCTGTAAAGAAAATAGGCCACCCCCTTTCTCTGACTTTTGTTAGTAGCATGACCGTTTCCTTAGCATCAAAGTTCAGATCTGTAGATTCGGCATTAACCTGCTTCCCCTTGCCCACCACACCCATTTTCACATCACAGCAGGGAGAGTCCGCTAACAAAACAGAAGTTAGAATCCTCTGTAATGTAATCATCGCGTGACATCTGGTCCTGCCACACTCAAGTGGAGAGGATTACACAAGGGGGTGACCACCAAGAGATAGAGATGCCTGGCAGCCGGCTTAGAGCCTGTCCACCACACCTAATCTCTAAGATCTAGTCCTTTACTCCTTATTTCTACTAGTACCATCTTGGTTTGGTCATTTATTATTTCTTGTCTAGAATGTTGTAGTGGCCTTTTATTTTGATCTTGCACTTCTATTCGCTGCTATTTTTGGTACATTTGACTGTAATTCAATTTTAATATTCTTAAAATACAGCTGTTATACTTTATTGTATTCCCAAACTGTCCATGGTTCCTCAATACCTACTAACTAAATACACATTCAGCCCTACATTTAAGACTTTCATCAAAATGAGCCTAAATTTTCTTTCTAATGGATTTAACTGCTACTAATTCTCTGTGAAATTTACATTCTAATGAAAGAATACTACATCTTGCTGATGTTTGTATAAACCCTTAGCCTTTTCTATTTCAAAAAATTAGGGAAGTTTTCTCCTGATTCCCTAAACAGATAGGAGCTTTCCGATTTTTGAAACTATCACTTAAAAAAAAACATTTTTAATAATTTTTTCCATAAATTTATACATAGCTTTTCTTCCTCCTTGAGACAGGGATTATATATGTTTGTAAATATGTCTGTAATATATGTATATTTACATGGTATTTTTATGACCATATTTCTTGACTATGTTAAATGTATGTGTGTATATGTATAGTATATTTATGACTATGTATCCTGAAACATATGAGCTAGTATTACAGGAAACAGTACACAATTGTTTGTTAAATAAAATAGATCATTTCACTCATATAAAAAATTGTGTTGGCCTTTCTGAAAGTGGATGAATTACATCAGACCTCAGAGTAATATAATTTAGTATATGAGAAGTAAGGGGCGGGGGGGGAAGTCTGCCTTTTAAATTGTCCTCCTGCTGTGGTAAGAAGATAAAATTAAAAATATATGTTTTTCTACCTTGTCTTAAAATAAAGATGTGTTAACATATCAAAATGCAAACTTCTCACAAATATGAAAACCTCACAAGTACTTAAGGTACTTGATGGGTGATTGACTCCTCCTGTCTCTGCCTTCTAGACTTAACCTATGTTTAAGCTTCTGGTGTCAGTAGAGTGGTGGCAAACTTTTTTCAGACATTTAGAAGTGTCAGTAGTTTTTTAGTCTTGTTGTGAATAAAGAATTACTACTATGCCCTTAGTGCACATTATGTCTCAGTACTGCTTAGCTTCTTGTCATTACCAGCTTATTTATTGGTAGTGGGAAAGCAGATAGAAGCACATCACTCATAATTTTTAAAGCCTCTACTAATGGCTTGTAAGAAGGAAAAGAGGGAAATGATTACTAACTTTGATAAGCAATAAGATTGCCATTACGATTTGCTCACTTGTCTTGAATGAGTTAGAAACTTGGAGTAAATTACCAAATTATGTTTAAAATGAATGTATTTACTTGACAATATATTTATTATTTGGTAGTTACTGGATTAGTATATACTGCTTAACTGATGTCTGTTTGAATGCTTAACATGAATAAATTTCTATATTAGTCTTGGAATATAAAGTAACATTGTCAACATACTGTAAGCTAGTCTTAGTTACAGAGATTAAGCACATGGAATAAGATACTATATATGAAATCCATTTATGAGACTTTGGACTTCTGCTTAGACACGTAAAGAGCTTGGAATTCATCACTCCTGTCCTCACAGCTTGAAAAAAGCTGAACAAACTGAAAACCAATAACTCATCTTAGCTCTATCAGAGAACTGATGTCACAGAGCAAGTTGACAGTGATGCCCTGAAAACTGGAGAAAGAGGCAAACACAGAGAGTCACTGTTTACCAAGAGCAGAATTCCCTGGAGCCAGGAAAGGGTAGGAAAGCTTACTGTAGTTGACAGACCGCTGGAGGCAGTGTGTGGACTAGCTTGAGAGTTAAGAACTCCTGGGGGCTCAGTTTTAGGTCTCCCTCCCCACATTTGTGAGTTTTACCACCAGGAGCCCCACCAAGTTCTCACAGTGAGGTTCAGAGAAAAATCCCTCCTGTTTCCAGCAGAGAGAGGGGAGAGTAACCATTTTGAAATATACTACGGGGAAGTAATCATCCTAAAATATGGCGAGCACATTCTATTCCCCACCTGACCTCAGGGGAGACTGCTTTACCAGAGCCTAACCTACTTGCAGAAAGAGAAATACCCAACTCCGGGCCCTCTAGCCTTCCTGTCTTACTTTCTAAGGGGAGTCCCGGGTGCTGAGAAGCACCTAAGGTCACAGCCCAAGGGCACAGGCTCACTAAAGTACCTGATTGTAGGGCAATGGAACACTTCTCCTCTTCCCACACCTTAACCACCACATCAATGGGGCTCCTGTATAATAGTAAAGGATCGCAGCTGAAAGAAGTGCAAGGCACAGACTCTTACCTAAGGAGGAGTTTCTAGAAAAACCCAGAGACAAAAACAAGGACACTAGAGGAAAGTGAAGGCACCTCTAACCACAACAAATAGTAAACAGCATAACTCCTATACAAATAAACGTAAACCCTTACACTAAAGGCCTGTTTGCCTCAGTTTCTGTTACCCACTGAATCAGGTCTGGCTTTCAGCAAATTTTAAGGCATGCTAAAAGTAACAAAAAAACATAGGCTGAAGAGGCAAAGCAAGCAGCACAGCCAGGCTCAGATATGGCAAAGATTTTGGAATTAATGGACTGGGAATTAAAATAACCATGATTAATAATGCTAATAGCTCTAATGGAAAAAATTGACAACATGCAAGAATAGATGGATACTAGAAGCAGGGATATTGAAATTCTAAGAATCAAAAGGAAATGCTAGAAATCGAAAACGTCGTTCCAGAAATGACAAGTGACTTTGATTGGCTCACCAGTAGACTGGTGACCAGTAGACAGCTAAGGAAAGAATCAGTGAACCTGAAGACATGTTAATAGTATCGTCCCAAGCTGAAGTGCAAAGAGAAAATAGAATGAGGAAAATGGAACTCAATATTCAGGAACTGTGGGGCAATGACAAAAGGTGTAGCATGTACGTAATGGGACTGCCAGAAGGAGGAGAAAGAGAAAGGAGCAGAAGAGATATTTGAAGTAATAATGGTTGAGAATTTTCCAAAATTAATGACAGATCCCTTCCTTTGTAATGATTTTGATATTTAGTTGCTACTGCAAGGGAAGGAAAAAGTAAAAATGAAGCATAATGACAGGTGCTCAAAATTGATGTATAATAGCTGGTAGGGGGCTTCCCTGGTGGCGCAGTGGTTGAGAATCTGCCTGCCAATGGAGGGGACACGGGTTTGAGCCCTGGTCTGGGAAGATCCCACATGCTGCGGAGCAGCTGGGCCCGTGAGCCACAACTACTGAGCCTGCGCATCTGGAGCCTGTGCTCCGCAACAAGAGAGGCCGCGATAGTGAGAGGCCCGCGCACCGTGATGAAGAGTGGCCCCTGCTTGCCACAACTAGAGAAAGACCTCGCACAGAAACGAAGACCCAACACAGCCATAAATAAATAAATAAATAAATAAATTTTTTAAAAAAACGCTCCTCAGGTCTGAAGCCCTCTGTAATATTTAAAAAAAAAAAAAAAAGCTGGTAGGTTGACATACATAATATTATACCTCCGTAAAAGAAACTTTGGTTAGTTTTTTCTGCCACTGACTGTAGCCTGATATCCTACCACCATTTAACAGAGAGTGATCTAAATGTTCTTACAGGGATGATACTCTGATTTCAGCCAACTGATTGCAAAATACACTTTTATTTTGTAGTACGGATGAAGTGGAAATTTAACAGAAATAAGATTTTCAGGGCCAAAAGCCACCTTTTGTTCTACATATAGCACCAGCAAATTCAGAATTAAAGCAGAAAACGCTTAAATCTGTACTATAATAAGAAGAACATTATCAATTGTACTATCACAGACAGACATTCACTTAACAAACTAGACTGGGTTATTTAGTTAATGGAACTCTGAATGTTTTCCTGTGGTTTATGTTAGGAAAATAATTTGTCTTTTTCTTAATAAAAATGAGTTTTAAAAATTATAGATGGTTGTATCCTTCTCCCCTAACTTCTTTTACCCCATTTGAAAATTATTGAACTTGTTATTGATAATATCTTTTATTTCTGTTGGAAATGATAGGATGTCAGGGTGAGGAAACAGACAGGAAAACTTACTCAAGAACCTAAAAATCTAAAGTTGAGGTTAGATTTCAAGTTGCCCGACCCTATTCCTAGTGCCCTTCCAAGTAAGCAGTGTGTTCTGCCCAGCTTTTCTACAGCATTTGTTAACTCACTTTTCTTAGCTTTCCTCAGTCTAGTTTCCATGACACTTAACTGCAAGACCGTTTTTAAATGGCTGCATTTTTTTTTCAATTTAACAGAAAAGTAGCAGTTCTGAGTCATTAAGTGACAAAGGTTCTGAATTGAAGAAAAGCTTTGATGCTGTGGTGTTTGATGTCCTTAAGGTTACACCAGAAGAATATGCGGTAAGCCTCCCACCTCTTGTTCTCCAGTTTTTGCACATAATTTACATATTGGTGCTATTCAGTTAGAATTTGTAGGCCCAACAGAGGAGATTTTTTTTAAAAAAAACTGGATGTGGGAATCGATGGGGAGAGTAGCACAACAATGGAGCAAGCAGAGGAATGAACCTGAGAAGGTAAGAAAATCCATTGATGTTTTCAGAGCAGCTTCGTAAGTTACACTATCAACTTGGTAAGTAATAAGAAGTATTTACCTTCATGGTAATTGCTTTTGTCCCTACCAATACCACCTCCCCAAGCTAACTGTACTTTATTGACATATGTAAGAAGTATTTTTACTTTTTCATAAATTAAAAAATTAAAGTTGAAGGCATTATTGCAGTATCATGAAGAATACCTAGAAAAACTTTTAATTCTTAAATGATATGTGTTCATTTATTTGTGCTATCTTTTTCCTTTAACTTATTAGCAGAATATATTGATTTCCTGATATTGCATCACTCTTGCATTCCAGTAGTAAACTGTGTTTGGCCATAGCATGTTATTCCTTGTTATATTGCTAGATTTTGTTTTACATCTGTAGCCACAGTTGAGATAGGTCCATGTGAAGTCCTTCAATATGAGTTGCCACTAGTGTAGAGTCAGTTACTTCTTATAAATTGGGAAGAATACCTTTTCATTAATGTCATATTTTATATTACTGTTTGAGTAGATATGATTTAATAGTCATAACAACAACACTGCTCTACGAACCAGTAGATCCAAGTTTTTTTTTTTATTTGGATTTAGTGTATGACCATGTTCAAATTTTTAAAATTATTTTTTTTTATTTTGTAGCTTTACCTCATTTATCTCACAAGAAAATATGAATAGGCATGAGATAATTAGAAATAATTATATTTAATGATATAAGGGCTAAATTTTCATTTTCTTAAGCCCTTATAAAACTGGGATTTCTTTCTGGTAAAGATTTGAGTACTCAATATGTTTTAGTACAGAATATAACTTTATTTGCAAATATATGTCACGTTATGGAATTCCAAGAAATTGTAATTTTTTTACTTTTCATTTCAGGGTCAGATAACGCTAATGGATGTTCCAGTATTCAAAGCCATTCAACCAGATGTGAGTAATTTTAAGAACTTTCCTTTAAAATATACAAGATGGTGAATTATAGTATCCCCAATTAAGAAGTTTTAGAAATGACAAATTATACTTTATATTAATTTTTAAATGTTTAAAGCTTTTGATGTAACTTATCTGTATATTACTCAGGCCTCAAAAACTCATGTGGCATTCATAGCTACACACTGTTGAGTCATAGATAGTACTGTTTGAATCATTTTGGTTGATTTTGCTTCATCACTTTACTGAAGTATCTATTTTACTGATGAGAAAACAGAATGACATTTGTCCCCGATACACAGCTAAGTGTTGGAACTGGCTTTCAGACTCTAAAAACTGATGCTTTTTCCACTCTTATCAGGTAAGAATATTAATATGATTTTGTATCCCAAAGCTAAGTCATTGATAATACTGACATATTCAGTACCATAAGATATTTTTTTAGTTCTTCTGGGAACAAAATATAGTATATTTGTTGCAGTATTTTCAAGTCAACTATAACATAGATGTTACAGAAAACATCTGTATCTTCAGTGGTATAGACAGTATTAGTCCTGTGTTTTTCAAGTAATTTACTTAATGTCTGAGTATCTCAAGTCTGTCACTTAACAAAATGAAAGGATGGGCCTGAATGATCTCTGAGTCTTTGTCATTTCCACAGCTCTGTGTTTTTCTAACTTTCCTCCCTTACCATGGAGGGCACCCTCAATAGAACCAGTAGTTTAGCAACAGAGGAAGAGGAACAATCTAGTCTATAAATAAGGCACAAACAGAAAATGGCTTTTTTATTTAAATGATAGTAACTGAAATATTCATTTCCTCACATCCCCGAACAAAACAAAGCAAACTAAATTCTTTATAAAAATTACATTTTTTTGCCCTGAAGTTCAGCCATCTTCTCCTTAGACATATTTTTTTCCTTTTGAATAAACTGCAATTACTATATTTCTGTTTCATACGACATTAGTACCATCCAGTAGAAATATAATGTGAACCATTTCTATAACTTTACATTTTCTAGTAGCCACATTACAAATTAAAAAGAAACAAGTAAAATTAATTTTCATAATTGTATTTAACCTACTGCATCCAAAATAATTATCATTTCAACTTGTAATCAGTATAAAAATTATTGAGATGTTTTACTCTCTTTTTTCTGTACTAAGACTTTGAAATTCAGTGTATATTGTATAATTACAGCACATCTTTATGTGGAGTTGCCACATTGCAAGTGCTTGTGCTTGATAGTCATTTGTGGAGAGGGGTTTGACATTGAAGATCTAGACAGTGACTATTACTTAAGGACATAAACTTCAAGTCAATGGGAAATTTTTATTTCCCTGGGACATCTAACAGTGCTTTGTAAACTTCATAGAAGTGAACCTTAAAAATTCCCTTGACCCCACTTCCTGATCTAATTTAACACCAACCCCATTGATTTTTTTTTTTAACCTAAGTATCTTATTTATCCATTCTCTCTCTACTCTAAACACCCCAATCCAAGACACCGTTGTAACTCAGCTGAATTACTGCAGTGCCCTCTTACCTGATCTGTCCACATCCACCCTGACCCTTCTAAACTTTCTCTATCCAATAGCCAAGGTAATCTTTCAATATGTAAATCTGCTCATTGGATTCCTCTGCTTATAATGCTTCAGTGGCTTCCTGTCACTCTGAGGGTAAAGACAAACTATCCTAATATCGTCTACAAATCTCTTCAAAGTTTTGCCTCTTCTTACCCACTCCAACCTTATCTTACACCTTTTCCACCTTTTTCTGGTCTAGCTACAGTGGCCTTTTAGCCCCTCTCACCACTGAGCCTGTGTACCTCCTAGTTAACTACTACTCATCCTTCAGTTCTCAGATCAAGTTTGACTTTTTCAGGTGAGCTTTTCTTCTCTTCCTACAGGCTCTCCCAGCACTTCCTAGTTCTTCACTGGACTTGTCAGTTGCAGTTTTACATTTATGTGTTGTGGTTCAACAAGTATTTACTGAGTGTCTATTCTGTGCCAGGCACTGGCTTACAGCACAGAAGAGACTAAAATTCCTGCCCTCATGCATCTTACATTTGAGTGAGGTGAACTAGTACTGTGTCATGAAAAACATCGAACAGCCAGAAGAGGATAGGGCGGCATAAGGGCAGTGGGAGTTGTGATTTTTAGGTAAGATGGTCAGAAAGGCTTCACTGAAAAGGTGCCGTCTGAGAAAGACCTGAACGAGGTGAGAGAGCAAGCTGTACTGGTGTTTGAGGGAAGAGTGTTCCAGCAGAGAAAACAGTACTGATATTTAGTACCATAAGTTTCGTTCTTAGTTCTTTTGGGAACAAAATATAGTGTGTTTGTTGTAGGATATACAAGTCTGCAATGGCCCTGGATACTTTTCATTGTACCTTTATTTTATGACTTTATAATATGACTGTGTGTTGTATTTTAGAGACAAGAAAAAAATCAAGGAAGGCATTTTTTTTTTAAAGGAGACTAACATTTATTATGCATCTACCCATTGTAAGCCATTTATTATGCTCACATAAGGGAAAAGATTACTGGTGTGAGGTTTGAAGCCCAGGGCAAAGGCCAGTGAGCTGCAGTGAGTGGGCGCGAGGATCTAGTAGAAAGTGAGAGAGGTAGAGAGGGCTGGATGGCACGGTGCCTTGAAAACCATTACTCTGAAAAAGATAGGAAGCTAGGGGAGGGTTTTGAGCAAACAAGTGACATTTTCTGACTTGGGTTTTAAGTAGCTCTTCCTGACTATTGACCAGGGTATGTGGGGAAGCAAGCCTGGGGGTGGGGAGGGGCTGGTACCAAGGACTGAATCGAGGAGACCAGGTGAGAGATGGAGGTGGCTTGCGTCAGGGTGTGAGGGGAAGAGGTGGTGAGAAGTTGTCAGGCACTGTATGTGCAAGAGGAGTCAAGGATGATGGCAAGGTTTTGGCCTGACACCGGACACATGTAGTTGATAGTCTCTGAGATGGAAAATTGTTAGGATTGTGTTCATAGCTCCTGGGGCTGCCATTTATATAGAATAGACTGTGCAGTGTAGCCTGTGGAGAAGGGCCAGAGGAGCAGGCCCTTGAAGGAAGAGCCTGAGTTCAGCTTTGGACATGTTTAGTTTTACCTGCCTGTTGGACAGCCAAGGAGAATGTTAAGTTACGTAACATATATTAGCATATATTTTCAGTTCAGACTGGAAATGTAAGTTTGGGAGTTGTCAGTGTAGGGATATTTAAAGCATAGGTGAGATTACCAAGAGAGTGAAAATAGATGGAGAAAAGAAGGGACCTATTTAGAGTTGAGGAGGAGCTAACAAAAGAAACTGAGAAGCAGCAGCCGGTGATTTAGGAGGAAACCTAGGTTAGTGTGAAATTCGATGAACCAAGTGAAAGACATATTTTTAAGAAGGAAGGCGTGATCAGGTATAAAGTGGTGTTAATCATGTGCTTATTTGTTTATTGCTTGCCACTTCTGCTAGGTTTTAAGCTACATGAGGACTCTTAGGACGGATAATTTTGCTTTTACTATTTTATCTGTCTGGCATGTAGTGGGAACTCAGTATTTAGAATGAGAAAATGAACAGTGTTTAGTAAATGTTTGTTCAATGAGAGAATGTCTTAAAAAATTGAAATAGGAACCCTTGGAAGAAACGATGTAGCACCAAAATATTCTTATGTATCCATCTCATTTAATCATCAAGATTACATTAAATCTGGCAGCGTAAACAGGACTTTGTCATCTGGCAGAAAAAATGTTTTCTAATTTATCCTGAGATCTTTAAGACATACAACAAGGCATATGTAATGAGATAAACCTCTCATCTCAACCTTCAGCCTGAGCAGTACTGTTGAAGCCACTCTGCATCCTCCCATATTCACCTCTCTTCCCTCCTCCCACCAAAGGAACCACTATCCAGTATTGATCTATATCCTGTGCATTTAGATACAGATTTTCTGTAAGTATATGTATCCCTTAGCAATATGTGCTTTTGCAGATTTCAGATTTTTTATGTAAGTGGTATCCTGTTTTTTTTCTTCTTTAGCTTCTTATGTCTAACATCATTGACTAGCATCCATGTTTATACTCTAGTGCATTAATTACTGAATTGTAGCACATTAACATCCTTAAATTTATTAAATACTGCCAAATTGTTTGTACAGATATTGTTTGTTTATTATGTGAAACTCTTGCTATTAACTTTAACAAAAGATTTTTTAAGCTACGATGGTGGCCAATCTAATGTATTAGTCTCATTTATTAGCATAAAATGGTGTCTACCTTATTATGTAGTTAGAATATTAACTTCACTAAAGAATGAATTATTTTTGTTAAATCCAAATTTAACCTCAGATATGAAAAGATAGTGGTTATCACTGAACCCAATAAATTTATCTTCATGTTTCTGCCCATTATACCAATGTTCAAGTCTCTACTTTATATATAATTTTATGTAAAACTTTAAACAACTATATATATATATTATGAAACTATTTAAAAGTCTTTAGTTAAGTTACACTGAAACTGTTTCAATCAAAACTCATTATTATGTGTGAATATCCACATGTAACTTTATTTCAGGTGATGATTTAATCACATTTTCTGAAATAAAATGTGTTCTAAATTTGAGCTTTGAAGATTATAGATTCTCAATCCAACTATGTGGTTTAGTTATTTTTCTTGCAAATTGGTGATTGAACCACACAGGTCTCACTCAGTTTTCTACAAGAGAGGCAATTTCTGAGTTATTTGAAACTTATTAAAATATATAACTCCTATTAATTCCCTTCCCTAAGTAGGTCCCTGCCATTCTTACCAGGTGGTGGCATTCTGTATTCCCAAGTCTTTCATGTCAAGCAGAATTTATTTAAACTTTTGTCCCTAAACTTATTCTTGACTTGTAGAAAGAAAGGGGCAGCTATAAGAAGCACAGCTGTTTTCTCAGAATAAAGCTGCTTATCTGCCTGTCTTTTGCACTGCCTACCTCAGAATTGCTCAGGGAAAAAAGAAAAATTCCAAGCCTTTTATTTCCCTCTAGAAACTATTGGTCTTATCTTTGAGATGTCAAAGATTATTTTTTATTATATAGGGACTGGCCTTAGTCGTCAGTAAAATGCTGGCCAACGAAATCACATCTTTAAGTAAGCAGATCTGAAGCAAACATACTGCTAAGTCTGGTTTTTCTCCAACCTTGTATCACACTTGAAATTACCTCAGAGTGAAGGAAGACAAAAGAACAGATTTCGACACTTTGTTTCTTAGTTTTTTGTTTTATGGTAGAGAAGAATAGAAAAACATGTTCACCAATGAGAAGAATTTAATGGTAAAGGAAAAGTCCAGTAATTTTAAAAACTACGTAGTGGGAATATAATTACATTTGCTCTGGTTTTAGTTTTTAAGGTCCCCTGTGTGAGTGATTTGTACCATCTATCCATTTTTAATACCAGTCAGAAATCTTGGAGTCATTCTTTTCCCTTCTCCCTGCATCCTCTTTCCTCTGTTCTCCAGTATCTCCAGTCGATTTTACTTCCTAAATAACTTTTCTCCCCTTCCCCTTCCCTATCACCTCGGAAGGATATTTATTAAAAGAACACTGTTTTTTCAGGGCTGCAGCTCATTGGCTCTAGAAGTATGAACATTCCTTAGTGCCTGTACATGGTTGCTGGGCCTGAGACAGGTCTCAGCTTCATCTGTTATCTGTATATACTGGCGGATCCCCCTTCATCTGAACGCTTTGCCCTGATATTCCCATAGCTAGTGCTACAGAAATCCTAAGAATCTTCACTTGCCCACTGGCCCAAGCAGCATGGCCAAATTTGGAAGCTTCTATGCGTAGTGATCCCTCTCACACAAAACCAGTCTTTTCATTCTTCTCCTCTCCTCCTAATAAGTAGCCATTTCTTAGGGACGGGGAGGAAACACAATAATATGGTTGCTGGCACTGAAGTTATACTGATTACAAGGAAGGAGAAAAGTTAGTAGTTCCATCATCTGCACTCACCCTTTGTTAATATGTCCTTACAACTCTCACTTCCACAGAGTTGCTGTCTTTTTGTTCTTGTTGTTCTTTAAACCAGTTTTGGGGGTAAATTTCCATGTACTTTGCTGCCTCTTTTTCTTTTTTAATCAGTGTCCAACATTCACAGCTCTCTGAATGGGTGCTCAGAAAATTCTTAATTACTTAATTTCACTTATTTTAAAATTTATTTTAAAGCCCTTTGAATCCCAAAAGATAATTTTTAGTGGCAAAACATAAACGCAATGAGCCAGACATGCATTTTTGTTTCAGCTTTGCCATCTATAGATTGTGCCAGTAATACAACCTATTTCATATCTTCAGCCTTTCTTAAAAAAAAAAAAATTTAAATGTGTGAAATAAGGGATTTTGGACTACTTGACCTTTAAAATACCTTCTAGGGACTTCCCGGTGGCACAGTGGTTAAGAATCCACCTGCCAATGCAGGGAACACGGGTTCAAGCCCTGGCCTGGGAAGATCCCACATGCCACAGAGCAACTAAGCCCGTGCACTTCAACTACTGAGCCCGTGCGCTTCAACTACTGAGCCTGCCTGCACTCTAGAGCCCGCATGCCGCGACCACTGAGGCCGCGAGCCACAGCTACTGAAGCCCACGTGCCTGGAGCCGGTTCTCCGCAACAAGAGAAGCCACCACAATGAGAAGCCTGCGCACTGCAACAAAGAGTAGCCCCCTCTCACCGCAACTGGAGAAAGCCCGCGCGCAGCAACGAAGACCCAACACAGCCGAAAATAAATAAACAAATAAATAAAATTTATTTAAATAAACAAATACAATAAAATACCTTCTAGGTCTTTTGAGAAATTCCTGGAAGTAGAATAATTTTGGGGGGTGACTTCAGAGTAAGAGCTTCAGTTAAGTGTAGCTGTCAATCAGTAATAAATAGGACTTTGACCAAAACTGCAGAAGTCTTAAGGAGGTGATAATTGTTGGGGGTGGTCATAAGTCAAGTTCTTAGAGATTGGGGGGTCTCACTAGAATGTAAATTCCACAAGGGCAGAAACTTGTCTACTCTCTTCACTGATGTATCTATAGTGCTTGAATAATACTTGTTCAGTATTTGAGTTTGATGAGTGACCATTCCAAGGTTTTATCCTGTACAGCCTACAGGCATATTGTCTTCCATTGTTTATCATGTTTGGAGTTATTGTTGCAAAAGTCTGTTACCCAGTCCAAGAATGTAACTTTTATAAAGTAACACTCATTCTATGGAAGCAGAATTTTTTCCCCCTCTGCCCACAATTCAGAACCATTTTCTTCCCTAGTATGAATTCTTCAGTGTGCAGTAAGGGCAAAAGTTTACCATAAGGTAAACACTCATTAATTTCAAGTATGAATTTTCTGGTATTTAGTTGAAGCTCAGCTCTTGTTAAAGTTTTCCCACATTTCTTATATGCATAGATTGCCCCAGTATGATTTCTCTTCTGATTGTGAAGGGTTTTTTTCTTTTAGAAAGCTCTTACACATTTACAGGGCTTCCCTCCATTGTGAGTTCTTTCATGTTGAGGAAGCAATGACTGTATTCTGAAAACTTTTCCATGTTTATTACATTCATAGGATTTTGGGGGTTTTTTTCTATTATGAATTCTCTGATGCTCTATAAAGCTTGTATTTCTCCTGGAGGCATTGCCACATTCATTACGCCGATGGGGTTTCTCTTCAGAATGAGTATTATGTTATTCAACACAGGATGAGTTATGACACAAAGCTCTCTTGCAATCAGGCTTTCTCTCCAGTAGCAATTCTTTGGTGATTTTGATCAGTCTTAAGTAAGGGGGGTGAACTGCGCTTGAAATCTGTACTGTAGTCATTACACTGAATAACGTTTACCTCTCTCATGAGGTTCCCAAGTGTTTATAAAGACACAGGCTCTGACTGAAAGTCCTGTGATGTGTATTACATTCAAAGAAGAAAGTTCCACACTTTATTATTTGTTCTGGTAGGTCAATATAATAAGTCATTTAGATTATATCAATAAACACATTAAATACAAAGGATAGATAAGGCCCTCCTGTATAACTGGGATACACTAGAGATTGAGGAAGAATTCTGGTTAAATGAGGGAAAGTACATAATAGGTCATTCTGAATCTTATTAAAACATTTCTGAAAAGCTTACAATTGAGATATTTCTGACAATATGTATAAAGAGCTTTCTCTATGCGAAATTTCTTCTGTATGCAAACAGCCTATAATCTTGGCAACATCCAAAATTCCAACATCAGGAGTATCATAATTCTATCCTTGTTTTAATGAAAATTATCATTTTCATTAGAATTAAAATGTAAAAATCCATGAATATAGTGGGAGGTTTGAAGAAAGCAAAGAAGACGTGACTCTTGTGGACTAGAAAAAGCTAGCTGTTTTGTTAGAAGTAAGGTGCAGCTGTTTTGTTAGAAGTAAGGTGCAGCTGTTTTGTTAGAAGTAAGGTGCAGCTGTTTCGTCAGTTCATATTATTGCTGTTCCTCACTGCGAACTTCCTTTATATACAGTAAGGGCAGGCTTAGATTAGAACGAGGGAAGATAATTGTTGACTAGGAGAGTAGGTATATCACAGTATCAGTGGTAGAAGATAGCTTCTGCCTTTCTCTCTGATCTCCCTATAGAGGTGGCTTTAAGGTATTGGAAGGAGGGAGGTTGGGGGAGGAAAGAATGTGAGTACATTACAGAAAAGTGAGGTGGTTTTTTGTTTTTTTTTTTAAATTTATTTATTTCTGGCTGTGTTGGGTCTTCATTTCTGTGCGAGGGCTCTCTCCAGTTGCGGCGAGTGGGGGCCACTCTTCATCGTGGTGTGCGGGCCTCTCACTATCGTGGCCTCTCGTTGCGGAGCACAGGCTCCAGACGTGCAGGCTCAGTAGTTGTGGCGCACGGGCTTAGTTGCTCCGCGGCATGTGGGATCTTCCCAGACCAGGGCTCGAGCCCGTTTCCCCTGCATCGGCAGGCAGATTCTCAACCACTGCGCCACCAGGGAAGCCGAGGTGGTGTTTTTGATTTAACATGTTCCATTAGAATTATATAGTTTCAGGGCTTATTCTACCCATTAAGAATATAGGAATCGCGGTGAGCCCCTCATCTCAGGGTGAGCCCTCATCCGTGGCTGAGACTTCTTTCCAAAGAGCCATACAGGCTGAATGCTAATGGCTGTACTGTGCCCCTGTAAAGCTTCCAGCTTTTGAGCCTAGGAATGCCTCAGCAGCAGTCATCTTCTCACTCTGAGGGCCCCCACCCCCCACAGTCTTTTACAAATTCCATCGCTTTTTCTTTCCTTGCCTCAGTCTCTGTCTACATGCTGGTCTATATTGGCCTTTTCTCTTCTTCTATCTATAGGTATCCCTACAACATCACCCTTAGAGCAGTGCTTTTAAAAGTGTTGGAACCTACAAGATGAAATTTAGATCAAGAATTTGACTTTACAGAACAAACCTACAAGACGTAAGAGAAGCTGTGGCTCCTGTGAAATTCAGTAGTTCTTTCATAGGGTAGGTGGTCATCAGTTGTGGTGTTTGCCTTCCCACGTGCTTCCAAAATAATCTGTTTAATGGCTCAAAATGAGTCCATGAATATACTTTCAAATACACTTTTAATGACCATTAAGAAATCGCCTTTGTATATGTGAGTTACTGTTAGAAGATTTCTCTTCACTGCCTGATTTAAAAATTGCAGGTTGAATCCATTTGAACAAATTTTAAGAGGCATCAAGGCGGTTCTGTTTCATTTAGCCTTTGCTAAAACAGAGGCTTATTTACGCAGTGTACTCAGCTTGAATCAGTCTTATTCATAAGTTAGACCACAAAAAAAAAAAAAACATCTTTTGAGTCACTAAGTTTACTTTAACTTTTTGGTGTTCGTGGGAAATGGTTTAGTATAGAATAACTTGACCTGGCTGATAAGCTGTCAATACAAGATGATGCTGGTAGGAGAATTTATTTCTTAGATTGTATAGTGTCACTTGGAGAAAGAGTCTAGGTTCTGAGACAAAAAGAGACAGAGACAAAGGGAAAAGCATCTTTTTTCTCACAGAGATATTTAGTGGCTATTGAGAGGTTGAGGTGGGGCAGGGCAAAATTCCCTTAAGGCCATTTAACCATAAATGCATGTCAGGGTTTAAGAAGAAAGTACTGGATGAGTTCCTGGAGTCCCAGTGCAATGCGTACTTCATAATCCATTAAAGTGGTTTTTGTTTTCGTTGTTTTTTAAACTTTTTATTTTGAGGTAATTACAGTTTCACAGGAAGTTGCAAAAAATAGTACAAGGATAATTTTAGATTCACAATATCAAACCCCAGGAAATGGATGTTTGTACAAGACATGTCTGTATAGTTCTGTGACGTTTTACCTTTTTTTTTTTTTTTTTGGCTGCGTCAGGTCTTCGTTGCTGCACGCGGGCTTTCTCTAGTAGTGTCGGGCGGGGGCTACTCTTCGTTGCGGTGCACGGGCTTCTCATTGTAGTGGCTTCTCTTGTGTAGCACAGGCTCTAGGCGCGCGGCCTTCAGTAGTTGTGGCACGTGTGCTCAGCAGTTGTGGATCACAGGCTCTAGAGCGCAGGCTCAGTAGTTGTGGCGCACGGGCTTAGTTGCTCTGCGGCATGTGGGATCTTCCCGGACCAGGGCTCGAACCCATGTTCCCTGCATTGGCAGGTGGATTCTTAACCACTGCGCCACCAGGGAAGACCACGTTTTATCACTTGTGTAGATTTGTCTTATTGCTACCCCCATCCAGATACAGAACTATTCCATCGCCACAAAAGATTTCTCATTTGTGCTACCCCTTTATAGTCACACCCATCCTACTCCCACCCTCATTCCCCACCATTCTTAACTCCTGGCAGCCACTATGCTGTTCTCTATCTTTATAGCCCTAGTTTGTTGTTGTCTTAGATGGGCTAGTAATGTAACATTGTTTCAAAGGAGAAGTGTTTTCTGAAGCAGAAACTACTATCTTAAGTTTTTAAGAACCTGCTTGTTTCTTCATACTTTTTAATTATAAATTTCTTTAGGATGGAGGGCTCCAATGTAATTTTAACCTATTTGCTCCCAAGTAATGTGACTGGAGGTTCATTTAACTCCTGCCTTCTTTCAGTCTGCTTCAAACAGAGTTTTATTAAAGGGGAAAAGCATTTGTTCATTAAGCTAATGGTGTTGAAATGTCCCAAAAATTGAATGGATTTTTCAAAACCTCTTAGCATTTCTTAGTTGAGGAGTCAGAAAAGCATTAAAAAAAAAATTTTAATGTAAAAAATAAGGCCACAATTCACTAATACCTTTGTCTGTGTTCCTTATCATAATAAATTATAATGATAAAGATAGGATCAAATGAGTTGCTATGTCTAAAGCACTTAGAATAGTGCCTGGCACATAGTGATCTCTATGTTAGTGTTAACTATTATTTTTATTGCTGCTGTTAAGACATATGTTCTCAGGAAGAAAGGACTTTTTAAGCACAAAATCAGAAGATTAGATCACACAGAAAAGGACAGGTGTATTGGCTACTTTAAACAAACAAAAGCCAGCCCCCATGTGCACATAAAGAAGATTGGGAAGATGTTTACATAGGTTTATTCGGGTGGTGGGTTTATAGGTGATTTACGGTCCCCTAACCCCCATTTTCTATTTAACAAATACATTTAACGACCATAATACCTCGTATAGTTGGGGAAATTAAAGTATAATATATAGAAAGGGAATTAAATATACCTAGTTTTGATACGACTCTTGTGAAACTGACACTCAGTAGTGCTAGTATAAATGATTCAGTATTTCAGAAGGGCAGTTTGACAAGTATCAAGGCCTTGAAAAGGTTCCTACTCTTTGACCTAGTGATTTCACTTCTAGGACTATATATTTAGGAAATGATCAGAAATGTCAGAAAAGGTGTAAGAATGTTCATTATAGTGTAACCTTACTTCTAATAGGAAAATGGATTATCAAATGGCTCAATAAGTTTAATAGCAATTTGATAGAGACACTTTGATTATAGAATTAATATAAATTTGGAAATTATATTAACTGGTTAAGAAACAAATTCAGAGTTGATGGATTTAATTCTAGGAATTTTGTCCTAAACTATGACATCTTTATATGGTTGTATAAATAGGCTGTGATTTTTAGAAAGAACAAACATGTCTTCTAGAAGTTTGATGTTTTTAATATAGTTATTATATGTCATTTTTATGTTAATATCTACCACTAAATATTTTCTGTCTCTACAGGAAGATAATGTGCAATGAGCATGTATCTAGGCTGAGTATCATGTACCAAAAATTTCTTTTACTGTAGAATTGCTTCTGTCATTTTTTTTTTTTCCGTCAGTAATTTCGAATTTGAAAGTTGCAAATTAATTTTAGGTTTTAAAAAAAGTAATTCATATCTTCAGAGCATTTACTGTTTATCTATTGTGTTAAAGTGATAATTTTCATCTCTTTCTTCAGTATTCCCTGTCTCAGTTGCTCAAGACAGAAATTTGGGAATTTTAGTACTTCTAGATACCTCATTCTTAGCTTACACTGTGTGGATCCAGTTTTTGACCAAGTCCTGCCTACCTCCAAAATATCTTGAATATTTTACCAGTTTTTTTCAATATCCACTGACACTACCCTAATTAAGGGAACATTACCTTTTTCTTGAAGTATTATAATATCATCACAACTATTTCCTCAATCTTCCCTTGAATCAATTCATTCTTTTTTGTTTCTATTTTATTTTAAAATTTTATTGAAGATATGCATATATCATGTTTAAGAAGCCAAATATTTCCATAAGAGAACAAAATATAGCAATATCCTGTTGCTCCCACCCTTCCAGCCTCCACCCTTGAGCCCCACACCCATCCAAGTCTCTTAGCATTTCTTATTTGGAGGAATTTATATGTTTTTAAGATAATATGTCTAAATGCCTGTTGCTTATGATTTTTCAATTTTGGATATGATTTATTGATTCTCTACTATAAAAGATGATTTCACTCTCTTATTTTCTCTTCCTCTCACATTTACACAGTTTACTTCCTCCTCTTTCCTGTATAGTTATGTCACAATTTTGACATGAATAAGTAATCCTGGCTCAACCATTCTTTACAAGTGTAGAGAAAGCTAAAGAACAGTTGAGCCATGATTACTTACTTAAATTTTGTTTTCCTTGAGCTAAATAACTTACTTTAGCTTTCTCTACATTTGTCACTAATTTTTCTGCCAGAAGTGAATGTAGTGAGTGTGTTTTCTCAGTGTGTTCAAACACTCCAGATATTGTTTCATCTTTCAGAGATGTCTCTCTTCGAATTTCCATCCTTGCTACTTACCATCTGGACTGTTGTTCTTAAGGTCTGCTCATTGCTTTGTCCCAGGATCTCCCTTTACTGTTTATCTGGGAATTTCCAATATTTTCTTTCTATGTTGGTTCCTCGGTTTCCTGGATCTTGTCTTCCTTTTTCTTACTTCGCTAGTTTGTTTTGATGGAACACATATTCTACTAGCTCTCTGATAATAGGTGCCTATAAGGCGAATTCTCTGAGACTTTCATGTCTGAAAATGTCTGTGGTATACTTTCATACTTAATTGATATTTTTGTTGGATAAAGAATTCTAGGATTTTGTAGGCATTGTTTCAGTTGTCTTTTAACTTCTGGGGTTGCTATTGAGATTTCTGATACCTTCTGATCCCTATTTTTCTGTAGGTGATCTGTTTTTGTTTTGTTCTGTTTTTGAACTGATAGATTTTATGATTTCTTTGTCTACAATGTGCTACAGGTTTTTGATGCTAGGCCTTGGTTTGAGTCTTCTTTTTTTTTTTTTTTTAAATCTTTTGTAATGGGTGTTAGACAGGTCTTTTGTCCTTTAAGTTCTGGAGGCATTTTCTTGAATTAGCTTTTTTTTTTTTTTTTTTTGATAAGTTACTTTCCTCTATTTTCTCTGTATTCTCTTAAAATTCTTTTTATTATTCAGAAGTTGACTCTAATGGACTCTTCTAATTAACATAATATTTTTGCTCCTACTTTTAACTTATTGTTTAAAAGATACTATCACCTTTATCTCACAACTCTTCTGTTGATTTTTTAAATTTCTTGTATTATATTTTCATGTCCAAAAGTTTTATTTTGTTCTCTGAATATTTCTTATTTGTATCCTTCTATTTTTGCCATTTAATGGGAGAAATATCTGTCTGAAAGTAATAATTATATGGTTTTGTCCTTTTCTTTTCTCAGTTTTCTTTTGTTCTCTGCCCTAACTTGATTTCTTCAGAGGTTTTCCTTTTTTCCTATGGATTCTGTCTCTTTCTGGTGGTGGTGGTTGTATTATAGCAGGGTTCTTAACCTATTTTGAACCTTGAACTCTTTTGGCAAACTGAAGCTTCTGGAACTGAACACTTCTTTAATATCAAAGGAAATCAGTCCTAATAAGGTACACTTATTAAAATATTTTTAAAAACTGTTCTATGGCAATATATGAGCCTCTTTATTAACATATTAAGTAAGATCTATAGGTGATGAGATTACAACTTCAAAGTAGTGATGAAGGTAAATGATATTTTTGAGATATCTGTACCAATTGTAATGTGATATGAAAATATCTGTGATTTTTATTAGTGACAAAGTCACATGTATTGCCAATTCTTCTATAATTTGTAGCCTACATGTATAATTAAAAGGAACGTCATTTCAGTTAGAGGTTAGTGTAAAACAAAAATTTAATTTTTTTTTTATTGCATCCAAGTTCTTGTGCCCTTTGAATTCTATTGATAGACCCTGTGGGGGATCAAACACCCCTTTATTAGAGGTTTCTTCAAATACCTGGGGTCGTTGGCTGTCAGCTCAAAGATTGAGGTACTAGAAAGCTGATTGGAAGCTCTGGATGAATGACTGGGGCTTGACAACTAGTGGGCTTCACTCTATGTTGTGGGATGCTCAGCTTTCATTGTTTGTAGATAGATTTTTCCTCTTGGGATTCAAATCTCTTCAAAGAAGAACCCATCATTCTGCATATGGAGTATAAGTCTAATTATCTGTGTTCACATAGACAAGTAATTTTGCCCTCTTATGTTCTAATCAAATTTCCTTTTGTGTTTTAACTGAGTGGTTATGCTATTAAATGTGTTCATATTAAATAAAACAGTTCTGGGAAAGTACACAACTGACTTTAATGCTTTGAAACCATTAATGCAACAGGAAAACTGGACTATTTCATGAATTTATATTTAATTTTCAACTTAATTTTTCAGGAGCTTTCAAGTTGTGGATGGAATAAAAAAGAAAAATACAGTTCTGCACCAAATGCAGTTGCCTTTACAAGAAGATTTAATCATGTGAGTTGCTTATAAAATTTTGATATTTAGTTTCTGAAATTCAATTCCTCAGATTATAATTTTTCATTAAGAAATAGTTTTAAGTTTTTACATCAATTCTAGAGCATTTTCAGCCAATATCTCTTCAAATATTGTCTCTCTGCATGATCTCTGTTTTTTTCCTTCTGTAATTCCTATTGGAAATTTACTGGAACTTGACATTCTTTCCTACTTGTAGGAAAATATTTCATCTATCCCTTTGTGCTCTGTTCTGCATGATCTCCTCAGATCTATATTTCAGTTCACTAATTCTTTTCAGATGTGTCAAATCTGTTTCAAATCTGTGTGCTTTTACACTAGTGTCATTTTTTTTCTTATTTTTAAAATTTCTTAAATCATTTTCAACTTTTTATTTTATAATTTCTGTTATTATCCAAAGTCCTTGGAGTACTAATTCTCTGTATCTGCTGATCCTTACTCAAAATGGTTTGTTTTCTTATGCATTTTGTAATTTTGAATTGAGAGCTCATGTTTATTTAAGCTTTAGCTGTGGGAATTTTGCTGCTGCCTAGATTGAGGGTGTATACTGTCTAAGAGGCATTTTGTTTGCTTTTGCCAATACCAACGGCTATTACAGAACTAGGACTATTTTTTTATGTTATATGTTTTGGTTGGGGAACATCTGTACATCTCTGTACTGAAAGTTTAAGCTCCAAATCCAATTAAGGGCAAGTTACAAATTCTTGTGAAAGACTTAATTTTCTCCTTCTTCTGTGTCATCTCCCTCTGTCAGTAGGTGAATTGTTTAGTCTACTTTTTCACCAAAATTGTAGCCCTTTGAAGATCCCTTAGATAGGAACAGACAGGGGACAGTAGAGGTGTGAGGCCTTATATTATGACTTTGAAGGAGTATTAAATCCCAAGTCCCTATGCTCTTGAGAGGAAATCTTCCAAAGGCAGCTGTAGTACCCTTTCCTTTTTTGCCTTTATTTCCTTTGTTTTTGACCTCTAGTGAAATCTTTTCTTTTCCTTTCAAGTTAGTTATACACTTTTTAAAAAATGGTTGGGGTTTAAAAATGGGGTTTATAGCAAATAGTTTCTCAAGTTATTTGGTTCACTGTATTACCCAAAATGGAAATGAGTTAAAGTTTTTTTTAAATTAGATTAAACCATTATTAAGGGGCCTAGACAAACATGTCATATACTGAATTCCTTATTTAAGCTATTTAGCAGTTCTAAAATTTTTCTGAGGTGGTCAGAATTTATCATCACAGTAAAACTTTTTTCTTCGCCATACAAAAACATTGTGACAGTACCCATAAATTTGACTTTAGATTTTTAAGCACTCATATTATTCTTTTTTTTTTTCATATTATTCTTAAGTAAGCCAAAAGGTTGTTAGAGTCAAATACGTCACAGTGTACCAAAAGCTCTTATGCTTAATCAAGATTACAGTTGATCTATAATAAGCTCCATTACTTAGTTATTCCATTACTGTTATTTTCTCCTAGGAGGGTGTTAGGAAATCTGAAGGTAGCAAATTACAAGGAAGTTACAGAGAGTCTTTTATTTTTAAAATGAGTTTCTTGTAGATAGCATATAGTTGGGTCTTCCTTTTTTTTGGTCTGGTCTGACAATCTCTGCTTTTCAATTTAGACCTAGAAAAAAATGCAAAGAGAGTTTCTGTATATCCCTAACTTCCCCTAATCTTAACATCTTAGGTAAGTATAATATAGTTATCAGAGCCTGGAAATTAACATGGGTACAATAAATACCATTAACTACACTAAGGGCCCTATTCAACTTTCTTCAGTATTCCCACCAATATCCTTTTTGTTGTTCCAAGATACCATTATGGATCCCACATTGCATTTAGTTGTCACTAATTCCAACAAAAGAGTTATTTTGGAGTCTGTTTCTTTTTAATGCTTTTTCTCTTAACAGTCAACTTTGAATCTGTTTCTTTGTGTGTCTGGTAATTTTTTCAATCGTATTGTCATCATTATGGATAATATGTTATAGAGATTCTGGATTTTGTTGTCTTCTTTTGAAAAGTATTGATGATTTTTATTTTATCAGGCAGTTAACTTGGCTGGACTCAAAGTCTAAATTCTGTCTCTCCTTGGAGAACATATTTCTCCTTGGAGAAGTCTTTCCAGATTTTATCTTCATTTGGGCTTCTTAGAGTTTCCCCTGCACGTGCACAGTTGCATGTTCAGCCAGAGATTTGGATGGAGTTTTTATATAGATTTGGGGGATTTTTCTTGCCTTTCCAGAATTTCCCCCCTCACTTTCTAGCCAATTGTCCTCTGACTTTTTTTTTTTTTAACGCCATTCCTTACGTGCTCCCCCCAACTTTCTTTTTTTTTTAATTTTTAAATTTTATTTATTTATTTATTTTTGTCTGTGTTGGGTCTTCGTTTCTGTGCGAGGACTTTCTCTAGTTGCGGCGAGCGGGGGCCACCCTTCATCGCGGTGCGCGTGCCTTTCACTATCGCGGCCTCTCTTGTTGCGGAGCACAGGCTCCAGACGCGCAGGCTCAGTAGTTGTGGCTCAGGGGCCTAGTTGCTCCGCGGCATGTGGGATCTTCCCAGACCAGGGCTTGAACCCGTGTCCCCTGCATTGGCAGGGGGATTCTCAACCACTGCGCCACCAGGGAAGCCCTGTCCTCTGACTTTTGAAGCCATTAAGACTGTGGCCTTCTGCTTGAGTTTCTGGTGCTCCACATTGTAACTGGTGAATGTCCTCAGACAATAAACTTTATAAGTGCAATTCTCACCCAGTACATCTTACTTTTTCCAAAGATCTGTTCTCCAGTTTCTGCCTTCTTTTGGTTCCTCTCTTGTGCTTTTAATAGTTGTTTTTATAATTTGTAATTATAATCAGATGAGCATTTCCAAAGATACCTGCTTCTCCACATTACCAGAAATGGAACTCTCCCCCATCCTTTTAAAACTATGCTTTTTTATTGATTATTGAAACAGTAACGTACATTGCAGGGAAACTGAAACAAGGTAGAAATTTATAAAAAGGTGGGGGGAAAAATCACCCTGAGGTGACTGTTGTTAACATTTTTAGTATATATTCTTCCATTCTTTATTTTTTTACTACTCTAATAGAAATAATGCTGTACATGTAATTTACAGTCCTATTGTCTTAACATACCATGAAATGTTACTGTATCATAAAATCATTTTGTAAACATTTTAAGTATCTGTATAATCTCCTATGACTTCACTCTATCATAATTTTAATAATCACTCTATTTTCGCTATTTCTCTAATAACTTGTATTCGTGCCTTCTGGCCAGTGGCTTCCTGATTTTTTTTTAATTGGGGGAAGGGTTGTCTAAGTTTCTTTTAACTGTTACCTTTCGATAATTGGAAATTTGACTAATAATTGGAAATTAATGTTTTTAGGAATGATAATGATTTTAGGTTATGTTTATAAAAAGACTCCTTTTAGAAAATATTTATACATGCAATTATATATTGTCCATGATTTGCTTCACAGTATTAATGGGGCACTTGAGGGCAGGGTGAGGGTGGAGGTGAGAAAACTTGGCCATAACTTGGTTGTTGAAGCCGGTTGATGTGTACTGGGGACTTCATTATTATCATCTGTTTAGTTCAGTATACATTTGAAGATTTCCATGATAAAAAATTAAGAAACTATCTTTAAAGCTTAACATATGTTTGGCTGCAAATAAAAGGTTTTCATAATGCTTTTATATGATTATAAAACCCTGAATAAAGCAACTAGAGTTAAAAATAGCCTATGAATAAAATTTTTCCAGGATTTACTTTTTAATGAAATATTTGATATATTTTTAAGAATGTGTTAAATGTTTGTTTGAATCTTATGAAATTGCCAATGTTTGACCATTTTTAGCCTACAAAACTGGCAAGTTCATATGGTTAATCTATTATGTATTAGGAAATATTCTGATAAACAACTGTGAATTCACCACCTAAACTAAGAAATAGAATATTACCAAAACTGTTGAAGTATTTTACATATTATTTGTTCTATCCTCACTTAAGGGGTAACCATTATCTAAAAATTTTTATTTTCTTCTTTCTTTTGTATTTTTTTAAACTTGATTTAAAAATTTTTTAACTCATCTCATAATTCCCGTATATATAGATCTACCAGAAATATTTGTACCCCTAAACAGCAAGTTGTATATCTTGCTTGTTTTTCATCTTTGAAAAATATATCATCAGACTATATGTAGTCTTCTGTGGTTGCCTTTTTTCACTTGTGTGTTTCTCTGCTGTATCCATGGTCATGTATGTAGCTCTCGTTCATTGTTTTTTCAGTGCTGTCTTCTAGCATTTCATTGCATGAATGTATCAGAAAGAATTTATTATTCTTTTGAGGATAGACATGAGATGTGTCTCCTAATTTTTTGCTGTTATGAAGTATGTTGCTATGAATATTCTAAGAGTCTTTTTGGTGCCCATGTGCAGTAGTTTCTTAGGCAGGGGCTTTCAAACTTTTTGACTGTGACCCACAATTAGATAAAATATTTTACATTGCAACCCAATACAGAAATTAAAGTTTTCTGAAATAATATTTACTTGTATTAGATGATATGTACTTTGATCTTTTTCTGTTAAATAAAAAAAGCAGTTGAAAAACATTGCTGCTTAGACTTACTAAACTGATATCATAAAATGGGTGAAAAACACTGTGATTTGTTTGAAAAAATATGTGCCTAGATGTAAAATCTGTGTCATAAAGAGTATATCCATGTTTAACTACACAAGACAGTGTCTAATTTTTTTCAGAATGATTGTACCAAATTTGCATTGAGCTTTCATTACTGCATATCCCTGTCAACGTTTGTTATCATCAAACTTTGCAATCTGGTATAAAATGACTTCAACTTTCATTTTCATTCAATTAAATATTTATTAAGCTCCTACTATGTCCTGGGCATTGGTCTTGATGTTTGGGATATATTAGTGAATAAGAAAAACAGAGATCACTCTCTTCGTGTACCTTTTCATTCTAGTTCTTCCTAATTTTAATTTCACATATTTCTTTTTTCATTTTCAGAAGTTCTATCATTTTCAAATCTCTCTGGTCATTTGTATTCTTCTCTTATTTCTTACTTTAAACCACTTATTGTAAAATAAAACATGGATTAAAAAAAAACCCCACAAAACAAATATATGGTTTAATGAAGTTTTGCTAACTACCCTAGAAACCCCTCCAAGTGCCTCATCTCAGTCCACACCCTTTCTTCTTCCAGCAATACCCACTGTCTTGGCTTTTATAGTACCAACTGTCTGATGTTTGTAGTTTTATCACATAAATGTGATCGCTAGTTTAGCCTTGCCAGTTTTTTTAATTTGTTAAATGTTTACCACTATTTTTTTTTGAATTTTTGAATTTTATTTTATTTATTTTTTTATATAGCAGGTTCTTATTAGTCATCAATTTTATACACATCAGTGTATACAGGTCAATCCCAATCACCCAATTCAGCACACCACCATCCCCACACCCCCATGGCTTTCCCCCCTTGGTGTCCATACATTTGTTCTCTACATCTGTGTCTCAACTTCTGCCCTGCAGACCAGTTCATCTGTATGATTTTTCTATGTTTCACATACATGCGTTAATATACGATATTTGTTTTTCTCTTTCTGACTTACTTCACTCTGTATGACAGTCTCTAGATCCATCCACGTCTCAACAAATGACTCAATTTCGTTCCTTTTTATGGCTGAGTAATAATCCATTGTATATATGTACCACAACTTCTTTATCCGTTCATCTGTCGATGGGCATTTAGGTTGCTTCCATGACGTGGCTATTGTAAATAGTGCTGCAATGAACATTGGGGTGCATGTGTCTTCATGAATTATGGTTTTCTCTGGATATATGCCCAGTAGTAGGATTGCTGGATCATATGGTAACTCTATTTTAGTTTTTTAGGGAAACTCCATACTGTTCTCCATAGTGGCTGTATCAACTTACATTCCCACCAACAGTGCAAGAGGGTTCCCTTTTCTCCACACCCTCTCCAGCATTTGTTGTTTGTAGATTTTCTGATGATGCCCATTCTAACTGGTGTGAGGTGATACCTCTTTGTAGTTTTGATGTGCATTCCTCTAATAATTAGTGATGTTGAGCAGCTTTTCATGTGCTTCTTGGCCATCTGTATGTCTTCTTTGGAGAAATGTCTATTTAGGTCTTCTGCCCATTTTTGGATTGGGTTGTTTGTTTCTTTAATATTGAGCTACATGAGCTGTTTATATGTTTTGGAGATTGATCCTTTGTCCGTTGCTTCATTTGCAAATATTTTCTCCCATTCTGAGGGTTGCCTTTTAATCTTGTTTATGGTTTCCTTTGCTGTGCAAAAGCTTTTAAGTTTCATTAGGTCCCATTTGTTTATTTTTGTTTTTATTTCCATTACTCTAAGAGGTGGATCAAAAAAGATCTTGCTGTGATTTATGTCAAAGAGTGTTCTTCCTGTGTTTTCCTCTAAGAGTTTTATAGTGTCCGGTCTTACATTTAGGTCTTGAATCCATTTTGAGTTTATTTCTGTGTATGGTGTTAGGGAGTGTTCTAATTTCATTCTTTTACATGTAGCTGTCCAGTTTTCCCAGCACCACTTATTGAAGAGACTGTCTTTTCTCCATTGTATATCCTTGCCTCCTTTGTCATGGATTAGTTGACCATAGGTGCGTGGGTTTATCTCTGGGCTTTCTATCTTGTTCCATTGATCTATGTTTCTGTTTTTGTGCCAGTACCATATTGTCTTGATTACTGTAGGTTTGTAGTATAGTCTGAAGTCAGGGAGTCTGATTCCTCCAGCTCCATTTTTTTCCCTCAAGACTGCATTGGCTATTAGGGGTCTTTTGAGTCTCCATACAAATTTTTAAGATTTTGTTCTAGCTCCGTAAAAAATGCCATTGGTAATTTGATAGGGATTGTATTGAATCTGTAGATTGCTTTGGGTAGTATAGTCATTTTCACAATATTGATTCTTCCAATCCAAGAATATGGTATATCTCTCCATCTGTTGGTATCATCTTTAATTTTTTTCATCAGTGTCTTATAGTTTTCTGCATACAGGTCTTTTGTCTCCTTAGGTAGGTTTATTCCTAGGTGTTTTATTCTTTTTGTTGCAGTGGTAAATGGGAGTGTTTCCTTAATTTCTCTTTCAGATTTTTCATCATTAGTGTATAGGAATGCAAGAGATTTCTGTGCATTAATTTTGTATCCTGCAACTTTACCAAATTCATTGATTAGTTCTGGTAGTTTTCTGGTGGCATTTTTAGGATTCTCTATGTATAGTATCATATCATCTGCAAACAGTGACAGTTTTTCTCTTCTTTTCCAATTTGTATTCCTTTTATTTCTTTTTCTTCTCTGATTGCCATGGCTAGGACTTCCAAAACTATGCTGAATAATAGTGGTGAGAGTGGACATCCTTGTCTTGTTCCTGATCTTAGAGGAAATGCTTTCAGTTTCTCACCATTGAGAATGATGTTTGCTGTGGGTTTGTCATATATGGCCTTTATTATGTTGAGGTAGGTTCCCTCTATGCCCACCTTCTGGAGCGTTTTTATCATAAATGGGTGTTGAATTTTGTGCATCTGTCTTCTGCATCTGTTGAGATGATCATATGGTTTTTATTCTTCAATTTGTTAATATGGTGTATCACATTGATTGATTTGCATATATTGAAGAATCCTTGCATTCCTGGGATAAATCCCACTTGATCATGGTGTATGACCCTTTTAATGTGTTGTTGGATTCTGTTTGCTAGTATTTTGTTGAGGATTTTTGCATCTATATTCATCAGTGATATTGGTCTGTAATTTTCTTTTTTTGTAGTATCTTTGGTTTTGGTATCAGGGTGATGGTGGCCTCATAGAATGAGTTTGGGAGTGTTCCTTCCTCTGCAGTTTTTTGGAAGAGTTTGAGAAGGATGGGTGTTAGCTCTTCTCTAAATGTTTGATAGAATTCACCTGTGAAGCCATCTGGTCCTGGACTTTTGTTTGTTGGAAGATTTTTAATCACAGTTTCAATTTCATTACTTGTGATTGGTCTGTTCATATTTTCTATTTCTTCCTGGTTCAGTCTTGGAAGGTTATACCTTTCTTAGATTTTGTCCATTTCTTCCAGGTTGTCCATTTGGTTGGCATAGAGTTGCTTGTAGTAGTCTCTTAGTATGTTTTGTATTTCTGTGGTGTCTGTTGTAACTTCTCCTTTTTCATTTCTAATTTTATTGATTTGAGTCCTCTCCCTCTTTTTCTTGATGAGTCTGGCTAATGGTTTATCCATTTTGTTTATTTTCTCAAAGAACCAACTTTTAGTTTTATTGATCTCTGCTATTGTTTTCTTTGTTTCTGTTCCATTTATTTCTGCTCTGATCTTTATGATTTCTTTCCTTCTGCTAACTTTGGGTTTTGCTTGTTCTTCTTTCTCTAGTTCTTTTAGGTGTAAGGTTAGATTGTTTACTTGAGATTTTCCTTGTTTCTTGAGGTAGGCTTGTATAGCTATAAACTTCCCTCTTAGAACTGCTTTTGCTGCATCCCTTAGGTTTTGGATCATCGTGTTTTCATTGTCATTTGTCTCTAGGTATTTTTTGATTTCCTCTTTGATTTCTTCAGTGATCTCTTGGTTATTTAGTAACATATTGTTTAGCCTCCATGTATTTCTGTTTTTTACGTTTTTTTTCCCTGTAATTCATTTCTAATCTCATAGCGTTGTGGTCAGAAAAGATGCTTGATATGATTTCAGTTTTCTGAAATTTACTGAGGCTTGATTTGTGACCCAAGATGTGATCTATCCTGGAGAATGTTCCATGCGCACTTGAGAAGAAAGTGTAATCTGCTGTTTTTGGACGGAATGTCCTATAAATATCAATTAAATCTATGTGCTCTATTGTGTCATTTAAAGCTTCTGTTTCCTTATTTATTTTCATTTTGGATGATCTGTCCATTGGTGTCAGTGAGGTGTTAAAGTCCCCCACTATTATTGTGTTACTGTCGATTTCCTCTTTTATAGCTGTTAGCAGTTGCCTTATGTATTGAGGTGCTCCTATGTTGGGTGCATATATATTTATAATTGTTATATCTTCTTCTTGGATTGACCCCTTGATCATTATGTAGTGTCCTTCCTTGTCTCTTGTAACATTCTTTATTTTAAAGTCTATTTTATCTGATATGAGTACTGCTACTCCAGCTTTCTTTTGATTTCCATTTGCATGGAATATCTTTTTCCATCCCCTCACTTTCAGTCTGTATGTGTCCCTAGGTCTGAAGTAGGTCTCTTGTAGACAGCATATATATGGGTCTTGTTTTTGTAGCCATTCAGCAAGCCTGTGTCTTTTGGTTGAAGCATTTAATCCATTCACGTTTAAGGTAATTATCGATGTGTATGTTCCTATGACCATTTTCTTAATTGTTTTGGGTTTGTTTTTGTAGGTCCTTTTCTTCTCCTGTGTTTCCCACTTAGAGAATTTCGTTTAGCATTTGTTGTAGAGCTGGTTTGGAGGTGCTGAATTCTCTTAGCTTTTGCTTGTCTGTAAAGCTTTTGATTTCTCCATCGAATCTGAATGAGATCCTTGCTGGGTAGAGTAATCTTGGTTCTAGTTTTTTCTCTTTCATCACTTTAAGTATATCATGCCATTCCCTTCTGGCTTGTAGAGTTTCTGCTGAGAAATCAGCTGTTAACCTTATGGGAGTTCCCTTGTATGTTATTTGTCATTTTTCCCTTGGTGCTTCCAATAATTTTTCTTTGTCTTTAATTTTTGCCAATTTGATTACTATGTGTCTCGGCGTGTCTCTCCTTGGGTTTATCCTGTACGGGACTCGCTGTGCTTCCTGGACTTGGGTGGCTATTTCCTTTCCCATGTTAGGGAAGTTTTTGACTATAATCTCTTCAGATATTTTCTCTGGTCCTTTCTCTCTCTCTCTTCTCCTTCTGGGACCCCTATAATGCGAATGTTGTTGCGTTTAATGTTGTCCCAGAGGTCTCTTAGGCTGTCTTCATTTCTTTTCATTCTTTTTTCTTTATTCTGTTCCACAGCAGTGAATTCCACCATTCTGTCTTCCAGATCACTTATCCGTTCTTCTGCCTCAGTTATTCTGCTATTGATTCCTTCTAGTGTAGTTTTCATTTCAGTTATTGTATTGTTCATCTCTGTTTGTTTGTTCTTTAATTCTTCTAGATCTTTGTTAAACATTTCTTGCATCTTCTCGAACTTTGCCTCCATTCTTTTTCTGAGGTCCTGGATCATCTTCACTATCATTATTCTGAATTCTTTTTCTGGAAGGTTGCCTATGTCCACTTCGTTTAGTTGTTTTTCTGGGGTTTTATCTCGTTCCTTCATCTGGTACATAGCCCTCTGCCTTTTTATCTTGTCTATCTTTCTGTGAATGTGGTTTTTGTTCCACAGGCTGCAGGAGTGTAGTTCTTCTTGCTTCTGCTGTCTGCCCTCTGCTGGATGAGGCCATCTAAGAGGCTTGTGTAAGCTTCCTGATGGGAGCGACTGGTGGTGCGTAGAGCCTGGTGTTGCTCTGGTGGGCACAGCTCAGTAAAACTTTAATAGCTTGTCTGCTGATGGGTGGGTCTGAGTTCCCTCCCTGTTGGTTCTTTGGCCTGAGGCCACCCAACACTGGAGCCTACCTGGGCTCTTTAGTGGGGCTAATGACAGACTCTGGGAGGGCTCACACCAAGGAGTACTTCCCAGAACTTCTGCTGCCAGTGTCCTTGTCCCCACGGTGAGCCACAGCCACCCCCCGCCTCTGCAGGAGACCCTCCAACACTAGCAGGTAGGTCTGGTTCAGTCTCCCCCGGGGTCACTGCTCCTTCCCCTGGGTCCCAATGCGCACACTACTTTGTGTGTGCCCTCCAAGAGTGGAGTCTCTGTTTCCCCCAGTCCTGTCGAAGTCCTGGAGTCAAATCCCACTAAGCTTCAAAGTCTGATTCTCTAGGAATTCATCCTCCCGTTGCCGGACCCCAGGTTGGGAAGCCTGACGTGGGGCTCAGAACCTTCACTCCAGTGGGTGGACTTCTGTGGTATAAGTGTTCTCCAGTCTGTGAGTCACCCACCCAGCAGTTATGAGATTTGATTTTACTGTGATTGTGCCCCTCCTACCATCTCATTTTGGCTTCTCCTTTGTCTTTGGACATGGGGTATCTTTTTTGGTGAGTTCCAGTGTCTTCCTGTCGATGATTGTCCAGCAGCTAGTTGTGGTTCTGGTGTTCTCTCAAGAGGGAGTGAGAGCACGTCCTTCTACTCCACCATCTTGGTTCCTCTCTCCACCACTTTTTAATTTACACTTTCTCCCTTTATCCATTTCCTTACTATTTACCTGTGGAGGAACCTCTAGAGTCTCCCACAGTCTAGACTGCATTCAGTGCAGTTTAATATGTTCTATGTTTTCTAGAAATTAGCTGCTGGTTCCAAAGGTTCAGTTGGGTTCAGTGCCTTTGGCAAGAGTCTGGGTTGTGTTGGGTTTTTTCATCAGGTCTTTTTTGTGATGTTAGCAGTTGTCTAGATCCATTATTTGAGGTTGTTAAAAGGTGAATTCTCATTTCATTCTTTTTTATTTATTAGTGGGAATGCTTTTATAAAGAGACATTTTTCCCTCATCTAGTATTTGCATACCCAGAGGTCCATTTCCTATAGGCAAGGAAGGATAAATATTTGATTTTTTTCTCTTTATTTAGCAGTTCTGAAGATAATGAATTGGTGTTATCATTTAACGAAGACCAAGTAGTTTATTTTAATTTTATTTTGAACTCATAAATGTAAACAAAGATGATGTGTTTCAACCCATTGCAATTATTACCCTTATTGAAACTCACATTGTCCCATCTTTGGCCAATGGAAGTCTCTTCAGGTTGGCTTTCATGTCCCTTTTCATGACCCTAGTAATCTTGTAACAGTTTCTTTGCTATTTGTATGCAAAGATGTTGCATGTTCATTTTGTCCATCACCTGCCCCCTGCCTGGAATCAACATTTCTTTAATAAACCTTGGTTTCTTATAGTGGGAAATGGACCTGGATGCTAAAAATGCTCATTGCTACTAGGGTGACCATAATTTCTAGGCCTTTTCAGCAGATATAGCTAGGATATCTATATATCATACACACACAACTATTTAAAGATAAAATATCTCATGAGTTCTTATTAATACTTCTAATTCAAATTCAGGACCAGAGTTTTACTTTACCTCTTCCATATTATACATGCATATCCTTTCTTCCATACCCACAATCTGGTTTTCAGGGAACACAGGGCATGATACAGTATCCTATGTGACTCATTTGCTTTAGCCTACATAACAAATAACAGTCTCAGAATAACAATACTAATACCAATAATATTCCTATAAAGAGGTAACTATATGTTTTGCAAATGTGTTTTTTTATAATTGTATATATTGTCTGGGCATATAGGCATTATATAACATACTCTCCTTCTTTTAACCCTCATTACTCTTATTTCTGTGAGTAAGTGCATATTTAATGCTCACTACAATCCTCATGTTGATGTTTCTCTAGTCATTTGACTGTCTGAAGCTCGTTCTCCAGGAAATTACTTGGGAAGGGTTCATCGGAACAATAATTCTTGGGTTTTTACATGTTGACAAGTTTGCCTGTCCTTTGTATGAAATTTTCTTTCTTGATAGTATTTGATATAGTACTCCATTTTTTTTCTGGTAAAGTGTTGCTATTGAAAAGTCTGATGATAATTAAATTTTCTTTTCCCTAAAAATCACTTTCTCTTTTTGTCTCAGCCTAAAGATTTTTTTCCTTTAAGTCCAGTAATTTCATTAAGCTATGCCTCAGTGTTGATCATTCTGGGGCAGTGTTCTCAGGTGTGGTTGGCTTTAGCTGGGACTGTTAACTGGGGAGCACCTACACTTAGCCTTTCTGGCATGGTGCTCTCAGGGTAGTTGGACTTCTTACATGGTAGTTTAGGAATCCCAGAGAGAATGTTCCAGCAGTCAAGGCAGGGGCTACATGTTCTTTTTTGACCTTACCCTGGAAGCCAGCATCAGCTTTGTTAATTTTCTGTTTCTTGAAGCAGTCATGAGCTTGTCTAGGTTCAATGAGAGCTGACATACACCCCAACTTTCAATGTGAGGAGTGACAAAGAATTTGTGGCCATGTTTTTAATTTTATTTTCATTTATTTATTTTTTTTAATTAAAAAAATTTTTATTGACGTATAGCTGATTTACAATGCTGTGTTAGTTTCAGGGGTACAGCAAAGTGAATCTGTTACACAAATACATATATCCGCTCTTTTTTAGATTCTTTTCCCATATAGAGTGGCCATGTTTTTAAATTACCGTAGTATTTGTCTTAAAATTTGACATAAAATTTAATTAAGTCAATGATCATGCAGTTTAGATTGAATCGTAATTAATATTTGCTAAGGTTGTTAAAATATCTAAAGTATAACTTTAGATATACTGTAGAAGTAAACTTTATTAGAATCAGGAATAATTATTGCCATTAGTAGCTCAAGTATAGTAACAAATATAAAGATGGCTTGGTAAAATATATACATTTTACATTTACACATTTGTTTAGAGATGAAAGTTGCAAGTAAAATCTAAAATATTTCTCACTAAGAAAAGGTGACAAAATATCAGGCAGTGGCTTTATCCTTTGCACTAAGATTTCTAACTGCATCCTATTTTTAGGTTTGTATAATTTTGAACCAACTGATAGTGCTTTGATTTTGCTTTCATAGTACATGAATATGTTACATACATATTACTTTATATCATATGATAAGCCCACTATTTTCACCAGAGTAGAGCATTTTAGTAATGTTACAGATCTAGTCTGCCTTCTGATGAATGGTTTTTAATGTTTTTTAAAAGAAATCTTGAAAATGGTTTCATTGAATTAGAAAACATTACATAATTTAAAAAATACAATCTTAATTTTAGAGTGACTTAGATATATCTTTCTTTATGATATTTTATATTTTATCTCATTTTATTCATACCAGAAAAACTGTACTTGAGATTCTTTACACTTACGATTCTACTCAATGTAAATAAAATGGCAACATGGGATTACACAGCCACAGTAAAACATACTATAGCATGTTTTACAATGTCTGATCTTAGAGCTTATCTAATTCTGCCAGAGTGTTTCAAAATACAGCAAAAACCACTTTTATAGTGTTCATGTTGCATCACTCTGGTTTTATTACATTCTCTTTTCCTTCAAAATTTGTATTAGCTTTTACAAATTAAAAATTGTAGTAGTGATGTTTTTATGTGTGTGTACACACATATATACATATCTGTATCTGTCTGTGTACATATGAAGTGTATGCAACATCTGAAGATTGGTTATGTCCTGGTGGTGAATCAAGGGAAAGAGAAAGTATTGTTTTTTAAACAGCTATCTATTTCTCAAATAGCTCTTGTCATTAATTTGATCCTAGTAAGTAAAGAATATTGCTATTCAACTGTCTTTAATTTTTATTTGCAGGTAAGCTTTTGGGTTGTTAGAGAGATTCTTCATGCTCAAACATTAAAAATTAGAGCAGAAGTTTTGAGCCACTATATTAAAACTGCTAAGGTAAGACAAACTTGTGTTTCTATTTTTGAGTTTAATCATTTAGCAATGCTTGTAAGTAAATGTTTGCCTGTGACACTATTTATCGACACCAGAAAATAAGGCCTACTGACTAATATAAGTCCGTTTTTTAAATTGAATGCCTGTTTCCATTGCCTTTTCTTTTATTCCTCCTGTCTTCCTTCCCTTTCTTTTATACTTTTCCTCCCTCTCTCAGAGAAGCTGAATTACATAATATTTGACTGGGCAGAGGTCAGATTATGATGAAGTTTAATATTTATAAAATATTTGTCTATTCTGCAGGTGATTGAAAAAGCCTTATAGGATTAAGTAGAAAAATACGTATCAATTATTTGCCTTTGAAATAGATCACTCTGCCAACCATATGGAGAATGATAAGACTTTATTTTTTTTTAAATAGTATAAATGAGGATGTTAACCAAATACCTTAATTGAGCAGCATAGATAATAGATGCAGCAAGAGAAATAGAACATGGATTTCAAGGATAGTCAAAATTTAGAGAGGAGGATGGAATAGGACATTCAAGATTTTATTAAAATTTGTAACAACTCCAAATTTATGTTAACTAAAAAGAGGTATAATTGTAACCACATCCCTCATTATTCTTATAATAAATGCATAACTCATCTCACCTGTGAATGAAGATGGAATAAAATGAGGATATCATTTTTACAATTGTAAATTATTGTAAAAATGTAATAATTGTAAGTCATAACTCTTCCATATTTCCCTTGAGCACCTGGGAACAATTGTATTCTAACATTCTATGGCACTAGGTGGCAGAGCTAGCCTTCTGAAAATTTGATATTTTGCAGAAGTGTCATAAAATTTTTAAAAACATTCTTTGTGATATGTTAGATAAATATTGGGTTTTAGCTAATAGAAGTCCATGACTTTTCTCCATAGATCCTGAATTTGCATTATTGTTTTCTGGTATTTTTGTTAGGTTTTTTTATGTACTTGTTGTATGTTCCACTCAAAACCACCAAATTTTGTCCATCAAACCTGCCATTATCCTCATCAAATAATCATTTAATTCCAATTCAGACTCGTAGACTTTGAGTTATTTTTGATAGTGTTTACTTTCATCTCAAGCCCTAAATTCATAATTTTTTTGTCTCATTTCTGTCTCTTAAATCCCTCTAGTCAGACTTGCCTTCTGCATTCAGTTTGTTATAAAACTGGCAGGTCTTTCTCTTCTTTTAGTAGGTTGTTTCAGTTAGGGTTCTGTAGAGACAGAAAAAAAAAATACACACATATATATATGTATATAACGTATAAAAAGATTTAAGAAATTATCTCGTGTGATTAGGTGGGGGAAAACTGGCAAATCTGAAATCTGTAGGGCAGACAGCCCAGAAACTCGGGCAGGAGTTTCAAGATTTTTGCTGTTATAAATACCACTGCTTATAAAGCATTCATGTGTGAGTCTCTTGGTGCTCAACTGCAGGTTAGAGCCCTAGAAATACAGAGAGAAAAGACAAATTTATTTTCAAAGAAATGACAATTAGACCAGTAACTTTCATTGAATCTGATGAAAAATAACATTTTTTTGTGTGTTGGCTATTTAGGTTTTCTCTCCTGAAATGTCTGTTCAAGATCTTTGAACAATTTTCTATTATAGTATTGGTCTTTGATTTTTATAGCAGTTTTAAAAATATAATTCCAGATGCTAAAGTTCTTTGCTATATTCTTTGCATACATCTTCCTATTTGTGACTTGTCTTATAACTCTTTTCATGTTATCTTTTGATATAGATGCTCTTAATTTTAATAGTCAAATGTATTAATCTTTAACTTTCATTTTCTGATTTAAGAATATCTCACTTAAAATATCTTACTCTCACCTCTGAGAATATCAAAGATTTTCTCTTATATTATTCTTTAAAAGTTCTACAGCTTTGATTTTGGTATTTAATTCATCTGAAATTTTAGATATAATATGTATGAATTATGGATCCCAGTTCACATTTTTCCATATGAATAATCCTGTTGGCACCATTTTTTAAATCTTTTTTTAAAGTTCCCTTTATTGTGTCTGGAAGCATTTTTATGTCACCCTTGTTCTTGAAAAATGCTATTCCAGACTTAGTTTTTTTTTTAATTTACTCGGGATTTCTTGAACTTACTAGCCCTGGGAATTAGTGTCTTTCAGTAATTTGAGAAAATAATCCACCATTATCTCTCATATTGTTTCTACCCCATTGTTTTTTATCATGTCCTTCTGAAGCTCCATTGAGATAAATGCTGGCCTTTTTTGCTCTTCCTTTGATGTCTCTTAATCTTTTATTTCACATTTTTTTAAAAGACCCTTTGGCTTTTGTGTTGCTTTCTAGATAATGCCTTCATTTTTTTTTTTTTTTTTTTTTTTTTTTTTTTAAACAGTAGAGGGAAATTCAAACTTGGTAGTTTTTTTTTTTTTTTTTTTTTAATTAATTAATTTATTTATTTATTTTTGCTGTGTTGGGTCTTCGTTTCTGTGCGAGGGCTTTCTCCAGTTGCGGCGAGTGGGGGCCACTCTTCATCGCAGTGCGCGGGCCTCTCACTGTCGCGGCCTCTTTTGTTGCGGAGCACAGGCTCCAGACGCGCAGGCTCAGTAGTTGTGGCTCACGGGCCCAGTTGCTCCGTGGCATGTGGGATCTTCCCAGACCAGGGCTCGAACCCGTGTCCCCTGCATTGGCAGGCAGATTCTCAACCACTGCGCCACCAGGGAAGCCCCAATGCCTTCATTTTTAATCTTCATTTTATTTGAGGCCAATACCTGATGTTCTCCATTTGTGAATTCTTGTTTCCTTGTGTTTATCCTTTTCCTTTTCCTTTTTTTCTTTTACTTGAGTTCATATTTCTAGAAATTTTATGGGGGTTCTTTGAGACCTGAGTTAAGGTGGTATTAGTTAGGGTTCTTCAGAGGAATAGAACCCTTCACTTTTCCTTGGTTTTCATATTCAAAACAGGCCATTTTTGCCTTGGAGTCGCTTCATGGTGAGGAAAGTTTTTAAACGATAAGACCATTGATATGTAAGCATCTGATAGTTTGAAGAAACCTGGGCAATTAGCAATAATTTGACAAAAATAGTAGATCTCTCGGTAAATGGGTGGAACCTAGCATTAGATGGGAGCCTTCTGCAGGGAGGCTGTAAAAAGCAAGGTCTGGTATTGGCAAGCAGGTGGATATCCCGACATGAACAAGGAACAAAGGATTTGAGGATTCAGCCAGGAGGAAGCAGGAAATTGAGGAGGGCTATGGAAAGCAGGTTTGAACCCAAGCCCTGGAATAATGGGGATCCTGAGTAGGACACCAGATCAGGATCCTGGGCATGGACTCTTCCTTTAAACTTGGATCATAAGGCAGAGGCTAGTAATATTTCAGTATAAGGAAGGAAACTGCTTACTAGAAATGAGGATGCATGGTCATACCAGGTAACCTTGATACTGAGCCATAATTTTGGTTTTCTTAATGTATTACACAACTAGAGGTAGATTTGTTCCCAGAGCTTGGGGGCAGTGCCAAGTTAGAATGTGGAAGTTCTATTGTGGGCCGAAATCAGCTTACTGTAAACATGGTGGATACCCCAAAGACATATCTCAGCAATGAGGGTAATAAGTACTAGAACACTACCAGTTGCCTGGATTATACTTGTTGTTAAAGTTGTCTTGTATTCATGCTGTTTATTTTTCATCTCTCCTCCCTGCTTTTCTTAAATCTTCCAGAAACTATACGAGCTGAATAACCTTCATGCACTTATGGCAGTGGTTTCTGGCTTACAGAGTGCCCCAATTTTCAGGTTGACTAAAACATGGGCGGTGAGTAATTTTCCTTAGTTAATGAAAGGTTAGACTTCCTGTTGGAAGTAAAGATGTGTTAGTTCCTTTTATAGTTCTTAGTAAGGTTAATATTATGATAATAGATAAGGATTTTTGAAGTACTTTGTACTGTTCTTTGAAACCTACATATTTTTTTCTCTCTCCTTAAATAAGTATTTCACTAGGCTTGTTAGGTATTTTTTGGGTAAATTACAACTTGGTGCTTGGTTTCTGCTCTTTAGGAACTCATTTTTCTAGAACCTCTTTAAACATCTTTGACAAAATAGCATTTCAAGCTTACTGATGGGAAAGTGTAAATGCAAAAAAAAAATTGTGTTAATCATGTAAAGATTATGCTTTTGGAAAATTTGAGGAAGATACACATTTTAAATTTCAAAAAAAAAATTTACTGAGTCAGATTTCCATTATTTTTTAGTCAGTAAACTCTCAGGTTGTTTCCTTAGGAATAATGGAAAATCTGATAGTTAACATGAAAGTAGACAGTGTTTCTGCACATTGTGGTAGTATGCTAATCATATTTGGTTCTATTACTTTAACAAGGTCAGGGTGTGAATTTTTACTTCTGCAAATTTGTGTACTTTTACAGTTGATTAACCGGATACTGGCCTCAAGGTTTCTAGATATTTTTCATTTAGATTTTATATAACTGAAATTTTAGATTCAGTTAAATCTGTTCATATTTATACTGTTCTTTAATGTAAAAGAGGAATGATTTTGTTTACTACATTTTGTACAGAGGGTTAGTGTGTTCTTACTGTCCTGTAATAAAGACTTGACTGACTTTAAAACAATTTTTTACTTGATAAAATATAACTTTGTTTTTAATTAGCCTAGTGCTGTTTTCACTTTTCATAGTATCTAAAGAGACAGATGTTTCTCATGAAAATCAGGGTAGATTTCTATACTGGAAAAACATTAGCTTGGAAGAGTTTATGGTCCTCTTTATATTTTATTTGTATTTTAGAAACACCTGAGTGAACGGTTTTCCTACTCTAAAAATTATTTTTAATGATGACCTTATTTATTAAAATTTGAACTTAATGAGGGAATGGAAATGATTATAAATATACAGTTATGAATTCCATCTTTGAAGTTTTAGGGAAAAGAATTATACTCTGGTTTATATTGTGGTTTAGAAATGAGATACATTTCCCTCAAGTTAATTTTTATTTTCCTTGAAGTTATTTTCGTTGTCTCCCTCATGTATTGAATGGAAAATAATTTTGTTTAAATTTAGTAACAGCTCCATTATTAATCTGAATAAAATGTTTGGTGTTTATATTAAACTTTAAAACATTCCGCTTTGTGCCAGGCACTGTCTAATTGCTTCACATGCGTAGTGAATGATGTAGACGAAGTCCCATTCTTGTACAGCTAACATTCTACTGGGGAAAGATAAGCTGTAAATAAATAAATGATATATCATAAATAGTGATAAATGCTCTGTAGAAAAGTAAAGCAGAGTAAATGAGGTATAAAATACTTCCGTGCTTTCCTTTCTGTGATGTGTGGTAAGAGTCTCTGATAAGTGACATTTGGGTAGAGACCTAGAGTAATTAAGAAAAACATTCATGTGCATATCTGAGAGAAGAGAATTCCAAACAAATAGCCAGTGCAAAAGGCCTGGCAATGTTCACAGAACAGCAGGGTGGTCAGTGTTGGCAGAGTGAAACAAGCTTAAGGAGTAGTTGATGATAGGAGCTGAGTTCAGAGAGGTGGCATCGAATCAGAGAATGGAGATGCAATTTACCGATATTCAGGGAGGTATAGAGAAGGAGTGTTGAGGGGTTCTATTTTATACATATCAATTTTGAGGTGGCTGATAAAATATTCATGTGGAACTATAAGGTCAGAGCTAGGTATACAAGTTTAATAGAGCAGTTAGAGCTAGAGATACATTTTTGCGATCATCAGCATAAAGATAGTATTTAAAACATGAGATTGTAATCAACAAAGGAAATATCACGGGTAGAAGTTTTCCACAGTCAGGTAAAGAAAGTGTTTCAAGAAAGAGTGCTCACCTGTGTCAAATGAGAACTTTGAGATGACCATTGGATCTGGCAGTTGGAAAGGATTGGTGACCTTGGCAGAGGTGGCTTCAGTACGGTGGTGGGGTGAAAGACTGATTGAATTTGAGAGAATGGTGGAGAAAAAAATGGGACAGTAAGTACAGAGAATGCATTTGAGGAATTTTGCTGTAAAGGACTGGGGTGAGGTCCTGTAGAGAAATCTGGCAGTAGCTGGAGGGAAATAGGAGATTAAAGGTTTGTGGCGTTTTGTTTTCATTTTGAAGATGAGATCCATGACAATATATTTGTATGTTGGTGCAATGATCTAATATAATAGAATGAGGAAACAGTAAGAGAGCAAAGAGTCACTCCAGTGATACCTACTAGATTAGGCACGAGGGAATGAGGTCCAGTACTCTAGTGGGGCAGGAACAGTTTATGCATTTTAACAGGAGAGAAGGGGATGCATTTGGTTACAGACACAGGTATGTTGGTAGATTTGGTGGTGGGATTCTGCAGAAGTTCTTCTGATGCTTTATTTCATAAGACATAAGAAGCAAGGTCATTAGTTGAGAATGGGGGAGGTGTTGGGGGTTTGAAGAAGGAGGAAAGGATGAAAGTCATCTAGGAGAGTGTGAGAGTGAATTAACTAGGGAAACATTGTAGGTTTGGTAGGTCTTATGAAGGTCCACTTGAGATTTTTGGTCATGAACTTAGAGTGAAACCAGTCAGCAAAGTTATGTAGTCTCCAGCCAGGTTCAGGTGTTCAGCATTAACCTGAAGACGTGCAGATAACTGTATTTAAGCAGAGATGGAATTTTTTTAGGCTTGTTTGTACCACAGAGGGGTCAAGGATAGTATAAGAGATAAAGTAGGCAAATGTAAAAGTTGTTTTAGTGATAGATGAGGAGTTTAACCCAAGTAAAAGGAAAGAGATAATGAACAATGAAAAGGTAGTATGGTAACTGGTGGATATCCTGGTACCCTCAAATATTTTTTGGGTTCAGGATGTCCTAGGGAGTGGAGGCTGAGTGGTGGACGATAAGATGATTCAAAGAGGAGTGAAGAAACTTAGAAACCAGGGTATTTGGAGTATTGTCTGTATGAAGACTGCAATCATCAGGATATAAGAATAATATTGGTTCATAGACTCTTTTTCTCCAGCTACTAAAATCTTAATGATGGGAAAATGACTTGTAGCTCTATTAATGACTGTAATATAAGTGTTGTAATCTAGTGTTCTTTTGTCAAGTACTATAGCCACTAGCCACATGTGGCTATTAAATTTAAATCCTTAGGATTAAATAAAATTTGAAGTTCAGTTCCTTAGTCTTACTTGCCATGTTACAAATGCTCTAGTCACATGTGGCTAGTGGCTATTGTATGGACAGCACAGACGTAGAACATTTCCATCATCACACAAAATTTGATTGGACAGCACTGATCTAGTGCTTCTAATTAGAAGCTGGAAGATTTTGGGGAGGATAGTGTGATAATAAGCTGGAAGGAATTGTGAAGAGAAAGGAGGAAGAATGGCACCTAACTGAACTCCAGACTGATGTTACAACGTTTGTAAGAGAAGAAAGAGAATGCTTCAAGAAAAGGTCAAAGATGAGGCTTTTGCAGAGGATGGACCCTGAGTCCTAGAGGGTACAGTTGGAAAGAATTGGGAGGGGTAGCGCATCGGGTCAAGTTAGAAGATAATAAAGATCATATGAATGAAGAAATGAGAGTGTTTGGGGTTTTCTTTAAAACCGATAAAGGGAATGTACCAGAAAAAATCCTAAGTGGGGGAAATATTAGCAACGTTCGCTTTAACATCAAGGAAAAGGATGCCCATTTTCACCGTTTCTATTCAACATAGAGATCTTAGCCAGCACAGTCAGAAAAAAATGATTAGAAATAATAGGATTTGTCCTCAAAAAATTAGAATTACATAGAGTTACCATTTATCCATCAATTCCACTTCTGGGTGTATACCCAAAAGAATTGAAAGTGGGGATTCAAACAGATATTTTTACACCAGTGTTCAAAGCAGCATGATTAACCATAACCAAAAGGTATGAACAATCCAAATGTCCAACAACGGGTAAATGGATGTACAAAATGTGGTATAAACATACCATGAAATATTATTCAGCCTTAAAAAGGAATGAAATTCTGACACATGCTGCACCGTGGATAAATCTTGATGATATCATACTAAATGAAATGAGCTAGACACAATAGGACAAATACTGAATGATTCCATATATAAAAGTTACCAAGAGTAGTCAAATTGGTCGAGACAGAAAGTAGAAGGTGGTTACCAGGGACTGGGAGGAGCAAGAAGTGGGGAGCTACTCTTTAATGGGTATGGAGTTCCGGTTTGGGAAGATGAAAAGAGTTCTGGCCTTGGATGGTTGCAGTGATTGGCCGATAATGCTACTAAACTGTACACTTCAAAATGGTTAAAATGGTAAACATTATGTATATTTTACCACAACCTTTTAAAATAGTCTTCTGAAAACAAGTCTCTGCTATGCCACCCCATATTGAATCCTTTCAATCTGGTTATTGATTTGTTATGAAAATTCCAAAATATAAGTTACTTTTATACATATTAGACTGTGTGGTTCTTTAGTTTTGTGTTTCAGATGTGTCAAGAGCAGTTATGAGTTCCAAGTAATTTGTTTCTCCTGATACTGTACGAGAGTTTTAGAATGATTGACTTTGGAAAAAAAGAATAAGTTTCTTTTTATCCCTGCTATGTCATGTCAGTATATTTTGCATATCTAAATGCTTTGTTATGTGGGAGAGAAAACGATGTTTGGATTTACAGGTCACTCAGCAGAGAGTTGCACCTAATCTTGAAAATGCCGATCAAGTGTTTTGAAGCTGGGCCACAGAAAGTTGTGAAACCAGTGTTTCAGACCCTGGAAAATCTATCTAAAACATTCAAGCAAAGAACTCCTTGAACTCTTGTGTTTTAAAGAGAGAGGGATATGGGTCAGACATTTTTTTGATAAAGATTATCCAACGATAATCTGCATCTTGGAGCCTGTGAAAAATAGATTCCAACATCAATTCCAACTGTACTGCTTGTAATACTAGAAAGACCAGGTGTTAGAATTTTCTGTCTCCAGGACCAGACTGAGACCCTGAAAAACAGGACCTAGTCTTTGTGAGTGGATGACTGATGAGTGTTGATATGTTCTGCTTCTCCTTTGAATCTCAGTCACCTCAACTTTAAATCAATCCTCTGACTTTTCTGTTAACCTCATAGGAGAATTAGAATTTTATTGGTGGAAGTGTTTTGCCTACTATAAAATAACATAAATATTTTATGATACAAAGTGAAATCTGATTACATCATAATGAAATAGTAACTTCACATATTTAAAGAGAAAAAATTTTTTCCAGAGTCTTTGGAATACTTAAAAATACATATTTTCTGAATCTTTTAGTTAATGCCTTTTGGGTGACTGACCCTGCTTGTTCTTTTATTCCCCTTGATAGCTCCATTTTTTCTCAAAGGGCACCCACTACAAATCTCCTCCTCAAGCCTCCTAAAACAGCTGCAGTTGATTGATCAACTGTGTGCAATATAGCACTGGTCAAAGGGATCAAAGAAAAAAATGTCTTGTCAAAAATCCAAACATGTAAATCATAGTTGTTTTTCTTTTTTTAATTTATTTATTTTATTTATTTATTTTTGTCTGCATTGGGTCTTCGTTGCTGTGCGTGGGCTTTCTCTAGTTTCGGAGAGCGAGGGCTACTCTTCATTGCGGTGCACGGGCTTCTCATGCTGTGGCTTCTCTTGTTGCAGAGCACAGGCTCTAGAGCACAGGCTCAGTAGTTGTGGCACATGGGCTCAGTAGTTGTGGCACACAGGCTCAGTAGTTGTGGCTCATGGGCTTAGTTGCTCCGCGGTATGTGGGCTCTTCTCGAACCAGGGCTCGAACCCGTGTCCCCTGCATTGGCAGGCGGATTCTTAACCACCGTGCCACCAGGGAAGCCCTAAATCATAGTTTCATAGTTACTGGTAGGACTAGCCATGATTAGATTTATCAAGGAAAATTATTACTTAAATTATGAAATGCAGTATTTATTTCTTAATGATTATGTAAGAATTATCTTTATCTTTGAAGAGGCAGGGGACAATGCATGAAAATATTTGGGCATTTGAGCTGAATATGAATACATAATTATTTTAAATTAGGGAAATGATTAATAAAAATTGTTTAGCCATTTAAAATAGTAAAGACAAGACAAGAAATAATGTATTATAATTTACTACTTAGTAAGTTAATTATTTTATGTACATACAAAGTATATTGTATTTTAAAAATAATGAATTTGGGTTTATTATATGAATAGACATGTTTGATTTTGTTTTATTTATATACTACCAAAATATAATTAAAGAAGATATAACTGAAATTAAAATTCAAATTTATAGTAAATATAACTCCAAGTCTTTGCTATAATAAAATTGGATTCGGAAATAACTTAGGCTTTTCTGTTTGTTTTTTAGTTATTAAGTCGAAAAGACAAAACTACCTTTGAAAAATTAGAATATGTAATGAGTAAAGAAGATAACTACAAAAGACTCAGAGACTATATAAGTAGCTTAAAGATGACACCTTGCATTCCCTATTTAGGTGAGTTACATCATGTGTGTTCATTATGCCTGGTTGTTGCTCTGCCTTAATCAGTAGTTTATATAAAATTCAATATATTTTAAAAGTTTGTGTATCCTTTAAAGAAATTAAAGGATTGTTAAGTTGAAAAAATAGACTAGAGGAATGTGTTAGCTTATTACCTGGAGTGTATTTTCATTTCTTCTTAGAGATGGACCATATGGTAAAGCAATATGTTTTACCTATTTTAGTAATGCTTTTAAAGAATGAACCAGTAGTTTGCAGTGAAGTTTAATGCTGTAAAAATATTTAACATTAACTAAAGAAATTGATCAAAAGATTTAATGAATTTATTTTCAACATCGTGAGTTCTTGCTTTATGTAGTTGGCAGATATTTTACAGTGAATTATGAAAAGCAGTCTCAATGAATATTGGTGTTACTGTTTTCCTGGAAGAAATTAGCCGTTTAGCTGTGGAAATTTAGCTCAGTGCTGAGACAGACAAATCTGTATTTGACATATTATTTGCCTAAGAATGTATCTCTTTACTGTATATTTTACAGTGTTGATGAATTCCAAGAAATATTGAACCTAATAACATTATAAGATTATGTTCAACAAAATATGAATAGTAATGCCTTATTAGGTATTTGAATAAAAAAGACTGAAACTATGCCTTTTTAAATGTATATGTAAATTTAAATACAGAAAATACTTTATATTATATATACCTAGTATATGCATTAAAATAAATTGGTTTGATCCCATGTAGAGAGTAATCAAATGATAACATTTGCTTTGTCCCAGTATCCCCTTTGCTCCCCTATCTCCACTTTGTCTTTTATGTAACGACTCATACTGGATTTCACTATAACTATTTTTGAAAATAATGGAAAAACCTGTTACTTGTTTAGGAGACTCTACAGTGTAAACTTTGAAGTCTTTACAATACCAGTGACCGGAACACAAAGTAGAGACAAAGACAGTTGATAACACTGTCATTCAGCTGCTCTACGGCATCAGCCTTAGTTTGTCAGAGAAGACTTGAACTCATTAGACCATTGTGGGACATTCTAGAATTCCAGTGGGAATGGGGAATGTTGTACACCCTGTGTTGAAGGCAGAATACTCCTATGCATTGTATAGATAGTGGCCACTACATACCATTTGTCTGTTTCTTTGATAAATAGTTCAGGGCCATAATAAGCATGACTCAATCAGAGAGGCTGTAAGCTGGATATTAGGAAAGATATTCTGCATGTGCTCCACTTTTTTACCACTTGTCACCTTGGCTGTGCCCATTCTTGAAAGATGTAATTTGGGGAGAGGAAGAATAGAGGATTTTAAAAAGTCATCAATATCTTCATACTCCATAAAAACATAAACTTTTTATAGCATAAAGAACATTAGACTGAGAACTGGGAACCATAAATTCCAAAATGGCTCTACCATACTAACTTTTCAAGTCATTGTATTGTCTTCTTTAAGCCTTGTTTTCTTTACCTAGAAATAGCACACATAGGACCAGAATCATGTTCTTCTTAAGGCTGGCTGGGACCACAGTGGTCTCTTGTATCTAATTCACTTATATTACAATTGAGAAAACCGAAGTCCAGAAAGGTAAAAGAGCTGGCTCATAATCCTAAAACCTAGTTAATGACAGATCTGAAGTTCTGATCTAGCATCTTTCCAATTATAGCTGCTAAACTCTCATTCTAAAATTTACTGATTCTATGATTGTATTTTTTTCTCATCGAAATGTTTTTCTCAAATTTCATAATTTGTATTTTTTAGGAAAAGAGATTATTCCCTGTTGAAAATGAGAAAATGACAGTGTAAATCCTTGTGCTCTGATGTCTAGTTCAGAGGTCTTTGTTTTATATTTATTCACAGTGGAGACTTCAGTACAAGATTTGAAGTCGTCTGTGCATGTGCACATAAGCATACTCTCATGCACGTACAGGGGCGGGGTGGGAAATCGTTGAAATAGTGGGATCTGGAAAGGTTTTCCATTAAAGAATATACCTGTTTTCTCCCAGCACTGGTACCTAAAACAGAGTAATTGTTCCTGTGGGTTAAAGCAAATGAGGCAAATATTGAGGTGCAGAAGTTGGTTTGGAGAAAATAATAGAACCATGATCTTTTCTGTGTCTTCAGTTTGGTCTCCATTGACTCCTCAATTCAGTTCTTTTTCACTTTATATATTCTCATGACCCAGAATCTCCCTTCTCACTATTACCTGTAATTTTGTGAGAGGTTGATGCTAGTTATGTCTGCTTATTGAAATTCTCCACTTGTAGCACCAGTCTTTCTTGATTTGCCTTCTACATTTCTGGCTTTTGTTTTATCGACTTCTCTTTCTCTGCCTTTCTCTTAAATCTGTTCTTATAAAGGTCTCAGTCCACTTCTTTTCTTCCTCTATATGCTCACTTGGAGTAGTCTCATGCAGTTTTTTTCTGTATATCGCCTGATGACTCCCAAATCTTAGACTAGACCTGTACATCTAATTGTCTTTGTAATTCCTGCAGCCTGGTAACATTTTAGGTACTCAAATACTGATTGAATGAGATATGTATGGGTAACTCTTAAATTAGCATGTTCAGAAGTAAATTCATCATTTTCCCCCTTCTTCCATACCTGATCCCCCTCTTATTTCCTGGCTTAGTCTACTAGTGATCACAGTGTTGCATTATCTGCACTGTTCCACCACCCTAGAAACCTGGGGTTTTTGTTTTTGTTTTTTTTACTGGATTTCCCCTCCTCCACTTCTTATATTCTCTGTTGAAGCAAGATGCACGTTTCTGAGGGTTATTCAAGAATTAGAAGCCAAAAGGGGTGGGGGGAATGGCAAAAACTTAAGTTAAAATAGAGAACATACACTTTAGCATCTACATAATTTTATACATTGGATTCTTCATATAATTATTCATCCCTATACCAGTTTGTGAAGAAGCATCTGAGAATGTGAGATGATTGTGGAACATTTGACACAAACATTTGGTAAACTTGGGAAGGGGAAGTGAAACACTGAAATGTTTGTCAGACAAGTTATTGTGACTCAGTTTAGTTCATTTCCAGCATGAAAATCGTCTTTTTAATGTAGTGACAGTTTCGTTTTATCGCAAAGTTTGAGATTAAGTGTATTCATTCCATCTATCAAAACATACATGCTTTTCCTAAGAAAATGTGAAGCATTTTCAACTTCATACAACTTTTTGACTGCTTGATTTATTTATGTCATAGAAGCTGGTTCATGTTCTCATTCCTAATCTTCAATACCGAAGTGTGTTGAAGAATGAAGATTTTACAATAGTTTATATCCTGTTAATATTTACATTGTTCATATTTTGTTCTAATTTAAAATGAATTAAGATTGTGGTTTTTAAATTTAACTTTTCTTTATTTCAGAATTTTTTCCCAGTCATATTAAACTAGGCCCAGTGCAGATAGATGCCAAAAATGTCAACATTTACAAGATGCTGTACATTTGATAGGAGAGAACCTGTCCCAAAGACATTTGAAAGATAATGCTCATTATTCATATTGGTAGCTTCTACTTAACTATCTCTCTTCAAATATACAGAATTTGCTTAATGCTACCCTTTATCCATTATGTCTGCAAAGGTTCTTTTGGAACAAATGTATCAACCAAAAGAATCTATCTACAGTGCACAGAGAAAAGGTGAAGGCTAATTATCTATCTTAACGTGAGAGACGTGATCCAAACTAATGGTGCTTTTGCCCCTAAGAATTATGATCAGAACCAGCCATTCTTTGTGAAGCTTAAAAAAGAATATGGAGGTTTGTATGCTGACGAAACTCTTATTTTGATACTGCCAGGTTTATTTATAATTCAATGTGGATTAAATTATAAGAAGTAGAAAATGTTTTCTTGGCTTTCAGCTCATCATCCCTTGAAAAATTGTCTCTTCTGTTGGTTTGCATTCAAGGTAAAAATTAGTCAGCCTGGACAATATAGTGAAAAGTTCTTAGACTAAGGATACAGTTTTTCTGGAGAGAAATAGTTTGGCAAATCTCAAGGAAAAAATTGTTTTATATGAGAATTATTGCTTTAAATCTGAAAATCATTAACAGCACTCATTTGTTCTTGTCATTGGAGAACAATCTTAAGGAGCTTATTGAAGAATTTGGCATGGGAAGTTTTGCTTTGCTGGAGAGAGAGAAAAAGAACATTGTGCAAAAATAATTCAGTTGTATGAAACATGATAAATATTCTTTCATGTGCATTTTCTAACCTCATTTCTACTTTATTTATGTAATTTTGGGAAGATGCAGTAGCTCAACCAGCTTAGGTGGTTTTCTGAGAAGGAAAGCATATGTTTTTAAAACTATGGAAATAAGTTGTTGCAGTTCTATACATTGCTTTCTATTAAGTAGAAGCAGAATGTTACAGAGAAGTTTTTTTAAACTCTCCTGCCCTTCTGTAAGACATGAGTACACTGTTTTGATGTGTCTACGTATGACTCTGTCTCTTGTAGAGAAAGTCCCCTGCCCCAACTTAAAGATTTTCATAATAGGCCTTTTTTTTTTTTTTTTTTTTTTAAGAAGAGAAAAGCTGTCCTTATATCCATCTGTAATATGGGATATAGTGCCCCTCTCATCCCCTGTCCTCTGACAAGCACCATTTTGTTTTCATTAATCTCTTTCCCTCAGCAGTGTATAAGCCCTGAATTTGTCTTGGTCCAGGGCTCTATGTTTAACATCTAGAATAAAAGCGGGCACTTAGTATTTAACACTTATTGGCTGACCTAATTAATTAAATGATCCCTTTCTGGCTCTTCCCATTGTTCCAGCAACTTCATTTGTTTTAAATACATTTATTTGTGTGCACTTTTGTATACAACTCCCTACCCACCCCCAGTTTTCTTTTGGTGCATCAGCTGGCCATCCAGTGTTTGCTTAGCACTATTCTTGGTGATAGATGTAGAGCAGGGATCGAAATGGACTTTGTTCCTTCCTTTGTGGAACTTAACATCTCTTTAATACCAAAGGCTCAAGTTGATGTCATTACCTTGTGAATAATCTCTCCTATATCCTGTGTCATGGAAGAGGTACATAACATTACCAGGCCTTGATAGTGGTGTCCTCATCACAGCTAATGAGATGTTTAAAACATGCCTAAACTTACAAGGCCATTCAGATTTTATTTGATCCTCTTTTATGTTTCACTAGTTTTTAACCTATGTTGATCTCTTAGTAGAATATAGTTCTTTAGTTTTACGTTAGTTTGAGAAATTTTTGCTAATCTGTGTATAAATATTTTCAAAAATAGTAGCTTTTTATTCACATTTCTATTCAGATAATTTCAACAAAGTCCAAAGCTTTCTGCAGCTCTCTGGGAATTAATGAGATTGTTTTCCTGCCCCTTTGGTAGAATTTTACTTGGTTAAATGTATAGAAGTCTCTGACACTGATCTCAAAAATGCCTAATAGTCAAAAAATGTCATTGGCTTTTCATATTTTAAGAGTTTTATTCCATTTTCCTTTCTTTGGTTTAATTTGTATATAATACACACCATGGATTACTTTACCTTATTCTTCTCATTAAGATTACATATTGAATTCTAAAACAGCAATAAAGCATGTTCAGTCATTTTCTTTTGAATCTTGAGAATGAGCTCTGACCAAATGGCAGCTAGCCCTAGCTTTCTCTTTAGCCAAAATTACATTCCCATTTTCCATTACCTCATTTATATCCCCTTTTACCCTCATTCTTTTTTATATATTTAAAATTCTTCTAACATTCTTTAATGGTATATTTTCTGAAGTTTACTTTAGACCACTCAAAGACTTGTGATATAAAAGGGCTGGGGATGGGGTTACATTGATTTCTTTCCCATTTTCATAGTTTTTCTCTTAAGAGCCTTATATCTTTAAAAAATATCATGTGTAGAAGCTATACAGATCTGCATTTTAATCATAAACAGAATCAGGTTCCCCCAGTTCCAACAGCTTTGCCAGTAGTGTTTCCAACAGCTGATATTTCAGTAATGCATTTTGTAAATTTTTTAGCAAACCTTAACAGGAGACTAATAATAAAAATCTTAATAAGTAACATTTATTTGCAACTTAATCCTCTGTGCCTAACACTGTATACTTTACATAAATTATCTAATTCTTAACAACAATTTATAAGATATGTGATATTATTCATATATTATAAGTGAAGAAACTGGGACAAGGGAGGTTAAATTCACTTGCTATAAAGATATGCATTATAACCATTTCATTTATAGTTCAAAGAAAGCATTGTGGAATTATATTAATATTTTGGAAATCTGTCTTTAGTTTTAATTTTGAGTTCATTCTTCAGTCTTTCCTGTAATTATCTATAGAATTACGATGTAATAACTATTGACCCCACTGATAAAATTGAAAACTGAGCTTATTTTTAGATGGCTTTTTTGAGGAGGGGTCATGGCATCATCGTAAGTGGAGTCATTCTTTTCTTACTTAGTTATTTTCTCAGACACTAAAATAAAAGACTAAAAAATTGTTAGGATGCAATAATTTTTAACTTACCATTGATTAAGTATATAAAAATCATATCACATTAGTAAAGGTTTACAAGTAATTTGAAACATTTTCATGATTGTGGAAGTTTTTACAGGCTTATTATATTATTACCAGTAGGAGTCCTAAGAAATATAATGCTAGAAGAATTAGCACTCCTGTATCATGACTCATAGAGTCAAGTGAATATTAGACTGAAAATTTGATCTTTTTACTCAACCAGGCTTGGAGCCTGAGGATGAGCTTGTTAGTTCATATCTACTAAATTTCAGGATGGTTTCTAATAGTGGCCTTATCCAATATCTCATGTTTTAAAAGTCTACTTCAGAGATGCCAAGTTTCCTTGACATTGATTGTATCCCATTGAGTGGAGAATAGAGTCTAAGTCATTTTTAGGATAAGCTTCATTTCATTTATTAAAAATAACTAAGCATAAATAATCCTTCTATAAACCAGCTGCAAGGTTATAGCTCAATCTTACTGAAGGTCAAGCAACCACACCTTATTCCTTGGTAACCTGTAAAGTAGCTAGCTATCGGACCTTGCCTACCATACATGTGACTTATCTAATCTCTCACAAGATTCTCGTTAGGCTGAAATCCCTTACTATGGCTATTCTTACCTTAATTTTTCTTATGCCCATTCTCTTAACTACCTGCCATAACAGCTGGCATAGCTCTGTTAGGTTTGCAAATGAAGATCATGGATCAGTGTAATTTTGCACCTGAAAATTTGGATATATTGTTTTTTAGTACATTTATTACTCACTCTGTGCAAGGCACCATGATAGGTAATGCAGAAAGTACATAGATGAGCAGTAGTAATCTGGTAGTTAAAGGCTACTGAGTACTTACTAGTGTCAGGCATTATTCTAAATGTTTTACCACATGTATTACCTCCTTTGATTTTCACAGTAACTACGTGAGCTCTAGGTTCTGTTGTTATCTCCATTTTATAGATAACAAAACTGAGGCAGGAATAAATAAATTGCCCCAGGGAACACATGTACATGGTAGATTTGGGCCACAAACCCAAGCAGTTCTGCCTTTAGGACCTATGCTTAGCTATGATATAATACTGCTTCTTATTCCTTGATCCCAAGGAACTCAGTTGCCTAAGTCATTCTCAAGCTTTCCAGGAACTTCAGAGCAGAGCTATATCACCTCTATAAAGGAGAGCACAATGGACCCTGTGGCCATGGCAGTTAGCATTCAGCACAGTTTTCTAGTTTGTTGACTTTCACATGATTCTAGCTTTAATAATATTCCTCTTCTGTGAAAATTCTCTAAGACTTGTCTTTAATAGGGTTTTGGATGTTTAAGTGAAATGCTGTAGTTCTGCAAATAAATGGAATGCCCTAGTAAAATTTTATTCAGTTAAGATTTGATGAAACAATTAGATGCCTAATTTCGCCCAGAAATCTTACAGCAGATTTTTCTGGTTCTGGGGGTGGTGGAGAGGGACTTTAAAGCCATTCTGAAATGACCATAGGTAAAACAAAGAATAACATCAGGGTTTGATGTTCTCTTACCTTCTTTCACCAGAAGTTTTATTTTGAGATGTGGCAGAGTAAAAACATTGGTCGTGTTGATGGATTTGAGTTGTTCAGATAATTATCTTCAGTTTTGATTGGTTGAGCAAAAGTCTCAAGAGATTTCTCTAAAATTTTTAGTTCACAAATGAATTAAGGGAAGGTCAGCTCTAAGCAGAACATATTTCTAGAAGAAAATTGTTCTGGAAGATTGGTAATAAAGTTGTTAGTTGCAAAGATGAGTTAAAGACACACACACACACACTGGAATTGGCAGTTTGAACTAGCCAAACCCCTGTGGATTCCATTGTGAAGCTGTTGAATCTCAGTATTGGAAAAATATCTAACAGTTTCTTGAAGTTGTTTTAGTCTCACCCGTAAGTATGCAGTAATGCTTGTAAAGCTGTCCAAGCTTTCTGACTTGACTAGCAGACAAGATTTTTCTAAATAGTAAAGATCAGTAAATTAGAGAGGGAAAAGTATTAATAAATAAACTTAGAGTTATAATTCAGTTCTTTAAACCATTGGCTCACTAAATATTCTGCACTTTTGTAATATCAACACTTTACTAATATAACAACATAAAATAGATTTCAGGAGATTTTGATGTTCAGCAAATCATATGAAGATAATATTGAAAAATTCATTTGTATATTTCTGTTTTTATAAATTGACCATTTAAATACGGCATATGTTATTTTTTTGTTTTTAAAGATATGTATTTTAATACTGTGGGTTTCTTAATTCTTTGGGGAAATTGACATAAAATATATTGTCAAGAATTCATATTCATTTCATGTGAAAGGCACAAATTCAATTTGAAGTAACTTTTATTCAATGCAGAATGTTGGCAAAACTAGAGTTTTCTTCTAATTTCCTGTCTATATTTTTATAAATAAAATGTATTATTTTGCTGAAATCTTAAAATTATTTTTCCATTGGAAGTTATAGCATTTTCATAAAGTTTTTAAATAAATTGATAAGGATCTTGAACATGATTGAATTTTGATTTAAAATAAAGCTAAAATTTGTTTTACATTGTGGCAAATATTTACATTTTACAAAACAAACTTTGCCTGTATTTAGTCAATAATATTTTTAAAATAACTTGGATTATAGATACAAATAATCTTCTGCAGTATATTAAGGGAAGATGAAACTACATTCATAAATCCCCTTTTATAGTTGTAGTAAAATTCATTTAAAAAACTATATCTGTAGAAATGAATTGTGCAAAATAATATACATGTAACATTTACATTTTTAGGAACTGAAAAATAGAGTTCTATGTCATTTAAATTGGAGACTGTCTCCCTTCAGTCAATAGGCTTGATCATCATCTGAACTGCTCTCAAGGAGTATGAGCCACCTCGGTATTCAGCCCAAAATATTCCGTCTTGGTACTTGCTTCTGTAATGGCCTCCTCTGTACCATACTCCATTTAGGTTAGAGTGTGCACAGGCATTGTACCACCATCCTCCTTTATGAAAGTGGGCGCAGTTTCCTTTGAGGAAAAAATATAGACATCAGAGTAAAAGTTTCTTCTAAGTGTGGTACTCTGTAAACCATCAAATACTTATTCTACGTTTAGAACAATTTGAGTTTTTCTTACTGATTTCAGTTACCTTTATCTTCATAGTGTTGCTTCTTCATTTATTCTGTTACTGTTGCTTAAGTATCACCTACTTGAAAGATCACTTGAATTGCCATTTTTATTTTGCCCTTTGCTTATTAGTACATGATTTTTTGTTGTTGTTGTTAAGTGATTTAATTTTCTGGCTAGCAGGGTAAATAAAATGCAAGTAGATTTTGTGTGTAAGAGAGAGAGATTGGAGAGATTGGGAGGGAGGGATATGGAGTTGCTAAACAGAGTAAAGTTTGGGGAAAATTGATTTTCAAAATAGCAAAAAAATAATATGAAATAGCACTATTAGCAATCAGATGAGTTTCTATAAATAAGGCATGTATTATGATCATATTTATCTTCCTTTTTTCCTCTTTTGCCGGTGTGAAATAGAGACCTATGTGCTGCTTGCCAAGACGCAGCTGAACGTAAAAATAAATCAACTTTCAGGGGTATGTCTTTATCAGAGCCAGAAACCTAGGTTAAAAAGGCAAAAGTATGTGAAAATTAAATTAAAAATTATGTGGATGGCCTAAATGAGTCTTTCTAAAGAGACTATTTCCCCTCTGAATAAAGCTTTTTTGCTATTCCTATACCACATAATGCAGTCATCTTGCTAGTCCCCTATACCAAGAAGTGCCTTTACCCCATGTACCCAAACGGCTTGTTTCCTTCACTCCCTTCAGGTAACATTCAAATGTTACCTTTCTTGGCCAACCCACATAAAATGGCACCCACCCCCTGTTCCCTTATTCGGTTTTACTTTTCCTAAAGTACTTGTCACCACCTAACAAATCATCTTGTCTCCTTCTAGAAAGTAAGTTCCAAAAGGGCAGGGACTTTGTTCACTGCTGTGTTCCTCAGCACCTACAACAGTGTCTAGCACATGGTAGGGGTCCAGTGGGATTTGTTAGCAATTTTAGGCAGTTGGACGTTTTATTTCTAGACGAGTATGTTTTGTTTCCCATCCCCACCCCATCAAGTTAGAACAACAGAACCTTGTTCACAGAGTTCACACTTTGGGATTGCCTTAGAGAAGAGCTCCTAAAAGCTGTTCCTTTCAGCAGGTTGTATTCTCTTTGACTGAGTCCAAAACGACCTTTCTGAAAAGACTTTAATGGCAATACTTTAATAACAGGGTTCTATTTAAAGCGTAGAAAGTGGTGATTCTACAGAGAATACACATCAGTTTTTTCTTACTCACCTGCATACATATCTTTATCTCTGTCCAGTGTGGTGAACTGTTTACCATTATGCCACATCATAGAATCCCCAGCATTCCCCTGGTAAGTTCCCAGGCGCAGTCTATAGAATTCACTTTCAGGTTCCAGGCGAAAGCTGCTATATTCTGCATAGACTTTTTTATCACTCCAGTCTTCTAATTCAATCAACAACTTATAATTATCTTGATTGCTAAGCATATAGATGTTTTGCAGTCCAAGCCAATATTCTCCATCTATGTTTCCAAATCCTTTCTGTTAATAAACAGAGAGCATGCTTACATGAATTAGTATAGAGGTAGTAAACTTGTTATAGACAAGTTTTAAACATTTGATAGCATAAAAATATTGACAATTTAAGTGGTAATGTGACCTTCCACTTTTGCAGATCACCTGTTCTACTAAAGTCCCATATAATCACTTTGTTTTGTTTTGCTTTCTCTTAATTTGTCAGCGTTTATTTGCACAACTAGCTCCAAACTTTACAAGTAAGACAAAGCAGAAGGGACTAAAATTACTCATAGCGACTAAAAACATTAACTAGTAAACTACCCAGGCCCTTAAAAAGGGTTCCTGATTTCTCTCATACTCATAAAAAGAAACAATTTTTTGTATATAGATACTGTCCCCACCATAGTCAAACAAATAGGACATCTAACATTTTTATGATATTCAATAAAAATGATAGTATCTGTTTTAGAACAAATTATCTTCTTTGACTCTATTAGAAATAAAATTAGTAAATGTAAGAAGATAAAACAGTAATCTTCAAAGCTCCTTCTTTGAAAGATTGTAAGTTAATATTTGAAAAAAAGAATAAATTAATTAACTATCCTATTTCAGTAAGCATTTGCCATTGCAGGTATGCAGCAGAATATAAGTTTGGTAAACCTGATCTTAACGCTAAATGTATTTTCAGGAGGGTTGTGTTGCAGGATTTTTTCCCCTTGTTAAAGTAGAGGACTTCTGGGACTTCCCTGGCAGTCCAGCGGTTAAGATTTCCCCTTCCAATGCAGGGGGTGCGGGTTCAATCCCTGGTGGGGGAGCTTAGATCCCACATGCCTTGCCGCCAAAAAACCAAAACATAAAACAGAAGCAATATTGTAACAAATTCAATAAAGACTTTAAAAATGGTCCACATCAAAAAAATCTTTTAAATAAATAAGTAAGTAAGTAAATATAAAGTATAGGACCTCCAGAACATGACCATTTTTCTAGGACTGTTTACCTCTGATTAAATATACTTGATAATGGGTGCAAACGTGGTCATGATTAAAAAAGCAGTTGTCTTCTTAGAAAATGAAATTAGGATCAGTCTTTGCAAAGAATTAAATGCATGTGTAAGTCATTCAGATTGAAAGGAAACATTTTAAAGTACATCTTCAGTTTCCTTTCTGCGTTTTAATTTTGACTTTAAAACCAGAGATGAGAATTGTCTTTTTGACAAATGCAGATAATGAAAAACATATGGATAGTTTTTTTTAACTGTGCATCTTATTTATTGCATATAATGACCATTATTGCAAGAGCTGCTTTGTTCTACCTCTCCCCCACGTCTGAAACACTGATTTACCTTATAATTTTCCCAATTTCTGAAGAAGTTGACAGAGCCATCTGTTCTTTTCTGAATAACAGTCCAACCCCCAGGATCCAAACTGTTCTCACACCATAACTGCATTGGTCCATTGCTGTTTTCAGGTTTGATCATATAAATGCCACTGACTGAATGTCCAGCTTCTTTTGCATGCTGACAGTCTTTGAATGGTCCTGTAATCAGAATATCTTTGATTGCCAGGAAACTTAATAGGAAAAGAGCCATATTAAAGTAGTTTTTAGTCAAGAGTCTTACCTTTGTATCTTTCTTTACAGATACCACTTTTTATGTATTGTGTACACAATACTCTACAAGTTAAAGAAACTAAATTTATATTAAAAAAAACAACTAAATAAAAGAATTACCCCAGTCCCACTATCTGGAACATTAACTTGTTTTATCTTCCACTGTTCTTGCAAGTCTTCGTCCAAATACGTACATTTTTGTATTGTTATAATTCTAACACACATAGAAAATTGGATTCTGTCTTTTTATTTTAACAAGCATTTCCATTGGACTACAGTCTCCACTCTAGCACTTACAGTAGCTGTAATATGCAACCTTTGATGTTGATATATCATGTTTCTTCCACTGCCATTAGACGCTGAGGTTTTATCTGATTTTTGATATTATAAATAACACTGTACAAAGTGTCTTCTTATTGGCTTCATTTTTTCATACTTATAAAAATGTTGCAGGATTGATCTACTGGATCAAAATGGTACGAACAGCTTTACAGTTCTTCATAGTGCCCAATTTTTAGTTTCCAAAATTTGATTTCAGTGGAACACACTAGTCCCTTGAGATGCTCAGTGAAAATGGCATACCACAGTCAAATAAGTTTTAGACTGCTAAATATTATGTTACCCTTTTGGAAACACAGTATACATTCACTAAAGACTGAGAAGCCCTGAAGTAAACCAGTTTCCCAAACTTTTGGAATCTTTTAACTTTTTCCCTCATACAACAGTTCATAAGAATACACTTCAGGAATGTTGGCAAAATTCCTTTCTAAAGTGTTGTATCAATTTATATGACTGATAGTAATTTTCTTTTTTAATCTACACAGTGACTTTCTGATAGTTTACAGATGTTCTATAGATGAAACAGTTAACTAACTAGTCTTTAAACCCATAGGCTTAAACCCACTTTTTTCTAATCTGAGCATCTATGCTCTGAACTGCTGTGCTACAGTTGTCCCCATGTTATCTCACAGTTTTATGAATTCACTCCCTATTTTTTAATCCACTGATAAGTTCTTCATAAATTTTTAAATGACAAAACATTTTGTAAAATCATTTGTAGAGTGTCTTGACTCTTGAACTTGTGATTTCCATATTTTTGATCTAAAGAAAGATAGCTTCTAGTTTTACTGAACATTATTTAGTTTCACCCTTCTCCAGTGTTTTGACGCTTTGAATTTTTTTCGTAAGCATGTCAAGATATGAAGTGGTTCAGAAATAAGAATTACCCTAAAGATCTATTAGAACAACCAAAAAAGTATAGAAATTTCAGTTGTCAAATTTTATATTTTACTAAAAATTTTTAAATTCTGTCATGTATAATTTTTAGAAAATGTGTGAAAGTAAGAGAGTTTAGTCAAGTAAAATTCGTCCAAGAAAGTCTATACTGTAATGATAATAGGATTGTTGAAATTTTGAGGAATGTGTTATCTATACTGTGCCAAGTATATACAGGGTCCCTTATGGGGCCTTATTGGGGTAGAATTAATCTCATTAAATAAACAGTTCCACAGTTACGTCATTAGAAGGGATTCTTAGAGACTATAAACTCTTCCCTCTAGATTACTCCTTGAAGATGGAGACTGTTTTTGTTTTTCTTCTGACTTCATGTCATCACTGTTTTAACTATTAAGTAGACGGTCAGTAATTTTTTGTTAAGCAAATGAATCAGCTAAGTTGCCTTCACATTTTAAATAACAAGGAAATTGAAAACCACACACAAAAATCAGAGATGATCAATTCTCTAGTCCATGTTTTTATTATGTTTCAGGTTTTTAAAAATTATAATACAGTGACTTGTAAGCACTACAGATTACTATTAAAAATTTGTGGAAACTGGAAACACGTAATGCTATCTTTCTTGGGTTATATTTATTTTAGGTATTAAATGTCTTAGTTATAGAGTTTCAATTTGATTATTTTTTTTATCTTTTTTATTTCTCTTCTGAGATTCCAGTCTTGCATTTATTATGAACATAGTTTCCTTTAAGCCGTAATAACTACTTTAAAAATTCTTGTTCCTTCTATTCCTAGTTTGTTGAGAGTTCTTACCATGAATGGATTTAGGATTTTGTCAAAGGCTTTTTATTTATCTACTGACATGATGATATGGTTTTTCTTTTTTCCTTTGTTAATATGATAAATTCTGTGGATTGTATTTTTAATGTCAAACCAACCTTTTATTCCTGGGATAACCTCAATTTGGTCATGTTATCGTTTTCATGTATAGATGGTTTTGATTTGCTAAAATTTTGTTAAGAATTTATGCTTTTATAGTCATGAGGATATTGGTTAGTTTGTGAAAGCTCATAAATAGTTTCTTAAGCTAGGAAGGACTATTCTAAAAATAATGTTTGCCCTTTTCAGACAGGCCATAAATTAGATCACATTCCATTTAAATTCAGTGTGAATTATTTTTATGCTATCTACCTTCTCAGTTATTGAAATTAAATTACAGAGTATTCAGAGCCTTTAACACAATGCTTTACAAAGTAGCCATCATCAGTAATTTAGTTCCCTTTTCTTCTTCATTGCTGACCTTGACACTTACTTCATAATTTAAGTAGCTTGTGTAATAAATACGTTTATTTAATTCATAAATTTAATGCGACTATTCAAAGATGAATATACAGTCATTTCTATTGCAGAAAAATAACGTATTCCTGAAAAATCTCGTGTTCTGCAAAACTGTGCACCAAAAATAACAGCTGATGTTAGCTGTTAGCATACTTTGTGTTCAGCTGCAGTTACTTGTGGCACAGAACATTAATATGCTTGGGAAAAATTCCATATGAATCAATATGACCACTTTGTTTTACTGATATTATTCTCCTTTTTTATCAGTCACCTATGAGCTACTTCACATTACAGAAACACGCATTGTAGTCAAGTCAGAGAAGGGTAGAGAAGTTTAAATGAAGTATGATTTCCAGGTCCAATCTTAGATTATTTTGTGTAATGCATGGTAACGTGTTTATTTGTTTACTCACGAGCAAGAACTAATTTTTGGTTGTGTATCCACAGGTTAACCCACTTAGGTGCTCAAATATTTGTTGAACTAAATGATTCCTGGCAGCCACAGTGGTTTCCTCAGTTCTGCATTATTTTTCCCAGAAATGTCTTTTCTGCATCTACGATAGGCTAGAAATCTTTAGGCTCCAGGGATAAAGAAACAACCATAGAGTCCAGTGGGAAGTGGGGAGAGAGAACTCCACTACAGCTTGCTGAGTACTCTGATTGAGTCAGCAGGGCACACAGGAACACTGGCTAAGAATTAGCTAACCTAGATTTGTGGGGAAGAGCTGGAGTCGGCTCCATCTGAGCTGAGTTGTGAAGATTGAGTAGGAGTTGGGCCATTAGGGGTAGAGGGTCTGATCAAGGCCACACATGGGTGAAATATGCTGAGGCGTGGAGACAGAAGAGAGCTTGATGTTCCAGCGGAGCTACAAGTTTTGCATGTCTGAAATGTCAGTGGTTGGAGGGTGGTACTTAGAGCTCTTGAGGTCGGCTGTAGGGTTGAAATTGATTTCTTCAGTCTAAGAATGCAGTCATCATAGTTGTTTACCACCTTAACCAGATTTTTTTTTCTAAGTTGTCACTTTCACAATAGTCAAGGATATCTGAGGAGCATTGCTCTTATTTTAAAACCTGTTAGTATTGTAGTTAATGCACACATGAAGTGGTTTTGTTGCAATACATACAGATATTTCTCTTATTTCAGAAATTTGCTTATTCTATGAATGTCATCTTTGTAAATGTTTGCTCTGCACTCATTTGAGTATAGTTTTGACAGTTTACATTTTATGTTTAACTATATATTCACAAGTTGGACTTTTCATTAGACTATTTGAATTGCTGTTAAAATATTTAGAAACATCAAGGTTTTGAATCTTGACAGAATATTTGTAAAATGCCATTTGTTCCTTTCCTGCTATTTAATAAGCCCTCGGATGTTTAAGCAAACTGGGGAGTTCTGGGTTTTCTAGATCCAGCTTTGATTTGATAAGACTTCAATTTATGCAAATTTAAAATTATCTTCAACTTTAATTTTCAACCCACTTTTTCGTAGTGGGCTTCATGTTTACAGTTTGGATGCCTGTTAGACTTGGTTGATATAAAAGCTTAGGAAAATGAATTCTTTTCCAAGACATATGGATAAAATTAGCAGTGCTTATAGCTATTTTTTTTCTCCTCAGTAAAGATAGTAAATATCAAAATTTAGTATTTGTTTATTTTTATAAGTAAACCACTAACCTGTCTTAGCCTAGTGTATACTGTTGGTCTTGGCAGAAATATTTTCTCATTATTACTTGCATATCTTATTCATTTGCTGCTGTAGAATTAGGTTATAGATCATTCTTACATTAAATATTTTACTGCTGTCTCTGTACCATACAAAATGCTTAACAGGAATTCTTAAAATGACTAGTAAAAAAGTAGCAGCTTTATTTTTGAGAAGCCAGTTTTAACTTCCTGGTTTATATTATCAGAAATAAATTAATTGATTTATTTATCTATGATATTTATATATGATTCAGGAATTTGTTATTAATGGTTCAAAGGGTATAGACTGGAAGTACCTTTCTTTCAAAATAGGAATTTTATTAACCTTTTGTTTGCATTGAGTAATTTTTTTTTTTAATTTTTATTGGAGTATAGTTGGTTTACAATGTTGTGTCAGTTTCAGGTGTACAGCAAAGTGAAACAGTTATACATATACATATATCCACTCTTTTTTAGATTCTTTTCCCATGTAGGTCATTACAGAGTACTGAGTAGAGTTCCCTGTGCCATACAGTAGGTTCTTACTAGTTATCTATAATATTTTATTTATAGTAGTGTGTATATGTCAGTCCCAATCTCCCAATTTATCCCTACCCACCCCCCCCCTTTCCCCCTGGTAACCATAAGTTTGTTTTCTACATCTGTGACTTGCATTGAGTAATCTTGAAATACTCATCTTCTATGACACAATTGCATTCTTCTCAAAGCGGGAAAATGGAATTCTGTACATTGAATTTGAAGGACCAGTCTCTTTCTTCCTCAGTTTCTTTGATGATTAAAATTTGTATAAGACTAACAAACTCCAGTTAACAGGTCTGATTCATCATAGAAAGAAAAATATTGACCAGTCATGCCACATATTTTCCAACATGTATTTTTTCATTAAGAACCCATATTTTGAACAGAACAGTGGGTTAAAAAAGACAAGAGGTTTCATACTTTGAATAGCACCTTTACTGGGAACCATCTTTATTTAACCTACCTATTCTCTTTCTATAAAGAAACTGTTTAATTACTTAAGTTAAAAGGAAAATCGTTTTCTTCAATAAATGCTGGAGAGGGTGTGGAGAAAAGGGAACACTCTTGCACTGTTGCTGGGAATGTAAATTGATACAGCCACTATGGAGAACAGTATGGAGGTTCCTTAAAAAGCTAAAAATAGAACTTGAGAAAACCATAATTCAAAAAGAGTCATGCACCAAAATGTTCATTGCAGCTCTATTTACAATAACCAGGACATGGAAGCTACCTAAGTGTCCATCATCGGATGAATGGATAAAGAAGATGTGGCACATATATACAATATTACTCAGCCATAAAAAGAAATGAAATTGAGTTATTTGTAGTGAGGTGGATGGAGTTAGAGTCTGTCATACAGAGTGAAGTAAGTCAGAAAGAGAAAAACAAATACAGTATGCTAACACATACATATGGAATCTAAGGAAAAAAAAAAAAAAGGGTCATGAAGAACCTAGTGGTAAGACACAGACCTACTAGAGAATGGACTTGAGGATATGGGGAGGGGGAAGGGTAAGCTGTGACAAAGTGAGAGAGTGGCATGGACATATATACACTACCAAACGTAAAATAGATAGCTAGTGGGAAGCAGCTGCATATAGCACAGAGAGATCAGCTCGGTGCTTTGTGACCACCTAGAGGGGTGGGATAGGGAGGGAGATGCAAGAGGGAAGAGATATGGGAACATATGTATATGTATAACTGATTCACTTTGTTATAAAGCAGAAACTAACACACTATTGTAAAGCAATTATACTCCAATGAAGATGTTAAAAAAAAAAAAAAGGAAAATCGTTTTCTTTTTGTTGTTGAATTCCTCATTAATTTTCTTACTTTGTCCCAATCCTGTGCTCTTTGTGATAGGAGAAATAGGACAAAAGACATAACCAATTTAGAGCTTTCAAATAATTGGTCAGCAAGTAAAATCTTTTAAGAGGTAAACTTTTTAATTGGGTTGTGAGTTAAGCATAAGGTAAGTATACTTAACCAGCATTTCTGGAATGGGAAATTTGAGGCAAATACTTTCTAAAGTGATAATAGATTCTTTCTTGTAATAATATGAATTACTTTATTAATGTATAAGTTTAAAATGCAGTTAGCAACCTGAGCTTTTATATTGAAGTTACTTAAGAATATACCGATTATTTTTTATAACTGGTTAATGGAATCATATTTCAGCCCTTTTGCTTAACCAGTCTTCTTTAGTTTCTCTTAGTTTAAGTGCTAATATAAATATGTAACTGAAACCAATTGCATTTTTAAAATTTACTAATAGGAAACATTATAAATAATTGAAAATTAGCTTATTACCCACTAAAAAGCATTTTTCTTAGTTTCTAATGACTGCTTTTCAAATTTAACTTTTTAAGCTTACCTTTTATATTCCCATACATGGCAAGGCATATATTGGAAAGTGCACTCAAAAAATGTAATAATGATATTCAAACTGTACACAAAGCATTTTTACGTGCATCACCTCATTTAATCATCACAACAAAGTCTTTTACAAAAGAAGCACCTGGGCCTCGGAAAAGCCTGGCCAGAATCCAAGTTTCATGGTATTCAGATCTATTCTCTAACATACTATGAAGGAACTTCCTCAACTTCATTCACCTACAAGGAATGAACTTATTTTTATAAATACACCATTTGTAAAAGGAAAATGTTTTCTTTTATGAAAGACTAACCCAAAATGTAGCCAATGAATAACATTAACAGTTAAGAATTTTTTTGATGGCAGTTTGCCAAGTGTATAGTTACATTCTCAAACATTTTGTTTTTTAGGTAGAGGGAAAGTAATGTTTCTGGAGATTATTTATTGTAAACCAACAAAAGTATTCTGTTATTTGCCATAAGTTCACAGTAAGTTTGTTCTCTTGAGGTGCATTTTTCTTATAACCATTTTAAATGAAAATATAAAATTGCCTGTCATTAAAACACCTTTTTAAAAAATGCTGATAAATAAAAAGAAACGAAATTGAGTTATTTGTAGTGAGGTGGATGGACCTAGAGTCTGTCATACAGATTGAAGTAAGTCAGAAAGAGAAAAACAAATACCATGTGCTAACATATATATGGAATCTAAAAAAAAACAAAAAAACAAAAAAAACAATGGTTCTGAAGAACCTAGGGGCAGGACGGGAATAAAGATGCAGACCTAGGAGGGAATGGACTTGAGGACACGGGGAGGGGGAGAAGGGTAAGCTGGGACAAAGTGAGAGAGTGGCATGGACATGTATACACTACCAAATGTAAAATTGATAGCTAGTGGGAAGCAGCCACATAGCACAGGGAGATTAGCTCGGTGCTTTGTGACCACCTAGAGGGGTGGGATAGGGAGGGTGGGAGGGTTGGGATAGGGAGGGTGGGAGGGAGGAGATACGGGGATATATGTATATGTGTAGCTGATTCACTTTGTTATAAAGCAGAAACTAACACACCATTGTAAAGCAATTATACTCCAATAAAGATGTTAAAAAAAAATGCTGGTAAGATATATATAACATAAAATTTACCAGCTTAACCATTTTTAAGTATACAGTTCAGTGGCATTAGTACATTCTCATTATTGTACAGTTAATCTCTATAACTCTTGTCATCTTGCAAAACTAAAGCTCTGTACCCATCAAATAACAACTCCACATCCTCCCCTCACCCCAGCCCCTGGCAGCCACCATTTCTGCTTTCTGTCTCTACAAATTTAACTACTCTAGGTACCTCGTATAAGTGGAATTGTACAGTATTTGACTTTTTGTGACTGGCTACGACACTTTTTAAATAATACATATACATTATGCATTTAAAGAGTTTAGAATGATCATGTACCTACATGTAGAGTTCAGTAATATGAACTTCTTGGTGCCAGAAGCATATGTAAGTACAGCAATAGACATCCATCTTTGCCCTTTTTTGTGCAAGTACCCAAACAGCTTAGACATATTTTCCAGTCTGACATAAGAATAATATGAACAAAGATTTTAGCACATTATATGTAAAGAAAAAATAGCAAGTCTATTTATTGTTGCTTGTAGTAGTTTATATTTGATAAGAATCACAGAATATTAGAACTAGAAAGAGGTGTTAGAATCTTCCAGTCCAACCAGCACTCTCTCATTGTACAAACGAGAAAACACAGGCAAAGTGACTTACCCAGGGTCAATAACAAAGGAAACAAGTTTCCTTAATTCTGTGCTGTTTCCCTTGTAGCTAATTATGTCCTTGAATTTCAGAGACCAACATTTATAGAAAAAAATAGAAAGTTAATGTTTACTTATAACAACAAATAAATAATGAATAACAGAAAAAGTTATGCGCGTGCTTAATTTTTACATTAAGGATTGGTTTATTTTGGATATATACACCATTGTTTCATTAAAGCAAAAGTCTGTTTAATGGGACCTTTGATATGCTAAATCGTCAGCATGAGATTTAAGTCTGTAATACTAGATTTTTTGCACTACAGCTCAATGTGTAGTAAAACCTAGAACTGATGTATCTCATTTTGCTTAGGCATTTTTCGTGTGTCAGTGTATGAATATGTGAATAATCATTTCTTCTAGAACTGGTGATACTTCCAGTTAAGATCAGTACCCACAGAAAATACTCCATGGCAGTCATCTCCATACTTACATAATTGTACATCCCATCAGTTAAAAAAAATTTCACATACTTCAGATATGTTTATTTATAAATTGTATGTAAAAACTACTGGTAAATTGTATACAGTAAAAGCTTACACAAGACATATTTTAAAAGAATATAAAAAAATATATTTTTTTCTTTCTGTACCCAGGTGATAATTTCATACACGTCATTCCTTTGGAAATCTTAATAGTGATCAGCATTTGCCTAATTTAATGGAACACTAGCCTGTTGTTACTGTTAGTTAGAACACTATAAAATGAATGACTCCAGTACAATAGAATGTGTTAAAGTACTTTCATGAAGGTCCTTGGAATGACAACTTTAAGAATCTCTATAAAGATGTAGTTATCAAGTCAACCAGCATTTATTTAGCGTCTGCAAATGACACAGTATCCATCTACCAGGAAGGAGCTTGTATTATAGATGGAAAGCATTTTATTTAGATGTGTGTATAAGTACTGTGTGTACATGTGAAGGTAACTGATAATTCAGCAGTGAATATAAGAAATGTTGTGTCTGTGTTACAGAGAGTAGAGACATTCTAAGGCACAGAGGAACCCTTTCCACCTGCCCCCAGCCCCGCCAAGGTCACCCAGCTAGAAATCCAGGATGTCTCTATCCTCTAGCTGCTTCCATAGATAATTTGGATCTAAGTTAGAGTTCTGGCTCTGAATAGAAATAAGGGACACATCCGTGAAAGACTGAAAAGCAACATGGATAGAACTTAGTTGACTGCGTGTGTGGGACAGGAGGGAAGTGTCAAAGATGAGCCAAGCGAATTCCGAAACGGGTAGTAACTTACACAAACTAGAGAAGTCAAAATCCATTTACCTGTCAATTTTACTTACAGAAATTTATATCCTGAGAGTATACTCATAGGGGAAAAAAAAGAAGAACAAAGCTAATTTTTAAAGTTGCAAGAATATTGGTTACCATGTTTATGGGGGCGGGGGGTGAGAAAGACCTGAAGGTTATTACCAAAGTGTTAACTGTAGTTTATTTCTGAGTATTTGGATATTCAGCAAACCTTTTTGCAAAGTTTGTTAGTGTTTTCTAGATTTTCTTCGGTTATTATTGCTTTTATAATAATAATTTACTTATTTCTAAAAGGAGAATGCTAGTTTGGGGAAAAGATTGTTTTAGGGTTTAGTTACTAATTTATTTATTCGTTCTTCAAGTATTTATTGTAGTGCTTACAATATGCTGAGTACAGCATGCCAAACCTAATCCTGGCTAGATGTTTGAGTGAGAAAAATGAAAAGACAGTTCACTTTCTTCCAGAAGCATTCAGTCTAGCAGGGAGACAGACATGCAAACAAAAAGCTCCAGTGTAATATGATGTAAAAAACATAGTCAAGGCATAGTCAGCCATTTGGGGAAGGAGCCATCTAGATACGTTTGTTTGAATCTGAGTGGGTATAACATTTAAGACACTATTTTAGCTAAGCCTTGAAATCTGCCAGGTTGACAGATGAGCTGAAAGAAGGCATTTCAATAGAGGAAGCAGCAGCATGTGAGGTAATGGTCGAATATCCAGATGCAAACATCTAGCTTTGGTTAGAATCAAGAGGGAGAGCTCCATGCAGGAGTCATCTGAGCAGTGGTGATACTTGTAGCCTTGAAGGAGTGTAGACCTCTAAAACAGTATCTTCAAGAAAGCCTTTTTAAGCCATAGGAGAAGGAAAAAGATGCCAGTTGAAGGACCTAGAGAAGTAGGAAGAGTCAGAGTATTATGATGTGGAGGCCCAAGAAAGCAGAGATGTGAATGGTCAGTGGTGTCCACTGCTGCAGAAAGACATGTCCACTTTGTGATGTACATACTTCCAGTCTTTGTCTTTGTCCTGTGTTTTTGTTGTTGTTTAAAATTATTTCATAGTCTGTGCGCAGTTTTTTGTCCTGCCTTTTCAGAAAGTAAGTGAATGAACTGTAATTAATTTTTTTTTGTTTTTACTTTTGGGCATTTGGGTTTTTTCCCTTTACTCCAAGAAAACAAATCAACTTGTAAAGAATTCAGGAGAATGGCTTATGAGAAATTGGATGTAGGTGTAAAATAAATGTTTTCAGAAAGTTAGCAGTGAGCTTATTACTAGACTGAAACAAAGATGAATTATTCCTCTTTTTATTCTGGGCACCTTGATCAGTGACTGATAATGAAGGGAAGAAGGAATGAAATTAGAAACAGAGGTAGAGATATTAGGATCAATTCTCAGGTTTTTTATGTATTGAAAACTTTCTTATACTTACATGGTTACAGGGTACAACGGTAGGATTTTAGCTTTGGAAAATAGGAGGGATATCTTTTCCTCTTGAGACTGAGGGCAAGAAGGCATGGGTTTTGTGCAAATGTTTTCAAGATTGGAAAGCACAAGGAACCTAGGCCTGAGTAGACTTAATCTCAGCACAGCAGCAGGTGGTGCATGTGCTGCGAGTGGAGATAAAAGGGGGTTAATTCTAGGCTTTAGGAGAGTGAAAGCAAATTATTACATGTTCCTTTTGAGGAAGATGGTGATGGGAAGAGCATCAAGAGGTAAATGAAAGGATTGTTTAGCAGTCGTGAGGATCTAGTTGGAGTCCGAGAGGATGGTCATAGAGGTTAGGAGTGGATTGTGGAGGCATTCCTGTCTCAATGCTAGTAATTTAGATTGTAAGAATTTGGATGAAAGACTACTTTTTCCATGAAATATACTGTTTCTATGAACTCTTAGACCCTTAGAGCTGAGAGATGTATTTAAGATCAATTCTTGGTTGATAGAAAACAAAAACAGAAAATTTAATGTTCATGTATAATTAATTACATCACCAAAATGAAGAATAGGCATGTATTACGAGCATTGTCTCATAAACCATAAAACACATTAACCTTGTACTTCCATTTTCAACAGTAAGAGGTAACTCACCTTCATTGATGAAAGTTACTGGTGGTATCTTGAAAGGGCTTTTGGTGGGAGAAGTTGCCAGATCAGGTGGTGGCATTAAATCTCTGGGATAACCTGGATCCCTCTGTATCTCATTGCCTCCCAGCAGACCAGGAGTATACTGATGACTGTTAGGAATGTGCTGTGGCACTACCTGGACGAGAGGAGGAGACACATGGGGGTCTTGTCGGGAAAATATCCTCAAGCACTGTTCTTCCAACAAAGTGATCATCACAGACTGGTTATTGACAAGATCAGTCAAGGAAGCATATTTCAACTCTAGTTCCCTGTACCTTGTTGCCATCTTCAACATTTCTGTGGTGACATTGAGGATTTTATTTTCCAACTGGGAAAGTTCGAGTGAATTATCCCTCTTACGGATAATCTCATGTAATAGTTGCATATAGAGTTGAGTAACACGAGAGTTCATGTTACGGCTTTCTTTTCTCAGCAGCTTTACCTCATTGACAATGTTTCCATCTACATCCACCACCAATTGCAGGACATCTATCTCCCGCTTCTGCCTGGAGAGCACGTCCTTCAGGTTTTCAAGGTCCATCCTGGTGATCATGTCTTTAATGGTACCTGCATCTTGCCCTTTGGTATTGACACATATTGGCCCTGTTATTTTTTGTTCAGGTACCAGGAATGTGTATGAACATTTCTTTGCTTCCTCTTTACCATCTGTGGCACGAGGGTATCTCCTCTGGGTTATTTTTTTAATTTTGAACTGTCCTCCTCTGCAATGTCCAATGCCCATTAGTAGGAAGAATAGCACACTTAGGGTCCAGATAAAAGCCTTCATTTTGAAGTGAGGTTGTATGACGTCTTTAAAAAAAAAAAAAGCAATGAAGGGAAAAAGTAAAAAAGAATTAATATTAATCTGCTTTTAAAGTCAGTAACATAAAAAAGTATCTAAGGGAAAAACTGAATATCTATTGGTGTTAATAAATTGGGCCAGAATTAAAGTTATTAATTTCTTAAATTCAGTATTAAGCACCTTCCTATTTGTTTAAAAATTAGGTTTCAGAGATGAGCTCTCCAACTACCACCTTATTGTAATGCTTTTTGTTCCCCAGCTCAATGAGCAGATCTTGGTGAGTGCCCACTGTGTGCTGAGGCATATTGTTAGATGCTCTTGGGGCTTCTGAGACCCTAATAAGACACTTTTCTTACCTTTAAAAAGTTCACTTGCTTTCTTAAGGCTTGGAAAATGGTACATAATTTTGGTAAGGCATTAATAAAACATTCTTCTCTAATTAGTATGAAAGTTGCCAGTGTTTTTTATTTATATTGTGTGGTTTCAATTAAATTGGCCCTCTCTAATAAGTATCTTTTTTACCTATCAAATTAAAAAAATATTTTTAGACAAATCTAAAACCAGAAAGTTTTAGCATCGTATTTTTTGTTTGTTTTTGTAACATGTCCTTTTGGGATTGATGACAAGTTTAAGAATGATAGCATGCTCACAGTCATTATTGTGGGTAATTGTGTTTCCTAAATCATAATCATATATATGCTCTAAGCTTATATATGATTCAGCAGGTTCATTTTTCTAACAGAAGTTCTACTGAACTTCATTTTAGTAAAATGTTAATAATTTTTTATAACCATTACCAAGGAAAGAAACTCATCTGTCATTGAATCTGATCGTTAAGAGTTGGAAAGTACCTTAAAGACCATCTCATCTCATTCAAGACAAGACCTCTTTGCTCCCATGGGTATGTTGAAAGCCAAGGCCATGGCCACACGAATAGGTAATATTAGAACCAGGTCTAGAATTCAGGTTCCCTGGCTCTTCAGTCAGTGTCTATAGCAGTGGCACATACGCTAAAATGTGTGCTTGGAATGTTCCATTTTTGCTGTGGCAGATACATACTTGCCTTTTATAGTATAATTTCTATAGAAACACTCGAGGAGACCTTAAGACTAGTTCCAAGAACCAAAGCCGCTTTCTTTTTCTTTAGTTACCTCCCTAAAGAGTAGTAGCAGTTAGAATGAGTAAGATGTGTCACCCCATCAGGTTCATTAACAAGCTGCTATAGTATAGCCCACCTTCTCTCTCTTATAAACTTGATTCCTGTCTGCTGTTTCTGAAGGATGGCAGTGGATATACTAAGAACTTTTCTATCCCGTTTTCCACCCAGGTACTTGTTTTTTGCTTTGGAGAGCCAGGTCCCAAGTTGTTTATGCCTGCTATTAATAAATAGCAATGCAACAATAACAATAGTTCATTTTTATTGGGTGCTTGTTAAGTGTCAGGCATTGTTTCAGCCTTTTACATGTATTAAATCATTTACATCTCACCACAACCCTCTGAGGTAATTATTATTATCCTCATCTTCAAATAAAGAAACTGGCATCCAGATGTTAAGTACCTCACCCAGAGTCACACAGCTTCTAAGACATGGAACCAGGATTTGAACCCAGGTAGAAGACTCCAGGGTTCATGTTTTTCAGTAACAACTACATCATATGGCAACGTATTCTATCCTTTTTTCTATCACCAACACTGTAACAATCCCTTATATTTTTGTAGTGCTTAACTCATGTTAACTGTTTGCATTCACAACAGCACTGTGAAGTAAATATCTACCATTTTGCAAAGAAATAAACCTGGAGGAGCTAAATGAGATTCAGATCTTCTACTCATAACTTCCTAGACCTGTGATTTTTATCCTCGTCATGTAGTAACTACAGAGGAGTCTTAACTTTGTGTTCCGTGTATTTTACAGTCTTTTCCTGGTTTGTATCTCTTTACATTGACCCATTAACTTAATTATGCACAGGTACTTGTGGATCATTTTTATATCCCAGACTTTTCTGCTGTCACTCCTTTCCCTCCATATGTATTCTGTTAGTTGATAGTTACCTGTCTAACTTGATTATGAAGCCCCCTAAAATTAAAGGTTGTATCAATGAAATATGGACTCTTCAACTAGAGTCATAAAGATGACTACTGCTTTCTAAAACCATGTCTCCTTACTTCGGTGTTTTCAAATGAGTAATGTTTGCAAAATAGGGTGATAATGAAAATAAAGCAAAGAATGGATGGAATGTACAGAATTCTTTTTCTTTTCCTAACATAAGATAGGAAGGAGGAGCATAGTAATATTCCATATTTGTGTCAAAGGCTTTCTGTTTGCTGACTGATAGCCAGAAGTACACTTGGATGAGCACTTTTAGTTTTTTGCTTTCATACTTTGCCTTCTGACATTAGTAGAAAATTTAGACCGAGTGTCATCTATTTTATTTAAAAAGGACTCTAGTTACTATACTAGAGTTACCTGTACCAAAAACCAATAAAATATTTCTTGTTATACTTGCAGATTCATAGCATTTAGATATGGTTTATTTTCAAAACTGCGGACAGTAAAATAGAAGCCATCAGCCTGCTGGGTAAACGTATAGCATTTCTCCTACGTGGCTAACGTATCCAGTGTTCAGATGCACTCATTTCAGTCACTTCAGTAATGGAATGGAAACTCTTAGATCATAAAATTATTTTATCTAAATAAACTAGTATGAAATAAGCTACCAAAACAAGGAAAATTCAGAAAGTATCATGAAACCTCAAAACATGTAGAGTTTTCTGAATAGTATTCCAACTGAAGATCTTGTATTCCTATCAGATGCAGATTGTTATAGAACTAAGAGCATATAATGCAAGTCTGCTAATGTGACTTTGTATCCGTGTTATCATGGAAGAACAAAAATGTGAAAATACGAATCTAAATTAAAATAGCAATAACTTCCTTTTGGTGTGTTCTGCCTTGGCTCTTTGTGGGTTCCTGTATAATTAAATCATAAGATGAATTCTTGTCTACCATAAGAGACTCTGACCTAAGTTCATACTTAAAGGAGACAACCAAAAGTTTATTTTTTAAAAAAATAAATACAATTCCCTTATCCTTTACAAAAGTCATGACTTCGTTGTCACCTAAAGCTGAATAAGGAACCACACTTCTTAAGGAGTAGACTAGCTACATCATGAGTAAAGAAGGAGTTTTTTAAATACATTTACTGTTACCTTTTATGAAAACATTCTCTTATTTGTATTTTCCCACATATGTTCAGTTTTTAAAGTGAAAGATCCATAAATCTGTGTTACGTCATAAAACCTTTCTGTATATGTTAAAATTTTCCTAGGTCCCACGAGAATGTTGTAAATTAGTCACAGTATACTTAAGTTTAAATCTATGTCTTTGCTTGGTTGTTTTTAGGGAGGGGAAAAAAAAGTCTTCCATGCTTTGAGTTAATTTTATTGGTACTATTTCTCTTCATAGTTGCTACATTGCCAGCTAGTAGGGAGAAGAAATGAAAGTTAGGATATACTTCCTTTCAGATGGTAAATGCATAGAGGCATTTAACTGGCTGTGTCACGCACTGAAAACAGCATGAGGCAATGAACTTAAATTTATGAAGCACCGAAGATACCTTAGATAAAGACTTCTAGATGGTGAATTATGTTCTGGGAAGAGACTTGAGAACAGTTTCATCCCCTGGAGATATTTAAGGAAGGGATAAATAGTTATCTGGGTTTCAGATTAAATGCTTGCCTAAGGCTTCAGTAAGAACTGAGATTTAACTGAGGTCCTTTACTTTTCATAGCAACAACAACAAAAAAAGAAAGAGATGACAGTATTTCAGATCCAGTATTGTTTGGAAATTGTTTGGAATTTCTTGTAAAATATGTTTAACAGAGATCCTCCCAGTATTGAGAGTTTTGAATCTTTAAGAAAAGGACATGAAAGTAAAGTTGAAGAAATCCTATTTAGCTTTACCATTTTTTGCTTGTTGAAGATTCTTACCTTGAATTTCTTTGATTTTTAAAAGGACAGAGGACCCCCAGATCATAACAAATTTAAGTGTCTTTGGTGTTAAAGCTCATTGTTGGTAACTAGTAATTTTATTTTTAATAATTCTAGTAATACAATTAAACAAAGCCCCCAGATAGAATATTGAAAGAATCGTGTTTGTTGACCTATATTGTTGGTCCTTTAATTATGTATTTAAGTAATTGTATCTTCTGGGTTCTTATTTTCTATTGTTAATGCTGATGACTTACACAATACTTCTATACATTTTATTTCTTCTCCTCAATTCTAATCTGTAAGGTTTTAGGATTTTTTAATGTATCAATCGCTTTGCTTTTTCACGTAATTCCAGTTGTAGCAGTTTTAATTTCTGTTGCCCAAGTTAAAGTACTGTTACATATAAACCTATGAAACTATTTAAAAGTTTGAGTTTTAGCAAGAAATACTGTAGACTTGTTTTAAATCTTTAATATTTAGTAATATGAAATATTAATATTTAGGTTATATTTGGTTATGCTATAATTGAGGTATTGTTGCAGAGCCTTTCAGTTAATTTTATATCTTCTTAGCTGTGTTTTGTAGCTATACTTTAAGATATCTTCACAGTATATGTAAATCTTTAGCATATACACTGTAGCTATGTAAAGAGAAACTAACCATGTTTACAACTATTTTCTTTAGTCTGTATCCCTTTGTTTTTAATCACTCTGCTGTAAATCTTATACATTTAATCTGTTACTTGTTAAAACTTCTAATGTCACTAAAGTACTTGTTTTCTGAAACCCAGCATGTATGCATCAGTCTATAAACATATACACTAAATACCATTAAATTGAACCTCAAATAATTCATTAATCATCATAAAGTATATAATGACCAGTTTTATATAAAGTTGCAAAACAAAACCTTTTTCAGACTAAACAAATTGTAGTATATTCCAAAATTCTTTGATTAATAAGAGATTTTGAAATTTCTACTACAAATGTAAAATAATTATACATTTCAACATACATAGAATTTTTAAATAAAAATAAAAGAAATATTATAATACCTTTTGCATCTGTTGATAAAGCAAACCCAGAGACTTGCTGCTCTTACTCTTGCTTTTAAAAATCAGTGTAGAAGTTTGTTCGTCTGTGACTTTAATGGCAACTGCATTTTTGTTTTGGACCGTTGAATCCAAGCTGTACTAAGGAACTTCTTTTTCTTCTTACAGCACAAATCAATTGAATTTGACAAGCCACCTATGTAATTTTAAGTAGTATAGTGGAAGTTCCTGGTCTGCGGGCTGTCTTTAATCCAGCAGAGAAAGCATTGTGGCTTTGCTCTGTCTGCCACATGGAGAAATTCAGTAACCAGCTGCAGCTGACCCAGATTGTATATACAGTACCCTTGAATAGTGATTCCCTCTCTTTCTCAGGAGACTCAAGTTCAGCCCACATATTACGTCACCAAAAATTTGCTGGAGGCTTGGGGGGAAAATCTCTTTAGGATTTCCTCTCTGTAGCTTTAAATAGGGGTGGGGGTAGTGTGATCAGCAGGAGGTTGAAAAGCTCCGAACAAGGAGAGACTGTGTGCAGGTTGAAGGAAGGGCACCATCTGGAAACAAACTATCATAGTTCAGCAGGCAATTATAAAACAAACATTTTAGTCTGCTGCCCAGAGATCTTTTAAGTTGAACACTGAAAAAATAGTACTCAGCTTCACTTAGAAGTAGGTGCAGGCTGATGAGTTTGCTTTTTTATTACAAAGAACAAGAGTTAGACTCTGTTCTAAGAGGCAGTCCCCTAAATAATATAATACTTTTTATAGCCTAGAAGAATTTCTAAACATTGAGTTGCCAGTTCAGAAGTTTTTAAAGTTGTAAGAAACCTGATGTTGTAATATGTTATATCTTACTGTGTAATGTTTCTGAGATAAAACTGTTCGTTATTTAAATTCTAATGTTATATAATTAAATTCTGATGTTATATAATGTCACTGCCTCCTATTCTGCAGCATGACTCCTCTTGTCTGAATACGGTTATTCTTATTAGTTGATGCTGTGATTTAAAAGCAAACGTAACCCTGGCCTGAGTGGGAGAAAAAAGAGAATTCTGACTCCCCGCTGGCTATGGGAACTTAGACAAGTCACTTTACCTACCTCTGGCCCAGTTCTTCTGCTATGAAATTAGGGTGCTGGAGAGGGAATTAGTAATTGTTGAGTACCAACTATGCCTTTATATTGCATTAAATCAAGACTGTTGATTAACTCAGTGGCTGAGGAGACACAGATTTAGACATTTTAAGTAATTTGGCTTAGGACTTCCATACTAAGCGGTAAGAACTGGGATTTGAATCTAACTCCAAAGCGTTCGGCCACACTCTCTCTCATTGGATCATATAATTGCTGATTGCTGCTTCTAGATAAAACCTGTGCGTTTCTACTTTCTATGCATACTGTGTGCTTTCCCCTCTTCGTTGCCTTACCTTGTGCTACGTTCTCTTTCTCAGGCCCTACCATCAACTGTTTGTTGATCAACATCCTTTATTTAAAGTCAGCTTACAATAGTTGCTACTTATTTCACAGAACTAATTATTCCTTTAAATTCCTATGACATACATAGGTATAGCAGGGGTTCCATACTCAAAGGCCTACAAATGCTCACAATAAGAATGAAGCAGGTAATGTATATAAGTGAAGTAAACCAGAAGTAAGAGAGCAGAAGAAAATAGGGTTATGACAAACTGGCATCCTTAATGGTTAGTATAATGGTATCTACACCCTTCTCAGCTATACCTCATTGTTGCCAGATCTCCCCCCCCCGCCCTTTTTTTTTTTTAAGGAAAAGAGGGTCGTATGTAGATATTTCTTATGGTATTTCCTGATTTTAAAAACATTTTAAAGACAGCTTCTAGCCTCTGATTTATATTATGTAATACATTACTTGATCATTCAGTGATCATATTGTATTCACTAATAGCTTAATCTGGAAAAATACGAGATAGGAAGCTCCTCCTGAGCTCTTTTGCTTGAGCGATTTAAAGCAGTTAATAATATCACTAACCAAGGTTGGAAAGTGGAATGGCACGTGTTTAGGGACAAATAATGGTTAGTTTGTCATGTTAAATTGAAAATGAAAGTCAGGAGGTGTGTTCTATACAGAGGTTTGGAAAGTCATCGGCAATTAGGTGACAGTTGAAGCCTCAGAAGTAAGATAATCCAGAAAAAGTACATGCAGAGTGAAAAGGTTAGTGACAGAACCGTGGGGAATACCAATTCCAGGGAACATGAGGAAAAAGAAGAATGGAGGGAGGGTGGAAGCGAGGAAAGTTCAAGCCAGTAAAGACCAAGAAACAAAGGGAATAGTATAAATACTGCAGAGAGACTGAGCAGAAGGGAGGAGACCAAGAGAGATGTCTAAAGATTTAGTAATGAGGAGATCATGTATGCCTTTGCCAGAATAAGTTTCAGCAAGGAGATAGATGTGGATTTCAGATTATCTACACGTGTTAGCATGTGTGGATCAGTAGAAACTTATGTACTGTCAGTGGGAGTATGAATTGATATAGCTTTAAAAACAACGTGGCGCTGTCTTGTAAAGTTGAACATTATAATGTAAGACATACATGTATGTATATATCTGTATATATCTCTGCTAGAGAAACTCTTGTACATGCGCACCAGGAGACACAAGAATGTCTATAGCAACAAGGAGGGAGGGGGCAAGTAACTGAAAACTCTATCAAATAAAATGAATAAGTAAATTGTGATATAGTTACATATTAGTTTATTCTCAATTTAAGGAATTACAGCTGTACTTAACATGAATAAGTCTTAGAAACAAAATAGTGAGTGAGGCAAAGCAATCACAGACCAGATTTTTAAAAATTGATTTAACAACCGCTTTAAAATCACTTACTGTGTACCCATTCTAACTTTACTGATGATATTATTTAATTTAATCACATATATATAAAGCATGATTTTTTAAATCTCAAAAATAAGCAAAAGTAAAATAATACATTGTGCAGGAATACAGACAGGTGTCTCAGAAAACAAGGGAATAATCTTAAAATTCGGAATAGTTGGTTACCTCTAGACAGGAGGCAGGGAGATAACATAGGGAAAGAGCATGTAGATGATGCAACAGTACTGATGTTGTAGTTCTTAAGTTGACAGGTATTTATTACATTGTTTGATAACAACCAATATTATGTGTTAAACTGTTATTTTTTAAAAGGTAAAATTATGATTCTCGCACAGATACAAAATGAATACATGTCAAATGTTTTGTTTAAATCATTAAATATATAAGGGAATCAGGAAGATATTACAGGCACTTCAAGGGAGAATTCAAAGTACCACACATACATGCAGTACCACACATACATACAAATACCACACATACATACATGCATACATGCAAAGTACCACACATACATGCAAAGTACCACACATACATGCTTCTATCTATAAAAGATAGACTATTATAGCTATATAATTTTTATGGTGTTTAAAAACCGTGAGTTTACATTATCTGAAAGCTAAGTCAAATAATCTCTTGTTTTATACTTTTCTCAATTTTTTTTAACATAACATCAAATTGTAATGTTAAATTAATCGTATTTGAATGCTGAAATGAATTTACAGATAGTTGCAAAACTGGTCAACATCCACGGGGCAATAATCAGTTACACCCTACTGGACATAATTCATTGGTATTTCTATGGACAAGAATTTGTATTTTACAAGTTCTCAACAACTTACAGAGTTGTAAAATAGCTCAGGCCAAAAGGAGGCACTGAAGAGAGGATATACCTAGTAATCATTTTTGCCTATTCCAAAGTCTGTCACAATTTTTCCTGACCCAAGTAAACTTTTGTATGTACCAAATATTACATAAAAATAGAATGAAGGATAAAAAAGGTAAGTGTACTAATCTGTGTTTCTCTTTCAGTGTGTTTGTTGAAAGAGGGAGAGGCAAGGGTTCTATCTTGAGGAGGGGATCAGATTTAAAGGAAGGGTGGCTTTGATTTTGTTTTCTTAAATAGAGGAGATTTAAATGTGTGCATTGGCTTTGGGAAAGGAGCCAGTGGAGGGTGAGTGATAGTGAAGGCAACAGTGGACATTCTAGAGGAGGCAGTAGCGATTATGTTCAAAATTGCAGGTTAGATTTGGAGAGAGGAAGGGGATTCTCCTTCCTCTGAGATGGGAGGAAAAGGAAGGGAGCCAGGCTACAGATTTATTTGAAGTCATAAAAAATGAAGTTGAGAATCTCCAAAGAAAAAGAAGTATTTATGATAGGTGGCTTAAAGAATACGGTTAAGATTTACTGAATGGAATAGGAATGATACTAGGATGAATAAAAAGATTGCCATGCCAACCTTTTACATTGTGTTAAGCACTAATTGTCTGAAAATACTGGTCAGGATTTTCATTTTTTAGAGTGCAGGATAGAGGAACCGCCTGAATGAGTTTATAGTCTTTGAGCAGATAAGATATAAAGACAAAAGATTTTCAATAAGGAGATTATAAAGTCTTAAAAATTATCAAGTGAATGGTATAGATACTGTATGAGTTTGTAACAGAGTGTAATAAAAAAAAAAAAAAAAAACTTGGGGTACAAGTGTATACTCTGAGATCCAGCTCTGTCACTAACAGTTTACAGGGCATTAGCCACTTCCTTAATATCTGTGGACCTTAGAGTATTCACCTATAAAAAGAGGGGTTTAGACTAGACAGTTTCTAAATTCCTTTCTTGGAATCTGTGAGAAAAATAAAGAACAGATGACACTGACCTGGATATAAGATATGATTTAAATGGGCAGAGTTGAGTCTAGGTATCATTTAAGATGGAAGAAGTGGCGTGAGAAAAAACATAGGGCTTATTTGGAAGGCAGTAGGTACATCATTTTGGTTGCATTTCTCTGAGAGTTCATGAATGGGCAGTAATGAGGAGAAAGTAGGAAAGTGTATTTTTCTCTCCAGCTATAGTTGTCATTTACACTTTACATGTGCATAGTAAACTCTCAGGAAATATTTTTTATAGATTTGACCTTGCATATCCAGAACTAGTACAACCAAATTATTTGGGGGTATATGTTCTTTTTGTTGGTACAGAGAAAGGGCAAGGTTCACTTCAATTTGTAGTCACATGAACTGTTTCAAAGATGCAGCTGTTAATCTTTAAAACAAGATGTTTCTGCCAGAATGAGACAATTTTCAAAGTAATTAAGACTCAAGTGACAGTTATCAACTCAAGGCAAGGGGGTATAGAACTAATATTAAGTAACTACCCCATGGCCAGGTAGTGGTTAGGCTGGCTAACTTAAAACTTCAGGCTATACCACAACTTGGGAAATAGACATAAAAACTGAGGTTCGGAGATTAAAATAACTGTCTTTGTTATATACAACTAGTCAGAGGCAGAGCCAGTTCAGGAGCTCAGTTTCTTTCCATTAAGACCCATAGGTAGGTAGGTACTGGAGTTTCTAACTCCAGCCTCAAGCCATATTTTAAAATGGTATTATAAGAGGACATTTACAGAAAACATATTTGCATGTCTGACCCCAACTCCACAGAAATCTAGGCCTCAGTGGTCATGTTTTAACAAGGCTGCAGTGTATTAATAATGATATATTCTAAATATGGCATATACTGAAGTACAGCTATAAACTATACTCTTCCAAACTATAAGTAGGAAAACACTCATTTATCTAATTTCGTTTCAGGTATCTACCTGTCAGATTTAACATACATTGATTCAGCATACCCATCAACTGGCAGCATTCTAGAAAATGAGCAAAGATCAAATTTGATGAATAACATCCTTAGAATAATTTCTGATTTACAGCAGTCCTGTGAATATGGTGAGTTTCTGAGGGTAATGCTATGATACATTTACACAGGTTGATGGCCACTTTTCACACAACAGGGAACATCATCCTAATATAAAGGAAAATGATTGTTTTATTTCACTGTTTAACATTTAGCATCTTGTTTAGGATCTTGCTTTTAAGGAATTGAAGTATTTCATATTAAAATGTTAAGTTTTATCTTTTGCTTTTCTGTTATTTTGTAGCAACTTTGATAACATAATTTTCACAATTATTTTCTATTCTCTTCATCTCATTTGATCTCCCCGATCTATTATGTAAATAGTTCTTTTATTTAGTTAGTTAGGGAGGGAGCTGAGACCCTTGATCCTAGTAACAGTTGACTAGCTTTCTTGAGTCCTATGTTGCGTAAAAATAACCAATTTTTGTGCAAGATGTATTTTATGGAAACACATATATAGAAAGAGCTTTTGCAAGCCCAAATGATTAGAAAAAAATTTTTTTAATGTTTTAAAATGTTTGGATGCTTTCAGTTTGATAGGGAATAAAGATAGACTATTATAGCTATATAATTTTTATGGTGTTTAAAAACCGTGAGTTTACATTATCTGAAAGCTAAATCAAATAATCTCTTGTTTTATACTTTTCTCAATTTTTTTTAACATAATATCAAATTGTAATGTTAAATTAATCGTATTTGAAATTTCTAAGTAGGGAAGAAAAAACTGCTTTACAGATGTGAGCCAGGCTTCTTTAAAAATAAAAAACCTAAAGAGCCTTACATCTTGTATTTAGATGAGGTTTGAATATAAATCACAACAATGTCTCTGATTTTTTTCCATGAAGTTTCTCAAATACGTGGGACTTTGTAAATGGAGCTATTTGGGGTTTTTTTTCTTCTTCTTTTTTTTAAATCTATACAAACAACATACAACTGTAGTTTTCTAAACTACCTCCAGTTTTACATTAAATAACATTTACCTCAGTAATGTCCTTCTAGAGTTCATTTAAATTTTGGTGCCATGTGGCCTTAATCTACCTTTAAATATATTTTTCTCAGCTTAACTTTAAAAATTCTGCCTAAGATGTACTTTATCAGATAATTATTTATCGCATTTTGCCTAGATATCCCCATGTTGCCTCACGTCCAAAAATACCTGAACTCCGTTCAGTATATAGAAGAACTACAAAAGTTTGTGGAAGATGATAATTACAAGTAGGTTGGATCTTCAGAAGTGGTTTGTATAACTTTGTCCTGTCCTCCACCTTTTCATCACCGTGTATTTAAACATCTAAATCCTACATCTTATCATGCATATGCCTAATCCAGTTGTACATTTACAATGGTAAAGGTTATTTACATGTATTTCTTTTTAATCACTTGATGTGATTGAGCCAATATACAAGTACCTCCTCTGTTCTTCCATTAAAAAGCATTTCATGTTTCTCAAGTTGTGGAGAGCTGATGTTTCGTAGTTCTAGTTTTAAATTTTTTCCTTTCTCTCTAAATTCAAGCATTAAATCTTTATGGAAATTTATCTTTGAATAGGCTGAAAAATTAATGAAACAGTCTGTGAATAGAAAAATTACTCCTTTTTTAATGGTAATTTTTAACACAATTTTGAACTCGTTTTCAGTTGTTTTTGTGTATTGAGAGAATATTGAACCTTCTGGACTCTGGGTTAGAGACATATTTGTTCAGTATAGCACCACACTTGCCCTTTTTTCTATTCAAGCAAATCCTTCTTCATTAAAGATTTTTAAACTTACTTTTAGGACAGCTGATATCCATTTCCTTTTCCTTAACCATCCACAGTCCTGCCCAAGGGAGGAAGGATTTTTAAAATCATTAACCCTTTTTTTCAGTGGTGTGCTATACATCATGACTGCCAGGTTTTTTTCCAAAAGATAGGAGGATAAAGAGCTTATTTCTCTTGAGACTTCTCATTTGCCTTGTAGCTTCATTTGTTAATTTCAAGATTTTGTGCTGTTCCCAAGCTTTCAAATTTAACTTTGTGTCTTCCACAAATATATTTTCCAGTAAAAGGTTATACTTTAAAATTTTATCGAAGTGAAAGACTAGGTTATTTTTCAGTATTAATGCATTATATAAAATTTTTCTTATGCTGTATGATAGTGATTATCAACTTCCTTGTTCCCTAAGTTTCAACAATTTTTAAAGAATTCTGCAGTACAGAATTAGTACCAATAAAAGACTAGAAATTCTGGAAAACAACTAGAAATAACTTTTCTTCTAATATTAAATATATTAAGAAGCTCTGTATTTATACTTAAATGTATCTAAACCTTTATTAATGTTTGAAAACACCTTTATTGCCACCTTCTCCACCATACCATATTATTACCACTTTATATTTCTATATCAATTTTTATTTTACAGAAAATTTTCACAGGGTAATTCATTTGAAAATGTATGAGGTCAGTGGATCGGCTTTTTAAGGCTGGAGTTGTTTCACAGATCTGATGTTGCCCTAGGTTGTAAGCTTCTTGAGTTTGATGGTCTGTGTCATATTTATCACTATTTCTTCCATCTCTCTAATTACTGACATAGCACAAAACACTCATGTTTTGTCCAATTACGTACAGAAGATTATCTTAAAACTCAAAATATGAGTAAGTACTTATTAAAATTTCTATATCTGGCTCAAGAAACTTAATGGATTTAAAAGAAGTTAAAGTTTATTCAGTAGAAATGAAGTCTAAGAAATTGTTGCATAATTATAGAGGATGGTGAATTTTAACTCTAAAAGGATAGAGTTGGCCAGTTAAGCCATTAAGTAGTTTTAGCTGTCTATAACCTGACATATTATAAGGTAGCTTCATTTTGGTAGGAAAGCGCCTGCTATTATACTGATTTTTGTTTTCATGAGTAGCTAGAACTCGAGCAGCCTTCTCATTATATTCATTAACAAATATTTATTCAGCTTTTGGTATTGATGAGTTATTGTGCTAGCTGCTGGGATTACAAAAGTAAGATCTTGTTCTTGCCCTTAAGAAGCTCAGTCTAATGCAAAATACATCCACAAAACAAATAATTACGAAACAATTCAAACAGTACTATACTAGAGATGTGCCCAGGATGCTATGGGAACATAGATGAGAGGAGACCTAACTCAGCTTTAAGTGGGAAAAGTGAAGAGAAAAGAAACATGAACAGCTTGAGGTGACATTATTACCTGAGGCTGCATCTTAACAGGTGAGTAGGAGTTAGCTCCACTTGAAGAGTTAAGACAGGTGTTCCAGGGTATGGAAATGATCAAAGGAATAGGGTGGGAAACTTTGTTCACTTGGGGAACTGTAAGTCTCTTGGTGGTGTTGGAGCATCATATGGGAAACTGAAGAAGATAGTGTTTTCCTAAAGATACAGTTGTATTGCATGAACCTACTGATTAAATGTGTTGAAAATCAGAGCATTTTAACATAAGAGCCATTAAGGTGCTAAGTTAGAAAAAAAAATGGTTTTTATGATGAAAGATTTAAATAAAAATGATACTTCATTTATCCACAGGCCTCTGTTTTTGGCAACTTCATCTATACAGGCAGCCAATATCAATATTACAAATTACATGTATATGTTTTAATCGGGGTGAAAATCTTTCAAAGTTATTTCATTTTAATACTGAGCATAATATCTTTTCTCAATGAATCAGCATCACTGTTATATATAGTGTTTTGATGATGATACAGGCAACTGACACTGACTAGCCTTCACTGCTGTGCTGTTTAAATGCTTTGGCTTTTATACTGCTGTTGGTTATCAGCTGCTATTGATAGCAATTTGATTCTCCCATAGCCTTCTTTCTGTCCCTTTCTATTTTGGTTCTGTGTTAAGAAATTGTACTTGTTTTGTTTACTTCTTTGTCTTCCACCTACTAAACTGTGAGCTTCAGAAGGGAAGAAACACCATGTCTGCCTTAGTCTCCATTATATTCCAGTGCTGAGAGCACAGTGCCCGACACAAAACAGGTGTTCAGTGAATGAATGCAGCATAGTCTGGCGCCCAAATAATTAAAGTCAACTACTCTGTAAAAAAAAAAAGAGCAGAGAGTTCTGGTTAATCAAACATCTGTTCAATACATGCATTTTACATGGTCAAATAATTGGAATACAATTATATATAATTTCTTCTTTAGGCTATCAAAGAAATACAAGTTAAGAACCTATAATAGATTTATCATTATAATATCATGTATAATATCATTTGTATTGTGCAGTTTCATTGTCCAATTCCAGTTGGTGAATGCTAAAAAATAAAAAGTCTTTATTAATTTCCAGACAAATGCTTAATAATAATACAGAGTACACCAAAGTGTATTCCATGGACTACATCAAAATATTTTCTACAACTGCTTTAGTATCCTATTTCCTGAAACAGTTTCCACTGATAGGAATTATAATCTCTTTTTGCCATGGAACTCAAAACTGATATTTTATCCTAAATGGAACTTAAGGACCAACTAACAAACTTTGACTTAGGAAAGGGATTTATCATGGATTTTGTAAATAGCCTTTTTATTTGTATAGATAGATCTTTCTTTTGATAAGTTGAGTTGGTTGTTTTTTTTGGATGGTTAGTTTTAAATAAGGTGTTTTTTAAATTTTCAGTGTTACAGAGGCCATTAGCCCATCCAGTAAAGATTCTAGAAAGAATTTGCATAATATATTTAATAATATATGTGAAAGTTACTGAATTTAATTGTCAAGTATCAGTATAACCTCAAGTTAAATCACCTTTTAGTCATTAATCAAATATCTTTAAATGTGTTGAATGGTTTGGCAACATTGGGGTAGTTTGGGGAGATTTCTCTGATTTTAAATATTAGTTTTTGATGTTTTTTCCCTCCCTAATATATCCTGGAATCACCGTAAGATCAGCTTTGTATGAAAGAGAAAGGAGACAATTAAAAATTGCTCTTGAAGAAAAATATATAGCTGAGATTATTTTATAAAAATGTTTTTAGGTTTTTGGTAGAAAATACATGATTTTAATATTATTTTGTCAAATGTTAATCATTTTATGTGCTTTGTTTCTTTTTGAAATTCAGGCTTTCATTAAAGATAGAACCAGGGACAAGCACACCACGTTCTGCTGCTTCCAGGGAGGATTTAGTAGGTTAGTGCAGCTTTCTCTCATTACCGAGTAATAAACCAGATAACCTAATAAGAAAGAATATACTCCAAAGTGAATAAACACTTAGCACATTTTATTCTGTATGCACAGTTTTCTTTTTGGTATTAAAATATGTTCATTTTTCTGTTGGTTTTCTTGTTTAATCAAAAATCGTTACTTGTAGTTTGTACAAGTAAATACGTAATGTACAAATAAATACAAATAAATTTATAAGTAAATATGCCAACTAATCAAGAAAAATAGATATAACCAACAGAAAATGATAAATAAGTGTTTATGAATATCGACTCTTTTTTTTAGTTAAGAATACACTGTCCTAGGCAACAAGGCTTGATTACATTAGAAATTTCTGTGGTCTAAGTGGGAAATTCTACTAATTTGAATAATTATAGGAGTCAATTTTAGTGGCTTAATTTTTTTTTTTTTAATTTCACTCTAATACTTGACCAAGTACTAAAAGTATTAAAAAATAGTGTTAGTCCCTTAATTTTTATCTGTTGCATTACAATGGGGATTTATATGTATACCACACATAATCAAAAATATAAAATTGAAGAGAATTATTTATTTTTTAAGAATTCATAGGTAATACCTTTTTTAAAATTCCAAAACAGACCTTGGCACTAAGCTTTATATTATTGTATATTCTAAAAATATTTGGAGACCCATCTAATGAGGTATGAAGGAAGTGAGGGAACAAAACCATGACAGTGTCTCGGGGGAAGAGTATTCCAAGCAGAGGAAATCATTTCAGTCTAAATCTGTTTAAGTTTGCTTTTCTTTTCATTCTTAAAGTGATACTTTGCAAATCTGTACATTTTTGAGTTCCATTTTTTTAATTCCCATAAGCTTGAACAGTGTCAATATAGATTTAAATTCTAACTTGAATGCTTGACCTACCCTACACATTCTTTATCTAAGAAGAAGCTGAAACTAAGAGTAAAGAAGTAATGTGTAAAATTAAATGAGCACTGAACTAGGATTCAGAAGACCTGAGTGTTTAATCCAGGTTTCATCTGTGATATGAGATCCTTACCCCTTCTCTTCTAATTCTGCTGCTTCCTCTGTAAATGGGGAGGATATTTATACTGGCTACTTAGTGCAAGTAAAATAGATAGAAATTAATGGATATTGTATGTATTGAGGTTTGTGTTTTACGATTCAGAAAATAAATATTTCTCTTGTTCAGTCAATTAAATAGAATTAACATTAATATTATCTTAAAATTTAAACCACATTCTATATTTCATATCAAAGGATTACAAATAAAACAATTTTAAACCATTTAACAATTTCTCTCCCTCTCCCTGTGTGTGTGTGTGTGTGTGTGTGTGTGTGTGTGTCTGTGTCTGTGTCTGTGTCTGTGTCTGTGTCTGTGTCTATGTCTATGTCTATGTCTATGTCTCTCTCTCTCTTTTTTAATTTAACCCTTAGGTCCTGAAGTAGGAGCATCTCCACAAAGTGGAAGAAAAAGTATGGCAGCTGAAGGAGCCTTGCTACCACAGACACCACCATCCCCTCGGAACCTGATTCCACATGGACATAGGAAGTGCCATAGCTTGGGTTATAAGTCAGCATTTTTAATTTTATCTTTCAAATTTTTATGTTTTTTTTAAAGTTGGATTTCTTTTCTATTTATTTTACTAGTTGGACAGAAAATAGTGTCCTTGCATAGTTATATTTGTGTAACAGTAGTCTTTTTCTGATTTAGTAAAATATCTTGTTTGCATAAAGGCATTTATTTCTTCCTTTACCTTAATTTGGAAAAAAGCTTTTTCCAACAGTGCCTTCACATTTGGGCGAGAAAAATGAACATTACAGATCATCATCATAAATAAAATCAGGAAAGCAATATACCATTTCATTTTAAATTATCATAAGTATCAAGAGTGATCACTTATCTTAACCCAAATAAGTCACTGTAAATGAAGTCTATAAAAATTGTTCTTTTTATTCCTAAATATAAAGAAAGGGAAACTGATTTTTTGTTTAGCATTGCAAGATTGTTTTCTCACAATAGAGCCCAAGGTTCACCTTTGCCATGATTTTTGTGAAAATTTAATAGCTATTTTCCAAAAGTGAATGTGAAAACAATTTTTAATGTACCCAAGAATCAAGATAAAATTAAAGTATTCTCTGTTACATAGGAAGATATGGCCTAGTTTCCTAAAAAACTTTCCCTAAACTGTTAGTTTGAGGTTCTCATGATAAAATCTGTGTGTTCATTAGTATGAGAGTTCGGAAGTAAGTTCAGGATAGCAGGTAAATCTTTTATATCCTGAATCTTTATATAAGAGTATCTTTTATATCCTGAATTAGTAACAGTAATAAAAGATATGAAAAATATTTCTCTTTGTTTCCAGTTTCATTCATAAAATGAACACAGCAGAGTTTAAGAGTGCAACGTTCCCAAATGCAGGGCCAAGACATCTATTAGATGATAGCGTCATGGAGCCCCATGCACCATCTCGAGGCCAAGCTGAAAGCTCTACTCTTTCTAGTGGAATATCAATAGGTGAGAAATAATTCTCTGAGAGGGTTCCAACTTAATGAAAAATAAGATTTTTAATAAAACTCAGCTGGGAATGAGTAATTAACCCTACTACAAGTAGAAAAAAAATTGATAAAAGCTAAGTAGCAAAGTAGATAATGAGATGATACTACTAGTAGCTACTGAAGTTAATAATTCATAATGGTTTGAAAAGTGCTTGATGGTTTGACTTCAAAGGGGGAGGCATTTGAGGAATGGTGGGAAGAGAACATGTGCTGATTGAATTGGTTACTGCATGTAGTTGGAATGTGGGAATGAGGAAAAGGGCAGATCGAGTATGACTCCTGGTTTTTTAGATTAAGCAACTAGTTAGATGGTGGTGCTATTACCAAGGCAGAGAACACTAGAAGAGCAGCCATTTGTAAATGTCGAGGTATTTGTGAAGGATGACTAGGTTTGGGGAATTAAGAATTCTGTTTTGGACATGTTTGGTCCATATTGAGTTGTCAGGTAGGTAACTGAATGTATGACTCTGGCGCTTAATGGGGTAAGGGCAGGTTTGTAGATACAAGTATAAGAATTAGCATATTTATAGTATTTCAAGCCATGAGACTGGATGAGGTCACCTAGGGAGAGAATGTAAATAAATAAGAGAAGACATTCTAACATTTGGAGGTGTGATTAAAAAAAAAAAAATTTCTTTTTTTAATGGTGGGCCATCAAAGGAAACTTCAAAGGAAAAGACAGTGTGGTATCACAAAAGCCCAGTAGAGGAAGTGTCTCTGAAGGGCGAGAAGTGTTGAATGTATCAGTATAAAGTGCACAGAAGTAAGGTGAGAATGGGAGTTGATCACTGGATTTGGCAAGATGAAAGTCACTGGGTGCCTCAGGTGGTGGGGGGTGGGGCATCAGCAACGTCGAGGACACATCAGCCAGGGCGAGCGTGATGATGACGTAGCTTTCAAGAGTGGGTTACTTGGTTTGGATGTTTGAAAAGCTTGTGGCAGATTTTCAAAGGGTGCAAGTATTGAAGGATCTGAATCTCAAGTACAACCCTTCAGTGAGCCCAAGGGGTAACAACACTCCCAGAGCCACTGCAAGATTTACTTGATGTTACAAAGAAAATGAAACAATTTTCTATAACATGTCCTGACTGTTATTTAGCCTCCTCCAAAGCGTCAACAGTCTGCAGTCAGAACCCGGTTCGTCGCACTGAGATCCTTCAGATGTTCTCTCAGAAGGTTCAGTTTAGCCTGAGGTCTCACTGCCACAAATATGGTCGCCCCCCCCCATGTGGGCACTGTAAGCACCATATAGCAGTTGTCGTTGTCAGCATCATTATCATACTAGGGTTACCAAGAGAGAAGAACCAGGGTTTTGGGTCTTGGTGCTCCGGCCGGGTGTCGGGCCTGAGCCTCGGAGGTGGGAGAGCCAAGTCAAGGACGTTGGACCACCAGAGACCTCCAGGCCCCATGTAATATTAACTGGCAAGAGCTCTCCTAGAGATCTCCAGCTCAACCCTAAGACCCAGCTCCACCCAACAGCCAGCAAGCTCCAGTGCTGGATGCCCCATGCCAAACAACTAGCAAGACAGGAACACAACCACACCCATGAGCAGACAGGCTGCCTAAAGTTATACTAAGTTCACAGACACCCCAAAACACACCACTAGACTCAGCCCTGCCCACCAGAGGGACAAGATCCAGCCCCACCCACCAGAACACAGGCACCAGTCCCCCCAGCCAGGAAGCCTACGCAGGCCACTGAACCAACCTCACCCACTAGGGGCAGACACCAGAAGTAAGAAGAACAACGAACCTGCAGGCAGCGAAAAGGAGACCCCAAACACAATAAGCTAAACAAAGTGAGAAGACAGAGGAATATGCAGCAGATGAAGGAGCAAGGTAAAAACCCACCAGACCAAACAAATGAAAGGGAAATAAGCAGTATACCTGAAAAAGAATTCAAAGTGATGATCATAAAGATGATCCAAAATCTCGGAAATAGAATGGAGAAAATACAAGAAATGTTTAACAAGGACCTAGAAGAACTAAAGAGCAAACAAACAATGATGAACAACACAATAAATGAAACTAAAAATACTCTAGAAGGAATCAGTAGCAGAATAACTGAGGCAGAAAAACGGATAAGTGACCTGGAAGATAGAATAGTGGAAATAACTGCCACAGAGCAGAATAAAGAAAAAAGAAGGAAAAGAATTGAGGACAGTCCCAGAAACCTCTGGGACAACATTAAACACACCAACATTCAAATTATAGGGGTCCCAGAAGAAGAGAAAAATTAAGGGTCTGAGAAAATATTTGAAGAGATTGTAGTCGAAAACTTCCCTAACATGGGAAGGGAAATAGTCAAGTCCAGGAAGCTCAGAGAGTCCCATACAGGATAAATCCAAGGAGAAACATGCCAAGACACATATTAATCAAACTATCAAAAATTAAATACAAAAAAAAAAAAATTAAAAGCAGCAAGGGAAAAGCAACAAACAACATACAGAGGAATTCCCATAAGGTTAACAGCTGATCTTTCAGTAGAAACTCTGCAAGCCAGAAGGGAGTGGCAGGACATATTTAAAGTGATGAAAGAGGAAAACCCAACCAAGATTACTCTACCCAGCAAGGATCTCATTAAGATTCGACAGAGAAATTAAAACCTTTACAGACAAGCAAAAGCTGAGAGAATTCAGCACCACCAAACTAGCTTTACCACAAATGCTAAAGGAACTTCTCTGGGTAGGAAACACAAGAGAAGGAGCAGACTGATAAAAACGAAACCAAAACAATTAAGAAAATGGTAATAGGAACATACATATCGATAATTACCTTAAATGTGAATGGATTAAGTGCTCCAACCAAAAGACACAGACTGGCTGAATGGATACAAAAATAAGATCCGGGCTTCCCTGGTGGCGCAGTGGTTGAGAATCTGCCTGCCAATGCAGGGGACGCGGGTTCGAGCCCTGGTCTGGGAAGATCCCACATGCCGCGGAGCAACTCGGCCCGTGAGCCACAATTACTGAGCCTGCGCGTCTGGAGCCTGTGCTCGGCAACGAGAGGCCGCGATAGTGAGAGGCCCGCGCACCGCGATGAAGAGTGGCCCCCACTTGCCGCAACTGGAGAAAGCCCTCCCACAGAAACGAAGACCCAACACAGCCATACATACATACATACATACATACATACATAAATGAAAAGAATGTAAGCAGACAAGAATAGCATTAAAAAAAAAAAAATTAAAAATAAAAAATAAAAAATAAATTAAAAAAAAAATTTAAAAAAAAAAAAAAAAAAAAAAAAAAAAAAATAAGATCCATATATATGCTGTCTACAAGAGACCCACTTCGGACCTAAGGACACATACAGACTGAAAGTGAGGGGATGGAGAAAGATACTCCATGCAAATGGAAATCAAAAGAAAGCTGAGAGTAGCTATACTCATATCAGACAAAATAGACTTTCAAATAAAGACTATTACAAGAGACAAAGAAGGACACTACATAATGATCAAGGGATCAATCCAAGAAGATGATATAACAATTGTAAATATTTGTGCACCCAACATAGGAGCACCTAAATACATAAGGCAAATGCTAACAACCATAAAAGGGGAAATTGACAGTAACAATCATAGTAGGGGACTTTAACACCCCGCTTACACCAATGCACAGCTCATCCAAAATGAAAATAAATAAGGAAACACAAGCTTTAAATGACACAGTAGACCAGATGGACTTAATTGATATTTATAGGACGTTCCATCCTATATTCTATTCTATTGGACGTTCCAATAATATTCTATTATTATCCAAAAATAATAGAATACATTTTCTTCTCAAGTGCTCATGGAACATTCTCCAGAATAGATCATATCTTGGGTCACAAATCAAGCCTCGGTAAATTTAAGAAAATTAAAATCATATCAAGTATCTTTTCCGACCCCAGTGCTATGAGACTAAATATCAAATACAGGAAAAAACCTAAAAAGTACAAACACATGGAGGCTAAACAATACACTACTAAATAACCAGAAGATCACTGAAGAAATCAAAGAGGAAATCTAAAAATACCTAGAAACAAATGACAATGAAAACACGACGACCCAAAACCTATGGGATGCAGCAAAAGCAGTTCTAAGAGGGAAGTTTATAGCTGTACAATCCTACCTCAAGAAACAAGAAAAATCTCAAATAAACAACCTAACCTTATATCTAAAGCAATTAGAGAAAGAAGAATAAAAAAACCCCAAAGTTAGCAGAAGGAAAGAAATCATAAAGGTCAGATCAGAAGTAAATGAAAAAGACACAAAGAAACAATAGCAAAGATCAATAAAACTAAAAGCTGGTTCTTTGAGAAGATAAAATTGATAAACCATCAGCCAGACTCATCAGGGAAAAAAAGGGAGAAGACATAAATCAACAAATAGAAATGAAAAAGGAGAAGTAACAACTGACACTGCAGAAATGCAAAGGATCATGACAGACTACTACAAACAGCTATATGCCAATAAAATGGACAACCTGGAAGAAATGGACAAATTCTTAGAAAAGTACAACCTTCCAAGACTGAACCAGGAAGAAATAGAAAATATGAACAGACCAATCACAAGTAATGAAATTGAAACTGTGATTAAAAATCTTCCAACAAACAAAAGTCCAGGACCAGATGGCTTCACAGGTGAATTCTATCAAACATTTAGAGAAGAGCTAACACCCATCCTTCTCAAACTCTTCCAAAAGATTGCAGAGGGAGGAACACTCCCAAACTCGTTCTATGAGGCCACCATCACCCTGATACCAAAACCAGACAAAGACACTACAAAAAAAAGAAAATTACAGACCAATATCACTGATGAATATAGATGCAAAAATCCTCAACAAAATACTAGCAAACAGAATCCAACAACACATTAAAAGGATCATACACCACGATCAAGTGGGATTTATCCCAGGGATGCAAGGATTCTTCAATATACGCAAATCAATCAATGTGATACACCATATTAACAAATTGAAGGAGAAAAACCATATGATCATCTCAATAGATGCAGAGAAAGCTTTTGACAAAATTCAACACCTATTTATGATAAAAACTCTCCAGAAATTGGGCATAGAGGGAACCTATGTCAACATAATAAAGGCCATATATGACAAACCCACAGCCAACATCATTCTCAGTGGTGAAAAACTGAAACCATTTCCTCTAAGATCAGGAACAAGACAAGAGTGCCCACTCTCTCCACTATTATTCAACTTAGTTTTCAAAGTTTTAGCCACGGCAATCAGAGAAGAAAAAGAAATAAAAGGAATCCAAATCGGAAAAGAAGAAGTAAAGCTGTCACTGTTTGCAGATGACATGATACTATACACAGAGAATCCTAAAGATACCACCAGAAAACTACTAGAGCTATCCAATGAATTTGGTTAAGTAGCAGGATACAAAAGTAATGCACAGAAATCTCTTGCATTCCTATACACTAACAACAAAAAATCAGAAAGAAAAATTAAGGAAACACTCCCATTTACCATTGGAACAAAAAGAATAAAGTACCTAGGAATAAACTGACCTAAGGAGAGAAAAGATCTGTATGCAGAAAACTGTAAGACACTGATGAAAGAAATCAAAGACAATACAAACAGATGGAGAGATACACCATGTTCTTGGATTGGAAGAATCAACATTGTGAAAATGACTATACTACCCAAAGCAATCTACAGATTCAATGCAATCCCTATCAAACTACCAATGGCATTTTTCACAGAACTAGAACAAAAAATTTTACAATTTGTATGGAGACAAGAAAGACCCCAAATAGCCAAAGCAATCTTGAGAAAGAAAAACAGAGCTGGAGGAATCAGCCTCCCTCACTTCAGACTATACTACAAAACTACAGTAAACAAGACAGTATGGTACTGGCACAAAAACAGAACTATAGATCAATGGAACAGGATAGAAAGCCCAGAGATAGAAAACCCACACACCTATGGTCACCTTATCTTTGACAAAGGAAGCAAGAATATACAGTGGAGAAAAGACAGCCTGTTCAATAAGTGGTGCTGGGAAAACTGGACAGCTACATGTAAAAGAATGAATTTAGAACTTCCTAACACCATACACAAAAATAAACTCAAAAAGGATTAAAGACCTAAATGTAAGGCCAGACGCTACAAAACTCTTAGAGGAAAACATAGGCAGAACACTCTATGACATAAATCACAGCAAGATCCTTTTTGACCCACCTCCTGGAGTAATGGAAATAAAAACAAATGGGTCCTAATGAAACTTAAAAGCTTTTGCACAGCAAAGGAAAGCATAAACTAGACAAAAAGACAACCCTCAGAGTGGGAGAAAATATTTGCAAACAAAGCAACTGACAGAGGATTAATCTCCAAAATATATGAGCAGCTCATGCAGCTCAATATCAAAAAAACACCCAACCCAATCCAAAAATGGGCAGAAGACCTAAACAGACATTTCTCCAAAGAAGATACACAGATTGCCAACAAACACATGAAAGGATGCTCAATATCACTAATCATTAGAGAAATGCACATCAAAACCACAATGAGGTATCACCTCACCAGTTGGAATGGCCATCATCAAAAAATTTACAAACAATAAATGCTGGAGAGTGTGTGGAGAAAAGGGAATCCTCGTGCACTGTTGGTGGGAATGTAAACTGATGCAGCCACTATGGAGAACAGTATGGAGGTTCCTTAAAAAACTAAAAATAGAGCTACCATATGACCCAGCAATCCCACTACTGGGCATATACCCTGAGAAAACTGTAATTCAGGAGGAGACATGTCGCACAATGTTCACTACATCATTAATTACAATAAATAGCCAGGACATGGAAGCACCCTAAATGTCCATCAACAGATGAATGGATAAAGAAGATGTGGCAACATATATACAATGGAATATTACTCAGCCATAAAAAGAAACGAAATTGAGTTATTTGTAGTGAGGTGGATGGACCTAGAGTCTGTCATACAGAGTGAAGTAAGTCAGAAAGAGAAAAATAAATACTGTATGCTAACGCATATATATGGAATCTAAAAGAAAAAAAAATGGTTCTGAAGAACCTAGTGGCAGGACAGGAATAAAGACACACGCAGACATAGAGAATGGACTTGAGGACACGGGGCCAGGGAGGAAGCTGGGACAAAGTGAGAGAGTAGCATTGACATATATACACTACCAAATGTAAAACAGATAGCTAGTGGGAAACAGCTGCATAGCACAGGGAGATCAGCTAGGTGCTTTTTGTTACCACCTAGAGGGGTGGGATAGGGAGGGTGGGAGGAAGACTCAAGAGGGAGGGGATATTGGGATATATGTATACACATAGCTGATTCACTTTGTTATAAAGCAGAAACTAACACACCATTGTAAAGCAATTATATTCCAATAAAGGTGTAAAAAAAACAAAAACAACAAGTCACTTGGTGACCTTGACAAGATTTGCTTTATAGAATAGTGTGGGCAAAGCTTGGAGATTGGAGAATGAGAGGTAAGAAAATAGAGATAGCTATTATGAAGTGGGAGCAGAAAATTGGGACTGGAAAAGGATGTGAGATTAAGAGAGGAATTTGTTTGGTTTTACTTCCTAAACTTTTATTTTCTGAACCTTCTAGATGAGCATTATTTCTTTGGATGTTTGGAGTTAAGAAATCTCCATACAGTGCTATTTTTATTTTTAAAAAGCAATAACGGAGGGAAATGTCTTCTTCTGTGATTAACTGCCAGGTTTCTCAAAGGCTAAGCCTATTATAATTAATATGATCATTTCAATATTGATGAACAGTCAATAGAAAGAAATGTAGGAGTTCATTTTCTTGAACATGTTGACTTCCTTTAACCCTTGAGAGTTTCAAACCCTGAAAGTGAAGTTGCTTTGGAGCTGGAATGCTCCATTCAGCAGTTTTATTCCAATATTCCCCTTTTTGTAAATGCAAATGATTAAATGATGACAAAATTTACAAAACAGAAGACAAGGTGGCCACTTGAAATACCTCTCTATTAATACTGTGAATTGCCTATATGTAAATATCAACCTCAATATGAAAAAAATGATACACAGAATAATTTTGCAAGAGAGGAAGAACCTTTTTCCAGTTAAAAATGTGTTACACTTATGGAATGTAGCATGTCACTTTAAGCCAAAAATAGTAATTTTAAAAATTACAGCTCTCAATTCAGTACAGAGTATTTGGCTTTTCTATAATACTTATCATAAGTATTATAATGATTTTTTTTCTCTATTTGTGGCTTTTACTTTCCATAGATGTTCTTTTTGTTACCACAAGACAGTTATTTAGTTATTTCATTCCATTACAGTTAGTGTCTTAGTTTAGAGACCTGTCTTTTAGAACAAGAAGAGGCTAATTCAATTTTTGCCTTTGTATTTATTGTTTAATTATTCCAAGGCTAAGGAGATAAACAGTAGAGATTGTTACATCTTTGTTTATAAATTAAAAACATTAGACATAGGCATTACCTTCCAGGGTGTTTGCTTTAAAACATTCTGAAAAGAAAGTCTATAACCATAGATGGTAGTTGTTAATACACACACGCAATTCATAATCACAAAAAGGTTTTTTCCTCAGCTGTAACTTTTACATACAATATTAATATATCCCTTGGAGGCTTTGAGAAAGTACTCTGGAGAAATTAACCAGTGCTTGGGACTATGGCCTCTAACGTTTTTTAACATGGTATATATGTCCTAGGTAACCTAAAGTAGTCTTGCCCAGCTAAAGGAGGTGTATCCACTCTGAGCTTCATGCTTCTGGAAGAAACTTTTATTTTCTACAAAAAAGTCATACTAACTATGCTTAAATTTTCAGTCTTTATCACATAATTCTACATCAAAAGATAACCTACAAGACCCCACTGCGAACAACAGATTACCTCCAGTTTCTTATCTGAACCACACAACCAGAAAATTACTTCAGTGACTGTTACTCAGTTCTTCAAAGAATGGGACATAACTCATGCCATTCTAAATGCATGGAAGAGGTGTTATTCCATCACATACAATGGGTTCCTTATAGTATTCAAGTTTGAGCCTCTCATAGAACCCTGGTTGTGAAAGTCTGATAGACGATTCAACTTGATACATAAGGGACATATTAATTATTGATTTTATTGAGAGCCGGTATTATCTTTAAAATAACTTTTAAATCAACCTAAGCTGTTTTGGACTCTCCAAATTCTTTCCCCTCAAATTAAGCTAATTTAAAACTTTCTATTTTAACTGATATTCTGGGTCTCTTAAAGAGAAATTTTTACATTGTTATGGCACCTTTTTTTTTTTTTCTTTTTCTGAATTTAAGGATTCCATCCTCTTCTACCTTGCCCCTAAAGGCAAAAATTGAATGTCATTAAGCTTTTTTATCCTTAGGGTAGTAATGGGTTTTAAAAAAAATACAAAGGGAAGTAGTATACCATGAACCTGTAAGAAATGCATAATTATATTGGTCTTAAATTATGGCAAACCTAATAAGAAAAAATTTTGTGCTTATGTACATTCTCTGGTGGTAGGAAAAGTGTTTACTAATGAATTTAAGCCATAAGTATACATGCAAAAATGTTTTATGCTATTTTGTTATTTTGGGTAGTCTTGTCAACTCTATTCTAATATATTGCAAAATAAATCAAGCACAATGATATTAGAATGAAGAATTGATATGTGGATGTTCACCCACAAATAATGTGACTGTCATTTTATAAGCACCGTTAGAGTATTTATTTTTAAAAGACAACATCCAAACCCTAATTATGATGTTTAAAAAATAAGATAACTTCTGATTTTAGGTAGCAGTGATGGCTCTGAACTAAGTGAAGAGACTTCATGGCCTGCTTTTGAAAGGTAAGAAAAATTGCCCATTTAAACTATTTTGACTTTATTTTGTCTATCTTAAAGTACATGATAATGTGAATTTAAAGACATAATATTTATTACATATCTCTAAGGGACTATTTTAGGCTTCCTGCTGGTGGCAAAAAAAAAAAAAGTTAGTATTTAAGCCTGGAGTTTAGTATTATCTAGTAACGACATGTTTATTTGGAGGCTTGACACATATATTTGAATTTTAGTACATTTTAAATTGTAACTTAAAAATAATAATAACCAATCACAGCTTATCTACATATGTGTACAAAAAAAATTATTTCCTTAAATTCTGGTTCATTTATGTAATTTTAAGGCATTTAGTGGAGTGGTCAACTTCATTCTCAGCTAATTTGTCAAGAGCAAAATGACCTAGTAAATTTTAAATTATACTGTAAGTAGAGCAGCTAAAAGTTTGAATTTAAATTGTCATTAATTCAAAGTTTGCACAAAGCACACAGATTTGTACTGAAATAATGTAAGTCATGTTCTGTTTTCTTTTCCTTGACGCTTTAAGCTGTAAGATCTGTCATCTGCTTGTGGCAAATACGCCATATTGATCTTCCAAAATAAGATTTTTCTAAAAATGTAGTCAAACAGTGCAAATAATTGTTATTTTAAAAATATCCATTAGAATTTTACTGTCTTTGACCATTTCCATTCTGCCATTGTCATATTAAGATACTTGAATCATGAGCAAAATAATTGCTCCCTTTTGTATATAAACTAAGCAATCTAAGTTTCTAAGCAACAAGATTAGATTGAATTTTGAATGTCATGTTAAAATTGATGAAGTTGAATATATTTAGTCACCTAACTCCCTGTCAGTCACTTTTTAATAGAAAACAATTATACTAACTATATATTTGAAATTGAACTATACATACTTGAATTGGTTAATTTCATGGTATAACTGGAAAATTAGATCCTTGTTCTTGAAACTTAATAAAGATTTCTCACCATTATGTGATTAAGATTTTACTTGCAAACCTAATATTTCAAACTACTTTTGAACCTTTCTACTCTAATTGTCAGTGTTCCTAAGTTTTGTTCTCTGTTTTGGGGGATTTTTAACAATTTGTTTTTACATATTATTTCTCTTCCAACTTTTTCTTCAATCTCTTTATTTGGGTTTGCCTGAAACAGGAAAAACACAAGAGTTGCCTCTGGCTTGCTGTCTGTACAAATTGTCTTATTAGTTCTTTCCCTCTAATAAGAACATAATATCATCAGATGTTGATTTCAGAGTGTACTGTATTTAGGTAAGAAACATTGATGAACAGAATTGTTTCTCATATCGCATGAGTTATAAGCGAGTAACCAGAATGGTGTTGTGTTAAATAATCTGTTCTTATCCCAGCAGGTTACCTATGAAGATGGTATTTAACAGTATTAACCTTCACACCTCAAAACAGTATTTTTCTTTTGACAAAAGTTTTGCTTTGCAGATATTTGCAGCCAAAAACATGTACTATGCTTATGCCAACTTTAAATCAGTGGCTCTTGGGACATTTTGAGAGCAGATTAATGCTGCCCAGCAAGACTCAGACATGAAATATTAAAAAGTGAATAAAGAACTAGGATTTAAAATACTACCTGTGGATAGTGAACTTTGAAAATAGAGAGACATCAAATATGTTGCCCCTTAAGTTGCTAAAATAATACTTTTTGTTTTAAATATCATTTATCAACAGTGCTACTTTTGGCTTTTCCTAGGCAAAGAAGTAACAGTGTTTCTACGTGTATGTGTATGTGTGTGTGTGTGTGTGTATGTTTATTTCCTTTGTTAAGTATCACGTGCCATTTTGGATGAATATTAACTCATACCATTTTTTCATTTATTGGCTTTTTCATGTATTCATTTTAATTGATGTGGAAATAGAAGACTGCCTTATTTATTACTCAGTTCATCTCTTTTGGTAGTTTTCTTGGATTTAATATAAAAGAAAGGAAAATAAGGTGTTTAAGCCACATTACTTTAAGTTTATAGGTCACATTGCTTTTAGCTGTCTTTATAGGGGCATACAATAAAAATTTATTGTTATATAAATCCAGGTATCGTATTTAAAGTGGAATCCAAGAACTGGAATATGAACAAAAGGGTTTTTTAAGTATTTTTCAGGCTTTGATAGTGTTTGGTTATGAATACCTCTTTAATTATTTTAGCAGATTTGTGAAAGTGAATGTATATAAATATACGGTTCGAACTAATAAGCACCTTTAAGTATTTATAGTCAATAGTAGAAGAAAAAAAATAATTTGAAATTTATGCTGTATGCTTTAAAAAAAGAAAGAGGAGCAATCACATACTCTCCTTTTGTAGGATTTAGAAAGCTGTATTACACAAAGAAATTATTATGCTGTTCTAGGTTATTGATGATGATTGTGTGAATGAAAGTAATATATACAATTTATAATGGAATCCAACAGGAACAGATTATACCATTCTCTCGGCCCGGTGACAAGAGTGGCACGAAATGGCTATCGAAGCCACACGAAGGCCAGCAGGTACAATTCCCCTGCATTCAGGGGTCACAGAACTCCCCTCTGGTGTTGGTGATTGGCTTACATGGGTGTGGTCTCACATTATTTCTGTTCTTTCTCAACTAATTGGTTTAAAAACTAAACAAAATGCCCATGAAAACTTTCTTTCCAAGATTTAATCTAGAGATAAATTTGAACTATTCTTTCTGATCCCAGAGCTGATTGCTAGAACTTGCATCTTTATGTCAACATTTTTAAATAATTCCAAATCTGTAGCTTTTTAACTGCACAGGTCTTTCTAATGTTGCTGATTATTGGATAAGCAGTACAAAAAGCCACTTGTTACTCAAGGCTGCAATCGAAGAATTTACTACATTCAAGTTTATCTTTTTTAAGAATTGTTCAGATTAACTTCAGGTCCTGAATTTAGACAAGTCTTTTTTATTAAATAATATTTCTGTGTTTAAAACTCATGTTCATTCAGTTGTTTATCTAGTTAAACCTGGTCTCTTTCTGCACTACATTAGCTGCAGAAGAAAATAAGTATGGTAGATTGATTGGGGTCTGGAGGTTAACAGTAATGGATAATCCACCAATTCTCATAATACAACAAAATAGCAGACTTTAAAGTTAATTTTATGTCAATTTAATGGTGTCTAATCTCCTTGAATATATACCTCCTTGAATATACATAGCTCCAGCATGAAATTTCTAGTGGTTTCTAAGTTTTTAAGTCACTTTGAAGACACCTAAATAATAAAAAAGGGATAAACTTGCAAACTTCAGGTTTCTTCAGCGTTGTAGCAATTCTGCAGCTCATGTCAAATGACCGGAGGAATGACAGATTTTTTTTTTTTTTTTAATCAGTGTGTATGTTTTAATTGACTTATATAGAAATTGTTCTTATTTTAACTGTTGGACCTTAGGTGAGTTGGGGAGAGATATTTAAATGTTTGATTATTATTTTGTGACGGTTTTCTTAAGACACAAGAAAAAGAAATCTTGAGTTTTGGAGTTATTCCTTTCTTGGAGAGCTGTTAGGCTGTAATCACTTAGATGCATTGATGACATTAAAATGTCATTAAATTTTATTGCAGAAAGTCGGTCTTTTAAATATGTTGTTAATTGCCTTTATTCTTTCACCTATTTCAGAATTAAGCATGGGTTTTCTTTTGCTTTTTTCCTTTTGATTCTGCTATTTTTATTTTGAGTTTTATATGCTTAAATACTTTTAACAAATAGAATCCTCATCTTTCCTACTAGGACTTAAGTTTCTACTGGGGAAAAAAAGGTTTCAGCAGTGCTGCAGTGTGGCATGTTAAGAAGAAAAGTCTTAAATCCCTAATTTAATCTTTACTAGGGTGAATCTCTGTATTCTTTCTAAATTATACTTGTTCAAATATGCAATAAAATGTGTTTTTTAACCATCTGCTGACTTCAGTAACTTCCTGTTAATTTTGTGACAGCTTATAAATTTCAGATCAGTAAGCCTTTATAATTGTCAGTGTCTTCTTATTCTGAATAAAGTAACAGTTTTAAAATTAAGAATAATTACATTTTATTTAAGTACCTACTTGATAATCACTAAAGCGCTTACATGTTCTTTTCTTCATTTCATTATTACAGTTCTGCAGAATCAGAAGATTTGGCAGTACATTTATATCCTGGAGCTGTTACTATTCAAGGTGTTCTCAGGAGAAAAACTTTGTTAAAAGAAGGCAAAAAGCCTACAGTAAGAATATAATATATTTTAATACATGTTCTAAAATTAAGCAAATGAATAGGACCCTAAAAAATATGAAGACAGTTGAAATAAAACCAGATATATAATACACTTGAAATAATTTAAGATACCCCTTTGCCTCACAATGTTATTTAATTTAAAGTGTTATTATACCTGCCCTATAGATTTTGGTTAAATCATACATTTTGGGTGTTTAAATCAAGATGCTCCTGTACTTCTCTTTGCTCCCTAATATAGTTCTTAGAGAACCTTGAAAATATGTCCCGTTAAGAAGTATTTTCAGTAGTAAGTTTAGAAGAAAGAGAAAACAGAGTGACAACCCTAAAGAATAGAATTCAACCAATTTTGTTTGGTCAGTCCTAAGTAGAATGTATTGAGTGGACATGATAAAAATATTTGAGATAAAGATTTCAGAAGTGATGAAGCTCGAAGCTAAGGTGGTGGAAGTGAAGTGGAGCTAAAGATCTTTGGCACTGAGAAAGCAGAGTGACTGAGAAGCCAGTAGCATATGCGTAGTATATTCATGTATCTGTCCTCTCCAGGTAGCATCTTGGACGAAATATTGGGCAGCTTTGTGTGGGACACAACTTTTCTACTATGCTGCCAAATCTCTAAAGGCTACAGAAAGAAAACACGTAAGTATTCCTGTTCCAAGTTGTTAGCATAGTTTCACAGCCTCTTCATGGTTGTAAAGAAAGTAGATCTAATGCGATGCAAGGGTTTGGGTCTTTTCCCGCATTCTAATCCAGAAGTTCTTACACTTTCCTTGTTGGAGTATTGTAATGGAATTATTTTTGTTTAGAAAGACCATTCCAAGGAAGGTCTTGGAACAACTTCCATATTTTGTAGTTTCTTTTTTGAATGCTATTTTTCCATTGCAAATGTCAAAACTGCACACTACAAGTATCTATCTTCACTTCCAAGCCCTCTCAAACCTGGGTTTTTTTGGTCAGAAAATGGTTGAAAACTATTGCCTTGGAGTCTCGTTTCCTAATTTGTAAAATATGAAAAATCCGGACCAGCATCTCCGGTTCTTTCCACCTCAGTCTCTGTTTGAGTGATTTTCCCAACAGTGAAGAGGAATAATAGTTACTAAGGTTACTATGATCACCTTCCTGTGTTTAAAAGAAGCTTTGAAATGCTCTTTTCTCCAAATGTAGAATCTTCCTGTAAATCTTTTTTTTGCATGCTGTTTTTTCTATGCCAGTGATAACAGTATTTGAAAATGGAAAACTAATTTTCCATTTTCCATGTTGCATTAACACAGTCCCCTGGAGAGGAATTTTATTTCTAAATTGTATATTTTGGGGGTGGGGGGGAATTAAGTGGTTTACCATACTGAGGAAAGGTAAGCCACTGAAAAAAAAATTAAGTTCTTTTACTCCTTATACATTACCCAGTGATACTGCATAATTCAGAGAAGCCCTTCTTTATTTTGGAGGCTGGGGGGGGGAGGGCATTTATCACTTTGTGTTTTTTTATTCTAACAATGGCTCTTAAAAACTATAACACACACACATTACATGTATACATTTTAATATCAGGTATTACTTCACCAAACACTTTGACTAAATTTACTGGGATTCAGTGTTTTTTTGTTTGTTTTGTTGTTGTTTTGTTTTGTTCCTTTTAGTAAGAATAATCCCTAGTTTGAAGTTTGGATGAGGCCAGTTACAAGTTCAACTTCAGACATTATCATTAGAGAAGCTTTTCTTTATTCTCACAGTGTTAGCCCTTTAATCAAACCAGAGGTAGAGAAGAATACATTTTTGGTTTAAATGAATGTGGGAAGTGCCATAAGATAGCATCACCTACCTTTCCTTATCAGCCGTACCCACACCTTGTCACTGTCCTGAATTTCATGTTAATCATTGTCTCGCTTTTCTTTAGAGTTTACCATACATGTTTCCTTAAACAGTACATTGTGTCATTCTTCAATTGTACCTGAATGGAATCATATAAATTCTTGAGCATTGACTTTTTTGCTCACTATTATAATTGTCTAGATATAGTCCTCACATTGAGGTGAAGGACTGTTTTTTGTATTCTAGTCAAATTGACTACAATGGCCACATACCCGACAAAGCTACAGTTTAGTTTCACTAGAACATTTTACAGAGTAATTGCCTCTGGTTAGTACTGCTGTACTCAAAGGAGGGGGAAAAAAAAGGTTGATATAGCTAAATTAAATTGTCATCTTCAGATATAGTTAACTGTTTACTTAGCCACTTTCAGAGACTTGGCTGGATTTCACTTATTATAAAGAAGTTGACTATTATAAAGAAGTAAAATGTATAAAGTAAATTTTTTTTTGTTTTTTTCCTAACTTTAATTAGAAAGAAGCCAAATTAAAGAATTGATTAAATAACTGAATTTGTCCTCTAATACATATGTTAAATATCTTTCCGTGTTTGGCATTGGTACTTATACATAGAGAATAATAACATGCTAGTTTGGGCTTTTAATTATATGAAGTGATAAATAATGCATATGAAATGTTTAGAAATTAGAGCATAGTGGGCTGTGAGGGAGCCCAATTGAGTGCCGAGGAAATGGACTGTATTCCTCATCTTTTCTAGTTTAAGCTGTTAAGATTAAAGAAAATTATAAGAACAAAATAGAGTATAGAGACAAGTCCATGTTTATATTTAGTATCAATTTTAGGATAGAAAAGATACGGCACAGCGCATAGCACAGGGAGATCAGCTCGGTGCTTTGTGACCACCTAGAGGGGTGGGATGGGGAGGCTGGGAGGGAGGGAGATGCAAGAGGGAAGAGATATGGGAACATATGTATATGTATAACTGATTCACTTTGTTATAAAGCAGAAACTAACACACCATTGTAAAGCAATTATACTTCAATAAAGATGTTTAAAAAAAAAAGGGCACAGAACTAAAAGTAATGAAGGAAAAAAATTTTTAATCATTTTCAAACAGTTAAAATACAAACTGGAGGAAAATATTGGCTATATATAAGCAATAGATAAGGGATTAAAATCTTTTATATAAACACAGCACCATCTATGTAGTGTTCTTGCCAAAACTTTAACCTGAATTTAATCATGAGGAAACAATTAAATCCACATTGTGGAACATTCCTATAAGACAACTGGCTTGGATTCTTAAGACCAAAATTTGGCAGATGGAATGGGGTAGGGGGACAGAAGGACTGTTCTAGATTAAGAGAAACTAAAGAGTCTTGACAGCTAAATGCAATGTATGTACCTTGGTTTAATCTTGGAGGTAGTTTTTTTAAGCTATAAAGCTCATAATTAGGACAATCAAAGCAATTGTAATATGGACTTTATATGATTGTGACTTAAATTTCTTAAATATGTTACATTGTGGTTATATAGTAATATATTCTTAGGAGATACATGTTGAAATATTTAGAGTCCAATGTTATGTGTGTGCAACTTACATTTAAATGTTCAAAGAGATCAAGCAAATGCAAAATGTAGATATATGGGTAATCATTGTAGCATTGTTTCAACTTCTCTGTAGTTTGAAACTTTTCAAAATTAAAAGCTGGAGGAGGAAAAAAATCACTAATGAAAGTATACCTGTTCATATATATAAAAATAAATACGGGAGGAGGAAATCTGGAAGCCTACACCTCTGTGTTTTATTGCTCTCTAAAGTATGAGTGTTTTTGCCTGTGAGGAGCAGAGCAGACTTGGGAAGAGAGAATAACCAGGAAGAAAGGAGGGGGACTATGGTTTTATTATGTCTATATTTTTGAATGTTTTAAGATGAAAACATTCACTGTAAAATTATTTTTAATTGAAGTGTATTCATTATAAAAATATTTTTGCAGATATGTTTGAGCCTATCTCTGCATAGTAATGAGTGAATAAATACTGTTTGATAAGTTAAATTTTAAAAACCAAGGCTACACCTGAAAAAGAAATCTGTAACATATATAAAGACCTTCCACAACTCAGTAAGAATAAAACAACAGTAGAAAAACGGAACAGGAAGATAAAGAAGGTGAAATATAAATGGTTAATAAACATGAAAAGGTGGTGAACCTCACTAGTTATCAAAAACACAGATTAAAGAAGATGCCCTTTTTTTTGGCCATTAGGCAGAAATTTTAAAGATTGATAATATAACACTAGCCAGGATGTAGGGAAACATAGACAGTTGGTGGAAATTTAAATTGCTATTGTTTTTGCGGTGGACAATTCTAGTCAGTATTTAACTTAATAACCAGCAATTCTTTATCTGAAAGTCTGTCCTATGGAAATCCTTGACCAAGTGCACAAAGATATCTATAGAAGAATATTCCTGGAATATTTATAGTATCAGAAATCTGCAAACACTGAAAATACTTATTATTAAGGAAATTCTGATAGGTAAAAACCACAAGTCAGAGTAAGTATACCCCCATTTGTATATAAAAACCAACAGCAACAGAAAAGTCAGTCTTCGGTGTAATGCATAGAGAAAGGTCCAGATGGCTACACCCCGAAGGATGATGAATTCTGGGGAGTGGGATGAGATTCAGCTGGTGGTTGAGGGCATTTGCACTCTATGTAAAGGGGCTTATACTGTTTGAATTACTTTTTTTTTTTTAATTGAAAAAAGCACTTGATGCAGATGTTTTTAGGGCTAGGCAAAGAATATTAGAAAATCGTGCTATCTGCTTTGACATAAATTATTAGCTGTGAAATCAGCTGTTCTGTGGTATTGCCAATTTGATTCTTCATAGTATTAAAACTTCCTAATCCCTTTGGCTTTCATTTTTGTAGTACCCATGTTGTTACAAATAATGTGATGTGTTCCTTCTTTTCCCCATGTCTTTAAAATTGTGAAACATATACATGCAAAGATATACAGTATACATGTACATTTTAAAGAATAATAAATAAAATGAACACCTCTATAACTCCACGCAGCGTAAGAAGACAGAGCATTACCAGAACCATCCAAGACTTCCCAGATAGCGTCCTCTTCCTTCCTTATCAGCCATACCCACAGCCTCTCACTGTCCTAAATTTCATGTTCATCACTGCCTTCTTTTTGTTCAGGATTTTACCATAATGTGTTTCCTTAACACACTGTCTCATTTTTGAACTGTACCTGAATGGATTCACATATATAGTTTTAAGCACTCCCTTTTTTGCTTAATATATTGTTGGTGAGATTCATCACTGTTGATGCATATAGCTGTCCTTTATTCCTTTTCATACTTGAATAGTCTTCCACTATATGAATCTGCCATAATTTATTCATCATTCTACTGATGGGTATTTGGATGCTTTCCAGGTTATTGCTGTATCTAACAAGGCTACTATGAATATTTTTGTGCATGTGTTCTCTAGGTTATATACCAAGGAAGGCGAACGTTCAACTTTACAAGAAAATGCTAAATTGATTTACGTACTCACCAACAACATAATGAGGTTTTTCATTGTTCCACACCCTCACCATACTTGTTGTCAGACTTTTTAATTTCGGCTAACCTAGTAAATATGAAATGGTACCTTGTGATTTTAGTGTATACACCCCAGATTATTAATGAGTTTGAAGTTTTTTTCATGTTGTTGATCATTCATGTTTCTTCTCTAAAACGCCTGGATAAATCTTTTGCTTATTGGATAGTGTGTTTTCTTACTGATTGGTAAAAGTTCCTTATATACTCTGGATGCTAATCTATTAGCAGTTATGTGTTACTAATATCTTCTTCCAATTTGTTCGATTTGTTTTTTTCACTCTCTTTGTGATGTTTTTAGTGAATAGTTCTTAATTTTAAAATAATAAAATTTATCCTTTCCTTTATGCTTAATAGTTTCTGAGTCATGTTTTTAAAATAAAATACTTCTCTAACCTGAGATCATCAAGATATTCTCCTATATTTTCTACTAATAGATTTAAAGTTTTGCAATTTGCTTTAAAATCATTGATCCACCTGGAGTCAGAGGGGTGTGTGTGTGAAATGTGTTATGAAATAGGCATTCATGTTGATTTTTCTGCGTGGATGAGTAATTTTCCTGGCACCATCTATTGAACAGTCCATTCTTCCTTCACTGATCTGCAGAGCCCACTCTTGTCGTTTGAGTTTGCATATATATGCACAGGTTGCTTTCTAGACTTCCATCACCCTGTCAGTCTCTCCTTGTCCCAGTAGCTCATGGTCTCAGTTACTGTAGATTTATAAGTCTTGTGTAGCAAGGCAAGTCCAGCCTAATTCTTCAGGAGTGTCTTGGCTATTTCTGATCCTTTGCTCTTACATGTAAGTTTTAGAATCAGCTTCTCAAGTTCCACATAAAACCCTACTGGAATTTTTATTGAAATGACACTGAATCTGTAGATCAATTTAGGGAGAATTGGCATCTTTACAACATTGTACCTTTTTCTTCATCTCATGGTTTTTCTCTGTTGATTTAGGTCTTCTTGAATGTCTTTTAACTGTTATACTTTCCTGTATGTCTTTTGTTACATATATTACTAGGTACCTTTCCTATAAGTGACTTTTATAATTCTAGTGTATAAAATTGCAGTTGACTTTTATATTGATCTTTTCCAAGCATCCTTGCTGATCTTTCTAATTCACTTGCTGGATTTTCTGTGTAGATAATATCATCTGTGAGTAATGGCAGTTTTATTTCTTCCTCACCCTTATACCTTTTATTTCTTTTCTGTTATCTTAGTGTGCTGACTAGGTCTTCCAATTCAGTGCTGGATGGAAGTAGCAATGGTGGGCATCCTTGTCTTAAAACTGATTTTGAAGTGTTTATAGCATTTTACCCTTGAGCATGCATTGCAGGGTTTTGGTTTGGGTTTTGTTTTGTTTTGTTTTTTTCTTTCCTGCTTTGTTTTGTTCGGGTTTTGTGGGGGGTTTGTTGTTGTTTGTTTGGTAGGTACTCTTTATTGAATTAGGAAATTCCGTTCCATTCCAAGTCACACAGATATGCATTATATTTTAGCACATGGTTTTATTTTACATCAACTGAGTTGATCATATTTTTTTCTTTTAATGTTAATATGGTGATTTATTTTAATAATTTATCTAAAGTTGAACTAAGCTTGCTTTCATGAAATAAACCGAACTTAGTTGCAGTCATTGATTTCTAACATTAAATCACCCTCATATTCCTGGGATAAATCCAGTTTGGTCATCATGTACCAGCTTTTTTATCCACTGCTAGATTCAATTTGCCAATATTTTATTTAACATTTTTTCATTTATGTTCATGAGTAGGATTAACTTAAATTTCTGTGCTTTTATAACAGCCCTTTTTTTTCCATTACTAAAGTGTAACTTTATAAAAAAAAAAGAATAACTAGAAAAGTAACAAGCATGCTAAGAATACCTTCTTTTTGAGAAATACAAGTAGGAATATATTATGAAGAATTGTGATGGCGGTGCTGATTCATTAAATCATCAGGTTATCAGGTTTAAGATAACACCCCTATTACATTGGTACACCTTAAACTTATACAGTGTTATATGTCAGTTATATTCAGTAAAGGGGGGGTGGTGTGTGTGGAGATAACACCTCTATTAAAATGCAAGTGTGTTTCCTATAACGAAGGAGTGAGTTGTAGCACAGTAACAAAAAAAACAACACAGATAAATTTACCAGATCTACTAACAGATCATGGTCTTTGGGAGGGGATGCTAGGACAGTTAACTTTTGATGAAGAGTTGAAGCTGGGAAAGATCTGGAAAGTAAGAGACTATCTGAAGAGGGCATGCCTACATGGAATTTAGTAGTAAGAGGCCGGGAGCAGACCTGACCAGCATGAAATCTCGTCTCTCTCTAGGAGAAACTGAAAATACGCTCTGTAACAGTTAATTTTTACATAGAATAAGCCATAAATTTTGTTTCCATTAATTATTTTTTTTTATCTCTCAGTTCAAATCAACATCAAATAAGAACGTGTCTGTAGTAGGATGGATGGTGATGATGGCTGATGACCCGGAACATCCGGATCTCTTCTTGCTGACTGACTCTGAGAAAGGTGAATCATTAAAATAACTAGGGCTTAAGATATTGCATATACACAACTTTCGATAAGCCAAAATTTATCAGTAGTTTAACTGGAATACACGACTAGGGGCATTGTTTGTGTAGTTTAATCTCTTGGGAAATATTTGTGTCACATAATGTAATGTATACTAATGATAGCAATATTTTTAGATATCAATATCTATTAATTGCTTATTTAATAAGCTTATTAAATAAGCTTATTTTCTTTGCTACATGGGCATAAGCTTGAAATTAAAAACCCAAATAATCCCTAGAGAGCTAATAACCAGAAAAGGAAAGAGGGAATTCGAGAATCTATGTAGACCACTGTTACTTTAAAATCTCAGATTTACAGTATGCAGTACCCCTTCGTTTATATTCTGAGATAAATTGTTATTCTTAAGCTCTGAATGTGGCAGAAGTTTTCCTTTAAATGATTTTTATTCCATTACTTTTAATTAATTAGTAATTTGACTCAAACCACTTTCCAAATAAGTATAATTTTAATTATAATACTTAGCTTACAATGTATAGAGACATTTATGAGTGAAAGTATTGGCTCTTGACCGTAGGACTTTTAAAAACTTTAAAACTTTAAATAAACTTTAAAAGGGGATGAGAGAGGTTGGAGGGTGGGCTGTGTAGTAGAATCAGATCATACCTTCTCACCCTGCCTGTGCCTGTTGTGGAGACCTTAGTGGTCATCAGAACAGATCCTCATGTGACTGCAGCTCTTCCTTCGTAACATCTGCCAGCTGTTGATAAGCACCACAAAGGAAGCCAGAAAGGAAATTCTTTCATATCTGCCCAGAATCTTCCACTTCAGCAGCTCACTACTACTAAAATGATGTTATATTACCTTTTACTGACTGTAAAATTATACTCTCTGACTTCTGTTTATTTAGAATGCATATCCACAGATATTCTGCTTTTAGGATATTGTGGTACTTTAAGTAAAAATTTAAGAAAATATGCAGAAAAAGTTAGTGCAGAAAAAATAATAGCAAAATGTTATGTTTTGAGATGAAATAGATTGACTTACAGAGTAAGGAGCTCCTACTCAACATTCTGAATTCAAAGCCCCAGCCTCCACCCTGCCAATCCCAAAGACCTTCATTATTCATAAAAGATCATTTTCATGGGGTTCAGTTAACAAATTATTTGTTTTCCATCAATTCCTTAGTGTGCTTGTCAGAACCGTTTCAGAGTACAAGGTTTTTATGAAGTCTGTACTGATGGTCTTTTTCAGGGAGGAGAGAGTAGGTAAATGGCAGCTGTGGCAAGCTGATCAGACACGTCTGCTATTTAGGTTGATCTAATGTTTGCATCTGTGTTTAACAAGCAAAAAAGTGTTATTTTAGTAATTAAACATTTGGTGAAGAAAGCTGTTGCCTCTGAAAGTAAAAAAGTCTTTGATAAAATCTCAAAGAAGAGCTGTATAATGCCTACATATAGATCAGGCTCTTGAGCCATTGAATTCAGTTATAAAGGAAAGAGTAGCACTCAGTAAGAATTGGGAGATAAAAAGAACTCAGGTCAGTGAAAAAGGGGAATGAAGCTCAACTTAGGGCACCTATACTACATGAGTCCTTTCTTCTTTTCTCAGTTTATTACCTTAATACATACAAACATATAAAATATCCTTATTATGTGACAGTTTTGAATTAGAGTCAACATAAGGTCTAATACATACAACACACATGAAACAAATGAATTTCTAATTTTCTAAAAGAGAAAAAGTTGCCTTCTCAGATTTTTCACATAAGCCCTCACTAGACCTAGAAATTTCTCTAATAATTTTGACAAATGTTAACTAAAATCTGAAAGCATAGGTTATATTGATGTTAGCTGATTAATCCTTAATCACATTAATTAGCTAATGTTTAAGTGTTAAACATGTTAAAGCATTCTGGCCTATAAAAATTCAGTATTAGCATCTACTAATATTTAGATCATCTAAATAGTGCTGAGAAGTGATTCTCTGCACTCTCATCCACTCATACAAATCTAGAGAAGCCAAACAATTATTTTATTTAAATATACTTTAAAGAGCATTTAAGGAGACAAAATACTTCTCTTCCAATTCATAAACAGCAAAACAGTGACTGTCTGAATAAATGATAGCACGTGAATGTAGCACAGAGAACTCTTCGTTTTATTTGTATTGTAAAATCAGGTGTTAGAGAAATAGAATTCTTAAACGGAGAACTGCCATCAATTTTTATTGTTTCCCTTTGTTTTTAATAATTTTAGGAAATTCATACAAGTTTCAAGCTGGCAATAGAATGAATGCAATGCTGTGGTTTAAGCACTTGAGTGCAGCCTGCCAAAGTAACAAACAACAGGTAAGCATCTCTCTTAATCCTCAAAATAGTCTATAAATTGAGAATATATTTGAAAGAGTTCCAAAGAGAAGTAAGTGGACTAATTTTTGGAGTGAAGTAGGGAAATTGTTCATATTCTATTTCTTGTTGACCACAGTCAGCAAGACATGAAGTCCACATTTTAGAGAGGAGATGGGCAATAAACAAGTGAACAAATAACAAAATTTCAAGTAGTAAAAACTGTATGAACAAAATAGAATTACATGATATGGAGTGATGGGAGTAGAGACAGACTTTAAATAAATAAGAGTGAACAGCAAAGATCTCCCTAAGGAGATGACAGTGACATGAATGACAGGAAGGAAGGGCCATGTGACGATAAGGGGGAACAAAGTTCTGGTGGAGGGAACAGTAAGTGCGCAAAGACCCTAAAGATGGAACAAGCTTCAGGTGTTCAAAACAGGGAACTGTAGCCCTCGTTGGGAGAATGTAGTGGGAGACAAGGAGACTTTAGAGAGGTAAAAATGTGACGGCACCTTAACAAAAATTATTCTGATTTGTCTTTATTTGTTCTATTGACAATTTTATGCGGGTTCCTGTGCTTGCAGTGAAACCCAAAACTATGTGGACTTTTTGTTTGTTTTTATTTTTACTGAAACAAAGATGGTCTAACTCAAAGGCTTTCAGCTACAAAGGGGAATGAATCCATAGTGGTGTTTTCCCCAAACCCGGTTGCAGATTTAAAGGTGAACCAGGGCAGGGTAGGGCAGACATAAAATAAACATAGTCTTTTTTAGGCCAGTTTTCAGTTGAATATATTTGAAAATTTTATTGTCTTAAGGTACTGAAATACAGAAGTATGTGGTAAGTGTTATCAATAGCTAATTTTGAATAATATAATACACTATTCAAGTTTATAAAGCCTATAAACATATTTTCCACCGTGTGCTATCAGGATCTAAGTTATTACCCCTTTTTTGATGAAGGAAGAAACTAAGGCTCGGAAATCCTAAATGACCTACACAGGGTCAAACAAGTAAAAAATGGTGGACCTGAGACGACACAAACTCTGTCTTCATCCTATAGATTCATTCTTCTTAAATATTGTTGGAATGGGCCTTGTTCTCTTATAATTTTTATTTCAAATATATATGAAAGACTAATAGCAATATTTGCTACCATTTTTAACAATGTCCCTTAAGGACATGAAATACCATAGAACAAAAATTACTTTCTTGCCCCTGTCAAGTTAGTGTCTGGGACAGAATGAAGGAAACAGACCTTCTTTTGCCTAAACCAAGCTTTTCAGGATTCAGCTCCATGGCCGTACATTTTCTTTAAATGTAGCTTAAAGTACTGTATCTTTTCTTTTTAATCTCAAGTTTCAAGATTAATCTAGACAGGGTATGCGTACCAGCATAGAGGTTCAATTTCTTTTTACTATATTAGTGGACTTTGCTACTGAACAAGTCAACCGTATGTGTATAAATGGGCTTTTTAAAATTTGTTTGTTTCTATACTTGGAAGAATCTGAGAAGTAGCAAATTTATAAATGGAAGCTGTGAAATTTGAAAACTTTTAGTAGAAGACTCTAACTCGGATACAACACCTTAAACCGTAGTCAGGCAACTTAGGAGGAAATGAAAATGTTACTTTAATAAAATATTGGGTTTCTTAGAACCAGACCTGAGAATTTATACTTTAAGTACTCTTGGATTTGTACTGTTGTATTTATAGTTCAGTTATGATTATATTGTCAAATAATTTTTCATTCAGAAGCTGACACACGTAAGAGATTAATCTTTTTTTTTTTTTTTAGTATCCCAGGTTTTCAGAAAAAGGTTGCTAAAGTGTGGGAACTGTTAAGCTTTTTTAAAGGACAGAGAAATGACCACTGATGCATGAATATCTCTACCAGCACAACTTTGGAAAACTGGTAGTAAAAGTTAAGAGCATTTTTTTTTAGCATGGTGAAACCCTCTTTAGTCCTTGACTAGAGGGTTCATTAATTTTTAAAAACAAAATATATTCATATTTCTAAGAATTATTGTTGAATTTCAGACTTAAAAGAAATCAAATTAAATTTGATCCAGTCTATAAGCAGCAAACTGTTATATAAACTATAGATTTTTCAGAGTCACAAAGTTTCAGGTAAGAGTTTATCTAGCAATGAGTTTTATGCTTTTATACTCATTTTCATGATGATTTCATAAAGAAATTCTTAGTAATGTTCGTTATAAAATTATCTGTGCTGGATTTTAAAATTTGCATGTAGGAATTCATTGTAATACATATAATGAAAAAATAAATTATGACAAGCATATTTGTGTGGAATCTCACACTACTAGGGCCATACTTACTCTTTCCTCATTCATTTATTCACTCAGCGAACATCTCCTGAGCTCCCCTGTGTTAGACAAGAAAGATACTGTCTCTGCCCTTTTTCCCACCCGGATTTCAATTTATTGGAAAAAGTATTAACTCATCTCAGTGACTTTCTCTCAAAAATGTTCTAGTGTATTTTATTCATTATTCATAAACAATTACAGTACCTTCTATCAAATTCCTTTTTTAAAAAGATATTTAGGTCAGAAAGATTTTAATATTTGGGCTCACTTAGAATGACAAGGAAAGATAAGAAATAGTACTTTGAAAAACACCTTTTAAATACTATCAGTTTGTAATGCTTATATTTTTTAGGTTCCTACAAACTTGATGACTTTTGAGTAAAAGCCTGATAGAAAACAAGGTGAACTGTTATCTTAAGTGAAAGCAAGGACCTGATGAAAGAGCGCCAGCTATAAACCAATCCTGTGCCAGGAAGAGCCCAGAGGTTCCATCTCAGCCTCTGGAGTTCTGAACCAAAAAAGCACTAATTTCAGGGAATGAAGTGAGATATTCCCAGAGAACAAATTGGAGTTGCAAAACAAACTGCCATGGACCATGCTTCTTATCTCTGAACTGACCTGTGGAAACCACTGCCTTAAAAGAATGAAAGGAAAACCAACATGAAACACCAAATAGTGTGTGTGAATCTTCTGGCGGTGCTGTGCTTGGAATAGATCGTAGCTAATTTGCATTTCTTTTAACTTTGTACTAATTTTGGAGGGGAGAATCGCCTTTTTTTAGATACACTTTAAAAAGAAAAACATATTTCTTATGGGTTACATTAGGAGCTGGTTTTGAAGTGAGGTGTAAAGCTACTCCAGCTTAGTAGGGTTCTACCAGCAGCCTAGCGGAAAGGTTTGCTTGAGCTTCCATTAGTCTGCAGCCTCACTCGCTTTTTCATGGCAAGAGTGTAGGAATTAGAAATATTAATAATGTGAGTTGTTGGAGTTTGTTTGGGATTTGGGGGGGGTTGTTTTGGATGGGGGGAGATTTTTTAAAACACTAAACTTCTGAAATTTAGTACTGTTTGGGGTACATTATTTCCTGCAGGAGGTATAAAGGCTGAGTGTTCATATGCCAGACACTTTTTTCAAGTGGGCTCCAGAAAACATGGTTGTTTTTAACTGGGTTTAAAGCTTGGCCTTCTGTATGAATTCATTGTTGGACCACAGATCTGCTTAGTAGAGAACTGTAATCCCAACCTAAACTTTTCTAAGAAGATTTTACAATAACTACATTTTTCAAGTGAATTGGATTATCCCTTCTATCACTCACAGGTGATTTTTATCATCAAGGGTGAGGTATTGATATTTTATCAGGATAGTTTCTTTTACAGTGTTTCATGTGCACAATGCCAGTTATTTTTTTGTTATTCATTTTCATTATTTTTGCTCAATATGAGATTCAGGATCACATTCGTTTAAAAGAGAGTCTACGTATGTATGTATGCATGTATGTATTTTATTATAAGGCATACAAAATAATTTTCAAAGGGAAAAAGGTGAAAGACTGAGATGCTGGGAATTTTAAGTATCAAAACTTTCCTTCCTACTTAACCTTCCTTTATTACAAACATTTTTCTCTAAACTTACTATAGGTCCTTACGATGAAACCATATTTTGTCAGTAGTTGATCAAGCAGTTTTGTGAGAGCTCTTTTATGCAATAATGCATTTAGCTTTTGAAATAAATGTTGAGTTACAAAAACAGTTTGAAGGTGAAATGCCTTAGAGTTTTAACAAAAAACTGGCACTTGAACAAAGGCTGTGTGTTGGATGTTACAAACTCATGAGGCATCATGAATTTCGGCCGTGGCCCAGAGTAAGAAGTGCTTTTTGACTGGTAACTTCTAATAGACTTCTATTACTTTGGGCCTCACATAAAATTTTTCAGATTGTATTCTTGGAGAATTTTATGCTTTTTTTTAATCATAAGTATTTCATACTTGAATCCATGAAACTTAAATAGAAAATATTGCTTATTAGAATAATTAGCTAAAAAATCTATCCATTGGAAAGTAGAAGAGCTTTCCCTGAGTGCTTAGCTTTTAAATTTAGTTTTCTGTTTGGAAAGGATAGTAAGAGTTCAAATACCTTTCTCATATAGCACAGTTAGAAATACCATTACTTCTGGTTCTGTGGAAAGTGACATGAGCTGGAGGAGGGCAATATGTGGCCTGTGCTAGTGATTTTATCTCCCAGCATAGCCCACACTGGGCGCTGAGAAGAGGCCCTCTGCATAACCAGCATAGCAGTATTACTCTGTAGACCTTGCACATCTGACTTTTGTTTTAATTTTCTTGTTTATTTCTCTTCAGAAATAAGTGTTTTTAACAGTGTATGTGCTTTTTAAAAAACGCTGTGGATGAAAACCCTGTGGATTTTTTATTACGTTTTCTGTTTGTCATAAATAAGCTAAAGTAGATAAGTTTCTGTGGAGATAACGCACCTGGAAGTCAGAGCCTGACAACCCACAGTTTTGCCAAAGAGAGAGCTCCACTGGAAGATGTGTTTGATATTTTCAGCGCTGAACGTGAGGCTGCTTGTGCAGAGTGAGAACAGTGCTGAGGTTTGGTGACTAAGTCCATGTATAGATCTGTGGCCTCTGACCGACTGAAACTGAACCGTGCAGCGGAAGTCACCATTATTTTTCTGTCTTCAAATTTGTCCATTCAAAAGATTGCTCATTGCTTTTTAAGATGAATTTAGCATTTGAAGCAAAGACCAGTGAAGGAAGTGAATTAAAATAGTATAGGTGAATTTTTTATCTGTAATTCACCAAATGAGACCTAATAATAATTCAAGCAAAAATAAATGTTACCAAAATATATTAAATATTTAGGCAGTATATTAGTGGGAAGGTGAAATTTTTCTCCTCTTGTTAAGCCTGCCCTTAATAAATTTGTAAAGCAGCGACTCAAAAGCTTGAAATTTCCACCAATATTAAGCTCATTTGTTTCTCTCCAAGTCAAGAAGACCTCATTGGAAATTCCATTATAATTTAAATTTAAGCTAGTTTTTGATAAACATAATGATTGGTATATTATCCAGCCTGGTGTAATAGTATAATACCACCCAAAATACAGTTTGAGGCACATCTTATTTAACAGTTTGTTTGAACATGGAAGCTTATTTTTCATGAGGAAGTAACATAACAGTTTTTAAAATACAACTATAAAAATAACTGCTGACCTTGAAGAGCACTGTTTTTGGTCTCATGCCCCCTCTTTGTTTGAGTTCTGCTTATTTTTTTCAGAGGCTTTATTTTTACCATACCTCCAAACTGTAAGAATTAAAAGAACCGATCAAACACACCTTCCTATTACATTTTCTTCGCTGTGTAGATATTACTTGCGTAAACATTACAAAAAGGGATCCAAACAATTTGAGTTTGAGTATTTTTTTCTCCCCAGGCATGTACTTCAATGACAAATGTTTTCCTGTGTGGAAAATGCCATATGACTATTGCACTACCTTCTGTATGGACTGTCTTGGTATTGTGTCTTTTTGTATGTCATGAACTAGGGTGTTTGTAGCTGCGAAGTTTCTGTAAGTGGCTTTATTCCTCTTCTAGAAGATTTATAAAGGAGCCCAAGGTGCACTGTTATAGAAGGAAAAAATGTTTACGGTCTCTAGTGTATACACCTTATATATTAGTTGAAACCAGGGCCCTCCAAGAGCAGCCTGACCTATTGCTCTCTTAGGATTACTAGAATTTACCTGGCCAAATGATTTGAGTGGAAGTCTTTTTTCTTTTTTCTTTTTTTTTTTTTAAGGTTAAATCTGTAAGTTATATATGCCTTTACTACTGAAAACAAAACTATAGGACATCGTATTAATTAGAAATCGATAATAATAGTAGATTTAATCCATTAACTTTTTAAAAGAACGTATCCACTATTGATTTCCTTCCTGTTTTTTTGAGGCACATTCCTTTACAATGAGTTTTTAAACCACCATATTATCTTTTTCTGCAAACAAGGGGTACCAGCGTTGCTTAACAGAAGATAATCTTCAATTTTAAAAAATTCTCTGCTTCAAAGGCTTTTGAAATAATTGGATCCCTTTTTGAAAATGAAGATGAATTTTTACTGTGTCCCCATGGAACAATAGTACAGCTGTTGCATGAATAGGTGATACAAAGCAAGTGGTGAGGTTTGTCTGACTTCTTCAGTGATCTTTTAGGGTTTGCTTTTATTTTCTCTCTCTCTCGCTCTCTTCTTTTATATTTCTTTCAAACATAGTAAATGTATAATTCTACAGCCAGAATAGTATTCTGTTTTTTTCTAACAAACATTGTTATTTAATCACATTGATGATAATTATTTTCTGTGTGAAGTCAACCTTTTCAAAATGATTTAAGTATTGCTGGTTTTGCTTCCTTAAAAATGGCTTGTGTCTAAAGTAATTACTTTTTTCTTTTTAGAGGATTCCAATGAAAGACATCTGTGCATGCAAACTTTTAAGCTTTTGGATAGCAATTTCATTACACTGGTATCTCAAGTATGTAGTGTGGGGAAGATTTGGTCAGTGCCTTATCAATTTGAAGACCAACTTTAGGGCATCGAGTATGATAATAATCATTTGCCCTCTTACTCCTCTTATTTCAGGAGTGTGTGCTATCCCTCTCTCCACCAGCTTACTCTTTCTCACAGCAGGTCTAAGAAAATGTGTGCAGATCGCTCTAGGTAATTGTTGCATTCCACCTTGGCTTTGAGTCTTTTTACACAAGCTCCCTCCCTGCTCCTCTCCTTCCAGGGTAGAAGATTAAAATTAAACCCACCAAATCAGCCTTTAGATGAGCACTCCTGAGAACAACTTTGAAGAGCATCCATCCAGCTGAGTTTATTTTTATTTTGTGTTGTTGAAATTGTTGTTTTGAGCATAGATTTAATCATGTCCTTTCAGAAAATCCTTAAAAGAACACAGTACAGCCAGAAAGATCTGTTTGGGTTTTATTAAAGCTACTGAAATCCCGAAATGAGAGTCCCTTTGCCCAGAAGTGAGATTTAGTTCAGTACATTCTTATACTTAAATAAGACTCAGACCAAACAAGCAGTCACTTAACCTACCAGTTATTGTTTACTTGAAAATACTATGTCAGGAAAGTGGAAACAGCTCCAAAATATAAATTAAAGAGAAGTTAAGAGAATAAGCCAATTCTCAGTAAAAGCAAAGCTTGGAAACATTTTGCTTCTCCGAGATTATTGCAAGATCTGGAGCTACTCTTGTTCAACTGAGTCAAGATGCTATTTTCACATTTTCTAAAGGGCTAGTATGTTCTAGAATAGGCAAGTAAATTTAGTCTTTAAAGCCAAATGAAGGGTTAACTCGTCCTTGGGGGTTGTTAGTAGAATTTAAAGTTTGATTCTAGTCATTTGGACTGCAAAGTGGTGATGGGATTAAAGGAATACATAATTAGAATGTTTTGGGATTGAACTTTTTTTAAAAATAGACAAGTAGGAAATTTCGTACTTAGCTGTGCTTTAGATATGAGGTAACAAATATTAATTTTCCCATGAAGATATCACTTATTAGAACTATTCACAGATATAGTCCAGTAATTATTGACTTACTAGGTCTGACAGAGTAGCTGATAATAAGTCACCAGACTCTCAAGAGTTTCTATACCTTGATAATTGACAAATCCATTGTTTTACAGCTGACTGAATTATGTTATGTGTGGGGAGGGGGTGGGGAACTCGTTCACAGTGTAATCTAAAGGAGATAAAAGCGTCTGTGGGGATCAATATCCAATGATAATAATATACAGGAAAACACAAGCCATTTTTATTCTCCTTCATCCCGGTTAACTTGAGGTACAAAGATGAAGTACTCATTTGCACTATGACCTCCTGGAGTGACGTGCAGCTTGGTTCCTCTCTCACTTCTTGTTTCTGTTTAATATGCAAATGTGAGTGTGAGATCTTCAGTGTGTTTGCATAATCTAACTTAAAATGAATTTAAGTACAGTTTTCTGAAATATTTCTATTGGAATAAATTACTTAAAAATATAGATTGTGTGGGGATAGTTTTGTTTCCATATTTACATTTTTATCATTAACTTTTAAATAAATGCTCTAAGTTGATTTTTTTCCTCTTTCTAAAATAGTTGACAAGGATTTTGTTGGTACGGGGAAGCTTCTGTCTGGGTAAACTTCCGTTGCGCTTCTTTATCCCAGAACAAGGATGTGCCCTGGCATGCTGACAGATGGGGCCTTGGGGAAAAGAGGTCCACGGTATAATATTTCCAACCATATCTCCCCACTCCAAGTATGTGATATAATATGACCAGTCCCCATAGAGGCCCTCTTTGCTAGTACTGTATTTCATAGATTCCAAAACATGACACTTTCACTTCTCACCATTTCTGAAAATAGAATCCGTCTTCCAGCCTAGGGAGCCTTAAATTGGAAGAAGTACAGAAATACATGTGTTGAGTCTCCTATAAGTCATCGGCTGGGGTGTTTGCTCTGCTCTAAGAATTCCACATGAGCTTGCCTCTTAGGAAGCTTGGGAAACCTCCAGACAGGACTGAATGCCCAGTGTTTGGGTAAACCACAACCCAATTTTCAACTATTTTCTCACCTTTCTGATGGCCTTTGAAATTTTTCCCTGTCCCTGCACTAGAACCAAAAGAGAGTGACAACTCTCTGATGAGGTCAGCCTGTCTTTACCTCACACAGTACCCCGTTCTCCATGTATGTATGCTAAGTTTCTGGGTTCCCTTTTCTGTTTCATTAGTTGTTTTTCCCTGAGCCAGTACCATATTGTCTTCATTACTGTATTAGCTGTGTAAGTCTTGATATCTGGTGAGATAATTGCATTGTTCTTCAAATTTGCCTTAGCTCTTCTTGACTCTTTCTTCCTCCCTATGAATTCTAGAATCAGTGTGTCAAGTTCAGTGAAAATACTGTTGGTATTTTTATTGGAAGTGCTTTCAATTTATAGATTAATTTGAGAGTTAACAGTTTGAAAAGTTTACTCATCTCATTTATGAACATGAAATGTCTCTCCATTTATATAGAGTTTTTAGTGTCTGTCAATGTTTTACAGTTTTCTCCCTACTGTTTTCATACATCTTTTATTAGTTTATTCCTAGGTAAACTAGTTTTTGTTTCTGCTATGAATTACTTGTGTGTATGAATGCTATTGATTTTTTTTTAAATATTTATTTATTTATCTGGTTGCTTGGGATCTTAGTTGCAGCACATGGGCTCCTTAGTTGCGGCTCACCAGCTCCTTGGTTGCGGCACACAGGCTTCTTAGTTGTGGCATGCAAACTCTTAGTTGCGGCATGCATGTGGGATCTAGTTCCCTGACCAGAGATGGAACCCGCGCCCCCCCCTTGCATTGGGAGCGCAGAGTCTTATCCACTGCACCACCAGGGAAGTCCCAGTGCTATGGATTTTTTTTTAATTTATTTATTTTATTTTTGGCTGCACTGGGTCTTTGCTGCTGCATGCAGGCTTTTCTCTAGTTGAAGCAAGCGGGGGCTACTCTTTGTTGCGGTGTGCGGGCTTCTCATTGCAGTGGCCTCTCATGTTGCGGAGCACAGGATCTAGGTGTGCAGGCTTCAGTAGTTGTGCCTTGCGGGCTCTAGAGCGCAGGCTCAGTGGTTGTGATGCACGGGCTTAGTTGCTCTGCAGCATGTGGGATCTTCCCAGACCAGATCTTCCCTGCATTGGCAGGCAGATTCCTAACCACTGTGCCACCAGGGAAGCCCATGCTGTTGATTTTTATGTCAATACTTAACATCTGGCAACCTTATTGAAATCCCTTATCTAGTTCCAATGGTTTGTCCAGTATGATTCCATTATCATATTGGCTGCAAATAAGGTGATAGATTGGGAGAAAATATTTGGAGTTTATAAAACAAAGGATTCATATCAAGAATATACACGGATTTTTTTGTACAATAATAAGAAAAGTTATTCAATAGAGAAATGTGCTAAAGGATATGAATAAACAGTTTATAGAAGGAAGCCTATGTGGCTAATCTATGAAAAGATGCTCAACCTCACTAATAGAGAAATTCAAAGTAAAATCATGGAAGAGCTGTCACATTATATCCATCAAACTGGTGAGGCCATGCCAAAGAGCATCTGGGCAGTATTAGGGAAATTGTGTATGTATACAGAGCATAAGAATTAAGAATTCCAGCACTGGATCACTTACCAGCTGCATGATATTGAGCAGATGACTTAACCTTCTTTCTCAAGTTCCTCATCTATAAAATGTACACAATGCCAAGGCCACCTCATAGAGCTGTGAGACTCACCTTAGCTCATGTCTCTGAAGTCCCAAGAGCAGGGCCAGCACTAGGAAGAACTGTCCGTGTAGAGAGGGTTGTTGTCACTGTTACACCATAGCCTACAGTTCTGCTCATGGAGTCAGTTACAGGCAGTGGGATTAGAGGTGAAGGGGAAATTTTAAGTAAAACAAGGGAGAGGTCTTTGCATAGTGAAGTCATAGTGAACTGAGAAGCACCTTCTTATAAACCAGTAAACCAACTGAAGAAGTAAGCCAGGTATATTCATTACAGACCAACTGGCAAGTAGAGAAAAACATGAAGAAAAGCCACCTAAAAAGAGCCCTCATTTATTACTGTTGATTATTAAGAACAGTATTGCACCCACCTGGTGCTTGTTTAAAACAATGACTTCTGAACACCACCCCAAATTGCCTAAATCAGAATATGAGGACAGTGCCTGGTACCCTCCAAAACTGGAATTCAATTTGGGCTGATTTGCCCACAGCCCAGGCTCAGGTAAAAGTAACGATTATTCAATTTGCTTTGTTATTGCCTGTCAAAGCCAAGTTGTTCATACAGTTTAGGTTTGGAAACTGTTAGCATCTATATTAAGCTGTTGCAGAAGAGAGACAAGTTGCTGTTTTTATAGCCAGAAACTATTCTGAGATTTTAATGTGAAAACAGGAAACTTCTTCAGTAGGTGTGGACAGAAAACCTGGAGATTCACTGTGAGTTTCTTAACATCTTAAGCAATTAACAATAAGTACAATCAATCAACCAGTGAACCTCTACTGACCACTAAGTTCTATAGTAGCCATGTTTTGTGACCTTTTGCAATCTCAGTAATGTTTTAACAAATCTTAACCACACAAATACAGGATTAGAATTTCTGTGTTGAAAGAGATTAAAGAGACTGTACTTTGGGTCGTGGTCACATATCTCCCTGGATCTTTGGGATAGACAACCTACAAAAAAGTCCAGAGTATGGTCTGATGCAATTTGAATTGAGACCTTTGATTCTAGCCTAACTTGCTATGACATAGCTAATTATGTTCTATGTCTCATTCCAAATCAAGATAACTCATGCACTTGGGTGACAAATTTTATGAGATTCCTTAGTTTTACTAAATTAAACCTAATTCCCCTCTCAAAGGAAGGCTCATTTCTGGTTTCATGTTTTTCCTTCTTTAAGAAGAGGCTTGTATTCCGTTTTCCTATTGGTTAAAATCGTCCATGGATGCCCTTTGTTCTTTGAGCTTACTGCCAGCAGGATGGCCTTCTGCACTAAAGGAACTTTCACAGAGGCCCATCCTATGTCTAATGGTGACTTGACGCTCTGTTGCAGCTCAAGCTCAAGTTCCCTCTATCGAACTCAGAGAAGGGAAAAGGACAGTGAAGGGAACATATCAAATGATGGAAGTGTCTCATAGTGAGCTGTGTGTTTTGAAGCAGTAAAGAGAACTTCTCATGTAACACCCCCAGCAGTTTAGAAACCATCAATATATACTTGTTCCCAAAGGAGGTAATAAGCTTTTCAGCCTAATTTAAATCGTGGGAGCTGGGTTATCTCTAACAGTGTCTAACGCAAACCATCTCTCTTCTTTATACTTCTGGTTTCACAGTTTAACCTCTAATGTTAGCCTTTTTTCCCCCTACATTTTTTGTCAATGTGTCTCACTTTTGGATATCTACTTAATCATTTACAGTAAGATTGTCTCCCTTCATATTTGTTTAGATCAGTGGTTCTCAACCTTTGCTGCAATTCAGAATCATCCAGGGAACTTTTAAAAATCCCAAAGCCTGGGCTACACACCAGACCAATTATATAAGTAAGCATGGGGGCGGGGAGGCAGTAAGCCCCTCAGGTGACATGAATGTGCAGCCAGGGTTAAAAACCAATGTTTAGATTGTTGGTCTCTGAACATTACAGAGGCTTTAGGACAGTGGCTTTCAAACATCAGAAGGCATCAGAATCCCCTGGAGGGCTTGTTAAGACTTAAGATTGCTGGGTCCCACCCCACAGAGTTTCTGATTCAGCAGGTCTGGAGTGGGACCTGAAAACGTTCATTTCTAACAAGGTCCCAGATGAGGTTGATGCTGCTGGCCTGCAGGCGGTAGTTTGAGAACCACTGGGGATGAGAAATCGGATTAGAAAGGGGAGACTGGAGGATCCATCCTCACAGCACACTAAGCTGTGAGTGTGCCGCTCGATCCCTGTGAATGTGGTGGATGGCGTGCCACGGGGAGCATGAGCATATGTGCCAGGTGGTGGGAGGGCGCGAAAGGAGAAGGCGGCGCCCCAGAACTCTGAGGAGGCTTGGGATGGATGGGAGGAGGCCGAGCTTGTGGCTGGGCAGCAGCAAGTTTCCCAGCAGCTGTGGAGTGGCTGAGGAAGCCTTCACCCTCATTTGATCTCTGGCCCACCTCCCATCCTCCCTGCAGCTCAGTGTTGACCTCTGCAAAAGTGGAGCAATAACAATGTTTTGACTGCTTGCAACAATGTATTTACTCACGGAACAGTTATTTCAGAACATCTGTGAAACTCTTTTCCTCCCTCTAACAACAACGAAATATTTTGAAGCAACAGGAAAATGGTTCTGTTGAAAGCCTTTGGCAAGGTCATTTGCCCCAATGCGCCATAGTCCCAACCACTCCCCATAGTCTTTTGACCGATTTTCTCCACTAGAACAGAGGGTCCCATTTTATGACCGAGAAATAAGCTGGCCTGGAAGCAAAGCTGTCTCAAAGAGCAGAGAGGAAGATGGAAAGAACCTAGGTCCTTAATAATTTCCTTGTGCTGCTGAATTAACCCAACCCTGGGAGATTCCAACTAACGGACTTCTTACATATAATAATCATCTCTTTTATTTTTAAGAGAAGAAAAACAGGAAGAAAGAAGATACAAGGGAAATAGAGGAAGGAGGAAGGGAGGGAAGAGAGGGAAAAAAAGATGGGATGGAAAAAAAAAAACGAGGAAGACGGGGAAAAGGCAGGCCACCTTTAAGACTTCTGTGCGCTGGTAAGGAATGATGGAGCTGCAAAAAGAATACTTTAATAGAGAAATTTCTTGCAAGATTTCTGTTTGTGCCCCCATAATATATTAATTTTTAAAAGTAACAGCCAGGAGGTATTAACAGTCTCAAAATAAGGGAGAGAAACACTTCTTCCTTAGGTGGATCTTTTTTGTTTGTTTTGTTTTGATTAAAGGGGAGGAAGTGCGCCTCCACAGGCCAGAAAGGTGGTGTAGAGACTGGACGCAGGGGCAGGCGGCGGACCCCTGGTCAGCCCGTGCCCTCGCGCACGGCTGGAGCGCCCTGAGCCGCCTCTGCACGCAACCCCGTCAGCCGCAGTTCTGCTCGAGGGGGAACGTTCTGTTCCTCCACTTGGGTAAACGGGACGCAGGCCCCTGCTGGTTCTTGAATCAACGGGGAGGCCAGCTGAGCAGCTGCCTCCTCACGGGGTCAGTCAGTGTTGGCAGGCCCTCTGCTCCCTCGGGGCCCTGTTCTCCCTTTGTCGACAGCACCAGCTTCTTCAGAGATGCTGCTGAATTCTCCTAAACTCTTAGAGCCAGATTGTTTCCCTCGTTGCTTTTGTTTTGATGTGTCTTAAAATAATTAGACTTTTACTGGCAAATATCTCCATTCTCCCTTATGGCTAACGAGGCATCTCACACACCACACCAGGGCAAGGCGTGCTACTATGGTATCCGGTAAACAGTTGCTAAACAAAGTCAAAAGTCCTGCTCAAATCAAGTTCTCTTTTGTACTTGTTCTTCCGTCTGCCCCGAGCTATGTAATTGCTGTCAAAAAATGTAACCCACCGCACCTCTGAGGAGTTTAAGAAAAGCAGCTTCCGGTACCTTTGCCAGTGACTTCCTTGCAACATCTTAATTATCCATTTGCTAGTTAGCAAGTTGGTCTAGGAAGAAGTCTCTTCTTTTATTCTTGGAAAGTATGTACTTGGGAATGTCCAATAAAAACCAGTATGTGCTGGATGCCTGCTCTCTGCCAGATTCTGGGGAATGGGAGGCTGTCTCTGACCGGGGGCTCTCACAGTCGGGGTGGGAACAGGAGGGCTGAGGAGAGTCACTCAGGAGTGACCGAGCGATCACCTGCGTGAGACGGGCAGAATCTCTCACCCAGCAGTTGAGGTCAGAACAGACAGATGGTTGGGTGGGGACAGCCCCCTCCCCATCACCCAGTCCCTGTACCTGGACCCTGAAGCCACTCTAGGCAAAGGTGACTAAGCAGCTGGTATCCTGTCCAGCCCACTCTAGTCCTGCCCTGTGTCTCCTCACTGTGTCCCTACAGACACCACTCCACGCTCCCAATGTGTTTCATGGAAACTTAGCAATTTGTTTCATCCCATAATCACTAATGGCTTGGTTATAATCTTACTCACTTTATATGCAATATCTTCGTATTCCTTATAACAACCCTATGAGGAAGGGATACTTCTTCCCAAATAACAACAGGAAAAGTCAGAGAGGTTAAGGAATTTGCCTACATCGTCACCCAGCAAGGGGTGGAGCCAGGATTCAAACTCTGATTGGTCTGATTCTCAACCTGGTAGACTTTAGCTTTCAGAGCTGTAACTAGCGGATTTTGGTGCCCAGAGCCTAGCAGCACAAAAGCTCAGCAAATAATGTTGTGATTTATTATGTGACTCAAAGAAAGAACAACCAGCAGCTTCCTGTTTTAGTTATTCTTGCTTAGGACAGTTTCTAGCTGAAGAAATTCATGTGCTGTCAACATGCAAATGTAATCTTTTTTTTTTCTTCAATATCTGTGCCAGGCCAGAACCTCCCTATGGGCCTCGCACGCACTGTGCTGAGTCTGGTCCCTGGAGTTCTACAACCTCACTTCAAATACAAAGCACAGGACAGTTAGCACAAACAATCCCGAATTGCTTAAATGTCATGTGTACGTGGTAGACCAGAAAAGTTCTGCCTAATCAGAGGGAGAAGCGCCACGCTGGGGCCTAGAGAGGTTGGGAAGACTGGGTGGAAGAGATGAGATTTATGTGTGGGTAGGATTTACGGCCAGAGGAGAATTGAAAGCAAGAACTAGAGTGTTACCAACCCAGGTTCTTGGTCTCTTTAATCAATAGCAATTGGTAAGAGGCCGGACGAGGAATTCAGGCAAGGCTTTATTGGGACTCATGCTACAGCAGGAGGGAGCAAAAGCAAGCAACAGTTTCCCTTGCTTGCTCCCCGACAGGGGGTCGAGCCAGTCCCTTAAGTGGGGTGAGGGTGGGAGCGGATCGGTGGTTCAGGCTGCAGGGGCGGCTTAGGTGGCCGGCCCGCCCCCTTGGTGGTGCTGTGTGCACGTGCAGCACCCTGCTTTTGCTCCGGCACCTCAGAAGTGGCAGTTGGGTTTTGGCCTTTTTTTCCCCAGGTCCCAGCCTGTCTCAGAAGTATATAGTTGAGGCTGGGATGAGACCACACTGACGAGCGGCAGGACATTAAGTTGAAAAAGTAGGTTGGAGCCACACTGGTCAGGACTTTAACTGCCAGCATGAGGAATCGAGGGTGGAAGCTGGGAGAACAGGCCGGGAGTAGTTACACTCGAAGGGAAAGAGAATAAGGGCCTGTCCCAGCGTAGGAGCACGGGAGAGAGAGGACTGAAGCATGTTGAAGGAAGGCTGCTCTTCTGTCCCATGCACCCAGGAACCCTGCTCTCTGGTAAACAGTACAACTAACTGGTAACGATGATTAGTTGCTCAGTGGCAGGCTACGTTGGCCCTCGCTAGCAATACAATACCCTTTCTAGAAAAAAGTGGGACCTCCCAGCACCCTCCACGTTCAACTGCCTGTTTCACTCAACTCCTCCTGTCAGTCGTACTTAACCTCCCCAGGCTGGTTCCTCATCTATAAAATCAGCATGAACCGCTGCCTCCTTCCTAGGGTTATTATGAGGTTGAATGAGATAATGCATGGAAAATGCAAAGCGCAAGGCCAGGCACTAGGAAACACTCAGCCGTGATGAGCCACCAGTGTGATAATCTGCTCCCTTGGTCAGCTAGAACCAATGCCTCCTGAGCCTTGAGCATGCTATGTGATGACTTGCTGCTGTGGAAAGTGGCTATTTTGCTGTCTTTCTCTCTCTAGGAAGTGTTAGACACTAGCAAATAGCTGAAGGTGCAATCAAGCAAACTTAAAGTGTGATCCCTCTCTAGAGTTTCCCATAAGTTAATTTGAACACAGGCAGCTTTCTGACAGTGAACCGTGATGTCATAGTTCCTTATTTTATACTATTGTTTTACATACAGACTTGTCCTCTGCCTTTGTGTTTATACTATAATGTCCTTGAGCCAAACTCTAACAGAGCTCCTGGATGGGAATCTGGGATGCTTTGGACCCCATCCATAGAGGTCAAGACCTGAGACTACTGGAAGGGCCCATCACACACAAGACTTCACTTATTTCATCCTCCAGGACACTGTGCTGTACGTTTGGCATCTGTCATGTTATGCAGTCCTCACATCAGTCTCGTGAGGCAGGAATTAATTGCATTGTTGTAAATGAGAAAATAGAATCTTGGTTGAAGGATCTTGCCCAAACACATGCATCTAGCCAGAGTTGCAACAAAAATCCTCTCTCTTGTGTGCCTGGCTGAAGCCCTTTCTTTCCTGCACATGTTCCTTCTCACGGGTTGTCACTCCAGGCCTCACGGTAAGGCTGGTGCAGTTGTTACTGTGATTTTCAAGTTTAGCATTTTGTTGTTGTTGTTGTTGTTGTTACAGGATGCTTGAGAGGTTTGTAGTTCCGTAATGGTGATTTGCTATAATAATTACCTCTAACCTATATAATTAGGAATAAATGTAAACACTGCAATTTCTCATCAGCCCCAAATAGCATCTTATTTCATGACAAGTAAATGACATGTTGAATGAAAATAAAAGCCATAGGACAGAGTATGGAAAGGCATGGTAAATGGAATTTCTTGCTCATCACTAAAGAAAGTAGGATGGCATGGCGAATCAATTCAGACAGAAACTAAAGATCAAACAACAGAACATTTTAGCTTGTTTTAATTATGCCTTTTACAGTTAGATTGCAAGGAAGATACATTTTATTTGCACTTCTCATCTTTTCAAATATCTTTGCTTACAAAGGCAGTCAATTTATTGAGCATCAGACAAGGAATTTAAAACTTGTATGTATGTATGATTTAGGAGATGTAATCATGTGTATATGTGTGACTAATATGCTAAGGGTGCTAATGGATAGAGTAGACAGCATGCAAGAACAGATGGGCAATGTAAGCAGAGAAATGGAAATCCTGAGAGAGAACCAAAAAGAAATGCTAGAGATGAAAAACACTGTAACGGAAATGAAGAATACCTTTGATGGGCTTATTAATAGACTGGACACAGCTGAGGAGAGACTCTCTGAGCTTGAGGCTATTTCAATAGAAATCTCCAAAACTGAAAAGCAAAGAGAACAAAAACTGAAAAAATAAATAAAAATACAAATAAAAAACCCAGACCAGAATATCCAAGGTCTGTAGGACAACTGCAAAAAGTGTAACCTATGAGTAATATGAATACCAGAAGGAGAACAAAGAGAAAAAGAAACAGAAGATATCTTTGAGACAATAATAACTGAGAATTTCCCCCAAATTCCAGATACCAAATCACAGATCCAGGAAGCTCAGAGTACACCAACCAGGGTAAATGTCTAAAAAAAAAAAAAAAAAAAAAACTACACCTAGGCATACATAGCATTTTCAAGTTACAGAAAATTAAAGGTAAAGAAAAAATCCTGAAAGAAACCAGAGAAGAAAAATGCCTTACATATAGAGGATCAAAGATAAGAATTAAGCCAACTTCTCCACAGAAACCATGCAAGCAAGAGAAAAGTGGAGTGAAATGTTAAAAGTTTTGAGAGAGGGCTTCCCTGGTGGCGCAGTGGTTGAGAGTCTGCCAGCCAATGCAGGGGACACGGGTTCGAGCCCTGGGCTGGGAGGATCCCACATGCCGCGGAGCGGCTGGGCCCGTGAGCCACGGCTGCTGAGCCTGCGCGTCTGGAGCCCGTGCTCCGCAACAAGAGAGGCCGCGACACTGAGAGGCCCGCGCACCGCGGTGAAGAGTGGCCCCCACTTGCCACAACTAGAGAAAGCCCTAGCACAGAAACAAAGACCCAACACAGCTAAAAATAAATAAATAAATAAAAAATTAAAAAAAAAAAAAAAGTTTTGAGAGAAAAAACTACCAACCTAGAATTCTGCACTTTGTAAAATTATCCTTCAGAAGTAAAAGAAACAGACTTTCTCAGACAAACAAAAATTGAGGGAATTTGTTGCCAGCAGACCTGCTTTAAAAAGTTAAAAGTTAAAAAAAAAGTTAAAAGTTAAAAAGAAGTTAAAAGTTCTTAGTTAAAAAGTTAAAAGTTCTTCTCTTTAAAGAAAAGAAAATTGACATAGGTCAGAAACTTAGCTCTACGTAAAGAAAGGAAGAGCATCAAAGTAAGAACAGTGAAGGTAAAATAAAAATTTTCATTTTCTTAAATGATCTAACAGTTTGTTCAAAATAATAATAGCAACAATGCATTTGATTATGTATGCTTATGTATCATATATATATCTTATGTATATATACACACACACATATGTATGTGTATATATATGCTTATGTATGCTTATATAATGCATGAAATGAGTGATGGCAGTGATACAGGGACAGGAAGGAATTAGGATTATTTCCTTATTATTAGGCACTCACACTACCCAAGAAATAGTATGGTGTTATTTTAAAGTGAACTTGTATTAGTTGTAAATGTGTATTCTCACTCTAGGGCAACCACTAAAAAAAAAAAGAAAAGGAAAAAGGAAGTATAACTGATATCCCTGAAATCCTAAGAAAGGAGAGGAAATGGAATCATATAAAATGCTCAATTAAAATCACAAAAGGGAGAAAAAGAGTGGAAAAGAACATGGGCAACAGAGAGAAAACAGTAACAAATAAGGTAGATATTAATCCAACCATATCAATAATCCCTTTGAATGTCAATAGTCTGAATGCACTAATTAAAAGGCAGAGATTGTCACAGTAGATAAAAAGACAAGAAATAAATGTATGTTGTCTACAAGAAACCCACTTTAAATAAAAAGACACATGTAGATTAAAAATAAATGGATGGAGAAAAATATACCTTGCTAACACTAATCAAAAGAAGGAAGGAGTGGCTCTATTAATTTTAATCAGAGCAGACTTCAAAGCAAGAAAGAGGTCAGGGATAAAGAAGGATGCAATATAATGATCGAGGGGTCAATATTCCAAGAAGACCTAACAATCCTTAATGTACATGCGTCTAACAGAGCATCAAACTCTGAAAATTGCTTGTTAAGCAGAAATCAGGGAAAAGGTGTTGAGGGGTGTGTGTCTCAGATTCTGGTAGAGTCTGGAATGCCTTCTCTACCGTTCTCTTGACACTCCTGGGTAAACACCAATGTGATTCTTACTCTTTAACCCTCTTTTTGAAGGCTCAATATAGGGTCATTCATATCTACCTATTTAATTCTCTTCAAATAACATGATCTTATTACAACCTACTTTGTCATTACTTTATGTAATTTAATCTTCCAATAAACTTTGAGTTACCTAATCTTGATGTAGCAAACTATGAAATCCTCAGCAATACATGCAAAACCTCCCCTAGGACGGGTTGCATCTGCAGGTGGTTAATCTCAGTTATATTGTGAGAGTTCTAGTAGCGTCTTCCTTCAATGCCTGACACTTTCTGACCATGTCCCCAAATTCTGGAGGTGCTCTCTGTGTTGCTCATACAGAAAATAAATGTGTTTTAGATTCTAAAAATGCTAGAAGATTCTGGAGGGAAAGAGGAACTGACTTTATACTGGCCTGAAACAAACCTGACTGTACAGAGACTGGTCTCACAAGGTTCTTTTATGTCTGATGCAGCTCAAGTGTACAGATAGCTGATCCCCTGGAGTTCACGGTAACAGAGCACCTAATAGCTTGCTTGAATATTGTCCTAATCTGCTTGAGCTGCTATAACAAAATACCATAGATTGGCTGGCTTAAACAGCAGTCATTTACTTCTTACAGTTCTTGAGGCTGAGAAGTCCAACATCAAGGTGCCAGCAGATTCTGTTCCTAGTGAGAGCTCTCTTCCTGGCTTGCAGACAGTGGGCTTCTTGTTGTGCGCTCACATGGTGGAGAGAGAGGTGACCTCTTGTCTCTTCCCCTTCTTAAAAGGGCACTAATCCCATCATGGGGGCCCCACCCTCATGACCTCATCTAAACCTAATTATCTCCCCAAAGCTTCTCCACCAACTACCATCACATTAGTAGTTAGGGTTTCAAACTATGAATTTGGGGAGAACACATACATTCAGTCCACAGCAAATACTACTGGGTTCTTTCGTACCAGATATTTTCTATTAAGTGGGGAAATGGTGGAAATTTTTTGGTACACATACAACTGTTTTGGTACAGAGCCCAAATGAATGGTAGGACAGAGAGGTTTGTTTTCTAACCAGCTTCTTAAATGAGCTTCAGGTAAAGGGTGAAGGAAATTAGTGCACCTAGATATTGGGCCATCATTTTGCTGAGGATTGTCCAGGGTCTTTTAAGGCCACAATTAGAAGACTAGACCTTTCCATTCCTCATCTGCTCTTCTGGACTCCAAAGCACTGCCTTTCTCCAAAAAGGAAAATTAAAAACACAAATTCTCCAGTGGTTTGACAGTAATTCAGCCCAGCAAATTTTACTTTCCTTAAAAGTCACCAGCTGTCATGTGCTTAGCTTTAAATGGGAATAACTTGCTCTCAAAGAACATTTTTCAGTTGATGTCACTTGGGAGTTTTATTTTCTCCTAATGAAAAATGGATTTGCATTAGTGTGGCTTTGGTGACAGAAAACCCCTGGATGGAGGCCTGACTTGGTGATCTGCCCCTGCCCCGAGGAAAGCTAAATTGCTCTACCAGCCAGCTCAGAGGATTGACACTGCGGTCAGGAGGAGCCTTTGCGGGGGGACAGAGGGGAGAGGTGGCAATAATGTTCTGTCTTCTTTCAGGGAGGGTCTCACAGGGCTTCTCCCCCCCAAAAAAAAATTGATAAAAAAATGCTTTTAGGTGTTGAGGTTGTTTGGAGAGAGGAGTGATTAATTTTAACGTGATTAACAGCTTGAGGGAGGCAGCCCTTCTGATACACGTGTGCCCAGAGCCTGTCACAGCTGAGACCAGATCCCTGCCAGAGCTCTTCTCAGAAGGGTCCCTGTGGACCCGCCACTCTGTGCAAGTGCCTAGAATCTCTTGTCTGTGGCCATTGGAATAATCTCTTCTAAGTTTCAAGAACAAAACAAAGCAAAACAAAAAGAATCTCTGGACTGAAGCTCCTGAAGCCTGAACCGTGTCATGTGCAGTCGTGACTCTGTGGACACTCAGGAGCTGCCTGCAGGCGGCCCTGTGACAACCATTGGCTTGGCAGACAAAAGGCAGGAGTGTGACACCGAGGACCCCGGCTTTACCTACCGGCAGTCTCCGATGGGGAGGCCAGCACAGGCTCTGCTAGTCATTCCGACAAGGTCCCAACCCACTGAAAATGACCTAAGGTGACCAGAGACACGGGGAGGTGGTTAAACTAGTGAAACTAGGAAACAGAGACAGGGAGACATGGACAACTCCAGCACAGAGCAGCCTGCCCACCTGAGGGCCGGAGGCGCCCTTGACCTGCGTCCTCAGAAGGGCTTGGCAGGCTCTCTTGCCTCACGGGCCCCCGACGTGCACACACACGCTGGCACAGACACACACACAAGCATCGCACACCACCTGTGGGCGAGCTCCCTGTGGAAACAGCAGCATCTGAACCTGGGGCCATGACAAGGGCCCTCCCAGCTGAGGCAAAGCACCCCCAACCCCACTGCCCCCCCCCCAACACAGTGCTCACAGTGAGGGCTCAGGAAGTATCCAAGAATTTCTGAATAATGCTCTTGACAGACACCAAAGCGCTCTCCTCCTCTGAGCGTGGAGCGCCGGGGCTGCCCCCAGGGAAGATGACCCTGGCAGCTCCCAGCTGTCCGAGCAGCTGCAGCCAGCTCCAGGAACACTAAATTCTGGCTGCACTTCCAGCCAAGCCTGGTTCTTTAGATTCCCTCTCCTCTCGGCTTGTCTTTTCAAGCAGCAGCCAGCCAAGGTATTCATCATATTTCCGAGCTACCCTGCTGCTTGATTTATGCTCCAACGGGGCAGAAGTGAAGACTCCAGAGTGGGGGGTGAAAGCAGGGTCTGGGTGGGCAGGGGGTTGAGGGGTGCTGGAGGGTCCTGTCACCCCAGGGGTCACTGAGAGGGTCCCCGGTTTTAGGATCGACTCTGTTCAGTTAGTGCTGAGGAACGCACAGGTTCCACAG